>NC_024795.2:12849413-14049413 GCF_000309985.2 Brassica rapa | reverse complement strand
ATTTGTATGTATGGTTAGGGCCACGATTAAAAAATTTGTGACCAATCGAAGAAGAAAAGTGCACAACTAGAAAGTGTTAGGCCAGATTGCATTATTCTAAAAGAAGAACGACTTAAAATGTAAAAAGAAAGAATATATGGGACATGTGTCAGCAAATCCGCTTTACACATTTCATAAGAATAGAAAAAACCTACTTTATATGTATAGATAGATATATGTGAATAATTTACCATTTTCAAAAGCTTCATTTCCCTTTAGCCATTTCCTACTACATATTAGATCTTTCACATATTTTGGAAGTAGACTCATGTATTTGTTAAGAACTCGCTATCCAATGCTAAAGGATGACTCTGAAGTCCATGTTGTAATAGAAATACTAAGTTGATCACAAGCCATTGCTAACAAATCTTCATACCTACGAGTAATATCTTTCCAGAACTAGGGACTGTACAAGCTCTCAAAATTACCACAGTTCAATGCTTGTTCATCAAGATAAGATTGTAGAGCTGTCTTTCCACTTGCAACGACACTGACTTTGTAAAATGTAAAGAAATCCTATGAAGGTTAAAAAATATCAGAACCAATCCTTTAAAAAAATCAGAATGTAATTAATTGGAAGAAACACTCACATCATAGTTGTTAAACATTGCCTTAGGTCTCTCATCATAAACATTTTCTGCAACCGTCTCACATGGCTCTTTAGACGGTGAGCTGAATTTGATATTTTATCGCAGGATTCAGACAGAGTATCCATCTTAAAGCTCAAATTCTTCAACTTCAAATCACATGTACTCATGTAAAGCCTCCATAAACAATATTCTGAAAGTGTAAGCTTCAGACGTGGATCAAAGACTGATGCCATAGTGAAAACATCACTAACTTCTTCCAAGTACTTATCAAACTTCTCCTTCATTGGTATGACCATGTGTTTGAATATATCATCTTCTCTTTCCTCATTCACTTGAAGCCAATTATGGATTTCTCTGACCTTGTAGATATATAAGTTTGAAGTTGGGTAATTTGAACCTGACATCAAACAATTTATCTCAGTAAAAGGGTTCAAGAAACCGCACATCTTCTCAGCTCTTTTCCATTCCTCAGCTGTAGGCAAGAACTTGTAGGTTCTCCTATCAAATTTTTCCAAGTTATCGAATGCTTCACGGTACTGGATGGCTCTTTTAAGCATATGGTAAGTAGAATTCAATCTTGTCTGCACATCCAAAATCAAACATGCTTTCAGCTTTGCACCTGCAACATTAATGCAATTTCCAAACAATATCTCATGCGCCTCTATTGTTGTAACATATTTAATACTCTCTATCTTACTTTGTGCAAAGAGCCTCTAATATCCTTTAAATCATCTTGCACAATGAGGTTGAGTATGTTAGCTGCACATTTGACATGGAAAACTCGCCTCCACACAACAAGTCATCCCTCAACATCAGCTGTGATTTGACAATATCTTGCATCGAGTCATTACTTGTAGCATTATCTAATGTGAGAAAAAAAAACTTTTTCTTTCAATTTCCTATTCTTATAAAGATTCAAGAAGCTGCATCGCAGGTGGTGGGAGAGCACAAAAAGTCAAAATTTTAGAGTTTAACTTATTATTCCTATCAATATAATGAGCTGTCATACACAAATAACCCTCAAGTTCTAGTGATGAAAACAAATCAGACGTGAAGGATACTCTTCAAGGAAGACTCGTTAATTCCCTCTTCATTGTCTCTCTCTCGCTTTCATAAAACTGATACACATCTGCTTTCGCCGTGTTTCAACACCAGCATTCAAATATTTTCAAGTTTCTCTCACTTTTTCATATTCCACATAAGAATAAGGTAGGTCATGCTGGACTATCTTCTTAGCTACCAGCTGCCTAAACACAAGATGATCATACTTGCGAGGTTGTAATTTGCCTTCGGTTGTAATTTGCCTTCAACATTAAAATTCATTTTTCCATTAATCCTTGCATACTTATTAGATGATGCCTTCTCAAAGCGGAATTTCCATGCGAGTGAGAGCTCCATGCATACTCATTCTTGCAATGATGGCATTTAGCTTTCTCCTCGCCATTGGGTTTTCGAATCACAACAAAATCAACCCAAACATCTGACATTTGCCTACTCTCCTTTTCATCATCCATATCATCCTCATCATAATCAACATTCGTTAATCTCCTCATCATGAATTTTCTTCTTCTTTTTCGGCTAAATCAAGTCTGCCTGGAAAACGTTCTTCTTTCTATTGTTTGGAATCGGCTTGGAAGACTTTCTTCCTCCACGTATTGCAGCAGCAACCATTTTTTTCTGCCTTGACTCGCCTTTGAAGACGATGCAATTCCATCGGATATAGATGACTGGATCATGGTTTTCTTTGATTTTGAGACACTCCCTGATCCAAAACTAGATTGTTTGCGAGGCTGAGAGGATTGGGTTGGAGGAGGAGGGATTTCAACATCAGTATCAACTTCTATCTGCCTAAGAAGAGTGAAGAAGAAGCTTGGTCGAAATTCATGAGGAGAAGGCTGCAACCACCATTGTCTCAACCAGCACCTACTTCATTTAAGTCTTTTTATTTTATGCTTCTATCTAGTGATGGCAATTGGGTTGTACCGACCGCCTTGTCCCGCCCACCGCGGTACACGGTCAATGCGGGTCTTGGCAGTACATGCCCGCGTGGGATGCTGTCCGTAGAAGTGTTGCCCAATCCCGACCCACGACTTGCACAAGCCTTGGAGGTTCAGCCCCGCGTGACTCCGATATTCATCAACACCTGCGTATATCACCTGCAAGAAGAAGAGACCAATAGAGATGAGAACACAACATAAGTCCTTCTATGAATCATTTAAACACAATGATGCTCAGCCTAAGCATTGGGAATCGTAGGAATGGAGCAGAGCTGAGGAATGGAGCAGATAGAACAAGACAAGCGTACACAGAAACATACAAAAATAACCAGCAACAGAACAAACATCACCGGAGCTTACACATTAAGACAATCTCCATGTTGTCGAGCTTATTTTCAAGGCTCATCAATATCATCTCCTGACAATTCTTCAATCCATTAGGACCCACATTGTACACTGATCTTATGACAAGAGACGAATATTATTATATTAGCCAAATATTTAGTATATTGAAAGTTTGGTATCACATTTGAGATAACTAAACCACTGGCTCCATCACGGAACGTCGTATGGTAGATTGTTCTTCTTGCTAAGACACAAGCTTCTTCAACTGACAGAAGCTTTCTCTTTTTTTGTCATCTCATGTACATGGGCACTTGGATAGACAAATAAATCAAGATATTAGCCATAGTTTCATCACAATGAAAACTTCAAGAAATATTAACCGATGTTTTAAGCAAAAAAAAAAAAAAAAACTTACCAAAGTATCGGAGCTTGAATCGTCGTCGCCGGAGCACAAGAACCACTGTCAGAGCTTTGTCAGTGATCCAAACTTCTTTTTCTTTGTCGGTGAGACTCTGATGGTATCGAAGATGTAGGTACCACAAGAACCACCGTCCGAGCTCAAACGCCATCACTGGACCTTCCCCAAGAACCATCGTCGGCATAGATATACTCTAAATCGCATATCTCTCACTCTTCTCGTTTTTTTCAGGTGAAGAGGCTACTGGAGAGAATGATGTGGATCCTCAATTTCCCGCAGACTCATCTGGGCCCATCCCGCACAGTCCCTATCCAGCTAGACCCGCTAAGAAAATGAGCCTGAATCTTCATGCCCAATCCCGCCCCGCTGCAGAGCTTAACGGGCCCGGCCACAGGCAATCCTCCAAATTGCCATCTCTACTTTTATCTATTTCAAAGCTGTCATGCAAGCCTTGTGTTGCTTCCAAGGTAGACATGCAAGCCTTATTTGTTTTCTATTTAAATACATTGTATGTTTAATTTCAGATCATTCAACTTTTTTTATCAAACAAAACATTTTCTTAGACTTGTTGAATCATTTGTATGTATGGACATCGTACTTCTATTCTGAGGTCTGCGAATCTGAGCAACAAATCCTCCTAGGTTTTGTTGGTGCGTCTTATCATTGGGCTTAGGAGTGGGTAAATCAAAGGTCTTCTGAAACCTTTATGTGACCCTTCGTTCCACTTTCCTTTGATCGATTATTCGATTCAAAGCCTATCCATTTACCAACCTTCAAGTTCTGATTCCCAGGGAGTTTTCACTAGTGTGGGATCATGATTTGGGGTCTTCTTGAAGAAATCATATCCAGTGAAATTTATAAAGATTATGATTCATCTCCCATGATGGTTTCTTTTATTTATTTCATCATAAAGATGGAATTCTCTTTTTCATCCTTGACCACGATAGCGGTTTCTACTGTGTCCACGTCCTCGTCTTTTCAAAGTATTATAACTCGATAATGCAAAACTCACTTCAGAGAGTGGATCAGATCCATTACAACGGGCATGATGGTTTATTATCATAAGTTCCTTCTTTGTAGTCAATTTACACGGAGGAGTTACATGGTGAATCCTATTTCAAAGATTTAATCACTCAAAGATCTCCAAGATCTTTTCTCATGATACATCTTATCTTATAAACCATCACTGAAGTGGTGTAAAATATCCCTTTCTCATCCGATAAAATTTTGAATTTATCAATGATTTCTAAAAGCTCATTTTCTTCTTAGGGCTAAAGATGGCAATTGGAAACCTGGAGCGCGGGCCTGGCCCAATAATTACTGTTGTCGGGCGGGTTTAGGCCGGCATTTTTTAGGCCCATAAAAAGCGGGCCTTGCGGGGCAGGTTGAAACGCGACTTGGTCAAAAGCAGGATGGCCTTGGTTGTACTGCGGGACATCCGTAATCCCGCGAATTCCTTTGACTCTTCGTGTTTATTCTTCACCGAGAGGCGACTCTTCGATCCACCTCCAGTCCACCATGAATTGTCTTGTTCTGCACCTTCTAGTTCCGATTCACTACCAGACCTTGTTTTCTTTCTCACTCAGTCACTCGTCTAATTCATCACTTTGGATTTTCAAAACACCACCACGATCTTCTTCTCGTCACTTTGAAGCTGTTCTCAACGCCAGAGTTTGCCTTTACCTGCTTCATCTTCTCACTATTTCTAACGAAATGGTTACATTATTTGTTGGTCTCTAACTATCTGTGAATCTTCAATCAAAGGAATTTATTCAGTTGTTTGTTTGTTTGTCAAGTTGAGTGCTTGTTTGTTTGTCGGGTTTTAACCCTTGAGAAGAAAACCTTGTCGGGTCATGAGTAGAAACCTTGTTGAGTACATGAAAATGCTTTAAGATTTGATTTGTTGTTAAGTTTTTGTAATGTTGAACTGAATTTTTTTGTTTTTACAATTAAATTGTTTTATTGTTAAGTTGTTAAGCTTTTTTGGGTCTTCTGTGTGCTTGCTTCGTATTGTGATAAAGAGCTTAATATTGATATATTTTGATTGAAAGTAGCTAGCTACAAACAGAGTAGTCATCTGTGTGCTTGCTTTGGTTATGAACTTATTTCGCTTCAATTTCACATGTGTTGATGCCAATTCGTGCCCTGAACCATTTTATTGTTGTTGCTAATTCTCATCTTTAAAGTACTGAAGTTACTTATGTACTTTAGCCAAAACGAGCTAGTCTTGAATGGCATAGCTAGTACCATAACAGAATACGTCAGTCCATAACACAGTCTATCTCATGTGCAGGCAGTTGAAGATCGGAAGTCCTGCGGGCTGATCCGCAAAGGCCTACATATTTTGCGGTATGAGTTTGGTCAGCCATTATGAAGACCGCAATCCGTGGGCTTGAACCGCTGTGACCAGCTTCCATACGAACCCGCTGCAATACAGAACGAAACGGGATGAATCAACATGTTTGTCATTCCTACTTAGGGCCATCTTTGCACCTACTACCAAGGTCATATAATTATTCTCAGTAATATCAGTGACATTTATTTCGAGATTTGTTAAATTTGACATGATAAATGTATTAATAAAACAGTAATGTAAAAATATAATAAAGAAGAGAATTTAAATACGGAAACTAACTGCAGAAATTAAATGCAGAAATTTAAAAAACGTAAAGAAAATTGGAGACTTTCCTACCACATGATCGAAGAGACATAGTTTACCATAATGAACATTTTTTTTATTCGGGGAGGCAAAACCTTCCACAGATTCGAAGAGGCATAGTCTACCATTTTGACCATTTTTTATTCAATAAGGCAAAGCCTTCCATATGATCCGAGGAAACATGGTCTACCGTTTTGAATCTTTTTATATTCAAGAAGGCAAAGTCTTCCTATGGTCAGTGGATACATACTATTTTGATCTTTTTTATTTACGGAGGTAAAACCTAATATGTGATCCTTTGATAGTGAAAGCATAGTTTACCATAACGATAAGTTGTAGAAGACAACGCCTAGCTTCCCAAAAATTAAACAGAGAAGGTCTAAGTATCACTCCAGAACAATAATAAAATTAAATTAAATTAAATTCATTGAAAGACATAAATTAAAATTTATCTCGTTGGTATGGTATCGTTCGTGTAATATATTTATATATTAGTGTTTATTATAATATATATATATATATATATATATATATATATATATATATATATATATATATATTGTTTGTGTTTGGAGAAGAGAAAACATGAGAGAGGGAGAAAAACAAGACTTGTGCGTTTTTATATTTTCATGTTTCTCTTATAAGTTATAAATAAAGTGACTACTATTTATAGTAGATTAAATGATCGACACACATTCATAATTACACCCCAAAAAAACATGTGTACTAGTAACTAGGACAAACATAATACTGATCATGGGACAACTGTTCTATAAATGATTAATCCCTTATATATTAAAAGAGAAGCATTGTAATAAATGCATTCACATTATAATAGACACGTGGCAGCCTCACAATGATTTGATAATAAATATGCTAACGCGTTCACACTATAGTCATAAATGTGTTCACACTATGTACTTTGTGATTTTTTTAATATAAAACTCACATACATAGTTCCAATAAAACTCTGGATTTTTCGGTTCGAATAAAAATAGATAACGAATCAAAAGCCAAACTATATATATATTATTTTTATTGTTTACAGATAAAATTGAGCAAAGTATTCATAAATTTTGATTCGATTTGTTATCCGTTTTGATTTGAACCAAAAAATCTTGATATTTGAAACTTTACGAAACAAATCAAATACTAAAATACAATATCCAAAAAAGAAGCAAATCACTAATACCAATATTTTTAGGAACATATATCTAATTCGATATGTTATATGCATATATATACATATATGAAAAGAATTATATATATTATACTTTATATCAGTTTTACAATATAAATTTATTATATTAGGTACTAAAATTAAAAGGTTATATAATGTTTTATTTTTGTAATAAAATGTTATTATTAAATTATTTTTAAAATTTTATTTTATTTACGAATCAAATCGGATATTCTTTAAAATTCTAAAACATTTCGGATATCGGAGTCACCGAATATCTAGGTGGCTAAAGATCGAATTGACAAGAATGCTTCCAAATATCCAGATACTTGATATGTGTCCACCCCTATTTACGAATATAATTTTATTTTCTTTTAATGAAAAAATGACTAATGTCAAGGTCTTTTTTATTTTAAATAAATTTTAATTTTATCTTTCATGTATTATTCTAAACAAAAATGTCATTTAATATTAATTAACAATATCTTTATATATTTTTTAACTATTTTTATATACTTCTTACATAAACATACATGTGCACCTTGATGTGAGCATCTTATAACTAAGTATTCACCACAGCTGAAGTATCTAATTTTTTTGAAAGTTGAAATATTTTTTCTTAATGTTTCTTTCACTACCGACCAAATTGTAGTGAAATGATTTGTCTTAATAATTTTCTTTTCTTTTTCTTAAACTATTATCTGTTTAAAAACTATAATATGAAACTATTGGTTCGACATGACAACTATCTAAACTTCATAATATGAAAATAAACATATAATATTAATTTTAGGTTTTTATCCGAAAAAACCAAAAAATCAAATGTTTTAACCGAATAAACTAAAATAAATATTAATTTAAAATAATAGTTATATTTTAGAAGATTAAAAACAAAAAAACGTAAAACCTAACCAATATCCAGATTAAACAGATTTATTGTCTTTTTTATTAAAAATAACGAAACTAATAATCACATCCCGCGCAAGGCGCGGGTTATTACCTAGTCATCTCTTATAACACAACCTTTTTTTTTCTCTTGTTCTCAACTCCTCCTTTTCTTTTCGTTCTCTTTTTCCTTCACCACTTTATCAGATTCTCTTCTTCTCCTCATCCGTGATTCTTCAAACAATCTTCACAAGCTACTTTCTCATCTCATTTATTCTCGCCTGAAAACCGGTTGAGCAGAGATGGTGGAGGTGGTGTTGTGTCGAGCAGTGATGGTGGCGGTAAAGAAAGGTCACAACTCTCTCTTTTTTTCTTTTCGAATAAATGTTAAATTTATTCAAAAAAACCTTATTACATAGAATGCATACTGTTTACTTCAAAGAAAGCTATACTACTAACCCATAGCTACACAGTACTGAGAAAATTACATTCTAGTACTAAACCAGTATTGCATTAAACCCTCCATTCCCTTGACCCCATGTCTGCTCATCAAAGTAATTCTATTTCGAACCCCCTTGTCGATCATCCGTATCAGAACATGAAGTGATAACAACTTGTCACCATGCCTGAGCTTATTCCTCTCCCTCTAAACCGCATATAGTACCGCTTGGAAAGCAGATCGAATACAGAACAGACTTTTCTTGTGTCTAGTCAAATCTGCTAGAATCTCCATAATCTCAGACCAAGAATTAGTTAAGGAGTTACACAGTGTATGAACACTCAAAGAATAGGTGATTTCTCGATTCAAGACACCCTTTGCAGAGAACACAGGTAGTATCGATACCCTGGTTCCATTTCGCAATTCTATCCAATGTTGACAAGCGATCACGAACTGATATCCAAGCCATAAATACAAATTTCGGCGTAGCTTGAGTAAACCAGAGACCTCTTGCCCAAGTACAAACCGAGTAATGCTCTCTCACCAAATCCCAAGTCTCTTGAGTGGAAAAACTTGACCTGAACCCTTTTCTTCCTCTCCAAAGACTAGTATCATTACTGTCTAAATTTAGTTTCCTTGCAGTGATACTCTCTCTCTCTCTCTCTCTCTCTCTCTCTCTCTCTCTCTCTCTCTCTCTCTCTCTCTCTCTCTCTCTCTCTCTCTCTCTCTCTCTCTCTCTCTCCATTAGTGATTCATACTAAAGAAATCTTCTAATTGAAAATTGTCCAAAGAAATATTAATTTTTTTATAAAAATTACAATATCCAGATTAAGTCACTGGAAAGTAAAATCCAAAAGGTTAACACTGCAACACACGCGATAATATACTTCAATAACAATCAAATGACCACTTTCATATCTTCTTCATAGTTGATTCGTAGGTCATATCGATCTTTCTGGACAAAAAAAAAGGGTTTAGGAAAGTAGATAAAGTACTCATGGGATAACTAAAAGACAACCTAATTGTTAACATTTGTATGGTCTTCTTCTTCCTTTCCTTCCTTTACTGTAGTAGTAGGCAACTTAGTGATTTTACTGATATCTATTTGTTTTCTCTTACTCCATAAAAATATGTATAAACCGATAATAACTACTACAGATCCAATAACACTGCATTGATAACAAAGAAAAATTTGAATTAGTAACGTATGTAGATTGTTTTGACACTAACCCAGTGGTTTCTTACACTGTACGAAGTATTTAAAATTTAAATTTCATTCTTTTAAAAAAAATCTAAAATTTGAATATAAATTAAAATTTAAATTTAAAACTTAATATGCGTTTAGTTATGAAATTAACCATATTAAATATATTTAAATATAATATAGTTTTAAATTTTAATCAAAGTTTTCTTAATTTCTGTATTGTTAAAATAATGAATTATTATAATTTTGATAAAATATAGATATTTTTACAAAATTTGTTAAATTTTATTCTTGTTTAAATTGAATTTTTATATACTAAACACATGAAATCCTTTTCATGAATCGATATGATAAAAGGGAAATTACCACATTAATAATACCACTTTTTGGTTTACAATAATCATTTTTACCATCACCACTTTTAACGAAGGATAAAAAATTTCTATACCCCCCCTAGTGTTAACTAATCTAGACTTTAGATTTAGAGTTGAGAGATGGGATCGGGTTTTTGAAATGCGAAATTTAATATTCTAATAAATACTTAAATATTAAAAAAAAAATATAGTTTCAAACATAATTTTCGATTTTCAAAAAATAATTTTGAAAAAGAAAAATCAAAAAACAATTATAAAAAAGTTTGAATTTGAAAAAATATAATCTGAAAACATAATATATGTTTATTTTTATTTTACTTTTATTTGTTTAAATAATTATTTATTATATATATAGAGAACAAGTATAAAGAGTTTTTTGTCGTGTAATGAATGTTGGAGAAAAATACTCCAGTATTACTATTCTCCAGGCCTCGGGCAGGATACCGGCCTCCAGACTCCTTCGATATGAGAAACGGGCTCCTACCCCTGTTTCCGGACCTGCCTCCGGGTAAAATGGAAGTTTTCTACTAAGAGTGATTCTTAAATATATATATGGAAGAGTCTGACATGTTCAACCTACTTCTCTACGACTATATAAGGGGAGCCCATACCCTAGAATAAAAGATCGACATTCATAAACAAAGAAATTAAAGCTAAACGGCTAGAACTAGGGTTTATACACCAACCGTTGTAGTTCCTGCTCAATTTGTCAATAAAACATCTTTTAGTCTCGATTTCTTATATTTGTTCTCGCTCTTCTATTGTTCCATAGTACTTACAAAAATCCTACATAAAAATTCCCTAACAATAAAGAAGTTATTTTTGAAAATGTTCATTTAGTAATGGAAGATGGTAAAGATGAACAATGGTATCATGAAAATGGTAAACATGAAATTTCCTATGATGATATCACAAAAAATTATTATACTGTATCATTTTAAAAAAATTTTAAAGATAGAAACTCGATTGATCTCGTCTACCTATGATGATTTATGGGTATAATTATACATTTTAAGCACTTAACTATAATTAAATTTTGAATGTTAAATAAATTTAGATTAGTTTATGTTTGATACAAAACTTGTTAAATTTTATCCTCAGTTAAATTTCTTATATTTGTGTTAATATTACTGTTTATAATTTTAAAAATAATTGTTTACTTGATTTATTATCGGGTATTTAACCAAATTTAGCTATTATAAATATATATATTTATATATATATATATCATTAATCCAAATTTAACCATTATCTTATTATAGGAATATTACTAAAAAGTATTGATCACTAAATTTGTAGATGTCATTATATAATTGAAGCTATGTCGTATTTTTATACTAAGCCATATCCTATTTTTATTTATCACTGAATATAGTGGTGACATATAAAAAAATTTTAAAAAGTCACTTCACAAATAAAATAATGTTTAGGTATTAATTTGTGTTTGATACAAAACTTGTTAACTTTTATTCTAAGTTAAATGAAAAATTTCTTATATTTTTGTTATCTTAGTTTTTAGTATTTTAACAGTAATTATGTATTTAATTAAAAATTTTGTTATGCAACCAATTTAGTTATTAGAAATCTTAAAAAAAAACAATAATTAATTATAATTGAACCATATTTAAGTATTATCTTATTTTGGAATTTTATCAAAAGTAAAAATATTTATCACTAAAAATGTATGTGTTATAATATGATTGAAACCATGTTATAGTTTTCACTAGGTTATCTCATCTCTCTTTAAGACGATGGTAATGATAACACATAAGTAATTTTTTTTAAGCACTTTAGAAATAATGTTCAGGGGATTTGCACAATTTTTTTTTGTACTAAAAACACAGTTTTATTTTACCTTCCCAAATAAATAATACGATGAAGTATCAAGAAATCGAAAACGGTTGCGAACATAAGTGTGACAGGACTGAATGCTGATGTAAAGACAGGTCCACGTTGTTTGATGCACCATGATATTCCCACCGTACACATTCCTTGTGCACCCACACCCTACAGACATATATACACAAATAGACGATAATTTTTTTTATTGTCGTGAATTTACATAATATATGTATTTATACCGCTATAATGACGGTGATGATGGTGAGTTTGTCTCTGAGAATCCAATCTTCCACATGTCTAGTCTTGATCAAGCTAAGAAGAGCACACTGAAGCGTCCCAAAGACCGATAAAATGACCGTACCTGAGTATGGACACGGGTAGCTCACGTTGACCTTGGCTTGTATAAGCATCCATGAACTGAAAAATATAACTCCTAAGGATAAAAGAAAACAGCCTTTGATCCAGTTCTCATGTCCTTTTTGGATGTGTGAAATCGTTGCGTGTTCGTGAGGGTTCGATAATGGAATGCCTTGGTACAACGTAAGAATTAAAGCTCCAGCTAAGCTTATCATAGCTCCAAGTACGACGCCGTACCCTGCCTTTGTTTTCACACTTAGCTTTTCGAATCTGAAAAAATGAACATTAACATGTGTTATATTATAGCATTATTATTGGTTAGATAATTTATAGGATAGATAATTTATATGAGTGCTCAGTCCGGTAAACATATTGATCCAAATTAAACAAAAAAAAATACATTCAAATTTGCTTATACCATAAAGTTTAAATGTTGTTATCTAGAAATTGTATATAAATATGTTTTAGATATAAATCAATCGAACAAAAACAAAACATAAAAATGATTGATTAAAACAAAAAAAGCAGATAATAGTGTTGTTATATGTAAACTATATAATATAAACAGTATTATTTATATTTAAATGATTTTATTGATATAACTTTTATTTAAAATTTGGATTTTATTAATATTATATTATTTAAATTCTAATTTTCTCATATTCATAGATCTTAAATAAAATATATCTTCTTTCTTATATTGCAAATTTTGTGTTTAACTCTATTTATTTAAGACTAAAAATATCAATAGTTTTTGTTATTTTTAATTATGATTCTTCAATGAGTCCTTGTTTGAATTACTATTATGCAATTAATAATATTTAATAAATGGATTAATAAAAACCTGGAATAAAATAATCGATTTATATTATAATAAATCTATTTATAACTATATCAAATAAAAATACAAAAATTTAATATAAAAATGATAATATGTTTTGGTTAAAGCCGAATAAATACACAACAAAAAGGTTTTTGAGCTGAACCAAACCAAAGTATTAGCTAATCGTTATAAATAGAAAACTGAATATAAAAAAAAATGAAAATCAAATCGAAATCCAAATTAAACACCCCCCCCCCCACACACTATATTTAACAATCCAACCAAATATAAGATGATTACTTCTTTTTAATTAAATTTCAATCATTAAGTTCAAAAAGCTAAACCGATTATATAATAACATGTGAAAATGAGTTTCTAAAAAAAAATTGAATGTCTCATTTAAGATACTTTTCTCACATTTCTATATGTTTCCTCCTTATTAGTCTCCTTTTCATATTAGTTAGAAACCCTTTGAAAATATGGTTTTATCCACTTGAAATGATAACATGTATGAAAACTCTTATATAGGCGTATTAAGTCTATAACTTTTCAATGATTTGGAGCAATTTGATTTTTAATAAGTTTATATAGGGCTGGGCAAATAAACCGAACCCGAAAATTCGAACCGAATCCGATCCGATAAAAATAAATCCGAACCGATCCGAACACGACGTAAATACTGATTGGATGGTTTTGTGGTATTTTGGGTTATGAGTATTATCCGAACCCTGAACTTAAATGGATACCCGATAGAACCCGAAAGATTCATAATCTCCAAAAATAGCTTGTATCAAACATGATATTAATTCCTAATATGTATCCAAAATACACTAAGAAATTATTGAACATCTAAAGTAATTATCTATTACATTAATGTTGATGGTTGAAGCTTGAAGCTTGAAGCTTGAAGTTTTTAGATTTTGGTTTTGTTTTCATTGAATAATATTTTTCATTTCATGAGAACTTGGTTTTTCGTTTTATGCTTTATTTTATTTTGTATTCCTTCTATCAATAACTATATTTACCTTTCGTTTAATTTTGAATGATCGCATTTGATGTTCTTTTCTTATTTTTGAATTGATTTTACTTATGTTTTGGTTACAAAATAGATATAAATCAGGTATTTTAAAACCGAAGAACCGATTTTACTTATGTTTTGGTTACAAAGTAAATACAAATTATGTACTTTTAAACCAAAGAACCGATTGGGACCCGAACCTGAAAGTACATCGGGTTGTACCGGTTCTTTGAAGATTTACTAACCCGACCTGAACCCGAAAGAACCCTAACCAATCCCGAACCAAACTTTTGTATAACCCGAATGGAGCTGATTTTGATAAACCCGAAAACCCGAGACCCGATTGGAAAAATCGAAACCCGATTGGGACCCCGAATGCCCATGCATAAGTTTATATATGATTTTAGGTGAATTGAAAAGACTATGATTTTACTTAAAGCAATACTCCCTCCGTTTTTTAAAATAAGTCGTTTTACAATTGTGCACACAAATTAAGAAAATCATTAATTTCTTACATTTTCTAAATAAAAACATCATTAATTATTTACCTAACCAGAAATTAACCAATAATAAAATAAAAGGTATATTATCATTGGTCATATAACATTAATTGTTAATAAATTTTACATAGAAAATTGAAAATGTCATATAATTTGGAACATAAAAATTTCTCTAAAACGACTTATATTAAAAGACGGAAGGAGTATAAAATACAATTTAAAACAATTAGATTTGAAATTTAACCATTTTAACTAAAACTCCAAAAAAAAACGCTTTAAAATCAATAAGAACCTCTTAAATTTCATAACTTAATTTATCTTTGATAACAGTAAATGATTTAATAACACTAAATTTTAAGAAAAAATTTAAAATTCATATTTGAATAACAACGAATGTGATTTCAACAGTAATCATTTTAAACTCTCAATTAAAAAATCCCTTAAATTGTAATAATGCTTGATAATAAGTGTACCTAAATATTAATGCCAGAATGAAAGTTATAGCAGGCAATGTGCCCCAGAAAGCAGATCCCAAGGTGGCAGAAGTGTAGCTGAGGCCAAGCAAGTAGAAATATTGCATCAAACTCGCCCTGCCAAAATAATACTCCCTCCGTTTTTTAATATAAGTCGTTTTAAAGCTATGCACATAAATTAAGAAAATCATTAATTTTTTATATTTTCGAAACAAAAACATCATTAATTATTTACCTAACCACAATTCAACCAATAGAAAAATAGAAGATATATTATCATTGGTTAGACAACATTAATTATTAATAAATATTACATGGAAAACCGAAAACGACATATAATTTGGAAAAAAAAAATTCTCTAAAACGACTTATATTGAAAAACGGAGGGAGTAGTTCAATAAAGATTAAAATGAGTCTAACAATAAAAGTGGGACTGAATTGTAAGCAATTATGAGCTAAGGGACTAAGAGAAAACATACCCAAAAAGGCCACTGACGAAAAGCTGAAACGAGATGCTTGTTGTTAGCTTCGGCCTTGTATTCCTGACCAAATATGAAATAGAGTATTTATTTTGTCCGGAACACAAAATTATGATTCTGTCTATAGTCTACACATAAAACCTCATTAAACGTCAATAAGGAAGTAAGTATTGAATTTTTTTTATTAAGCAGTTAAAATTATATAGATTGAAGTTTAAGAAGCAAAATAATTATTAAAATTTAAAATTAGATTTACCGTTCCCAAAAATAAGCGATCGGAAGAAGAAAAAATGTAGAAATACCCAAACGATAGGTAGCAATAATCATATGATTAATGCCTCCATCAAGAACTTTCTTAGTCAAAGCGTTAACCAACCCGTTAATCATGTTAATCACGATAATCATTATTATCACCGGTGCCGATTTTCCATCGATAAAACCCATGATTAGTAATCAAACGTGTCTTATCCTAGTCTCCCACTCTTAGTCTCTATTCTCTCCCTAACTCGCTAACGTGCTGCTCTTATCTATCTCTTCTTTAATAAACTGATGGAGTAGTAGAGACCAGTTAGATGATTATATAGATCACATATGCTGAGTTGGAGGCAATTTTTTTTTTTTTTGAAAAGAAATATTTGAAGAGTGATTCGGTGGCCAAGAAATAATTTTATCACCAGGAACAATTTAATTTCAGAACTGTATATTTAATTTCTTTTAGGAGCTTAGGACTATAAAACTTTGGGTTTTAATCTAGAGAAAGACTTGGGTTCACCCCTATAGTGAACCTTTAGATTCACCAAAAAATCAAAAATTAGCATACTAAATGTAGTCTTTTTCATAAAAGGAAACAAAATATTTCGAATTAACTTCTTAAAATAAATAGATAAAAAATGAATAAAAATATTAGTAGATCTAAAAAACATTTTTTCTAAAAGTTGTTAACGTCCACACTAAATCCTAAACTCTAAATCATAAACACTAATCATAAACACTAAATCCTAAACTCTTAGATAAACTCTAAACCCTTGTGTAAATCATAAATCTTTAGATAAACCCTAAAAACTAAAACCTAAAACTTAAGGTAAACCCTAAACCCTTGGGTAAATCTGAAACCCTTGAGTAAATCTTAATCCTTGGGCAAATTTTAAACCATTGAATAAAATCTTATGGGTTTAGGGTTTTACCCAAAAGTTTAGGATTTATCCAAGAATTTAGAGTTTATCCAAAGGCTTAGGGTTTAGTGTTTAGGATTATGAATTTAGGGTTTAGTATTTATGATTTACATAAGGATTTATGATTTACATAAGGGTTTAGGGTTTACCTAAGAGTTCAGGGTTTTAGTGTTTAGGGTTTAGATTTAGCGTTTATGATTTAGGATTTAGGGTAGACAAAATTAACAATTTATATTAAAAAATATTTTTTTTACAGCTACTAATATTTTTATTTATTTTTATATATTTATTTTAAGAAGTAAATTCAAAATATTTTGTTTCCTTTTATGAAAAAAACTGCATTTAATATACTATTTTTTGATTGGTTGGTGAACCTACATAGAGGTGAACCCAAGTTTTTCTCATTAATCTACAGCTGTTGTTTTCCAACGTTGGTGTAATTTAGGAAACTTAAATTAAACGCTGTTTTTTGTCATCTGTAAATTATATAGTTTTGATACAACAGCAACAAGTTAGAACAAGGGGATCACTACAAACAACCATCCAAAACCTACAGAACATCCCAAAAGCCAACCAAGATGCGATGAGAATACTCTCCCAATCATCAGAACCAAAAAATCAAGCCTCTTCACTGCCATATACCAAAACAGAGGATCTGATTTCCTCACTCTCGAACAAAGCGTGTAACCAACTAGGAAAGCCATGCGCTATGTAAGATTTAACCAAGCGCTCGTAGCTTGGTGGTAAAGGAGGTACAACTGTACTGCCCGCCACCCGGGTTCGAGTCTTGGCCACAACGGATTTAACATCCATTCCGTTGGGGCACTGGACCCCTTTCGGAGGGATAGTTGGGATTGTGGCTGCCCAGATACCAGAGTTATCAAAAAAAAAAAAAAAAGATTGAATGCGCCTTCCTTTGGTTACACTCTAAGCAATGAGGAAAGCTCCTCTGTTAGTACATCTTTCTTACACTCCTATTCTCCACCGCTCTATTTTAGATAGACATTTTAAAACCTCAAGAGCTTCAAATCTGAAATTCGGCCAAGCCTTGGGTCGAACTATCATCCCCACCGAAGCTTGTCTTCCATTGCTAGCATCACCCTATTGATCTTGTGTGACGCCAGGCTGTCAATCGTCCACACCAAGGCTTTAAAAGTAGCCTCCCGCTTACTTCAGGTATTGAAGAAAGCTCTTCTGCTATTCCTGTTAGGATCTCTGACCACCCAAGCTGCTCCTCCCATTTTTTCTTCTCTATTCCAATCAACACCCATATTGCATTTTACCCACCCATTCTGAGGAGCTTCCCAAACCTTCTGCTCTTGGCCTTCAGTCCTTAATTCTTCCATTCTAGTCTTCTCAGCGACCTGAGCCATGAGCCAGACCTCTGCCTCTTCATAGATTTTCACCACTGTCTCCGAAGCAGTGAACCTTCTATCTTCAAACAAAATGCCATTGCGGAACTTTCATAGGAACCAGATCGTCCAAGGAATAACCTGAGATATTCTCACCGGTAATTTATCTTCTGTCATAGTCCTTAGGAGGAAGTGAAAATTCGAGAAATGAGACACCAGATCAAAGCCCCCTTCTGGACTTGGAACACTGGCCAAAGCCCAAACCTGTCTCGCAATAGAACATGTGAATAGAATGTGATTGATTGATTCCCCTTCAAAACCACATGTCTGACACACTGGATCCATTCTGATCCCTCTTCTTACCAACAATTCACCTGCTGGGATAGCATTGCTGATCGCCCTCCAAATTAACATTTTTATCTTCGGTGGAGTTTTGATCTTCCAAGTTTCAGACTTGAGGTCGTTGAGTGATGGTCTTACTTCCGCTTGTATTATCTCTTCCACTTTACTCACCCTGTTTCTGAGCCAGTAACCGGATTTAACTGAGTACGCCCCACTCTTGTTATGCACCCACACCCAGTAATCTTCCAACTCGAAAACCGGATTCATGGCCAGAATACTGTCAACATCAGCCTCATAGAATAGCTCTTGCAGCTTATCAATATTCCAAGACCTATTCTGGATGTCCAATAAAGCTGCCACCGGGAGCATAAGGTCCACGTAAATGTTCTTCATGAGAGGTCTTCTTGGGATTTCACCAACTATCCATTCATCCACCCACACTGATATCGATGTACAATTTCCAAGCTGTTTTCTCAGCCCTTGAATGAGAAGCTCTTTACCGAATTGGATGCTTCTCCACGCATACGAAGGTTGTTACCCCATTGCAGCTGAAAGGAAATCTTTTTGCGGGAAGTACCTGCTTCTAAAGAGGCGAGCAAATAATTAAGCGTTGTTTAGAATGTGGAATTTTGCCAATTAATAGAAAAAACTTTACAAGATATCTATAGCTTAGCGAAAATAGTACCACTAAGCATGAATCCTCATAAACCAGGTAGAATTATCTGCTGTAAACTAATATGTAGTATTTTTTATAGTTTATAATATTATAATTATCCAACTTTAAAAAATACGTTTAAAAAATACCTAAAATCATATGTTTTAATAATGTTCTCTAATCTAACATAGTATAAACAAATTTATATAAATAAAAAGTATATGTTTGAAACTTTATATAACTTTATATTTATATATTAATTAATATTTAAATTTAATTCATATTTGAACACTTTTACAAGTAATTGTAGTCATTTTTAACTAGTAATTTTGGTAGCTATTAGATAAAACATTATAATTTGTTTACTGTTTGTATTGTTACGTTTTGTAAAGTATTTTATTATATAAAGTTTGGTTCTTAAAAGTTGTTAATTAACATGATCGCGACACATGAAAATTATATATTTAAGATTTGACATGTGTTAATCTATCTCATAATTAAAAATATATATACAAAGATATTAACAAAAATAAATTTTATTAAAAAGAATTATAAATATTATTTAATAATAGTTTTCCTTTTTCAGAATCCTAATCAAAAGATAATTTCAAAAAATTATTTGATACTAATTTTCTTTCTAATATTGTGACATGTGTTTAAATATATAATGATTTAAATAAATAAATATATATATATATAATAAGATAATAAAAATGAATTTTGAAAATGGCAACTTTTAAACAAAGTTAATGTTATTTAAATTTTTTTTATTGTAAATAAAAAAGAGATTTATAAAATAGAATGTTTTCCTTTTTTTTAAAAATCCTAGAAAAATAAAATTTTAAAGATTTATTTAATAAAACATTAAATTAGTACATAAGAAAATGTATAATTTTGTCATTGACTCGATTGGTGTATTTGACTTTCATTTCTTTTTAATTTTCATTCAATTTCTTATCTCAGGTTGTGTTCAATTTAAATGTTTAGGTATAATATTTTCTCTAATCCGAGGTACAAAGTTTATAACAATTAATCTATGTACCATGATTATAAAATACAAATATTAACTTGAAGTTATGTGTGAAAACGGGTTTTAATTATAAAATAAATCTCAAACTACATATGCAAAAAACAATCATAAAACTGTAATAAAATGATTTATTATTTTACGATTTTATTAAATTAAAACATCAAACAATTTGAAAATGGCAACTTTTAAAAATAGTTAATATTATTTAATATTATTTTTTATATTTTTATTGTAAATAAAAAGGATATTTATAAAATAGAATGTTTTCCTTTTTTGAAAAATCCTAGAAAAATAAAACTTTAAAGACTTATTTAATAAAACAATAAATTAGTACATATGAACATGTATAATTTTGTCATTGACTCGATTGGTGTATTTGAATTTTATTTCTTTTTAATTTTTATTCAATTTCTTATCTCGGATTGTGTTCAATTTTAATGTTTAGGTATAATATTTTCTCTAATCCAAAATACAAAGTTTATAACAATTCATCTATGCACCATGATAATAAAATATAAATATTAACTTTAACTTATGTATGAAAACGATATTTAATATAAAATAAATCTCAAACTATATATGTAAAAAATAATCATAAAACTCTAATAAAATGATTTATTATTTTATGATTTTTATTAAATTAAAATATCAAACAAAACCCGTTGGAACGCAACGGGCTCATATCTTATATTAATATAAATTAAAAATATAAATATGTATGTACTAAATGAGTTAACAATATTTGATTTAATTTCTTTTTTATTGATGAGGTAGAGACTGAGAAAAAACTACCTATTTGTATAATAAATTTAAACGCACATGGTTGAAATAGTGAAAGGATAAAAAAGGATTAGGAATGGTTGAAATAGCGAAAGGACAAAAAAGGATTAGGAATATATGATCTTCCAAAGTGAATATCAACCCTTAAATGAGAATAAATAAAGACACGTTAGTTACCTAACTTCTATTAAAACATTTCTTAGTGGTGTAGTGGAATCCAATACACTACTTTATTTGGGTTTATTATTCTTAATTACTGTTTTATTCTCATCTGATATATTCCATAACACTGGTGGACATGATGATATGCAGAGCCGGACTTCACAAATTTGGGGGCCCTATCCAATATTTTTAAAATCAAATAAAAACACTTTAAAAAAAATTTATTGTACATACCTATCTTATTATATAAAGTTTGGTTTTTCAAAGTTGGTAATTAATATGATTGTGACATATGGTAATTATATATTTAAGATTGTGACATGTGTTAAACTTAAAAATATATATAATTAGATAATAACAAAAACCTGATTTGTAAAAAAAGTAATTATAAATATTATTTAATAATAATTTTATTTTTTAAAAATATTAAGCAAATAATATATGATATCGATTTTCCTTGTAATATATCGACATGTGTTAAAATCTCTCATAATTAAATATATATATATATGCTAAGATAATAAATATAAAATTTGAAAATGATTTAATAGAAATAATTAATTTCAAAATTTATTTAATATTAGCTGTTTCTAGAAAAATTCCTTTTTACAAATCCTAAAACAAATATTTGTAAAATAACATACTTAATATTAATTTCCCTTTTCTAAAATCCTAAAGAAAAGATAATTGTAAAATATATATTTTTGTCAGCATTGTAAAATATGATAGTAATTTTTCTTTTAAAATTGTAATGTATATTAAAGTTTGGTTCTTCAAAGTTGCTAATTAACATGATTGTGACATATGGCAATTATATATTTAAGATTGTGACATGTGTTAAACTTAAAAATATATATAATTAGATAATAACAAAAACGTGATTTGTAAAAAAAGTAACTATAAATATTATTTACTAATAACTTTATTTTTAAAAAATATTAAGCAAATAATATATGATATCGATTTTCCTTTTAATATATCGACATGTGTTAAAATCTCTCATAATTAAATATATATATATATATGCTAAGATAATAAATTTGAAATTTGAAAATGATTGAATAGAAATAATTAATTTCAAAATTTATTTAATATTAGCTGTTTCTAGAAAAATTCCTTTTTACAAATCCTAAAACAAATATTTGTAAAATAACATACTTAATATTAATTTCCCTTTTCTAAAATCCTAAAGAAAAGATAATTGTAAAATATATATTTTTGTCAGCATTTGAAAATATGATAGTAATTTTTCTTTTAAAATTGTGATGTATATTAAAATATCTCATGGTTAATAATTATATAAGATAAGATAATAAAAATGATTTTATAAAGGAAGTAAGTTTAAAAATTGCTTAATAGTATTTTTTACCAAATTTGTTTCTTTTTAAAAATTCTAAACAAAAAGTATTTGTAAAATAATTTATCTAATACTAATTTTCCTTTTCTAAAATCCTAAAGAAATGATAACTATAAAACATATTTGATAGTAATTGTCCTTTTCTAAATTTTAAACATAGGAAAATTGTAACAGAGTGTTTAATAGTAATTTTCCTTAAATTGTAGAATAATTATTTCAGTATTTTTATGAATAATCAACTCTTCTAATTAAATATTTAATTTTCTGTTTAAAAATCATAAACCAAAAGGAACTACAATTATTCACATATGTATTTTGGATTAAGCTCTCTCATATTTGGCCAGCAAACATAATAAGAGTAGAAGAAAAATAGTAGGTGAGTTTTTCTGCATATTTTTTCATATCTTTGCGTGATCTTCTTTTTGTCACATATTGACGAAATAACTAGGTTTCCTGATCGTCACATTTTTTTCTTCTTAAACTGATTTTGATTTTTTTGTCATAATTGTCGTGATGATGTACGTTAGTTATTGCCACCCACGATTATACTTTGGTGTTTGTACATATAGCCAAATAGATGTTATGCAGTTATGTTGTTGTACAAAAATTAATGTGATTGTTATGCTTATAAGTGTTTGTTCTTATCGAAAATATAAATTGGTTACACTGTTGTAGTTAAGTTAATGTCAATGTCAATTTATTTATGAATAATTGACTTTTATATTTGGGTAAGTTTTTCTGTATGTCCTTTCACATCTAAACTGATGTTCACATAATTTACTTTCTGAGACAGACAACAAATTTTTCTTGCAAAAAAATACAGCTCCTATTGAATGCATTACAACGTATATATAAACAAGAATTATCTCATCTAAAAAGCAATGTTTACTCCAAAGAATAAGGAATGAAAAAGTTGGTGAAGTGAATAATATGGTAATTTGCTTAGAAGGTGAGCAAAAAGAATATTTGTGTTCTGATAGTATTGGTAACGACAAAGAAAAAATTATAAATCAGCATATTATGTATCCCATATATTTTTAAATACGTTCAAATTTTCAGGGATTTCAAATCACGAATTTGATCTCAAGATAGATGTTCCAGTCATGTTATTAAAGCATTTAAATCAACGAAAAGAAATTTGCAATGGAATACTAATAACCAGCCTAGACAACATGATCACGAAAGCATAAATCCTAACTAAAATCAATAATCAACAGATTCTTATTCCCAAAATAACGGATTCTTATTCTCAAAATAATTCTCACACTAACAGATGCAAGATGGTCTCTCATGGACAATTGTATGCTTCACTATCAAAGAGTCACTACAACTGCATGACTCAACATTCTTAAAGTAGACACAAAACATATCAATAATGTTCTATAAAATATTGTATATCAAGAAATTTTCAATAATATATAATATATAGAAAGATGTTATAGTCACACTATTGATGCTAAGGTAGGGTAGCATGAACCAAATTTGATGTTTATCAATCAATATATTTTATATTTAGCTGAATATCTATCATACATATTTATTGGTGTTGTCTAACATCAATTTTGATTTTCATTTTTTTTTGAATTTTTTTACATAACATAAATAACATAGATAGTTTACACCAATTCTATATGTTTCAATTAACTACAATATTAAAAATGATTTAAAGTGAATTTTTCAGAAAAAAATTAATATACTATTTTAAAACATCATGATTATTGAAGTAGAAATACTAATCAACATTTATGTTGGAAAACTGATTATTATACTATAATAAGTCTTACACCAAGATATACTGAAAAATTCAAGAACTAATGCGAAAAATATTTTTATTCTTTTTATGTTTTCGTAAAGTTCAAACATCAAATAAAATGTATATATATAAAGTTGGTTTTCTCCCTTCTTCTGACAAGTAGCAGGGGGCTTTTGCGATACGTCGCATCCAGATTTGTTTTTACATTTTAGGTCCTTATTCTTTTAGATTATTGCAATTTGGCCAAGTACTTTATAATCGTGAACTATCTAATCATTTTCGGTCTTTCCGGTCAGTCGAAAATCTTGATTAAGGAATTTAAAAAAATCATGAGGACATTTTTATAGTTTTATTGGTAAGAATTTGCTAACTACAATATACCTCTCCGCTATTGAAGAATATTTCATACCCATTTGCAATGTATCCCTTAAAATGTCTGAAAACCAAATGCATTTATTTGTGGAATAATTCTATTTATGTATGCGTCGAAAAATCAAATTGAAATAAAGGATCAGATAAAACCAAAACTAAGGAAAGATACAAAATGAAAGATGATATAAAATGTTTTTGTAAACATGACCATGGAGTCGAGATGTAACATCTCTTTTCTTAACTATTTATATTTCCTCCGTAAATGCGACGAATAATAACAAATAGGAGTCTCAGGATAAAAACCATTATAGACCTTCACGCGGCACTCGCGAATGATCCCTAAGAACTACTAAACTACGAAACACTCTTGAGATTTACTTTGAGAGTTTGCTGGTATTTGTTCTGTGAAAAACTTGAGAAATGAATGAAGACAATCACTTTATTCATAAAGTCAGACAAGAGAGATGTTAGATCCACAAGTAGGCACGTGCGCACATGGCATGAGACTAAGGATCGTCGCTCGACGTGCGGAGAGGGATAGATCGTTGGCCGGAATTATGATAAGATTTAGGTCAATTTTTTGGTATATTACGAAAAATGAAGGCATAAAAACATATGGTTTTGCCATAATTAATCAACCAAAACTTGGCCCAAAAGAATTCTAAGGCACTTCACCTAGACCCAAGACCCAAGCCAACCGAGTTGAACTAGCCGGGCAATGGCAGCGCACGCACTCGCGTGTCGGATCCATTTTACCCTCTAGCATTCTTTAAACACATGCTCTGCATGTCCATATATATGCACAGCTCAATTTTGCTTCCTCTCAGCAATGTGGGTTATTTATAGTTCCAATTCATTAAAGCGATAGGTTTTTCCTTTAACCCGTAGGACAATTTCATTTCATATTCTCACAACTATTTTCCAAGTCCATCTGGCTTAAATAATTGATCCAGTAACTCCCACATAAATAGAAATGAATCTAAACATATGAAAACTAAATTGACTCAAAATACTCTAAAGACTACTAACTCATGAAAGTTTTTGTGGAAACTCATGATTTATAACGTTTAAGAAAAGTTTCAGAAACATTTTGCAGAGATAATAAAAGGAAATCGCAAAAAAAAAAATCTGATAGAAAACCAAAAAACATATAGAAAATCTTATAAGAAATCGTTTTATAACACATCATATTAAACTCAATCCAAGCTTTAGAGAGAAAGCAATTACGAGTTAATATTGTACAGACCAAAAAACAAATTGAAATAAACAATTAGAAAGGCAATAGTAAGAAAAGTTATTCAATGAAAGATGAAATAAAATGTTTTCATAAACATGACCATGGAGTCGAGATGTAGCATCTCTTTCTTTAACTCTTTACATTGTCTCCGTAAATGCAGCGGATCATAGCGAATAGGAATTCCAAATAAAATCATGATAGACCTTCACGTGACACTCGTGAACGGTCTCTACCAACTACTAAACTACGAAACACTCTGGAGACTTGACTTATTTTGAAAGATTATTGGTATTTTTTGTGAAAATGTGAGAAATGAAGAAGACCATCTCTTTGTTATAAAGGCATGCAAGAGTATTGTTAGCCCCGCAAAGGGAGGCGCGTGCACACGTGGCGTGAGAGTCGGGATCATTGCTCGAATTTTTGGTATATTTTTTTCAAATTTAAAACACAAATGAAGGGAAAAAACATATGGTTAATCCATAATTAATCAACCAAAATTTGGCTGTTCACTAAGACTAAGAGCACCTCCATCCATAGGAACCTCTTATGGGTTCTTCAGATTAATTTAAGAATTAAAAAGGTGATTTGAAAGCTGAAGAACCTTGGTTAATGGTAATTAATATTTTGACCTCCAATGGGAGAACCCCAATGGGGTTCTAAATGTTTGACAACAAAGAGTGATGACACCAGTAAGCAAACTACAGAATCGAGTCTTCTCTTGTGTCACAAGTCTTCACCTGATGGCTTGGCTGATCCAACATCAAGGCCTCGGTACACCTGTGGCCAATCAAAACAAAGCAATAACTTTTTTTTGTGGACTTTGATCAAAAACTTCAACTTTATCATTTCAGACAAAACTCTTGAACTGAAAGTACACAGTCTTGAACTGAATGTATCTACCTAAATTCCATTTAAACCCAACTTAAACAATGTCAAACACGCATTAAAGGATTGGTACTTACCTGTTGACAGGTTTGATCCGCTTTGATGACGCGTGATCCGTATCTTGCTGCTCCCAGCAAGACCTTTGTCCATGTCTCTTCTCCTTTACTGTTACCCACACAGCTAACCTTGTCATTTCAAATAAAAACCCAACACTATAGTTAACTTATGAAACTTGGAACAGAGTAAAACAATAAAGATTTAATCAATTAAGTGTTTTGAATCAAAACCAGAGTCTACTCAAACTTCAAAATCAAGACAAAGAAAGAACCTTTAACACATCAAACAATTAAATAGAGTAAAGCAATGACCTTTGTAATTGAACTATTGAAGCAGGGCAGTGACAATTTGGCGAGTTGAGTCATCGGATTCGACAAGCAAAAAACATGAGCCTCTGTTCATCATCGTCTCCATAGTCCCTTCGTCGCTGCTAAAACCACAACTCCCCTATCGATCTGAAATAAACAGAGTCAAATCTCATCATCGCAACAAAATTGGCAATAATAATCGAAGGAATCAAATTGTCATGACCCAAACCCAGGCCCATCTGACATTCAGCGAGGCCCAAATTCACTCCAAAAAGCCCAAAGTATTTTGCCTTAAATAACCATCACCTCCACCTTGTTTTTTCAGAAACTTCAGAAAATAAAGAAGAGTAAGAGAGAGAGTGAACTAAGAAGAAGAAGTGTGATCATTTTGCAGTGAGTGGGTCACCGGAGCTCGTCGCCGGAGCAACCGTGTACCGTGATCACGTTCAGCTCGTCACCCCCGATCAACACCCTAGGTAACTGCCGGAAACCGCATGCCTTAAGTTTCAGTTTCGTTTCCGTTTAGTAAATCGCCCATAACTTCCTAACCATTGATCATCTCGTGCATGCAAGACCACCATCGTGTTCCTCTCATCGAGACGAAGCCGTAGACACCAACCACACCGCAATCGGAGCCCGGGCGAAGCCGCTAGAGCCTCCCGAAGTTTCGCCTCTGCGCGGGCGTGAAACGCACGCGCCGTCGCCAGCCGCCGGAGCCACCGCGCATTCCGGCCACTTGCCGCCGTCTCCGACCGCCGTTCGCCGGAGCCACCGTGACCGGCCACCATCCGTTCGCCGCCGAGAAGCTGCCGCCGCGTCGCCGCCGCTGATTTTCCGGTAAGCCGCCGCCACCCTCCGCCGTTGCCGCCGGGACTAGTGCCGGTGATTCGCCGGCGACTCGCCAACTCGGCCGAGTCGACCCGGTGAGTCAACTCGGTCACTTGGTCAACCGGTGGTTTGATTGGTTTAAATTGATTTAGGGTTGGCTAGGTTAAACCGCCGGTTAAAATCAATTGGATTTCGGTTAGGATAAACCGGTTAGATAGATTAATTAATTAATTAATCAATTGTTGGTTAAGGTAAACCGGATGGTCCAATTGGAATCGATTTCGGTTGAGTTCAACCGGTTGGTTTAAATCAATTCCAATCTGGTCAAGGGTTAACCGGCTTGGGTCAAAGTTGACCGGGTTGACCTTTGACCAGCGTGTTGACTTTTCCGTAAATCTTGACTAAACCCGTTTTAAACCGTTCGAAAGCCGTTCTGACTTAGAATTTCGCCCTGATTTCAGATTTAGAGTCTATTTGAGCAGCTGGAGTTCATAGATACCACATTTCCCTATTGCTAAGGTGAGGGGCTATTCCCGAACTCCTCTTACACGGCTTAGGACTTCGAATAAGTATATCTTATTTCTAATATGTTCCGTCTGCTTGAAATCGAGTCTGTCATTGCTTGTTTAGTTATTAGGTTCTTTTCTTAAACCGGAATTAGGGTGTTAGAGGATTCAACATTGATTGCTTCGCTTAATGTAAATTCTTAGTTAGAATTGTTTTGCCGGATACAGAGACGGACTTCTGTATGCCGGATTGTATGAGAGGCTACGGCCAGTCAGTCGACCGGCTGGACCGTAGTCTGGTGTGATCGATAAATCGTCTGAGGGCGGTGACACCGAGCACTCTCTCGGAAGTGTTGTTTGGCCTGTTAGTGGGCGGCGAGAGCGCGCCTCGCTAGGATCATTGTTTGTTGCTTGGGTACTTTAGGTGCCGTGCTTGACATGTATTAGAATTAAATTATATTTATTCGGGGTGTTATGTCCGGGTCCATGGATTTCGGGGTAGCATCCCCCATACCTCATTGGGCGATTCACCTATCGCTCACCCCTCACTCTTCCCCCTTTCAGGTGAGACCGACGAGCAGGAGTGATTATTGGACCGGTGCTATTGGGCTTTTGGGCTTCTATCGCTTTTACCGCTTTTATCTTTATCGGGCCTTTGGACTTTTATCGTTTATGTTATTTCCTATTTCAGACTTTCGGTTTATGTTGTATTTTATATTTCGGATGTTATCGATGTTGGGCTTTTAGGCCTTATGGTATCGTATTGACTTTTATATTATGATATGAAGATTATTATTATTTCAGTATTTATTATTTTGTTATTTTTCGCAATTATATTATTTTGAGAAAACCGGGTGTGACAATTTTTGGTATCAGAGCGGGGTTCCGTCCCGGCTCCGACCCGGGATGGCGATTTTTGGAGACCTGGTTTTATTCGGTTTTAGACGGTTTTAGATGATTTCAAATATTTTCGGGGATTTGGGAATTTTGTAAACGAAAATAAATAGCACCTTTCCGTTCGATATCACTTCTCCTGAAATGTTGGTATCAAAAGTTGAGCGTAAGTTAACATTTCGCTTTCCTTTCAGATGCCGCCAAGGAGAAGAACCACCCGTGCCCAGACCACCAGAGCTGTTAGAGACGATGTAGATGAGCATGAGCAGCCCGCAGTTCCGCCACCCGCGGCTCCACCAGTTGATCAGGATGCATTGAGACAGATGGTTCAGGATGCCGCTAGACAGGCCGCTCAGGAGGCACTTCAGAAGATTGCCCAGGAGACAGCCAGGCAGGCCGCTCAAGAGGCTGCCCGAGTAGCTGCTCAGGAGGTTGCTCGTCAGATGGCTGCCGTTCAACAGGGTCCTCAGGTTCAGGTGCAGCAGGGTCCACAGATTCGGGTTCAGCAAGTTCCACCGGTTCAGGTTCAGCAGGATCAGCATGATCATCAGGATCCCGTTCAGCAGGTTCCCCTTCCTCAGGTTCCACTGCAGCAGGGTCCAGCTCAGCAGTTTGCTCATGGTGTTCAGGATCTACCGCCACCACCACTGCGACCTCATGTTTACCCGGTTTATGATGAGAGGTTCTACAGGCTGACATGTCAGATGAGAAACATGGATATGGAGCATTTTAGCGGGACAGTGGATGCTGTAGCTGCACATGATTGGAAGTTAGCCTTGCAGCGGAAGCTGGAGATTATTGAGTGTCCACCAGAGTTGTCGCTCAGATTGACTATGCAGTATCTTCGTGGAGATGCTCTTATATGGTGGGAGGGAATACGATTGAGTCATTTTGGGCCAGAGAGGCTTACCTTCGCTGACTTCATTCGAGAGTTTGATAGGAAATACTTTCCAAAGGAAGCTATGGACAGGAAGAAGTGCGAGTTCGAGCATGTAAGCCAGGGAGAGATGTCTATCAGGGAGTATGAGGTTGTGTTCAACCAACTTCGCAGATTTGCTGGAGTGGGCATTTCAGAGGAAGACTTGATCAGGAAGTTTTTGAGTGGGATGCGAGTGGAGATTCGCAACAGGTGTCGGGTAGTCACTTACCACAGATTGGGAGATTTGGTGGAGAAAGCTGCCGAGCAGGAGGCAGGTTTGGCAGAGGAGCAGAAACTTACCAAAGCAGTTCATGTTAAGTCTGGAAAAGCTCCAGAGTCCCATAGCCGAGGAGGAGAGCAGTCAGGGTTACCGACTTGTCCCCGTTGTCGTCGCCGCCATAGTGGGAGGTGTCCTAGGTGTTTTACTTGTGGTCAGCTGGGACATATTTCGAAGTATTGTCAGGTTAAGCCAGTGGATACACCACCAGTCAGACAGATTGCCGCACCAGCAGTGGCGCAGGTTTGTTTTGGCTGTGGTCAGCCAGGTCACTTCATCAGAGATTGTCCGAGGAGGGGCAATGCGGCACTTCCACCACCACCGAAGCGTCTAGCCATCGCTCCACGAGTGTTTGCGGTTGGAGATCTTCAGGGAGCTGAGCCGATAGCAGGTATGAGACTTTTCCATACTTGTTTGTGTTTGAGTCTTTTGGTTCGTGGTTGTCATGTGTAGTTAGTAAAAATCACGTGTAGGATCGGTTTCGGTTGGAGGAGAGTCAGCTTATACCTTATTCGACACGGGAGCTTCTCATAGTTTTGTGAGTCCGCGCTTAGTCCAGTCTTGGTCTTTTCGGGGTGTCTTCGAACCGAAGGCTAAGCAGATTCAGACTGCTGGCACGGAGAAGTTGGGAGCAGTTGGCATTCATCACGATGTACCAGTTCTACTTGGAGGAGTCGAGTTGCTCGGAGATTTGACAGAGATGGAGATGAGCTCCTACGATGTTATACTTGGGATGGATTGGTTGTCGCGACATCGAGTAGTCTTGGATTGTCCGAAGGCAAGAGTTAATATCCCTAGAGAAGAAGGAAAGATCATTTGCGAGGGCATTCAGACACACCGGGAAATTCCTATCGTCTCCATGTTGCGTGCCGAAGAATTATTGGAGAGTGGAGCAGAGGGATTTTTGGCAACCATTTCGATGGTTAAGGAGGACGGTCAGCAGGAGCTGCATGATATACCAGTGGTCGCCGAGTACGAGGATGTTTTTGAGGCTTTAAAAGGGCCACCACCAGCTAGAGCGGACGTACTTACGATAGAAGTAGAGCCAGGAGCAGCACCAGTTTCACGAGCTCCGTACCGTCTCGCACCAACTGAGATGGCAGAGTTAAAGAAGCAGTTGGAGGAACTATCTGATAAGGGGTTTATCAGGCCGAGTACGTCACCGTGGGGAGCACCAGTGTTGTTTGTGAAGAAGAAAGATGGGAGCTTCAGACTTTGTATCGATTACAGAGGTTTGAACAAAGTGACCATCAAGAATAAGTACCCGCTCCCGCGTATCGACGAGTTGTTGGACCAGTTGCAGGGAGCTTCATGGTTCTCTAAGATTGACTTGGCATCGGGATACCACCAGATTGCGATAGCTGAGGGAGATGTGCGGAAGACGGCATTCCGTACCCGTTATGGACATTACGAGTTTGTGGTGATGCCATTTGGGTTGACGAACGCACCAGCCGCGTTCATGAAGCTCATGAATGATGTGTTTCGAGAGCAGCTGGATAAGTTTGTGATAGTTTTCATCGATGATATCTTGGTTTATTCTCGGAGTAGAGAAGAGCATGCTGAGCATTTGCGGATTGTGTTGGGTAAGCTTCGGGAACATCAGTTGTTTGCCAAGCTAAGTAAGTGTAACTTTTGGCAGAGGAAGATTGGATTTTTGGGTCACGTGGTTTCAGAAGCAGGAGTTGCCGTAGATCAGGAGAAGATTACCGCCATTTCAGAGTGGCCGACACCTAAGAGTGCGACGGAGATCCGCAGTTTTCTCGGTTTGGCAGGATACTACAGAAAGTATGTCAACAGTTTTGCTAGCATTGCAAAGCCAATGACACGGCTAACAGGAAAAGACGCCAAGTTTGATTGGACAGAGGAATGTTCGGGAAGTTTCACTGAGTTGAAGCGGCAGCTGACCCATGCGCCAGTTTTGGTACTCCCGAGACCAGGAATACCATATGATGTTTACACTGATGCGTCAGGCACCGGATTGGGATGTGTACTGATGCAGGAGGGTCAGGTCATTGCCTATGCATCACGACAATTGAGGCCTCACGAGGCCAATTATCCTACGCATGATTTGGAGTTGGCAGCAGTTGTATTCGCATTAAAGATCTGGAGGTCATACTTGTATGGAGAGAAGGTGAAGATTTTCACGGACCACCAGAGTCTGAAGTACGTATTTACGCAGGCGGACTTGAATTTGAGGCAGCGTAGATGGATGGAGTTGTTAGCAGACTACAACTTGGAGATCACATATCATCCGGGAAAAGCCAATCATGTGGCGGATGCCTTGAGTAGGCGCAGAAGCGATGTATCGGGAACCAAAGAGGTCCAGGAGCTTACTGGGACACTTGCTAGTCTCAGATTATGTGCAATTACTGTAGAAGGAGAGTCAGTTGGCGCTGAGGCTGTAGAGCGGGCAAACTTACTATGGAGGATACGCAAATCTCAGGATGGTGATAAGGCTTTGCGTAAGCAGATCGAGATGGAGAGTATTGGTTATCATACAGCCTCCAGCGGGATGTTCATGTACCGAAACCGGGTTTGTGTGCCCAATGATGAGCTGTTAAGAAAGGAGATCTTACGGCAAGCACACCACTCGAGTTTCTCTATTCATCCAGGAAATACCAAGATGTATAGGGATCTGAAGCGATATTACCATTGGCCTGGTATGAAGAGAGATGTTGCTTCATTTGTATCGCAATGTCAGACGTGTCAGATGGTTAAGGCCGAGCATCAGGTTCCTAGCGGGTTATTGCAAAACCTACCATTACCGGAGTGGAAATGGGACATGGTAACTATGGATTTTGTGACGGGTTTACCGACTACGTCAGGAGGGAAGAATGCCATATGGGTAGTCGTGGATAGACTTACGAAGTCAGCCCATTTTCTAGCGATTAAGAAGACAGACAGAGCTGATCAGCTAGCACAGACTTACATCAGCGAGATTGTGAGATTGCATGGAGTTCCGGTCAGCATTGTATCGGATCGGGATACAAAGTTCACGTCTGAGTTTTGGAGAGCCTTCCAGAAGGCGCTTGGGACAAAGGTTCATATGAGTACGGCTTATCACCCGCAGACAGATGGTCAGTCAGAGAGGACTATTCAGACTTTGGAGGATATGCTCAGAGCTTGTGTTTTAGATTGGGAAGGTAGTTGGGTGAAGTATCTACCTCTAGCCGAGTTTGCCTACAACAACAGCTATCATTCGAGTATTGGGATGGCACCATATGAGGCTCTATATGGTAGACCTTGTCGCACACCACTTTGTTGGACGGAAGTGGGAGAGCGACGTGAGATAGAACCAGCCATGGTTCAAGAGACAGTCGAGCAGGTTGAGATGCTCAAGATGCGGCTTAAGGTAGCCCATGACCGTCAAAAGAGTTATGCAGATAAGCGGCGAAAAGACTTGGAGTTTCAGGTTGGCGACTTGGTATACCTGAAAATGAGGACATTTCAGGGAGGATCTAAGACTCGGAAGCTAAAGAAGCTTAAACCGAGATATATGGGACCATATCCTATATTGGAGCGGATTGGAGCAGTTGCTTACCGATTGGATTTATCAGGAGAGCTATCAGACTTCCATGATGTGTTTCATGTATCGGTTTTGAGGAAAGTCGTGAGAGAGCCAGAGCTCATTTTGCAGCAGCCACCTAGAGACCTTGGCAAAGGTTTACGTGGGTTGTGCCAGCCAGTATAGATATTGGATCGCCAAGTGAAAGCAGATCATGGTATGATGACCATGTTGGTCAAGGTCCGTTGGGAGAGAGACGGGATTCAGGAGGAGACTTGGGAGTCCGAGCTTCAAATGAGGATTGATTATCCAGAGCTGTTTCAGGGTGTCATTGGAGAGTTTGGTGACTCGAATTCGGGGTCGAATTCTTTATTAGTGGAGGAGAGTTGTCATGACCCAAACCCAGGTCCATCTGACATTCAGCGAGGCCTAAATTCACTCCAAAAAGTCCAAGGTATTTTGCCTTAAATAACCATCACCTCCACCTTGTTTTTTCAGAAACTTCAGAAAATAAAGAAGAGTAAGAGAGAGAGTGAACTAAGAAGAAGAAGTGTGATCATTTTGCAGTGAGTGGGTCACCGGAGCTCGTCGCCGGAGCAACCGTGTGCCGTGATCACGTTCAGCTCGTCACCCCCGATCAACACCCTAGGTAACTGCCGGAAACCGCATGCCTTAAGTTTCAGTTTCGTTTCCGTTTAGTAAATCGCCCATAACTTCCTAACCATTGATCATCTCGTGCATGCAAGACCACCATCGTGTTCCTCTCGTCGAGACGAAGCCGTAGACACCAACCACACCGCAATCGGAGCCCGGACGAAGCCGCTAGAGCCTCCCGAAGTTTCGCCTCTGCGCGAGCGTGAAACGCACGCGCCGTCGCCGTCCGCCGGAGCCACCGCGCATTCCGGCCACTCGCCGCCGTCTCCGACCGCCGTTCGCCGGAGCCGCCGTGATCGGCCGCCGTCCGTCCGCCGCCGAGAAGCTGCCGCCGCGTCGCCGCCTCGCCGCCGTCGCCGCCGCTGATTTTCCGGTAAGCCGCCGCCACCCTCCGCCGTTGCCGCCGGGACTAGTGCCGGTGATTCGCCGGCGACTCGCCAACTCGGCCGAGTCGACCCGGTGAGTCAACTCGGTCACTCGGTCAAACGGTGGTTTGATTGGTTTAAATTGATTTAGGGTTGGCTAGGTTAAACCGCCGGTTAAAATCAATTGGATTTCGGTTAGGATAAACCGGTTAGATAGATTAATTAATTAATTAATCAATTGTTGGTTAAGGTAAACCGGATGGTCCAATTGGAATCGATTTCGGTTGAGTTCAACCGGTTGGTTTAAATCAATTCCAATCTGGTCAAGGGTTAACCGGCTTGGGTCAAAGTTGACCGGGTTGACCTTTGACCAGCGTGTTGACTTTTCCGTAAATCTTGACTAAACCCGTTTTAAACCGTTCGAAAGCCGTTCTGACTTAGAATTTCGCCCTGATTTCAGATTTAGAGTCTATTTGAGCAGCTGGAGTTCATAGATACCACATTTCCCTATTTCTAAGGTGAGGGGCTATTCCCGAACTCCTCTTACACGGCTTAGGACTTCGAATAAGTATATCTTATTTCTAATATGTTCCGTCTGCTTGAAATCGAGTCTGTCATTGCTTGTTTAGTTATTAGGTTCTTTGCTTAAACCGGAATTAGGGTGTTAGAGGATTCAACATTGATTGCTTCGCTTAATGTAAATTCTTAGTTAGAATTGTTTTGCCGGATACAGAGACGGACTTCTGTATGCCGGATTGTATGAGAGGCTACGGCCAGTCAGTCGACCGGCTGGACCGTAGTCTGGTGTGGTCGATAAATCGTCTGAGGGCGGTGTCCGAGCACTCTCTCGGAAGTGTTGTTTGGCCTGTTAGTGGGCGGCGAGAGCGCGCCTCGCTAGGATCATTGTTTGTTGCTTGGGTACTTTAGGTGCCGTGCTTGACATGTATTAGAATTAAATTATATTTATTCGGGGTGTTATGTCCGGGTCCATGGATTTCGGGGTAGCATCCCCCATACCTCATTGGGCGATTCACCTATCGCTCACCCCTCACTCTTCCCCCTTTCAGGTGAGACCGACGAGCAGGAGTGATTATTGGACCGGTGCTATTGGGCTTTTGGGCTTCTATCGCTTTTACCGCTTTTATCTTTATCGGGCCTTTGGACTTTTATCGTTTATGTTATTTCCTATTTCAGACTTTCGGTTTATGTTGTATTTTATATTTCGGATGTTATCGATGTTGGGCTTTTAGGCCTTGTGGTATCGTATTGACTTTTATATTATGATATGAAGATTATTATTATTTCAGTATTTATTATTTTGTTATTTTTCGCAATTATATTATTTTGAGAAAACCGGGTGTGACACAAATTCACGGGAATAAAAAGCTTTATGAAACGGACTTTCATGGTGATTGCATGCACGAGTCTGGGGGAGAACATCGACGAAGAAAAAAACGAATCAAACGACATCTCCATTCGAGGTTTCGACGGAATCAACGAGGAAGAGAGAGACCCGAGGATGTGATTTCGAGGAAATCGAACAAGAGAGAGTCATGATCATCGACGAACAAACAGATGAAAGATCGTCTCCCTCGGAGATTTTTGAAAAAGCGAAGGCGAAGAGATGTCGAGATGAACTGAAAGAGAAAGAGAAAGAGAAAGAGAAAGAGAAAGAGAAAGAGACGACATTTATTTCCCGTAAAATGCATCGCCCAATACGCTCCTGCTACGTATGGGGTTTTACCCAACTCTAAACTCTCTTAGTTTGGCAGCGGTTCTTTCTAATAAAACCATTTTTGATTTATTTTTTTCATTTTTTGGGTTTAGAACCCCTTCCTCAACCGACCGATGGAGTTGGTCTAATGCCTAAGCCCAGCCAGCGGCAGTGCACGCACATGGTGGATCCGTTCTCCTCTCTAGCATTCTGTAAACATATGCAAAGCATGTCCATATGTATATAACTCAATTTTCTTTTTTATCGATGTGAGATGTTATATATTCTATTATAACTGAAGTATAAATATGAACTAACCCCTAAAATAAGCTTTTATTTACGCTTAATGTCATTCCTTCTTTTTTGTTTTACTTTTAACCATAATAAACTTTATTTTAATCAACTTACAAAAAAAAATCTCAGTTTTCTTAAAAGAATTTGTGTTCCACCAAATTGCCTAATACTTAGCTAACATAAAATATTGCAATCGTTTTTTCAAGAAGCTTTTACTGGCGTCAAACATTTAGACAGTTTGGACTTCATTTCTCCAACTGATCAAGAAAATAGTTATAAAACCAAACCATTGATATATAATTGCTCGTTTGAGGTCATGTGAAACGTGTTTAATGTGAGAACAAAAATTCGCAATGTTGATTTTAGTAATTGGAGGAAAGTAAAAAAGCTGTCTACTTTCCTTGAGAATCCAGATTCTCTGTAAGTCAACAACAAACGATCAAACAATGAACAAAACGAAAAATAACAATGCGAAATTTAAGAGCAAAAAGAGGATGATCTTATTTCGGATATGTGTATGAGCATTACAACAGCTGAAAAAGCCTTGGCCGCAAGAGCTGTCAGCGTGTTCTCTAGTTCTAACCACCTAAGACCTTAAGACCTAGTCGAGTCGCTCAATAACAAAAACAAAAAAAATTCCTAAAAATTGCTCCAAGTGCTAAAGTTGCTATGTATTTTTTGTGTCTCCCCCGTGCTCCTCGCTTGGGCTCTCCTTATATATGTCTCTAAGGTCGGCCATTTTTTTCATTTCCGCCCCTGATTGGAGTTTATCTCTTTACGGAAGTTTTCATTATCTTCTTGATTTCCATGTTTATCTTGGAAGTTTTACATTTACCTTTATCCAAATCGAATAAATCGTCATTGTAATTTGGGAATGTTCTTGTTTTAAATCATAAGTGGAATTTCATTGTGTTTTTACGATTATTCTCGGAGAAATCATCGATTTGTCTGCTGCACGTTTTCAAAATGTTGTTGGTCTTATGAACCAAACCAAATCAATTCATCAAGTCGAGGATATTATGGTGTTAAGTTAACCTATATCACCCTGACGTTTCACTTGAACTCTTATGAGAAAACGACGTCATGCTTGTTTTCTTTGTAAAATCTCAACTAAACTCCGATTGAGACTAAACGAAAGAAATTTTGACCGAGATTCAAAGGAGAACATGATGAGACCCTTGTGGGCGATGAGAATGTTTTGTGGCGATCAGGAGGAGCGAGAAGAGTTGTGTGGCGATGTGAAGAGCCTTGTGAGGCAATGTGAGCCTTATGTGGCAATGAGACGAGCTCTGTGAGGCGATGTGAGCTCTTGTGTGGCGATATGAGCCTTTTATGAGGCGATGTGAGCTTGTGTGTGGCTATGTGAGCTCATGTGAGGTGATGTGAGCTTGTGTGAGGCGATGTGAGCCCGTGTGAGGTGATGTGAGCTCATGTGAGGCGATGTGAGCCTTGTGTGTTTGTGTGTGTGTGGCCCATGAGAGAGTGTGTGTGGCGATGTGAAGCTGTGTGGCTAAGTGAGCGAGTGTGTGTGGCGATGTGAAGCCATGAGGGTGTGTGTGTTGCAATGTGAAGGCATGAGGGAGTGTGTGTGACGATGTGAAGATGTGTGGCTAAGTGAGGGAGTGTGTGTGGCGAAGTGAAGCCATGAGGGAGTGTGTGTAACGATGGGAAGATGTGTGGCTAAGTGAGGGAGTGTGTGTGGCAATGTGAAGCTGTGTGGCTAAGTGAGGGAGTGTGTGTGGCGATTTGAGTGAGTGGGAAGGGTGCTGGTTCCTTTCTTCTGTTCTTCATTATCTAAGTTGATCGCTTTGTAGACTTTCAAAAACACTTGATTTGTTTTACATAGGTTTTTCTTCAAAGATTTCCCGAAAATTGTTTTACGAAAGATTATTTTTATAGATTTCTTGAGAGGTTTTTCTGCGGAAATTTTTCAAATTTTGTTTTGTCAAGACTGTTGCGTAAAACTTCTAAATTATCGTAAAAATCCTTCGCAAGAACATTTTCTGATCTTTTCATGTTTGAACAGAAACTCTTTCATTTATGGTCCGCGATGAAATACATGGAGCTTTGTTATCTTATTCTTATTTATGGTCCGAGTCGGCTTATGTGTGGTGTAGTTAATTTGAAATTTCCGGCTTGTATTTAATTAAAGAATATTTTATCGGAATATTTTAGGCGTTGATTTCATTGTGACCGATTTTAACTCCAATATTTAATATTTAGCATATTTTATACTTAACATAAATGTTATTTTTGATATAACTTAGCATAAATGTACTGGTAATTATATATGGGTTTATACATCATACATCTATTATTATTTATATAGATAACGGGTTTAGGCATAAATTTGAGATCACTGGAAATCGACCATTAAACCATCCATATTCTGGTTAATATACATGTATATATAATTATATAGTTATCAACCGCAGTTATTTCTCGGTTTATATGTCATACATGCATCAGTTTTTATACATCATACAAGTACCAGTATTGATATTTGTACACTGTTGGGGTCAAAATCGGTTACGATGAAATCAATATCTGAAAGTCCGTAAAAATCAACATGAACATTTTTACGAAAAGTAATCCTCGAAAAGATATCTTTACGAAGAGCTTTGCGGTAGAATCTTGTTTAAATCTCAATCGAACCACTAAATACGATTGTCCGAAGGCAACAGACATGTATCCAAATCAGCCGCGGACAAGCTCGAGTATGGCAATCGGACCGCAGACAAGCCAAGCTCGATCGATACGCGGCGACCAAGCATGCACACAGCTCGGTCGCTACGTAGCGACCGAGCGTCCGTTCCGCTCGGTCGCTGCGTAGCGACCGAGCTCTTCCGAAACATCGATACGACACCAGTCCATGCATTCTCGTCTATCCTTCGATGCTATCTCCCGAACACCGTAGCGAACTCAGTTCATGTTTTCCGCCATTCTAAATCATCGATCAAACTTTGCGGTAAAACCCGCGGAAAGTCTGTTCTTTATCGAAAGAAGTCGCAATAAACGTTTCGAGTCGGAATACGGCCCAAAGGGACCTAAGGCACGACTCGAGGACCATCTTACGATTTCTTAACCAAAAGCCCGTAAACCGTAGGATGGTTTACGCTTGGTTCGCAAGGAAAGATAAATGTCAAGTTTCCGCGGATAAATACGGAATTTTGAAGATAATTACGAAGATCGGAAAAAATGGAATATCTCCATTTTTTGCTATGATGGCTTAAGGACAGAAGAGTAAAAGCGTAAACCGACCTTGGAGCGAGTATATAAGGAGTCCTAGGCGAGAGACATGGGGGGGGGAACTTTTTAGACTCGGAATTCTCTGCACTTAGAAACTTTAGGCTTTATTCTCGACAAGTTTGGTTTCTATGACTGGCACGCAATTACTAGACGAACTCGCCCAGGCAGTTCGATCTCTTGTCCACCTCTATCAATTGAACTACGTTCGGCTTGATCGTCGAAAGGGGTACGTAGGCAGCCTTCAACAACGTTCAGTCCGAAATCAATCAAAAACCTTTTCTGTATCTATTTCGTCTTTTGTTATCGAGCTGCGACTAAACTAGGTTTGAGCTATTAGGCCGTTAGAACTAAGTAACTCGCTGACAGCCTTTGCGGCCAAAGCTTTTATGATCTCTTGTAATGATCGCAACGCTCTTACGCGGACTCGACATAAGATCTACTGTTTTCTCTAAACTCGTTTGTTATCTTTTCATGATTTTCGTATATATTTGGTCACTTGTCGTTGGCTCTCGCAGAGATCCGGGTCCTCTGGGAAATTAGGGTTTTCCTAGTTTTCCAATTTAAACGGAAATCGACAGTGCGAATTTTAATTCCCACATACACTATAGTTTATATGAAAAATGTATTATCTTATTGCAAATGGACATGTATAAAATTATACTGTTAATGGATTGAAATAAGCACTAATCTAGATCGACGTTTAATGATGAATCTACGTTATAATGAGCCATTGTGCTGCTCACTCTTCGGCGCACCACATCAGCATTTTGTAGGTCCTACTTTTAAAAACTATGAAAAAGTGTCAAATCCATGACTCGAACATAAGTTGTTGAGATATATACATCAATATTTATACCACTAAACTAAAGAATATTTTATACATTGATGGTCGAAACTAATATATTTTTATAAAGGTCGGAAGCCCTTGCTTTCTTCGGCTTCTTCTGAGGGTCGAGCCTACAAGTGTATTATGGGTTTCATTTTTAAATGGGATTCATCACGATATATAAAAAAAACACAAATTTGCAACAATTATAATTTTCCTATATTGTAAATTGTCGTCGTTTAACATGAGTTAGAGTTCTTTTCATCATTGTCTTAGACAAGTCTGAGTTACAGAGTTGCGCTGTGTGACTGTTCGTAATCTATTTTTTTCACCGGTGAACTCTTCATCTCCCCATCTTAAATCACTTGATCATAAATGTTCATGATTTTTAGCCCCTCTGTAAACCCTATATATATGATTCTCATCTTTGATGAACCCAATATGCATCTCCACAAAACTCATTGATTCCTTTTAACTTTAACTATCTTCTAGAAAATGCATCTTTCTGCCTCTCCAGTTCCTCAAACCAGCATCCCCGGCGTCCGTCACTTAATCTTCGAGTCTCTTCGTCTTGGTCGTAGTAGTCAGAGCATAGCCTCTGGCCTCCTCGGCTTCTGAGATTCCCTGAACTTCAAGAAAGACAGTGAGTTTATGGGAATCACGGTTCTCTTCCTTGATGAAAAGGTAAGTTAATTTTCGATCTATCACACTTATTTAACATAATTGTTTTTAATTGATTTCCGATTCTTTGTTGAATAATGTTATTTGTAGATTTTGTGATTCATGAGTTTATTCTCGCCGGACGTGCTAATCATGGGTTTATTCTCGCCGGACGTGCTAATCATGGGTTTATTCCCGCCGGACGTGCTAATCATTACATGTCATCTTTGAAAGCCGGTTCTATTGTGAAATCGATCATTTTGAGGTTGCAAGGTGCTCAAGCATATACAAGATAACTGATCATCCATTCCTCATTCGTTTCATCTCACCAACTATTATTGATGAAGTCATCACGGGTGCTCCTGAGATCAATCTTCAGTCATGATTAGACTGTTCGACAATCTCCAAGTGATTGCGAACACAAACCTAAAACTCTCATGTATATTATCATATTGCATTTGAGTTTATATTATGTTTCGATATCATAACTGATATTTAAACTCAGAGATGTGATTAGGAAAATCTATTATGTCCAGGGCTCTGACCTCACCAAAGAAACAATTCGAGTCGTTATCTGTCTCCTCATTTGATCTGTAAGAAACGATCAACACTCAATTCTCTTTATATTACTCTTTATATTGCGTTAACATTAATAATCAAAAATATTTTCTACCGAAGATATGTGGTCGTCTATTTATCTCCCTTACTTATCAAACTAATTTTGCAGAAACTTTTATTTTACAGTTTAAAAAAAACCACAACAACTCAAACAATTAAACCACCAAAAACTCGAATCCCAAAAAAAGACGAATCATTAATGATCACCTCTCTTTTTGTCTAATCTTACAAATAAACTTCAATATACCAAACCAATCACCTAAACTAAAACTAAACGACATATACATCGAGTCAGCTAAACAAATACAAACTACACGACCATCTATTTAACAATTTACAAATTTACTTTTGCAAATGCTTACGAAGAAGACCAAGACGACAACCAAGATCAATGAAATTACCTAAACAAAAAATCAGAGTAAGTTACGAACTCTAATAAATACAACTAACAATGATTTTTGTTTATATATTATCCATCAAATAAAAGGAAAACAAACACAGTCACACCAGGAGACAAGAGACAATCCCGACAGACACAAAGGCGACAACAACATCTCTACCTGCTCACTTCTCTTGTCTTATGAAAATAGCTTACATGACTAATGTCAATAGACCAATACTATTGTCTTCTTATAAGAAATACATAAATTCGTTTAAAACCCATTAAGCTCAAATACTCAGAATTGACACTCATTTTATAATTAGTTCTACAAGTCTTCATGTATTTGTTTTAAAGGTCCGGTAAAAGCAACAAGTTTAAAAATAAAATAAAAACATATAACAAACATAATAAGGATAATAAAAATTATTACTTAATACACACAACTTATACAACTAAACTGGAAAAAATATATCCAAAAACAAAAGGTGCTATCAACAACCTTAATATACTTTATGTACTCTCAACAGTACAAGAAATATATTAAAAAGATAAACAAACAATAAGTCTTAGTGACACAACAAGCAACACCACGAACTATATCAATCACATTACTAACACAGTTTAGTCATTCATAAGTGGAGAACAATGCATATATAGTTCATCGTCACAACTCTAACCCTATAACAATAAAAATCTTGAAAAACAATGATTAACCCAAAATGCAAAATTCACAACTACAATAATCCTAGCAAATATTGAGATGAAACAAGAACTATGTCCACAACTTCGTGCTTGCGCAGGGGCAATGCCCCTAGTAATTGCCCCTAGTAGATCATAATAAGACAGATTTTCTTATTTAAACAAAAAAAAAAAACTAAAATAATCCACCAAATTAGCATATCCAATATATAAGTGAATAAAATATCAAAAATATCTCAATAGTAATTTTCCAAAAAAGTTTAATATAAATGATTTTTCTTAATTAATATGACATTATTTTGCTATGAAATCTGTGTATTTAAAAAATAAATATATTTTATCTTTACAAACATATTAAGTACTATGTTTTATAAATACACTAGAAAAATATATTATTTTGTAAAATGTTATCAAATGTTTTATATAACATATCATTTTGCTTACTTGGATATCCAAAAGACATGAGCAACCAACACCATGTAAAAACAATTAAAATTATTATCAGTTCTATATTTGATTATGAAAAGAAAAAATGAAAATATTTATGGTACGGATCAAGATCTAGTAATCGTTAAAACCGAATATATATTAACTGGGGCTTCTAGCTCTGGTGGTATAGGGCTCACGGCTGTGAGTTCCGCCACCTGGGTTCGAAACCCGGCCACTGGGGAATTTACATGCGGACCCTCCAGCGCCCGAGACCAAAGACCGTTAACAGTGAGTCACATGGTGACGCCCTGGCAATGTCTTTGCTCGCTTCGGTCTCTAGTCTGGACCACCACGGTAGATCCAGAACACTCGGTTATCAAAAAAAAAAAACTGAAAATATTCTTTTTAACCCATATGCCCTTTTCATTTCACAATTCACAAATTAAAGCCCATTTGAGTTAAATAATTTGATCCAACCGCTTTTATTAAATAAAGTCCATTTACAACGAACAGCTATTTTATTATTTAAATTTGAAATGGTTTTGATTACTAATAAAATAAAATTTTCTAAGATAATTTAAGATAATGATAATCTTTAAACACGTGAAATAAAAACTATATAAATTAAAAATATTGAAATTATGATAAATTATTAGTTTATAAGGTCATCAAATCCCATATCTTCGGATCAAAACATAGGAATTAAAATTGCAAGGAAAACAAAAACAAACCTACAAATTTACACAAAGGTTTGTTTTTTTTTTTTTGATAAAGTACACAAAGGTTTGTTATCATTCTTTTTCGTTTGTCACAGGTTCCGTGGCCGTGTAGTGAGCGAAGATCGCATATCAACAATGGCAGATTTATCGGCACCAAGTTTCATTGCTTCTTTGCTAGCTCTAATGAAACGAGAAGTAGCTCCTTTGACATACTCATGAGCTTGTTTCAGATTCATCTTCTTCCCAACTTCGTCCGGGAAGCTATTGAGGAAGTGATCGCCATTAAGAACCGCTGCAAGCTGAACCACTTCACCCTGAAACTCAGAAAGGGCTGCGTTTTCATTAGGCTCAGTGGTTCTCATGGGTGCAACGTCAGGTAGAGTCATGGGACAATCAGTTCGAGGAGAGGTTAAGTGAGAAACCACGTCTTCGAAAGTAGCAGCCCAAGCATCTCTGTGTGTTAAGTAATTGGAAGAAAGATTGAAAAGTTTCTTGATAGTCGCTGGTATTGATGAATGCTCGAACTCTGAGCTCTCTGTTGGTCCTTTTGCCTCACTCACCACTTCACTCACACGAGCCATATTAAAAAATGTTGTAAGCTAAAATTTAGTGAAACGTTATATTATAGTTGAATTACGATAAAAGTTATAGTTCGATGTAACATTTTTTTAGAATGTAACATGCAGTAAAAACTATGTAGTAAAAACCGTAAATTTATATAGTGAGTTCGCAGTAAAAATATGAATTATGATATTTTGAGATGTGTATATATTATGTAGAAAAAAATTATGAATATCGATAATAACAAAATTTCTTATAAATTAAATAAAATTAATTAAATTTATAATAACTAAATATAGTAATATACTTATGCATTTATTCTAACAAAAGATACCTATGTATATTTATATATAGTTTTATGTATGTGAATCTTTTAGTTACCAAATAGAATTAGCTTAGATAATTTAAATGTAAATAGTAGATTATAAATTGACTTACTAGTAAACATATATGTAAAATTTTGAAAGTGCTTTATTAACTAACAAAAATCAAACGTGAGACAACCATGCATATATTAAAGAAAAGTAAAATTGTTAAAAATTAAAAGTAACCGTAGGGTAACTAACATAAAACCAAAACAGTATAAGTCAACTTCTAGTGCATGAAAATTTGTTGATGTTGAGTTAATATTTTTGACTTATCAATTTTTTCAAAGAGATAACTCATATATAATATATTGTAACTCAAAGAACAACTCAAAAAAAATAAAAAAATATATATGAATAGTAACATTTTTGAGTTATATTCTTAATTTAAACTTATTCAAGGGTAATTCATGTCACCAATCAAAGTCATAATAAAATAAATTGTTGACAAAAAAAAAGAAAAAAAAATTAATCAAATGGATTGTCAGAGTATGGTTGAAAACACGAGTCACGCGACGACGCCGACAAATTCTAATTAATATACATCTTTGAATGGAATAATCAATAGATTTCAAATTATTTCTACACCACAATTAATGAATACAATCAAGATTCAAGAAGATATTAAAATAATGTTATATAGTTGTCAAATCTATGTCTTTTTTTTTTGTATCCATGTGATTTTGCTAGCAAATGTCAATAGGCTGTCGAAAATAGTACAGTAAAAAGTGGAAACACATGAAGTACAAGCATGTCATATTAGCAATAGATTTTCTTAATTATTGGAGAATAAGCATTTTCGATAATTTTAGGTGGAAAGTATAAATAAAAAGAATAAGTATGTTGAAATGATAAACTTTCATGGTAAATTTTTCGAAATAAATTATTATAGGATACACATTTTTAATCAACAATTAATTAAAGGCTACAATGCTTTGTCAAAATAAAAAAAGGCTACAATATTTATATATGCATAATATATACACTCCGCAAGCTATAACTCTTTTTTCAACACGCTATAACTCTATTTATATGCAATGTTTATATGTCAATAAATCATGTTCAAAAGCGGAGTTAATATACTCTATTGATTTAGTTATAAAAGTTGAAATTTTTTACTAAAAGAACAAGATTGTAAAACACTAAAACTATTATAGAGAGAAAAAAAAAGAACTTACCGGTGCCTTTCTGAATCCAAGGTGAAACCATAATGGTAGGAACCCGAACACCTAACCGGTCGAATTTAAAGAAGCCAGGGGCCGGTCCGGTATTTCCATCCGGATTGGGTATGCCGACAAAAGGAGTTTTCACATGATCATAAAATCCACCATGCTCATCATAGGTTATGACTAGGAGCGTCTCGTTCCACTGTGGACTCGACCTAAGTGTCTCGTACACTTCTTTAACCAGCTTTTGACCATTAGCCACGTCATGCGATGGGTGATCGTCGTTGGCCGGTAAGCCCTTGAGGTCGAAATATCTAGGTTCGATGACGGTTAAGCTCGGTAACTTTCCTTTTGCTGCGTCTCTCTGGAATTTCAGATCGTATTGATGAAATTTGAATATGTACTTTAGTTGTCGGAGATTACGATAGAATAATGTCGTCGGAATATTCTGGAAGTATATTCCGAAATCGATGTCGTTGCTGTGGAGCGAATCGAATATTGTTTTTTGAGGATACCTGAAATCAAATGATGATAATATGTTAATACTTAACTAGATTTTGACCCGCGCAGGCGCGCGGGTGTATATTTTGAAAAATATGTTGATATTTGTTTTTCATGTAATTATTAGGATTTGGAAAAATGAATCCGAGGAACATAACCGATACCGATCCAAAGATATAGTACCAAACCCAAACATAAATTGATTAAATATTCTAATTATTCAAAATTTTGTTATTTAGAGAACCGAATCTGATCCGAACCGAAGTATTTGGGTATCCGAATTTATCTAAAAATAGATTTATATACTTATATATATTAATTATTTTTAGATTTAACGTATATAAAACATCAAAAATGATACTTTTAAATTGGTTTAAATACTTGAAAATATATATAGATAGTCAAAAGTAAATATCTGAAATAGTTAAAGTATACTCAAATCACCAAAAATACTTAAAATAATTATTGATTTCGTATCTAAAATTTTAAATCAAGCCAATTGATATGTTAAGCTTAAGTATTATGACATATGTTATTCAAATTTATACGTAATATATTATTTTATTTATACATTTTGAGAAATTTAAAATATATAATGATTTAAGACTTTAAAAATAATTTAAATTAGTTATCCAAACCCATACCAAACCCGCAAAGATCCAAATCGAACTCAAACCAAAATTTAGAAACATTCTAATAAGGCTGAAATCTTTGACCCCGAAAACCCAAAATACAAACCGATCAGAACTAAACCCGTATGGGTATCCAAAAGCCCATCCCTAGTCATTATTATATATCGTATTTTATCATCATATAATTAATCGTATTTTATATGTACCATCATATAAGTAATCATATAATTAATAGTATTTTATACATACCATCATATAAATAATTACATATATTATATTTTTAAAACTTAATATGAAATATGAAAACCATAATTTGAGTTGGTATTTCAAATTGGGCTTTGTATTATATTTTTCTTATATATATTGACAATATTTTTTTATAATGGTTATTGAAAAATAGTTTAGTAAAAATCCATTTTTGAATATATGTATATTTTTGAATCAATTTTTGATATAAATCAAATTTGAATTATTATTTTGATTTGAAATATGTATATAAAGTTTAAATTTTGTTTTATGGTTAGTTTAGAAAAAACAATTTTAGGGAATTAGATTGACCCATTTTGGTATATTATAAAAGTGGCCTAGATAACTTTCAATTTTTTAAAAAAACATAAGCCCATTACTTTTTTTCTTAATACTACTATCCTTGTTTTCAAACAAAAATATTTTTTTTTAAAAGACTGCAATCCATGTTTCCAAACACTCCAAATTTTTAAAAGTCCTATTCAAGTCTCCAAACACTCCAATTTTGTACTTGAGTTTTAATAAGATAGATATCCGTTTAGTATTACTCCTACGATATCACATTAAATTTATTTATAGTTGCAAATTTACAAATTATAATGGTAATCTTATAAATAAGGTCTGACAATTAAGTTATTGCTACAGAGTAGTATTTAAAATGAAATTGTATTAATATCAGTATCTTTAAACCGTTACAACCCCCCCCCCCCCCCCCCCCCCCCCCCAGACATTCATTACAAAAAAATAAATAATTTTGAAATCGATTAAAATGAATTAAATCATTGCTATTAATAGCATATAATAACTATTTTCTAAAATTAGGAATTTCGCTCATTCAGTTATTCAAGATTTGTTATGGAAAATCCTCGAGTACTAAATTCCATGATTAAGTTCAAATTAAGTACCAAGAAAATAATAAAGAAAGAATCTGAAAAGGTGTACCCTTGAGCAAGCTGCTTCTTGACATGGCTTGTGGAACCATGTGAAGTGGCCGAATAGACAAACAACCGGTTCGGTTGAGTCGGACCAGGTATGGAAGAAAACCATCGGTCGAACACAGCGAATTCTTTAACCAGCTCAGCGTAAACCGGTACAGCTTCAGGCCGGAAGCCTTTCATGACGGTTTCCGACAAATTACCCGGCATCGAAAGCGCTTGCTCAACGAAACCCATCATTGACGGGATCTGACCCTGACCCGACCCGAATACCTGTCGCTCTACAGCTTCGAACGAATGACCCGGATCCGGATCCACAAACTCAGCATCACTCGTGAAACATATGGTTTGAGTAGAATTCGGAACCGGGTTACATTCTTCACCCGTTACACCGTCTATGGAAGGGTTAACCGATTTCTTCATCCAGCCTAGGAGGTGATCGAAGGACCGATTCTCCATGACCAAAACAACGACGGTTTTGATTGGTGATTGCCATTGATGGGAAGCTTGAGCTACATGGGTCAATGTGAGAAGAAAGTAGAGTGCAAGAAAGTGTGAGAAAGTAAAAGAAGCTGATGGCTTCATGAATGGATTAGTTTTCTCAGCAAGGTGTGAGAAAGAAGATTTGATTCTGTGGTTTTGTTTTCGCTTGGATTGATTTTAGAAAGAACATAAAGACAGTGGAGAGATAATTGTCTCTTTGAACCAAAAAGCAATAAATCAAAAGATGAAGAGAGAGAGCGAAGTACAGAGTGAGAAGGTTTGATTTAAACGAGAAACTCTTATGGCGTCTATTTACTGCTTTTATTTTTACTTTTGTTTTTGCTTTAATTTTGGTGGGCTCGTTACGTAAAAGAAGATTCTGTTCTCACTGATAAAATAATTCAGTACACACTACACAGAGATTTACTCTTTTTTCATGGTCAATGTAACTCCGAAATTGAGGGTTATTTATCTGAATTTTTTTCTTTTTGTAAAAATGTAAAGATATTATTACCAATTATCAGATTTTTGACAGAAGTACAATGGTAACAAGAAGCTGAAGAAAAAAAAAAAATCTAAACAGTAACTCGATCAAGTCTAAACAAGAACAAACACAACAAGTAATAACTGCAATCCAGGGCCTCAACCAATCCGCACTTACAGCTTGCCGCAAAAAGAAGAGCCACAGTTATATCGAGAGTCGAAACCCGGTAATTTTGGCCTCCCCGATGATCCGCTCTTAAAGATTTAGCTCGACCAAGAACAGCTCGCTGAAGACTTCCCGAGCATCCGCTAACCCGAACAGACAGCCACACTAGAGGTCCATCACCCGCATCAACTTGAGGAGCATTATTCGGACAGAACAGCCTCCAAGGATCGCCACACGCCAAAGACCTATACCAAAAAGACAAAGAGAGCAGGCACCACCTTGAAAAGGTGGAGAAGAGGCAGCCCAAGATCAAGCCTCTGAAGCCGACATGCTCAGTACGCGACACCACCAAGAAAGATAGACGTGGTTGACAAGACCAACTTCTATACTCCTCTCGCGCACCCACAACGGAGAACCCGTAGCGGACCTTCTAGGTTGGAACCAAAATGCATCCCAAAGAAGAACTACTCCTGATTATTCCATATATACAATTGCCAACTGAACAGCAAGAAACCGGGCCAGAGAAAGCCGCTGAATACAGCTCGGACTGAGCTCACAAGACCTGAACAATGAGATTAGAGAGCCAGCACAGCCGTAGCTATCATGAGACAGATACGCTCCTGGGAAATGCTAACCCTCCGTACAGTACCACCAAGGAGTCGCAAAGTTCACTGACCAACCGAACCCACAACCTCCAATGCCGTACCCCCTCTGCGAGAATCGAAAGAGGGTAATAGATTGCTGTCGAGATGCTGAGACCGGTGGTAACGGAGACAGCCCAAGAAAAGAACACGAGCTCGACCCACTTAGAAGCTTGTCTACTAAGCTCCGGTGGTGATGTCCAAAACAGATTCCAGGAAGCAAAGACTAGCTGAAAGGGGACCAATGGTGTTATATGAAACTTTGAAATGCATATACACGAGAAGACATGGCCTTGCGAAAACCACGTAGATGATCATTTGTTTTCTTCTTGATGCTATATGTGGATTCCTAGAGTTCTTAGTTGTTTGGTTTATTTTGTGAGATCTTGATGAACAGTTTAGTTTGTATACATAAAAAAAGTTTAGTTTGGATATTAATATTTTTTTACTAGGATAAATAATCTTAAAAATGTGTATACTAGAGACTAAACTTTAATTCTGATTTAAGCTATTTTAGGAGTATGGTTATAAATTAATCTGTACCTATAGTGCTCATATACATTAACTACACTTTACCAAAAAATAATCACCATCATGATCACTATTTTTGGCTAACGTGCCCCGCTGATTTCCATTTACAAAATTCGGGATTAAAGAAATACCTGATCTTTAGTGACTCAACCAAAAAAAGTGTATATATATATACAATGTATATATAGTGCTTAACATACAAGAAAATGATAGTGCTTTTAAGTTACCATATAGTTGTTTTCAGAATTTATTTGATTGTACTATGTAGTTTTATTTTTGTGATCTTAGACGATGCTGAAGAACAAGTACATATCTACTGCTCCTATGATCTCATCTATAGCTTTTTTTTTTTCTGTCACAAGATCTCATCTATAGCTATTTACAAGAAGAATGAAGCCAAAAATGGTATAAATAACAGGAGAAAAAAAGTCGCCCACTAGTTCGCCACTGAGCTCGTGAGTACTGAACTGATCACGACATACCAACCAACTAGATTTGGTCGTGTGAACACTGAATGCATTCATATGCACAAACCACAAGACGTCTTAACTTTGTCCTTAACCGATTTAATATACATCTATATATACAGTGGCGAAGCGGAAGCCAAAGAGAGAGAAAACTGGGTGCACCATGCACGGATTATCTTTTGAAACTTTTCAATGTAAAATTATATGGATTAATAGATAGTTAATTATGAAAAGTGTGCATGCAGCACAATTTGGATCTGCATTCGCCCCTGGATATGTATATACAGTTCACCCATTTTTGAAAAGTAGAGAAGAATATGTCAGTGACTCAGTGCAAGACTGCAAGTGGATATTGAGGAGATTAAGAAAAAACCTACCCAACTTGGCAAAGATTAATATTACTGTGCTGTATGTTACATGGAAATGGAAGCGGGTACGTAAAAGCGGAAGTGTATGGAAGCACAGAAGCGAGATTTTTTAAAAAATTAAGAAGTGAATACGTGTTGGAGACATATATTCATATCTATATATACATATACATATTAAAATATAATTAAAAAATTAGGACTAAGAATTATATGATATAAATTTAAAATAAAGTATTTATTCATTTATAATAATTTTGAAATGATTTCGTACTAAAACTGTGAAAATATACATAAATTAAGTTAAAAAGAAATTATTATATTAATACTTCATAAATAATTAACACAATATATTTGAATATATGATATATGTTTAATAAAAACCTCAATACATAAAAATAATTTATAGTATTAATTTTAATATTTTAATATTTATATTCTCTCGATTCATTACTATAAAAATTTGGATTTTATATAAATTAAAAACTATGATTATATTTTCTATTGATATATGACATTATATTATTTTTTAAAAGAACAGAAATGTGATTCCAAATGGAATTATAAGCTTTTAACGTGTTTTTAAAGAGAATATTTTGGAATCATAAGGTTTTGATTCCGGTTCCGGAAGCTCCAGCTTTGTATTTTATATGTATTGGGCCAAATTGAGATTAGGCCCAGATAGGATCAGATAATAGATGAGGCCATTTTAATCTTTGCTCTGTCATATTCTTTAACTTTGAGTCAATCAATCACTAGTCGTCACGGTTCACGTGTCGAGTCTTTCGAAAACAACGCATCCACGTGACATTGCCAACGGCCGTCTCGTTTTCACATAGCACAAGACGTTTCGAACTCTTCAAATCCAAAAAAGAAACCGTCGCACGCTGTCAACTTCTTCTCTGCTAATTCTCTCAAAGTATGGCGGATTGGGGACCTGTAGTGGTCGCTGTGGTACTATTTGTGCTTCTGACTCCGGGACTTCTCTTTCAGATTCCGGCGAGAGGTCGAGTCGTCGAATTTGGGAATATGCACACAAGCGGAGCATCGATTCTTGTACACACCATCATTTACTTCGGTCTCATCACCATCTTCACCATCGCTATTCGTCTCCACATCTACGCCGGTTAATGCTACCCTGACGAATTTGTATTGTTTTTTCTTTCGGTTGTCTGGTTTATCATTGTGTTCTTCGTACCGGTTTGTTTTAAAATGTAATATTCCTCCTCTTGTTTTGTTTATAACTTGCGGTGTCTGGTGTAAACGCACATCTTTGGAATATGTGAATCTGAATATGCATTAAGTTTAAATATTCAGAGTCTACCATGTTTGATTCTCGAATTGGTTTAAGGGTTTTGTGGTGTGAAAGTTAGCTTCGTTAGAATCCGGTTTAAGTTTTAACAGTTTATTAGATTCCTGGTTTTCGCTTTACCTTCAATTGGCATTTCTTCCGTTTAGTCTTGTTCGGTTCGCGTGTTATTGCTTGAAATTGTTTTATTCAGTTTGAGAGAGATGGAAAGCAAATCAGACGCTATTCTCTTTGTGATTATCCACTACGGCCATTTTTCTTCTAGTGAGGCCATGTTTAGCCAAGCCCCAACGATTCCTGTTTGATGGCGTGGTCATGTCTCTTTAATGTCCAAAGTTGCGTGGAAGAGATCTATACACAAATGAATCAATACCATTTTCCAAACATTGGATGACTTGTAAAGTATTTTCAAGTAAATATATAAACTGTTGGTCGCATACGTTTCCATTCTTCCCTCTTCTTCATAAAAACAGTTGTGTGCGCTCCATGGCCTCATCGAACTTTGGGGTGCCATCCAGTGAGGTTTATTCCTACACTTACTAATGAGGAAAACCTTTGAATCCTGAAACTCGCTGTTGCTATTAACCACCTCTTCTCTGAGTTCCTGCCTTACTCAACTGTCTATCTAGAGTTTGAGAAATTCAAGAAATACCTTTTGTATTGCCGTCTAGAAAGCTTTTCATTAACAGGTTTAATCACTACTCCTCTCATCTAGAATTTTCCATTATGTTTCTTAACTGGTTTCGAATCTGATCTTGATAAATAGCTGCGGAACAACAACAAAGCAAAGCTCTGTTTCAAACGTTTCTTCTCTTTTTGTTTTGTAAAATTCACGTCCTTGTGTTCAAACTTTGTATAAGATGATAAATGTGATAATTTTATTTTCCTGAAAATATTAAGCTGGAGGGACCAAATATCAGTAGTAGCTACTTACATGTCTCCCTTAATAAAGCTTGCGAACTTCTTCACGAGTTCATGAGCTTTCTCAGAATCAGGATTCTTCAAATGAAAGACATGTTTTTCTCCTTCAGTCTCCATCACCTCCACTTCTCCCTTCCAACCACTCCTCTCAATCTTCGCCGCGTAACACCAATCTTGCCTCACTAGCAAATCTAACTCCGCCACCATCACCAAAACCTTTCCGCATCCCAAGCCTGAGATATCCACCGACTCTGCTTGAACGACGTTGATAAACGGATCATCCACTCCGTCTTTGCTACTAGGACTCGCTATCTTCCAGAGCGTCTCCGATCTGGACCTTGTCGTTACATCCGTCGTATCCTTGTCGTCGACTGGTGTTTTCGACCAGAAGTAAGGATGAACCAAGATGATTCCCGAGATTCCTGAACCGCTCAAATGGGGACTCAGTTTCTCCTTCGCAGCTCTCATCGTCATGTGATGAGTGATGTTCGCGCCGGCGCTGTCTCCGGCGACGAACACTTTGCTGAAGTCGGCGTGTTTGTTCAGCCAATTCTCCGGTCCACAACCGGCGATGTGGTTGAATACCCATTTGAGAGACGTCCATGAATCTTCGTAAGGGATCGGAATGGGATGCTCCGGTGGACGCCGGTAGTCCACCGACACTGCTATGCAGTCGGAAGCAGAGACAGCCGTCGTGAGGAAAGTGTGGTAAGTCGGTGAGAAAGGGGTTTCGATGATGAATGCTCCTCCGTGGAAGTACACGAGGAGAGGGAGCTTCTCACCGGTCTTCGCGGCTTTCTCCGGGAGGAAAACACGGACGGAGAGACTCTCGCCGGGAGAATAAACGACGTCCTTAGAAACGACGCCGTTGTGGGGAGTTAAAGAAGATTGGACGATGGCTTCACCGGTGAGGCGCTCGATGCGGCCACTCTTGTAGATTATGAACGCTGGAGAGAAGTCGTAGGCGATCTCTGAATCCATGGTTTCCGTTGACTTGATTGAAAGACTTCGATAGTTGTTTGGTTTGTGTATGTGTGTGTTGGGTTTATATTGACCAATGGTGTGTGTATGTCTCTCTCCTATTTTATTGGAGGTTGGTCACGCGTTATCTGTTAAAGATTCATCTATCTTATTAAAACTCAAGTACAAAATTGGAGTGTTTGAAAACTTGAATAAGACTATTAAAAAAATTGGATTGTTTGAAAACATGAATTGTAGTCTTTTAAAAAAAATTAATTTTGTTTGAAAACAATGATAGTAGTATTAAGAAAAAAAGTAATGAGCTTATGTTATTAAGAAAAATTAAAAGTCCATTATATTATAAGAAACTATCTATCTCGGCCAGATTTAAAATATACGAAAAGGGTTAATCTAATTGCCTAAAACTTTTTCTTTTCTAAACTAACCATAAAACAAAATTTAAACTTTATACACATATTTCAAATCAAAATAATAATTTAAAGTTGATTTATATCAAAAATTGATTAAAAAATAATACATATATTCAAAAATAGATTTTTACTAAACTATTTTTCAATAACCATTATAAGAAAATGTTGTCAATATATATAATAAAAATACAATACAAAGCCCAATTTGAAATACCAACTCAAATTATGGTTTTTATATTTCATATTAAGTTTTAATAAGATAGATATATGTAATTATTTATATGATGGTACGTATAAAATACTATTAATTATATGATTACTTATATGATGGTACATATAAAATACGATTAATTATATGATGACAGTATACGATATATAATAATGAATAGGAATGAAATTTCGGGCACCCATACGGGTTTGGTTCTGATCGGTTTGTGTTTCGGGTTTTCGGGGTCAAAGATTTAAGCCCTGTTAGGATGTTTCTAAATTTTGGTTTGAGTTTGATACAGATCTTTGCAGGTTTGGTTCGCGTTTGGATAACCCATTTAAATTATTTTTAAAGTTTTAAATTATTATCTATTTTAAATTTCTCAAAATCTATAAATAAAATAATATATTATCTATAAATTTAAATAACGTATGTCAGAATATCTAAGCTTAACATATCAATTGGCTTGATTTAAAATTTTGGATACGGAATCAATAATTATTTTAAGTATTTTTGGTGATTTGAGTATACTTTAACTATTGCAAATATTTACTTTTGACTATCTATATATATTTTCAAGTATTTAAACCAATTTAAAAGTATCATTCTTAATGTTTTATATACGTTAAATCTAAAAATAATTAATATATATATATAAGTATATAAATCTATTTTTAGATAAATTCGGGTACCCGAATACTTCGGTTCGGATCAGATTTGGTTCTCTAAATAACAAAATTTTGAATAATTCGAAATTTAATCAATTTATGTTCGGGTTTGGTACTATATTTTCGGATCGGTATCGGTTCTGTTCCTTGAATTCATTTTGTAAAACCCTAATAATTATATGAAAAATAAATATCAATATATTTTTCAAAATATACATCCGCCTGCGCGGATCAAAATCTAGTTTCATATTGAAACTACATCTGATTTTATGTCATTTCAGTCTAATAATTGTGATTTTCGGCCCGGTAATCTGTCAGCCCATAAATACTATATGAGGCTTTCGTTGTGAAAAATAGCAACTCTCGTACTGAGAATGGATTTCTAGTACCCTTATGGATCATCAACCTGAAAAAGCTAGACGAAATGATCAATGGTGTAATAGAGCTTGCATTCGTCGTCCACCACATGGAGTGCTAAAATGCAACTATGGTGCAGCTTACAATTTAAACAACCAACAAATTCAATGCGGATGGATAGTTCAAGACAGTTATGGAGTTACAAAATTGTGGGGATCCGTATATGCAAGTAGGTTCAGTTTTGGAAGCAGAGGCAATGTCCCTCCTCTTCACAATGCAATCAACATGGAGTACTAGTTTTCCTAATGTTATATTTGAAGGCGATTCTAATGTTTTGATTAGTAATATTCATCACAACCGAAAAGATATAGCTCTCCATAATCTCTTATGCGATATTTGGTTATGGACTACAAGATACACTTCGTCCTTCCATAGATTTACCTTAAGAAATGGAAATCTTGCTCTTCACTTAATTATTAGCAAGACGAAGTCCACCTAATATACTTTTTTTTTAATTGTTGTTACTATCTACGTTCATGGACAAACTAAACATTGTACTCTGACTATGTTCTTCCATCATTTGTGCTACCGAAAATTTATGGATGAGTCTTCAGATTAGGGCTTATCATATGATTATGAAATTGACAATTTTCTCAAATAGTTATTATTTTAAAGTTTTTGTTATAAAAATAGCTCTGAAGGAGGAAATGACCAAAATAGCATTTTTTTTTATTTTCAAAATTTTAATTTTTTTTTTAAAAAAAAAAAAAAAACTGAAATCCTATCCTCAAAACCCCACCCTTTAACTCTAAACCATAAGTCTAAATTAGTTAACCATATGGTATAAATGTAATTTTATCCTTAAGTAAAATTTTTTTTGGTCATTTTTTTTTTGAAAACTATTTCTGTGAAAATAAACTAAAAATTTCTATCATAATGAATTTTTCTTATGAAATTGCCGGAGAAAACATTATCATATATGTCACATTCTCTACATAAACTGGCAATAAGATGGTGGAATCGCCCTATACATTAAAAGAGAAGTCACTTTAGTGATTTCTGTTGAGGTGGCACTCATAAAGAGCTTCTCAGGAAAAACGTTATAATTCTATTGGCTGGTTTTTTTGAATTTTTCTTTTTCATTTATTTTAATCAATCACTTATGTAGACAAGCCAAAAACTATTGTCGATTTCGTTAAGCCCATATATAGCTAGGGGATAATAATTATCGATTTAGTTTAGCCTTGGGTAACCGTTCGGGTTCGGGTCGGGTATTTCAGATTTTCGGGTATTTCGGTATAGAGGTGTAGAACCCGTTCGGGTATTTCTGTACTTCGGGTCGGGTTTGGGTATTTTTAGTTCGGATTCGGTTATTTCGGATCTGGTTCGGATATTTAGATTTTGAAAAAAAAATTAAAATTTTCATTTCTCAAGTTTCTTATATTTAAAAATATAACTTTCAGTTAACTAATTTTTTATTTTTAATAGATTGAATAGTTAATAGATTTGGACATAACATTTTAAAACTAAAAATGCATTAATTTAGTTATTTTTTTAAATTTCGGATGTAACTTTTTGTTAATTTTTTAAATAAAAAACTTGACATGCATTTTAAGTGTGTAGCAAATCATTTTTTTCGTAATTATATGTATATCATATGAACTTAAAGTATGTGTAGTATCAATATAAATATCCCCCTATACATTAAAAGAGAAGTCACTTTAGTGATTTTTGCTGAGGTGGCACTCATATAGAGCTTCTCAGGAAAAACGTTATAATTCTATTGGCTGGATTTTTTGAATTTTTCTTTTTCATTTATTTTAATCAATCACTTATGTAGACAAGCCCAAAACTATTGTTGATTTCGTTAAGCCCATATATAGCTAAGGGATAATAATTCTTGAATTAGTTTAGCCTTGGGTACCCGTTCGGATTCAGATCGGGTATTTCGGATTTTCGGGTATTTCGGTATAGAGGTGTAGAACCCGTTCGGGTATTTCTGTACTTCGGGTCGGGTTCGGGTATTTTTAGTTCGGATTCGGTTATTTCGGATCTGGTTCGGATATTTAGATTTTGAAAAAAAAAATTAAAATTTTCATTTCTCAAGTTTCTTATATTTAAAAATATAACTTTCAGTTAATTAATTTTTTATTTTTAATAGATTGAATAGTTAATAGATTTAGACATAACATTTTAAAACTAAAAAGACATTAATTTAGTTATTTTTTTTAAATTTCGGATGTAACTTTTTGTTAATTTTTTAAATAAAAAACTTGACATGCATTTTAAGTGAGTAGCAAATCAATTTTTTCGTAATTGTATGTATATCATATGAACTTAAAGTATGTGTAGTATCAATATAAATATTTTATATAAAATGAGAGATGTAAACTAAAAATATAAGGTTAATTATACATATGTTCGGTTATCTTTGGATATCCATTCGGGTTCGGGTATTATCCGTTCGGGTTCGGGTATCCAATCTCTCCTTATTCAATATCCGTTCGGGTATTTTGCTACTTCGGTTCGGATTTCAGTTCAAGTTTTTCGGATCGGGTTCGGGTGCCACTTCGGATATCGGGTAAAGTGCTCATCTCTACTAATTAGGTTGTTTGTTTTTAATAACTTACCTTTCTAATATAGATTACTTGCGCAAGTTGAAATCATTAAATATGCAAATCACTTATTCACAATATGGATTACTTGCGCAAGTTAAATATATACATTAAATTTTATCGATTTAGTTTACCATTTGGCAAGATTTAGAATTAAGACAAATATTAAAAACTTTCCTTATTATTCAAACGGTAAACTTGCGCATGTTGATATCATATTTATTATATTGCTTACAAAATATTTTAATGTTTCTAATTATGTTGTTTGTTTTTAATAACTTACCTTTCTAATATGGATTACTTGCGCAAGTTAAAATCATATCATATGCAAATCATTTTTTGACAATACATATTTAGTATCTTTCTTTAAACGATTTTATTATTTATTGTGCAAAATATTAAAATCATTAATATGAGAATAAATCGACTGTATATATATAGGAGACACCTAAGGTCTTAAAATACAAACATTCTCTTTTCATTATTTAAAGTATTATTCACAAATATCTCCTCTCATACTATTAAGGTATTACGACAATGCTGCTTGTGTGCTAAGATAAATGTCTTTAGACGCAAAGGCTCCTCATCTTTAGAACACTGAACTCACATCTTTGTGTCTTGTCTCCAAAAAGCATGTCTGATCTATCTTTTTCATGTGTTGAATACTGGTAACGACAATATGGTCTTCCTTTTTTTATATGTAGACCAGGTCGTGAGAGTGATAGTGATCCAGAAAACCTTGATTGAACATGCTGAGAAGCTTCGCCAAGTTAAAGCAGTTCTTGAAGAGGTTCTTTAGTACTTTCTCTCTCTTTGTTGAATATTGTCCGGAAAAGTATTACATAGTATCATTTAGTAATATTATCTTATATCATTTTTTTTGTTGAATATACTATTTTATAAGTAAGCTAACATTATGCATTTTTTATTTAATTCATGAGGTCATTTTCTCATAGCAGAAAACCTTTTAGAATGACGCAGGGAGGAAATTTCTCAGGGATATACAGGAAGGTTCAACTAAAGCCGCTGAAGTGGAATCGTGAAGGCGAAGAATAAAGACCTGTAGAGGCCCTTATGATTCTTAAATACGGCGGTGTTCGAACTCACGCTGGTAGAAAACAGGTGTTTACATACTCTACCATTTAATTTGTCATTGTTATATATATGTTTTCCAAATATGGAAGAATTGTTTAACTTATTGACGTTTAACATCACTTGCCATATAATCTAACGAATATTACAAATAACAATTTATGAAAACTATTCTCGAAATTATTGAAAGACTAATAATGTTTTATTTATTACTTTTAATATATATAACCTATAAAATAAAATGAACGAAATTTTATATAAGATAATTATAATAGTTTTATCCTCTACTTGATGAACTGTGTTCGAATATAATTATATAATAACTATTTTAAATATTACAAAATCCAAAAATGTTTTTCAATATTATTTTTCAATTATTTATCGTTGTTTAAAGAATAAATTTATCATAATTTTAAAAATAATTTATAAAATGCTTACAAAATGCAAGGCAAAGTTATACTTTCAAGAGTTAAGTCGAGATCTGGATTAAAAATCCTAATAACTGGTAAAGAAGAGAAGCCGAAGACAAAAACATGGAATGTTGTCTACAAACAAATTTTTCAGAATATTCCGTAGTTACGGTACGTAATTTTAATCTACTTTTTTCAAATACAAATTTTAAAATATATAAACTGTTACAATTATTTATTTTTTGTATTTGCCAGATGGGTTGTGATGAGTTAGGAGACCGATGACGGTATGTCAATTTAATATTATTTCATGTTCAATAAAATTTAGAAATTTATAAATCTATCAAATAATGTTAACCCGTCAAATTGCTTACAAAATTTATTTAATTTTTTGCACGTTTCTAATTGAATTTGCTTTCTTTATCGAGAAATGTACATCATAATTTATATTATATATGGATTCGGGGTCGGGTTATTTCAGTTAATGCTTCGGGTCGGGTTCGGGTATTTTTAGTTCGGATTCGGTTATTTCAGATCGGATTCGTATATTTAGATTTAAAAAAAAAATTAAAATTTTCATTTCTCAAGTTTCTTATATTTAAATATATAACTTTCAGTTAACTAATTTTTTATTTTTAATAGATTGAATGGTTAATAGATTTAGACATAAAATATAAAACTAAAAAGGCATTAATTTAGTTATTTTTAAAAAAAAATTTGGATGTAAGTTTTTGTTAATTTTTTAAATAAAAAACTTGACATGCATTTTCGGATCGGGTTCGGATGCCACTTCGGATATCGGGTAAAGTGCCCACCCGTACTAATTAGGTTGTTTGTTTTTAATAACTTACCTTTCTAATATGGATTACTTGCGCAAGTTGAAATCATTAAATATGCAAATAACTTATTGACAAAATTTGTTTTTAATAACTTACCTTTCTAATATGGATTACTTGCGCAAGTTGAAATCATTAAATATGCAAATCACTTATTCACAATATGGATTACTTGCGCAAGTTGAAATCAGTAAATATTATCGATTTAGTTTACCTTTGGACAAGATTTAGAATTAAGACAAATATTAAAAACTTTCCTTATTATTCAAACGGTAAACTTGCGTATGTTGATATCATATTTATTACATTGCTTACAAAATATTTTAATGTTTATAATTAGGTTGTTTGTTTTTAATAACTTACCTTTCTAATATGGATTACTTGCGCAAGTTAAAATCATATCATATGCAAATCATTTTTTGACAATACACATTTAATATCTTTCTTTAAACGATTTCATTATTTATTGTGCAAAATATTGTGCGTTATTAATATGAGAAATAAATCGACTGTATATATATATGAGACACCCAAGGTCTTAAAATACAAACATTCTCTTTTCATTCTTTAAAGTATTATTCACAAATCTCTCCTCTCATACTATTAAGGTATTACGACGATGCTGCTTGTATGCTAAGAAAAATGTGTTTAGACGCAAATGCTCCTCATCTTTCATCGACTCTGCCACCCACTTTGCCTTGGAAGTATTATATGCTACTTGATGAATCGACTCTGCCACCCACTTTACCTTGGAAGTATTATAGAAAGATTAATAATGTTTTATTTATTACTTTTAATATTTATAAACTATAAAATACAATGAACGAAATTTTATATAAGATAATTATAATAGTTTTATACTCTACTTGATGAATTATGTTCGAATATAATTATATAATAACTATTTTAAATATTACAAAATCCAAAAATGTTTATTAATATTATTTTTAAATTATTTATCGTTGTTTAAAGAATAAATTTATCATAATTTTAAAATAATTTATAAAATGCTTACAAAATGCAAGGCAAAGTTTCACTTTCAAGAGTTAAGTCGAGATCTGGATTAAAAATCCTAATAACTGGTAAAGAAGGGAAGCCGCAGACAAAAATATTGAATGTTGTCTACAAACAAGTTTTTCAGAATATTTCGTAGTCACGGTACGTAATTTTAGTCAACTTTTTTTTCAAATACAAATTTTAAAATGAATAAACTGTTGCAATTATTTATTTTTTGTATTTGCTAGATGGGTTGTGATGAGTTAGGAGATTGATGACGGTATGTCAATTTAATATTATTTCATGTTCAATAAAATTTAGAAATTTAGAAATCTATCAAATAATGTTAACCCGTCAAATTGCTTACAATTTTTTTTTTTTTGCAAGTTTCTAATTGAATTTGCTTTCTTTATCGTGAAATATACTTCATAATTTATATTATTTATGGATAATATTTTGATTTTTATTATATTTTCTTTTAATATGTCTACATAAATGTTTGTTTATTATTTATGGACAAATAATATTATTCACCTAAAATAAAGAATTACGAAACATATACAATACAATTTTAATTAATGATAATATAAAATCTGTTACTTCTAAAACTATACACTATTTATTCCATTTTTTGAATGAAAGTATCTTCGTAAACACACAAAATATTTTGTGACGTTGCAATTATACATACACACAATATCTGCCTCTTCATACTGGCGTTACTGTGTTCCCTCTCCTGAGGTACTGACCGAGAGAGAACACAGGGTGCGGACCGATCATGTTCTTATGCCCGCACAGAGTGCGGGCCGGTCACCTAGTATCTTCTACAAGATTGGATGCAATTATTTTGTACCCAAAAAAGAAAGAATTACTTCCACTTTCCTTCAAAACAATTCACAATTTATTTAGAGTCCATGATGATAAGCTGCAAAGTAAAACACAAAGAGAAGTGACTATTTAAGGTTGTGTTTGGTAATGACTTTTGGTATTAGGCTTTAACATTGTAGAAACTTTAACGGCTTTCAGTAAAAATCAGGTTTTATTAGGCTTTAGAAAGAGTCCAACGTTTAGTGCACAAAAAGAAAGGAAATATGATTTTGACTTTTGAGATTTTTAGGAGACTTTAAAGGCTTTTAGATCAATAAAGCCCGATTGGGTAAATAATGACTTCCAGGACTATAGAATTATCTTAAAGTCTTTAAGACTTTTAAAGCCCAAATCACCAATCACATCCTAAGACAATTGTGTGAGTGAAGAACATCTTCATTAACGTGTTAATTTTTTGGGGTTTCCAAACTTAAAAGCAATTGATATTAAATGAACTAGAGTCGGTGTCCGCGCTTCGCGCGGATAACATGTTTAATTAAGTAACAAAATTGTCCAGATTTAATGAGTGTTATTCTTTCTTTTAACCGCGTTTGTATTTGGGAAGCATAAAATTACCGGATACTGAGAAATTTTCTTGTCCTCGAGCTTCCTTCCTCTAAATGCAAAAGGATTTCGGTATTGAAACCATAATCACCATAAGAGAACAAAAGTGGGAACTGGAGGTTCATGTATAGCGGATGATCATCTCGTATCTCCTTCAAATTAGTTGACTGAAACTGGACGACTATATCTCTCTCACAGATAGTGTCTGACATGTCGCCAACAATAAGTCCAGCTACCTCATTTGATTGAGGTAAGTCATATTGTTTGCCATCCCCTTTATCAGATATGAGACTGTAAAATCTTGTTCAGAGTTTGCCTCATAGCATTCTCGAACCCGTCTAAAAACCTTTGCAAGGCAATTGTTGGCATCCATCATTTCTATAAGGACTTTTAATGTGGCTTCGTCTGCTTTTCCTTCAGAGGTTGTTTGACCTAAAGCTTCCAGCCGATTTTTAATTTCGTTTGCCGTATCAAAAATATAGATTTGTAGGTACTTGGGTGGTAAACTTGGCTTAGGAATGAGGGATCCGATATGGTGGTAAGTCTGCCCTTGAATACGGAATGTGAATGACCCTCTGCCAAAAACAACACTGTAATCTAATTTCGCTCCAATAGATGTAAAAGCTAGGAGGGCATTGTAGACTAGGATTGTCTCGCAAAATTGTATATATTGCAGTAGCTTTTCTAACAATGGGGGAGGTTGTCTCAGAGGCGGAAGTTTTATCAGTCCTTGGTTGCAACAAATGCTGAAGTGTAATTCTTTTGTTTTAGGGTCTCTTCCGGTGCTCTCAGATTCTCAAACCAAAGCACCACATGATGGACATTCTAAAATTGGGTTTGTTCTCGCTTCAGAGGAGGAGGATACATCTGAAGGGGCTGAAAACATTAAATAGTCAAGAGACGACTATAAGATGATGATTTAATAGGTATTTGGAACCAGTGGTAACTCCATTATCAGGTAAATGGTTAGTTGACCCGATCTAAAAACTTATTTTTTTCGTGTACAACATTTTTTTATAAATAGATAACTAATTGAATTTAAGAAATATGTTAATATACTGATTATATTAACGATTTTAAGTTCCTCTAATTTTAATTTAAATATATTGAACACTAAGAACTTATGATGATGCAAGTTGTATTAATGGTCTAATGTGAATATATATATAATGCATATAAAGTAAGAAAGTATGTACCTTTTCCTTGAGCTCTATCGATTTGTCTATTTCTTGCGGACGTAGATGTGTTAGGTCCTGTAATCAAACTGGTTGTTGGTTAGTCAACATAATTAATTTATTTTAATGTGAAGCTGTAGTTGTACTATTTGGTGCTTGCCTTCCATCCTTCTTGAAACCCGACCTGGACCCGCGGTTGAATCGGTAAACCCGATGATTCAGAAAAAATCCGGTTTGGATTTTATGAAAAACCCAATATTTAAAAACCCGTAAAAACTCGTAAAAATCCAGTAAAACCCGGAATCCGATACCGGTTGAACCACCGGTCGAACCAATAAATAACTTTTACTTCATTTTTTAAAGTTTTTGATTAAGTTTTTAGATTATATTTTATATTCTAAATTTACAATTAAGAAGTTAGATGCTGACAAAAAAAGTTAGGTTTTTCTTTTTCAGTTTTATATTTGTGATTTTTAGATTTTGATGAAGATTTCAGTTTCACTATGCCACCTGAAGAAAATGAAGTGAACGATGGTAGAGATAACTAAAATTAGTTGATGTGATTTGGTGTTAGTTTATTTCCGTTATCGACATTTTATTACAATAATTTTTTATTTTTGGTTTATTTTGTATTTGAAGTATAATTTATTATTCAATTAGACATTTAAATATTTATAAATTTTATGTCTTGATTTTTTAGATGTCGTAAATCTTACTTTGTTGGAGAAAATTTTAGATAGTCTAAACTACTTTTTGATATTTTGTATGTCAAATGAAAATAAAAGTAAAGTATTTTCTAAAAGTTTTTAAACATAAAACATATACATATCCAAACTATTATTTTATGTTTTTAAAAAAACATTTAGAAAATTAAAACTTTAGTTTCTATTTTTTTATTGTACATAGCTGATATATTATTATATAATAAAATTTATTTATTTATTAACCCGCAGTTCATCCGCGGTCGACCCAGTAACCCAGCAACCCGGTAAATCGTTCGGTTCATTGTCCGGGTCGGATTTAAAAACATTGACTTTTAGATAGCAATATTGTCCTTCGCATGCCACGTGTATTTTTTCTTGACACTGCATGGATTTAAATTTTAAATGTGTGTTAATATTCATCTAGTCAATAAATACACGCACATACTTCACAGCCACCTACGGAGGGAACATTTTTTCCCATAAAAGCATTATTAGTAAAATATATGTACGAAATTATCAATTAATTATATATATATATATAATATATTTATATAGTATTAGTTTCTTGTGAATAATAGATGGATAACTCACAGTCAAAGAATTGAGGGGCGAAATGTTGTTGCATAATTCCCGCAGATGGAGCTGTCCGCAAAAAAATTGATTAAATAAATGAATAATTGTAATTGTTTGATCAATTAGTGCGAGACATGTCTCTATTAAATTTTGTGTATACCTTTCACTTTATTCCGTATCTCTAGCGGCCCGTCCACGTTTTCGTGTCACCTTGTTCGCATTTGATGACTCTGATATTAGAAAGAAAAATATTTTGTTATTTTGACTGTGGGTACTGATGGAAAACTATACCATGTATCAACTACTATTGGTTAGGCTTTCTTATTCAACTACACGGAATACACGTTTATATAAAATACCAAAAATTGATTTTTACTATTTTGGGCTGAGAATGGGGCTTTAGGGCCTTTGATCAGAATCAATCGATAACGTTATTAAATCCACGCTTCAAATAGATAAAAACTGATAGGAATCAGAGAACTCCAGATGTTTTAGTAGGCTGGTGAGAATGGTTTAAATGAGCTGCGAGATGGGTCAAATGGGCTGCAAAGGTGACTAAATTTTTTTAATTTCAAACCCAATCCAAAATGACATGGCTGAATGATTGGTGAGGATTTTTTTGCCTATGTGGCAGTGTTTAGGGAGCTTTAATTTAGCCCCTTTTATATAGTAGGATTGGTTCAGATCCTTTATTTATTAGTCATGTCCCAGTAAAACTCCTAATGTGGAAGATTTGTATTCTCACCCGTCCCCTTGAAATAATATTATGTATAACTATTAGTTTTGACAATATCGAGTCTATGATTCAGTTCGGTCAGACCATTGAAGTGGAGCTAGTTTAAAACTGATCAGGCCTCTTTAGATAGGCCGGATCAATTTTGGTTTGCTTGGATAGCGCGTGTTTGGACTTTGATAGTATATTAAATTTTTTAGGCTTTAAACTTAAAACAAATTGATTATAAGTTAGAAATTCATAAAATTTAACACATAGTCTTTCATGGAGCCTCTCAACATTTTTTACATTGTTTTGACATCTTCTATCAATATTATAAATATCAATTTTTTTTATAAATAATACCAGTCTCTCCTCTGTGTTTTATCTACTTCCTCTAGCCTTTTGATCTTCTGTCTCTGGTGACCGGTGCCACGCCAAAACCCACAAAAAAAAAATTTCTACAAAAACCGTAATAACAAGTTTTCCCACCAAAACATGGAAATATAATTTTTCGCCAAAACCGTAAAAATGAAATTTTCCGCCAAAAATCACAAAACAATTTTTCCTGCCAAAAGGGTTTCCCGCCAAAAACAAAAATGAATTTTTCTGCCAAAACAAATTTTTCCGCCATAAAACAAATTTTATCGCCAAAAACCGCAAAAACGAGTTTTTTTCCGCCACAGATCATGCAGCTGTGGTTGTGGTTGGTGTTGGCGGCACATATGATGTTCCAATTCTAGATCTGGTATCTCTGCCCGGTTTGACGTAGTCTTACCCAATCTTCTCTTCATGTGGTAGCGATAATGTAAGATTTTGAAAAAATCACTTCCATATTTGCGGGTTCTTGTTGGTGGCGTTAGCTGTTTTGGTCTGCAACAGGGTTTGTTCAAGTAAATTTTCGGTGAAGGTCAATGGTTGTTCATTTCTGTTGAACCGGCGCGGGTTCCGGCGTGGGTTACGGCGTTCTGTGGAGCCGTCTTTTGAGTTCTTCACCAACTTTCTTTATGGTTCTATGGATAAATGATTTTCAGGTTTGCCTCAGAGTTACTTACCTGGTTCTATCCTTTAAGTTGGAGTTTGTTTTGTTCTTCTCTTCAAAGTGCAATCATTAGTGCCGAGTTCAAGATTCTTATGTCTCGCCGGAAGTTCAAGTATTCTCTTACATAATCTTGGTTTTAGGCTTTAGATATGTAATGCTTCTATGCTTGTCTATAATCTTTTATTGTTTCCTTCCAGAAATAGGTTGCTCCCGTCCAGTTTAAGGCTCCGAAAAAATTGGGATCCTTGTCGGTTCTTGGCTCCGGAAAGACTAATGTCTTTGTGTGCTGTTGTACCTCCTTTTATGTTAATATTATTTTCTAAATGACAAAAAATAGAAGGAGAGAGAAAGAGACTGTCTCTCATTTAAAAGATTTTAAACAAATGACTAGAAACTCAAAAATGATGTGTTTTCAAGTAAATGGTTTAGTTTTCTTATATACTTAAATTGAAGTTACATATTTAAACTAAACTAATATTATATAACTCAGATATTGAAATACTCATCCCTGATGCTTTAAGCATGCCATCCAACAAAATAAGCTTAAAGTATATCAACCACAAGCCGAAACCATTTTTAAGAAACCGATTATTATGTTATAGCCCACTTGTAATAAATATCAGAGGGACATAAAGGGGCGGACGGAGAACATTATTTAGTATGGGGCACAAATTTTAATTTGTATATAAAATAAGCATTTATAAATATATTTTGATTAATTGCTAAAAAAAGTAAAAAATCTGTGTGGGATCTGTGCCACACCTACTTCTTACCTAAGACCGCCCCTGGGGAAATAAGAATTAGAGAATGAATGGGAGTATTTAGTATGTATAAAAAGATGTTTTTCTTCACGAGACAGATTAGGAGAAGAAAATGGATAAAAAAACAAATTCTTAGGGGATGATTGGAAGGAGCTGTAGCTTTAGCTTTATATTTTTGCTTTCGAAATAAAACGGTAGATTTTGCTTCGGCTGTAGATAATTTTGTTGTAGAATATCAGTTGTAGGTTTAAAAATATTCAATAACTTACATATAAATTTTTTAAAACAAAAAAAATAAGTGCTCTACAGCTAAAAAAAATAAAAAGGAAAGAAAAATCTGTAGCTTTAAAAAAATCTTTAGAAAGCATGATTGAGAAAAATTTAGGCTGTAGAAATAATTTAGGCCATAGAGAGATGTTACAACACTTCTAAAATACTTGCCAATCAACTCCTCAGTGAGACAAATAGGTCATAAATACCTTTGAGGAAAATCAACTAAACTCTCCAAGTATCAAGAGAATATCTCGTCATACTTTCCATGCATAGACTTGAACAGATCTCACCCTAAATTTGTTTTCCGTGGCAAATAAAACAAACTGCCTACATCGAAGCTTTGTTCAAAAACTCATGGTTATATCAAGTCAACTTCAGTATCACCCACGCAAAGTTTGCAGAAGAGTATTAATCATAAGCCCAAGCCATCATTTAGAAGCCCAATATTACGCCATAGCCATGTGTTTAAAGTTTTTTTCCAAGTGATTTGATATATATGCGAGTGTTGTCTTTCACCTCCTGTAACTTGTCTATATGAGCATCAATCTCTCATTTGTTCAAGCTTGCTTTCATAGTAAACCACAAGAAAAATTGGTAAAATCTGCTATTTTCTTCTCTATTTTGCCTTTTCACAGCAGCACAGTCCAAGCCGTCGAAGCCTTGTAATAATATTGGGCATGCTATTAAGAAGAACCAACAAGGCAACTGTTAGAGAAGAATTTAACATTCTCCGCAAGGCCCATCAAACAATGGGCATTTGGCCCGTTTACATCGACAATCCGGTCAAGACCGGTTTAGCTGACGGATCGATCGGCCAGAACATTTGATCGATCGGTTCGACCCATTAATCGATTGAGTCGTTTATTCGACGTCAGCCTGACGAGCCTTCGCTTTACTCGAAAGCCCATTTCGCTTAGACTTGGGCCAGGCTTCTAGGGCGAACTAACTTTAGGGCGAACGAAGAGAAGACCAACCGAGTCTATAAAAGGATAACATAAAGAACATAGAAAATGATTCGCAAACAGACACTAAGACACTGACGGCAAGATCTAGGGTTTACAACCGATCGCTCTGCTTAGTGTTTCTGTCGGAGTCTTTCAACAAAGCTCCGACCTTTTCCTTCTTTCCCTAATCTCTTTGTAATCTCGTTCGTTTATCTTATATTGGGAATAAAACGTCTTTGTAAGATCCACAAAACCGAGTTCATTTCATTATCATTCGACCTGCCAAACTCGTATTCAACAGCAACAACCCTTCCTTTGATATGCAAATATTTAAAATGACAGCTTTTGTGTTGTGATAATTCGGTTTCACTACAAGAAAATACGCCGAATTCCGACGGAGATTCCGACGGACGCCAAAGGCGTCGGACTTTTTGGACGGATTTCCGACCGATTTCCGAAGAAAACAAAAAATTTAAAGTCGTCGGAATTCCGTCGGCTAATTCCGACGAATTTCCGAGAAAACAAGGGTCGTCGGAATATTTCAACGACATTCCGATAAAAAATATAACCATTGTAGTCGTCGAAAAGTCGTCAGAAAATTCCGACGAATTTCCGACGACATTCCGATTAAAAGATATAACCGTTACGGTCGTCGGTATTCCGTCGGAATTTTCCGACGAATTTCCGACAAACCAAGTGACCATTGCCGACAAATATATATGACCGTTTTATAGCCATTTGAGATTGGAAAATACCGACGGAATTCCGACAGAATGCTTTATATTTGTCGTAATTCCGTCGGAAAGTCGTCGGATGTCCGTAAGCAATTTCCTATAAATGCAGCCCCTCCTCATTCAACTCATTCACACCTCATTCTCTCTTCTTTCTCTTTAGTCATAACAATTCCGTGAAAATCATGTCTTCAGGAGCTTATTATTGTTCGTGGATGGATAAACCTCATTTGGATCCCAACACCAATTTGCTTACGGAAGAATACGTTCAAGGGATTGGAGAATTCATGAGGCTTGTTCAACAGCAACCGGATGCAAAAAGTGGTATGTTAAGATGTCCCTGCTCTACTTGCAATAATAATAAGGTTATAAAAGAATTTGATGTTTGGACTCATTTGTATATGAAAGGGTTTTCACGTAATTATAAAGTTTGGTACCTTCATGGGGAAACTGGTTATGAATATGGTAATACTAGCGAACCTCAGCCTGTTAGTGAACTTCAGCCTGATATTAGGTTAGAAGAACCTAGAACGGATATATATTATAGTGTAGGTACTGAGCAGATGGTACATGATCATTATATAGGGGAAGAACCAAATCCCGAATCTAGGAGATTTTTTGACATGTTGGATGCAGGAAAACAGCCTTTGTATCAAAATTGTAGAGATGGTCATTCAGTCTTATCATCTGCAACTAGATTAATGGGTATTAAGACAGACTATAATTTGGCTGAAGAATGTATGGATGCGATTACTGATTTTGTCAAAGGTATTCTACCTGAGGATAACCTTGCACCGGGTTCATACTACGAGGTTCAGAAACTTGTAGCCGGTCTTCAACAACCGTACGATGTGATAGATGTATGTATTGACAACTGCATGATCTACTGGAGAGCGGATGAGACACGAAATGTATGCAAATTTTGTGGGAAACCTCGTTATCAGGAGACGAGGGGAAGAGTTCCGATCCCGTTCAAAAGAATGTGGTATTTGCCTTTGACGGAAAGATTGAAGAGGTTGTATCAGTGTGAGCGCACATCAAAAGCAATGAGATGGCATGCAGAGCATTCCACAAATGGTGAGATTAGACATCCTTCAGATGCGAAGGCTTGGAAATATTTCCAGTCAACATATCCAGAATTTGCGGAAGAGAGAAGAAATGTTTATCTTGGATTATCTACTGATAGTTTCAGCCCGTTTGGAAAGCATGGAAGACAGTATTCTCTATGGCCAGTTATCGTGACCCCGTACAACTTACCGCCGGGCTTGTGCATGCGACGAGAGTTTTTGTTTCTCTCAATTCTCGTCTCCGGTCCAGATCATCCTAAAAGATCACTAGATGTTTTTCCTCAACCACTGATATATGAGTTGCAACAACTATGGGCGCATGGTTTTGAGACATACGATGTTTCGTGCAAAGAAGACTTTCAGATGCGGGCAGTACTTATGTGGACAATAAGTGACTTTCCAGCATATGGTATGTTATCTGGATGGACAACACATGGGAGGCTATCATGTCCATATTGTCAAGATGACACAGATGCTTTCCAACTAAAGAACGGAAGGAAAACGTGTTGGTTTGACTGTCACAGACGATTTCTACCACCTGATCATCCATACCGCAGGAGTAAGACTTCGTTTACGAAGAACAAGCAGGTGTTTGATGGTCCACCTGAGGAAGTTAGTGGGGAAGATTTGTTGAAGCAGTTTAGGGATTTTGAGGCAGAAAGGACGCCAGATGTAGGTGGACATGAAAACACTCGAGTCAGTGCGGTTGGAGAGCTACATAACTGGCACAAAAAGAGTATTTTCTGGGATCTGCCATATTGGGAGAGTCATCTATTGCGACATAATTTAGATGTCATGCATATTGAGAAGAACTTCTTCGACAATCTGATGAACACAGTCCTTAACATCCAAGGTAAAACGAAGGATAATTTGAAGTCAAGGTTGGATTTAATCGATATCTGTGATCGTTCTGAACTTCACGTTGATGAGAACGGTACGGCCCCTTTTCTCATTTATCGGCTGGATGGTGCTAGAAAAAAGAGTTCTTTGATTGGATTACAGATAAAGTGAAATTTCCTGACGGATATGCATCAAATTTGGGGAACTGCGTTGATAGAAGCGAAGGAAAGTTTAGTGGCTTGAAGAGTCATGATTGTCATGTAATTATGCAGCGCCTCCTTCCATTTGCTTTTTCAGCATTATTGCCACGTAATGTTCATGAAGCAATTGCAGGTATCTTATGTTTTTACAATTTAATTTATTTTTATATTTAACAATTATGCTTATTTAAACTTAATACTTATGAAAATTATGTCTTTTATCTATGTAGGGATAAGTGTTTTCTTCCGCGACTTATGCAGCAGAGTAGTGACTGAAGAGGGTATTAATAATTTAAAGACAAACGCACCAGTCAGCATGTGCAACCTTGAGAAGATATTTCCTCCATCATTCTTTGATGTAATGGAACATCTTGCTATTCATCTCGCAAGAGAATTGGAACTTGGTGGTCCTGTGCAGTACAGATGGATGTATATTTTTGAGCGTTATATGCATCATCTGAATAAGATGGTCAAAAATCAAAGCAGGGTGGAAGGATCTATAGTGGCACAGGTGATCAATGAAGAAACTGCAATCTTTGCTGAAAATTATTTTCCACCAGAAGTGCATACAAAACACCGAAGACCTGCTCGGCATGATGACAGAGGGGAGAGAGCAACATATCATGTTACTGTCCCAAGCATGTTCAAGGAAATAGGACGACTTAGTGGAAAATTCACGAAGCACAGACTTACAGACACTGAACACGCTCATTTGCAAACATATTTGCTCACCAACTGTGAAGATGTTCTACAATATGAGAGGTAAAAATATTTTTTCATTTACATTGTTAGATTAATATTTAATAAATTTATTTCATATTGATAATATTTTTGTATATAGTGTATATATGGCGGAGTTGCGTATGACTCACAGGCATGCAACAGAAGATGAGCTTCAACAACTTAGAGATAACGGATTTGCTGTGTGGCTTCGTAGTTATGTGAGTCATATATTATATTACACTATGCAAATGAGTAGTTTAAATTTAATATAAACTAATCAACTTTTCACTCATATATGTTTTTAATTTGTAGGTGAATGATGGTTTGGCCAGAAGTTTTGTGTTCGATGATTGGATACACGAATTTGTGCAGGGACCAAACTATGTGGTCAAATCATATCCAAAATTTTGTACGCGAGGATATGCATTCACAAGGAAAGGTCATTCTAAGACAACATATGATGCTGGTGTTTCATCTTCTTCCGGTGACGATGTCTACTACGGCAACATAAAAGAAATATTGGAAATCCAATTTCCTGGAATGGTTGGATTGCGTTGTGTAGTATTCTATTGTGATTGGTATGACACCACCCCAGATAGAGGAGTGAAGATTGATGCGTTTGGTGTTACATCAGTTCATTCGCGGTAGAGCTGTAAACTGGGCGAGCCCATGTCCATTAGCCCATATCCATTTGTCCATTCATTGTTTGTGGACAGCAAAGTGACCATGTCCATTAAGAACCATGTCCATTAAAGACCATACCCACTAACACCCATATTTTTATGGGCTGCCATGGGGTCCATAATGACCATATAAGAAAATTTTAAATTTTAATTTATAAGCATACAATTATATATAAAAGTTCATAAAATTAAAATTCATCCATAAATTCAAAAGTACAAGAATACATAAGTTCATAAATACAACAATTACGGTTTTGGTGGGAAAAATTGATTTTGCAGTTTTGGCGGAAAAACTCGATTTTGCAGTTTTGACGGAAAAACTCGATTTTGCAGTTTTGACGGAAAAACTCGATTTTTCAGTTTTGGCGGAAAAACTCATTTTTGCGGTTTTGGCGGAAAACTCGATTTTCTGATTTTGGCAGAGAAACTCGATTTTTCGGTTTTGCCATGGGGTCTATAATGACCATATAAGAAAATTTTAATTTATAAGCATACAATTACATATACAAGTTCATAAAATTAAAATTCATCCATAAATTCATAAGTACAATAATACATAAGTTCATAAGTACAACAATTTCGGTTTTGGCGAGAAAAATTGATTTTGCGGTTTTGGCAGAAAAACTCGATTTTCCGGTTTTGGCGGAAAAATTCGATTTTGCGTTTTGAAGAAAAACTCGATTTTCTGGTTCTGACGGGAAAATTTGATATTAAAATTTAAGCGAAAAAATCGATTTTACGAGTTTAGCGGAAAAACTTAAATTTTATAAGCCTTAGGTTTTGTGACCATTGGACAGTCCACGTCCATAAAGCCCAAAACCAATAAAGACCATTTTCTTAATGGTCTTCCACATTTTGTCCAATGAAAACTAATGGGAAAAATGGGTTTGTCCATATTAAGCCCGTTTGTATATGGACATGGGCAACCATTGGACGGCCCACCCATTTGACACCTGCGGAAACTTCAATACTATTATCCCTTCATTCTTGGTTCGTAAGCTGATCAGGTATGTCAATCTATTCATAATTTTTTACCAATATAATTAATTAATGTTATATATTTTACTAATATTTGTATAATTGATATGTATAGGTGTGTTACCTCAGTTACCCTCGGGTAACGTACAAAGATGATCCATGGGTCATTGTAACGCAAATCAACCCAAGAGGACGAGTGGATAGAACTTCTGATGATGATGAACCATTGCAACTAGAGTCTACCAGCAACGTCCAGGCAGTTGAAGATTTGGCAAATGTTGAACTCGTTGAGGATTTGACTGAGTTTGGACTTGATGCTGTTGTACATTCGGAGCTAGAAGCTGAGGTTGGGGAGTTTGATGAAGATTCAAAAGATTCAGATTAGTTTTTTTTTTTTTCTATTGGTCCGTCGGAAATCCCTCGCAAAATACCGACAAGATAGCGACGACAAAGAGTTTCATTAAAGTTTGGAAATGTCTTCGGTAATTCGTCGGAACATACCAACGACATTCCGACGAACTCGTCTTGTTTGTCGGAATGTCGTCGGTATATTCCGACGAATTACCGAGGACATGTGTTTTTAAAAAATTTCCAACATAAAAATCTATAAATTTATATGCCAAAACTATGAAAATAATACATAATATGTGTTTAGTATAGTATTAGATCGCAACCGTTCAAATATAACAATTCATTAAAATATTTATGTATGCAAATCATTGTTTTCATAACATCTCATCTTAACACTCATATACTTATACAATCATATTCATCGAATCTTACACTACAAAAAATGTTGTTGTGTAAAATCGTGTTATAAAAACATTTCTATTGTTAAATCTTTATGCAAATACTATATATATTATCAAAGATTTGGATTTTGCATTTAGAAACTTGTAACCAAACTAAGTCGTCGGAATTCCGTCGGAAAGGGTCGTCAGTATTCCGTCGGAATATACTGACGAACTAAATTCCGTCGGAATTGTAATTTACCCGGGAAAACCAAACCGCGTGAAATTTTCGCGAACCGCCAATGGTATATATTTAATGATACCGACGGAATACTGACGAACCCGTGTCCGTCGGAATTGTTAAATATAATTACCCTTCTTCTTCCTTCTTCGTTATTTCCGCCTCCGGCTCTCTCTCAGTCCTCTCCACGATTTCTCTCCCTTTCACGGCGATTCTGGCCGTTCTCGAGCCCCCATCACCGGCGAATCATCTTCTCACCCTCATATCTCTTCCCAAACCCCAAATCATGTAAGAATCATCCCAACCTTGTTTTATCTCAATTTTTTAGGGTTTTGGAAGTTAGATCTCGGATTTTAGGTTGTTTGATTGAAAATTTTAGGATTGAATGGATAGTTTAGGATATATAAGTTAGGATTGTTGTTTGGATTGTTGTTTAAGTTTTTTTTTGGAATTATTTTGTGTTTTTGTTAAAATTCAAAACGTTTTACTTTTTTTAAAACGTTTTTTGATTTTTAAAAACGTTTTTCAAGTTTCCAATAATAAAATATGTATAATAAAACGTTTTTTAAAAATTTTAAAAATATTTAACAACATTTTTCTATAATTATAAAATTTTATAATTTTGTATACATATATATATATATATATATAAATCATGTATAATAAAAAAATTTAAAATTTTTATATTTTTTTACAAGTTTCCAGTAATAAACTATGTATAATAAAACATTTTTTAAAAAATTTTAAAAATATTTAACAACATTTTTCTATATTTATAAATTTTTTATAATTTTGTATACATATATATATATATATATATATAAATCATGTATAATAAAAAAAAATATATTTTTTATAAGTTTCCAGTAATAAACTATGTATAATAAAAGGTTTAATTGTTTTTTTAAACGTTTATAAAACCTTTTGTAAATATATAAATGAAAACATTAAAAATAGAAATGATTTGAAAAGATTTTTGATGTATTAATTTTTTTTTAGGTCCGAGTATGTACCCCGCCCCGCAGCCCGTCTTCGACGAAGTTCGGTGAGCAGTTCCCGTGCATCGGGATCGTCTCACGAACAAAACTCGGTTCCCGCATATATTCCCGCTCCAGCTCCCGCTGCTTCTCAACAGGATCCGGGGGTCATGCCAGTTGATCTATTGGTTCAACAACCAGGTCGAGAGCATCTCCCGGTTCTCCATCCCAACCCACGACGAGGACATAGCACTTGGTTAGTATTTTTTTTATTTGTAGTATTATGTTTTTTTCCATTAATTAACTTGTTAACTAACTTGTATTTTTTTAAAAGGTTCACCAAGTCGAAAAATGGCATTAGCAGGAGCATCAACCAGATGATGTACTCCATGCTTCGTTTTGGATATTCAAAGTGGAGTGTGATTCCTTTCGAAGAACGAGAGTTGTGGTTTCGTCAGTTTGCGGTAAACTCTTCATTTTTTTTAAAGTATTTACATTTTTTTTTAATATATTTACTTATTAAATTATGTTTGTTTTGTAGCAAGAGTTCAACTGGCACTCCGATCTCACGGAAACAGTCCGTAAGAAATTCAACGAAAAGGCCATGGACTCTTATACAAAGCAGATAAACGCGTGGAAGACAGTTTGGCAGAAGAACAAGAGGCCACGGTTCATCAACGGGACGGTGTGAGAGCAGTTGATAGTTCATTGGGAGAAGGAAGAAACTGCAGAGACGTCTTCTAGGAACTCCAAGAACCGGAAGAGCGATCGTGGCGGGAAAGGTATGTATGTGCACAACCTCGGCGCTTGCTCTATGTCTACTAAGGAAGATGAACTTGTAAGTTTTTTTTATTATTTATCTTTATATTTTTTAAATAAATATTTTATATATTCCTTGGCTAATAATGGCAGTTTTTTAGATCGAAGAAAATGACGGTAATCCCGTTGATCGTCTCCAACTCATTAAGGTGGCTCACACTAACAAGAAGACGGGTCAAATTCAGGATCTCGTGATCAAAGGTGTCGTTGATTTGGTGGAAGCTGAAATAGCAACTCAATCTCAGCCTCTCTCTGATGACGGCGATTCTACGGGAGCTTCAACCAACTTGTCCCTATTGCAAATAAATGAGATGGTTGAAAAGGTAATTTTTTTTATTAATATATTTTTTTTATAATGTCGATTACTAATTTGTCCATATTTACTAACTTTAAATATTTTTGTAGGCGGTTCCTAAAAGGAAAGGAGGCCGTTTAGTTGGGTTGGCCCGCCGTGCTTCTTCGTATCCGACATCTTCTTCGCAAGCTCTGTATGCCGATCCCATGATTCTCGAGGAGCTACATGACAAAGATGAACGGATTGGGGCATTGGAGGAGCAGAACACCACTATCCTTTCTGAGAATGCCACTATCCGTTCGGAGAATGCCACTATCCTTGCTGAGCTGGCATCCCAGAAGAAGTTCAACGCCGAGATAATGCAGAAGCTAGATCGTTTGATGTCTTCGAGTTCTTAGTTTTTTTCAGCTTTTTAAAACTTTCTGAATGTTTTTTTTTTCGTTTTGCATGAATTTTAAACTTTCTGAATGTTTTTTTTCTATTTCGGTTTTTATGAATTTAAATTCTATAATATTATTAGTTTTAAATTTCAGATTTTATTTATTTATTAATTAATTTTTCATATAAAAAATATATATAAAAATGCAAAATTAATTCGTATTAAAATTGATATATTCCGACTAACTGAGGCCTCGGAAAATACCGACGGACTATGATTCGTCGGAATTTATCGACGGACTATGATTCGTCGGAAATTACCGACGAACCAACGGACTATGATTCGTCGGAAAATACCGACGAATATTGGTTCGTCGGTATTTTCCGACGAAACATAGTCCGTCGGTATTTTCCGACGAATCATAGTCCGTCGGTATTTGCCGAGGACTTCGTTGGTCGGTATCTTCCGAGGATCCGTCTCCGTCGGTATATAGTTTTTCCGATGAACTCTGGTCTCGTGTGTCCGCATCGGAATATCGTCGGAAGTTCGTCAGAATGACATTTCTCGGTATTCGTCAGAAAGTCGTCGAAAGGTCTGACGAAATTCCGACGAATCCTTTTTTTCCGACAAAATGATACCGACGAACGCTTTCGTCAGAAATTCGTCGGAATAGGCCTATTCCGACGAATTTCCGACGATTTCGGCCATCATAATCCCCCTGTTTTCTTGTAGTGTTTTTGTTAGACCTAGATATATGCAAACTTCTGTTTTTTTTTTTTTTCAAAAAATGCGGGTTGTCTCTAACCAGTGAGTATATCAGGAAATAAGCTAAACTTCATGTGGTTTATGTTTTGGGGTTCATCAGAAGGTTTGTGTATGAAAAATTGTGGACTCTACATTTCTTAACTCCTAAGTCTGAATCCCCACGTTAATGAATTTGGAACAATAGGCTAATAAAACTTGTGTCAAACTATCAGTTTCCTCTCATCATGATTGTAAGTTTGTAACATAGCACAAATAATGTATCACTTGTTGCTCTTGTCATGTGCATATGGTATTATTAATGTCTCTTGTATTATTCGTGCAAATATGATAAAATCACTATAACATTGCAGAAACTGAGAGAGACCAAACTATATCTTCATCTGTCCCTTAAGAAAGCCTGCGAATATCTTCATAGCCTCGAGAGCTTTCTCACAATCAGGTCTCATCAAATGAAAAACATGGTCTTCTCCTTCACTCTCCACCAACTCCACTTTCCCTTTCCACTCACTCTTCTCAAGCTTCGCCGCGTACCCCCAACCTTGCCTGGCCAAGGCGTCTTTCTCAGCCACCATCACCAACACTTTACCGCAACCCAACCCGGAGATATCCACCGCCTCTGACTGAACCACGTTGATCAACGGATCATCGACTCCGTCTTTGTTGTTTGGAGTAGCAGCCATCATCCAAAACGCTTCGATCTTGGACCTCAACGTTTCATCTTTGGTCTCCTTGTCATCGATTGGTGTTTTCGACCAAAAGTAAGGATGCACCAGGATGATCCCGGAGATTCCTGAGTCGCTTAACTCGGGACTGAGATTCTCCTTCGCAGCTCTCATCGCCATGTGATGAGCGATGGTCGCGCCGGCGCTGTCTCCGGCGAGGAACAGTTTGCTGAAGTCGACGTGTTTGTTCAACCAACTCTCCGAGCCAGATCCGGCGATGTGGGTGAATACCCATTTGAGACATGTCCACGAGTCATCGAAAGAGATCGGAATGGGATGCTCAGGTGCACGCCTGTAATCCACGGACACGGCTACGCAGTCGGAAGCAGAGACAGCCGCCGTGAGGAAAGTGTGGTACGTCGGCGAGAAAGCGGTTTCGATGATGAATCCTCCGCCGTGGAAGTAGACGAGGAGGGGGAGTTTCTCACCGGTCTCCGCGGCTTTCACCGGGAGGTACATGCGGACGGAGAGATTGTCGTCGGGAGAATAAACGACGTCCTTGGAAACGACGCCGTTTTGTGGGGTTAAAGAGGCTGGGACGGTGGTTTCGCCCATGAGACGCTCGATGCGGCCACTCTTGTAGATCTTGAGCAACGGAGAGCAGTCGACGGCGATCTCAGAATCCATCGTTTTTGGTTGATTTGGGAATAGTAAAACTTGTCTGAGAGTTGTGATGTGGGTGTTGGGATTATATCGAGAAATGGTGTGTGTGTCTCTGTAATACTAATTATACTATTGGAGCTTGGTTTGGTTGAGGCACGTGATGTGTGTTGTTGTTACACGGACTATATATTTGCCAGCAATTCAAGGTAGATGTAAATTTGTTGACTAGTTAGGTTAAAGACAGGTCGATATATGGTACGTCATTTTTTTCAGTAACGTTTCCTATCTTTCGATGTGAACAGTTGGTATGGAGTTTTGAGTTTCAATGATTTCGGTTTTTGAAAATAAATGAAATAATTCTTAGCACATGAAAATAATGAATTTAATACATCAACACTCGGTCAGAACTATCAAGAGAAGGTCTATCGACCACAAATACAGTTCAGTCAGACATTAATTCATTAGGTCGATTTTATTTTAAATACTAACCAACTAATCTTCAAACTGGTCGAGAGAGATTTTTCTTGACCAAAAATTCATTTGCTCGTGAGGATCATTACATTATCTCCTCCCCCCCATGAAAATAATGAATTTAATACATCAACACTCGGTCAGAACTATCAAGAGAAGGTCTATCGATCACAAATACAGTTCAGTCAGACATTAATTCATTAGGTCGATTTTATTTTAAATACTAACCAACTAATCTTCAAATTGGTCGAGAGAGATTTTTCTTGACCAAAAATTCATTTGCTCGTGAGGATCATTACATTATCTCCTCCCCCCGCCCCAAAAGTTCAGTCCCCTCCCCCCAAAAAATTCAGTTGAGACATTAATTCATCAGGTCGATTTTATTTTAAATACTAACCAACCAATCTTCAAACTGGTCGAGAAGAATTTTTTTTGACCAATAATTCATTTGCTCGTGACCCCCCCCCCCCCCCCCCCTCCCAAAAAGAATTTGTCCCCAAATTCTCATAACATAAATATACACTGGTAAATATGTGAATATGTGAGAGACACTACAACTTCTTTTTGTAGCCACGTGTCATTACTATGAGGATTCTTATAATCATTAGAGGAATAGGTTTGTCCATCTAACTATATAATAAGTTTTTTATTAAATTAACCATAAATTCATTATTAATGTTCTTTATTATTTGCTTAAATAAAACTAACAGAATTGTCTAATGTGGTTAAAGTATATATGATAGTTAATAATTCTGAATAATAAATATTTGATAAAAATTAGTGTATCTTCTATCATATTTGTTTAATTTAAAATTATTAAAATAAACTAAACAACCACATTAACCATATAAAAAAATTAAAATTTTCTTTATATGTATATTTTGAATTTTTAAAAACGACTATAAATTACTTAAACTTTTACAAGTCTCACATTTAAATTTTGTGATCCATGGTTTAAAATTTTTGTTATGACAAAATACAAATGATTACAAAGTCATATAAGTAAAATGTCTAATTAAATTAATTATTAAGACTAAAAGATATATATATATATATATATATATATCATTTTAAATTAAACTATATACCATATAAAATACATAAATTTTAATTTCAAATTTTACTTTGAACAATTGTTTTGAGAAAAGCTTTGAACAAACATTGACAGCTTAATTTTAAATTTTTTTTTATAAATGACTAAAAGTATTAATCCCATAATGAAAATTTTGTTATCAGTAATTTAAAATTTTTGTTATAAAAAATACAAATTCTGAAAAAACCATATGAGTAGAAACCATCATTTAATAGACATTAATATTATAAATATACTATGTATGTTAATATCATTTAAATTTAATTATATATCATTTGAAATAGAAAAATAATTACTGTTCGGATTAATAAAATTGATTTATATGTTCGCACCAATTTAATTATATATGTAACTAGGATCGGCCCGTCCTATGGGCGGGATGTGTTACATTTATATTTTTCATTACAAATATATAACTGTTAATATGCAAATCCATGGTAGGGGTTGGTTTGCAACTGATCTTGTAGTTGGTTTGTTTGTGTCAAGTTTAAGTTTAAATCGATGGATGGACGATCAGAAATGAAAATCATGTTCTTTGAATTATTTTTGAGTTTTTGTAGTTAAGCTTTATTATTTTAAAAAATGTGGTTATCAGCTGCACGTAATAGAGTGTGATTTGGTTGAGCGAGTGCATTGGTGGAAATAACATGAGTGTTAGTTGGCTATGCAGACTCCATTTTTGATTGGGACATGATCTTCGTATTTGTACTTGTAGGTTTACAATGTAGGATTCTCGTGTTTGTGGAACTATATGAATATTTTTAATGTATTATGTTAGTTTAGTTTTTTTTTTACATTTCCACAAACTGATTACAGTTTACGTTTTGTTAGTTTAGTTTGAAAACCTAACTTCGTATTTATCGTAGAAAAGAATTTGGCTGAATTTTATTAATTATGCTATTTTAAATAGAAAATGGAGACCATTATCTGCGATTCAATAATTTTAATGGTAAACTAGATATTGACCCTCCCTCGAGAGGGCGGGTATATGTTTTGTTTTAAAAATATTTATCTAATATAATTTATATATTTACGTGTTTATATAACTATATTTTTGTATGATATGAATTTAATAGAATAGATTATTTTTGTAAGTATATTAAATAAATCAAGTTTCATATGTACTTGTGTCTTTCCTTGTATCATATATGTATTTTTTGTAATCATATTTATGTTTTATCTGTGATCATATTATAGAGTAAGAATTCGGGTTCAATTCTGACTATTCATATATTCGTCTTTAGATGAGAGATTAAAACCTATTTGGATATTTATAAATTTTAGTTCGGATTCAGTTTGGATAATTACGGGTTCAGTTTAAATACGGATACTCATTAAAATTATGTAAAAATATTGAAATACAAATATACCCGCCCTTTAAATTATGTAAAAATATTTTTGTTCTATCATTTTTGAAAAATTTAAATTTTATAATTGTATTTTTTTGTAATCATATTATATTTAATATTAATATTAATTTAATATATTTTTGGTAGTTAAATTAATGTTAAAAATAATATGATTACAAAAAAACACAAATTTAAAAATTAAATTTAAAAAGAAAACTAAAACAAAAAATATACCCGCTAGAATCTAGTGCTTTTTAAAATAACCTGCAAAAAGTTGTTATCACAAATTTTTGCATGTTTGATGTAAACTTAATAAAATTCTAAGGATATTGTTTATTAGTATAATTTATGGCAGTTAATTTTCTTTCTAATAAAATGCTAAAATAAAAATAAATATATTTTACTCTTCTTTGGATGACATCGTATTGGGTATCTTCATCGTTTGAAATATTTTTTACTGGGTAGTTTTTGTTTGATGAAATGATATGGCATTAGTTGTATTAAAAAATGGTGTGGGCTATAGAAAACTATTATATAAACAAAAGATATGGAATTAAAGTAATTTGGCAGTTTTAGCTATATAAAGTGGGTCCCAATTATTTAGGAGTTTATAGTGGAAGTTATTTAACTTACAACGTAGTTAGTGTTAATTATGTTTTAATAAAATTGATATATGAAAATAATTGTTGGACACTACTTTTATTAATGGGTCATACTATCGTTTTAATAGAATAGATATGGTATATTTGGATTTTAATATTTTTACATAGTTGAAATGAGTACCCATATTTGAAAATTCGTAATGATCCAAACCGAATCCGAACTAAAATTTATAAATATCCAAATAGGTTTTAATCTATTATCTAAAGACCAGTATCTGAATAGTTGGAATCGAACCCGAACTCTTGCCCCTACATGTAGTCTATAATTTGAATAGAGTAATATAGGCTATACCTTCCTCTTTAAACATACTTAATTAATTATTAATAGCATGATTAATTGACAGACTTAATAAATAATAATCAATAATTTGCAAAAAATTCGGTGGCCTAGTGGAACACAGTACGCACATGTTTACATAGCCTGGGTTCGATCTACTCACATCGTGTTTTCATCTTTTCTATCTTTTTCTTTGTTTTTTTCATTAATGGCATAAACGTAATTTTTCTTATCTTCTTCCCCAGTCGAATTAGGTTACGCAGAAAAGAGTTTTACAGCCGCCATTGTTTTTCTTATTTAATCCATCGATTGTTATGCGTATTCGTTGATTTTTACGTTTAAACCTTACAGATTTGACATATAATACCGGATATTAACCTATAGAAATCCAAAAAAGTAAAAAAAAAAATTTGATGATTTTGATATAGTGGCCGATTATGAGAAAGATAGCGGTTGTAAGTCACCATGAATCTCATAAACTGTTTACACACTTCTATTTGCAGGTTTGATTGAGATTCAAAGAGTAAAAACTGGGTTTCTGCGACTGGATTAAATTCTGAGGGTTTGAGTGTTCATCAAAAATCAAAATCCAAAATAATAATCGTATTGAATTATGTATTAATAATATTGATATACTGATATATATAAATGTAATTGCGAAAAGTGGCTGCCGATTATTACGCAATTTAAGTGGTTACATTCAGCAAATAGATATCGTTGCAGTTATTATATATAAAAAGATTTCTATAAGAAAATATATGAATTATTGAAATAATAGTTGGATCCTACTTTTATCAACTGGTCACACTGCTGTTTTAATAGAATAGATGATGAAGATCATCTTAATAGAGAGAGAAAATATAAATTTCGGGCAGAAGATAAAGTACTTTTTCAAAAAAAGGGAAGAAGATAAGTTGTATGTTTTATATATTTTCGTAAACAGGAAAACTGTTTCACAAAAAACAAACCAACTAAAAGAATACTGAAAATATCCAAACAAAACATTAGATAAAGCCATCATGTTGAATGTTGATTCCATATCTGAACTATTGCTTTTCTTAGATAATTCCTTATATTATCAGGTTGATGAATTATAACATGAGAGATGGTCTGAGGTAGTTCTGAAATATGATCACTGCTGGAAGGTGTAAAGCCTTTTTTTGTTTGAAAGCATTCTCAACTGGATAACTTGGGTGTTAAGAAGAAAACTCAAGAACAGAGACAAAGGAGAAGCTGTAGATCTGATACATTGCTCCAGTCATACTTGGACATCATGCTATGAAAGAGATGATTTAGATTAGAGAGACCAAGCCATAAAAGGTCACAGGACCTTTTAAGCTAGATTCACTATTCCATTGTTTAAGAGAATCTTTACTGATAATATTTAATTGGTCTCTGATGATAAAAACACCGAAAGCTTCTCTTAATAGTAAATGCTGAGATTTCTTTGTTGAAAAGTCAAACGGGAGAAGGATCCCAAAGTTACGTTCCTCCTGTTTCATATGTAGCAAACATGTAAGTTGCACGCATTGGTAAAACCGCAAAAGTAATCCAAGGACCAGCCTTGAGCGATATCACCATCATGATCCCTTCATGTACCAGAGTTAAACTCGTAGAAGTCGTCACTTTAATAACAATAAAATTTTGCATAATCTTAGAAACATACATAGTAGCCAACAAGAATATTAAATAAGGAACAAAGATGAGAGAAAATTACAGAGAGTTGCATTATTGATAACAGAAAGAAACCGCTGGAGATTACAATTAGCTTTGGTAATAAAAACACCATTGTCTCTTTTACAAAAAAACAAAGAGAGGATTCAAAGTAATTGGAGATGACATTGCCATGGGAGATTACATTTTCATTCACTAAAATGGGTACATTGCTATATTATTCTTCCTTTTTACAACTGAAAAGATTCAAAAGTAGAACACAAAGAATTTCATGGACCAACTGAAGAAACCAAAAAAAATAATTGAAGAAACCAAGGAGGCAAGGAGTCACACCTTTAACCATGTTTCCGCAGCCTCAGGGGCGTCATTAGAGCATGTGTTACTTCCTCTGCTAGCCACAATCCCGGAAAAGAGTTAGCAACCAGGAATGAAAATTTTAAGCAACAAAGCAAGCTATAACATTAATGGTGTTATAGAGGGAAAGAGAGAAGGGAACATTACATTCATTTGCTTCTGAACAGTTCTTGGTCTCTTCTTTGGTCTTCAAGGAGGTTTTTTTCCCAACGAAGGTGTTGAAATCTTCTTCGACTACTTCCCTCAACAACCTGTGACAAACACATTACTCAGACCTGCATGATAAATGGAAAACTGGTTCCAAAAATTGGAACTTCTATTCTCTGTTGACACAATGGTTTTGAATATGAATTCTCTTATGATTTACCTTAATTAATTGGAAGTTTGACCCTATTTTCGCAGCTCCATTGTGGTGGAGAAGTAGAACCATCATTAGAAGCCTGGCTTTCTGCTCATTCAGTGGAGCATCGATCTTGTAACGAATAAAAAGAACTGAGATTACAATTCACAGCAACCAAAATTATTAAAACCAAGAAAGATTATTTTTGTTTCCTTACTAGCTTGTACCACATGCGTTTGTTTGACCGAGAAAGCTTTTCCATGCCGTCCGTATAAAGACCATTCAAAGATGCTGCCAGCTAAGTCCTATCCAATTGAGTGTCTTGATAGCTGAAACCCTTGTTTCCACAATTCAATTTAACTGTAGCATCCATAGTACATAAAATATTCAACTGGAGGAGACGAAAATATTGATGTTGAACGCTTTTGATCCAGCTAAATAAGCCATAAGAAGAGAAGGTAAAAGATTGAGTTACTAACCAAAATTACCAAAATCTTTGTGCTTCCACTTACAATCCACAACTTGATCTGCCTCAAAGTTCTTATAGATCAATGTTGTTGCCTGACTTCTCACACTGCACTGCTTTCTTGAATTTTTCTGTATATGTGCAAGAGTGTGAAAATTAGTTTGTGGTCACTGTATGATGTAAAAGACCATAAACTCTTGCAAACCTTGTCGTGTGCAGTCTTTATGTTAGCATATCATCTTCACGTTACTTAAGGTCTGTGTGTCACCTATTAAAAAAATTAGATGATAGTAGTGTAAATGCAAAAATTAGTGTTTCCAGTTACAGCTAACACAGTTTGAATTTAAATACAAAACAAAAAGTAAAAGAAATTCTTACTAAATTCATGACATCTAGAAGTGTGCATCCAGACTACAATAAAGATTTACTCAGGTGGGAGCTTCTTTGTGCTAACTGAGGCGCGGCGAGGCTTACCCTGCGGAAAGGAAATTGAAAATATTACATCAACCTGCTAGGCATTATGTAGGTCTGATCGCAAACCTGGATTCCTTTGTAGAAACTACAAAAGCACATAAGCAAGATCCTCAACATCAGAATCAACGAATGGTTTCAAAATTTCTTATTCATAGATGTCAAACAAAATTCTGAATAGGAAAGCTTGATAATGACGATTTAACACACCGGACTTTTTTTTTTTAAATTATGAACGCAAGCTTTATACATAAACAACCTGTGAATCAAGTAAGAGCATATACACTCCCATGAGTTCGTCGCGACCGGACGTTCCTATCTTCCCATAACCGGAGCAACCGCACTTGAACGGTGGAGGAGCAGCGTCGGATCTTCAAATCAGAAAGGAAGATTGATGTGTTAGCTATTTCTCATAAAATAAGATTACTAAGTTGTTTTGACGGATTGAGAAGTCGATTAAACCTCTTTAATGGTGAAGAACAAAAGTGAGATAACCCTAAAATCAGATCAATCGACGCGACGCGTACGGAGACGCTCAGGGGTGCTCCCTATCAGGCTGGGTCTCTTGAGCAAAACATGAAGCCTATAAAAATATTAAAGCACGTATCAATTGCAGACTCAATTAAATGAAACGCAAAGTTTAATTGGTGGGACACATGTTGCCCCTATAAAAAACGACTTTCCACGTGGACACTCCAGAAGTGAACCAAACATCTTTATATATATAGAGATACATAGTTACTGACTTTTAATTATTTAATATATATTTATTATTTCATAATATATAAAAACATATAATACATAAAATAATGTATATATATAATATTTATATATATAATGATCTTAACCTAGTTATTGATTAAATCGGAAAATAGCAAATGTACATATCCCCAATAGGTAATTACATAATTTTAAAAAAGAAGTGGAGAATTTAATTCCAGAAATACATATATAACATTGGCAAATGCACATATATTTTCCCGGAAATTATTTCTTTACTTCGCACGCTTGATAAACTCAGAAAAATACGACGGCGTAACGGGTACACGTGGTGGTTGGTATATCAAGTTGGGGTAAGAATCAACATTGCATAGTCGTAAACGAGATTGTTTATTCGTGTTCATGTAGGTGTTGCGGAAGAGGACTGCTTGCCGTTTTGTCCATCAATTCAGCCTCAGATCTCTGATCATTTCCGCAGGTACACTTGTTCGTTTGACGAACGACTGCGATTGGCTCAGGGGATGACACTGTGCCTAGCTTCAACATATCGAGACTCACCTCGGGTAACTTTGCAGCTTCTACTTCTTTCTCTCCCAACTGCGGTGGCGTTTTACAGTATCTGTAGACCACATAGAGTATCATTTGAAGTGCACCGAGAGCAAAGCCAAGCACGTTAGGGAACTGGAAAAAGACAAAAGCCAAAACAATTGTTTAGTGGCAATAACATGATATAATAATGATTTAATACTCACTTTTCCACTTTATAATTCATGAATAAAGTGCGTAAAAATAAGCTTATTACAAAAGTAAAGTCTATGACAAACTTGTGCGCCATGGATAGAAGTTACGTACAATATGAATTCACATTTTGTCAAAAAAAAAAAAAAAGTTACGTACAATATATAATTTCTACGTAACAATAGAGATAAAAGAATTATAGTATTAAATTTCTTTTGCAAAAGCTATACTTATTTAATATTGACTAATTCTTGGATTCACCCTAGAGTTAATCTCTAGGTTCACCAACCAATATGATTGTGTTATTTTAAATTCGAGATTTTTTATAAAAGGAAATAAAATATTATCAAATTATATTATGTTTTTAAAATAAAAAGGTAAAAGAAAAATAAATAAAAAATAGTAGTAATTACAAAAAAAAATATCTTTTAACCATCAAAATACTAAATCCTAAATCCTAATCCTTAAACCCTAAATACTAAACCCTAAACCTTTGGATAAACACTAAAATCTTGGATAAATCTTAAATTCTAAATCAAAAACACTAAACACTAAAACATTCAAGGGTTTATGTTTAGTGTTTAGTGTTTTTGATTTAGAGTTTATGATTTGTCTAAGGGTTTAGGGTTTACCCAAGGGTTTATCCAAAGGTTTACCCAAAGGTTTAGAGTTTATGATTTAAGGTTTAGTGTTTTGCTGGTAACGTTAAAAATATTTTTTTTAATTATTTTTTCTAGAATTATTTTTTTTTATTTTTTTTTATCTTTTTATTTTACATCATAATATAACTTCACAATATTTTGTTTCATTTTCTAAAAGATATCGAATTTGAAATAATGAAATTCTAATGGTTAGTGAACCCAAGAATAATTCTTTAATATTTCTTTGGAATATAAAGCGAGTCTCTTTACAATATGTCTTATCGTTTTTAATCGTAAAGGACAATACCAAACAAAAGGGTTTGCTTTCTTTAATTGTTTATCTTTTGCCAATCCGTATCTCTTTTTATCTATGGATCTATGATTTAGAACCTCAAAGTCTCAGGTACATTAGAAACATAAGCACCTCCTTTCATGTAATATAGATGTTGATTTCCGTATCTCTTTTTAAATTCTGGCGAAAAACAATGATTCTACATCTTAGAATAAACCGGAATCCGGTTTATGATTTCAACGGTAAGGGTAATTTAAAAATCGGATCCGTAATGGTTTATGATAAACCAGGTATATGTGATCTGCTATAGGGATTACGGTGGTCAGTAAATTTATATATTGAGTTTGTCAGTTTCCACGAGTATCTAGACGGTACATGCAAATATGCTATATGTACAAATTAGTATATAATATAAATAAATAAACAGAGAAAGTCGAAGAAATGCCTTACAGCAACATAGATGTCCTTGAGGGCAAGACCATAAAGGAGCCATACGACAGCACTGATTGTAAGGGTTAAGGATAAGCTAAAGGGCATGTACTCCACACTCCTTGTCTTTATTACCGTCCTCTGTGTTTTAAATCATAAATTTGTTAATTATTGAAACTATCTATTAATTACTCACCACTTTATATACTTAGCTCTTTTGAAATGCTTACGATTATGCTTAGAGGAGCAGCAAAAACACAAACAGAGAATCCGACACATATTCCTCCGATGATCTTGGCACGTGTAGTTCCTTTTGCCAAGAATTGGCATAGAAGGAGAATCAGACAGAATCCTCCAAAGTTCATGAGAAGAAGTAACTTAACTGTCAACATCTGCATCCATTAAGTATTTTAGTTAGAGTATTGATTTGAATTTGTAAACACATATTCCTATTTAAATTGAGTATGTTTAGATACCCGAGCTTTCTTTGGGGCGAAGGCAAGGAAGATAGAGATGTAGATAGTTTCTATGAAACATCCAAAAGAGTTGATGGTGACGAGGAGGAAGACATCTTTCTTCTGTGTTGCGTAGTAAAGCCAAAGTGTTGCGCTGAAGAGCGCCACAACGTAAGGAAGAGACTGAAACCCTTCCGTTGTCTTCTTCTTCCAAACCCTATAGAACGTTGGCCTGCATCCATTTCATATAATCTCATTATAGAGGATACTTTTGATGTAGAAAAATGTATTAACACGTGATAACACAAAGATAAGTATTTTATGTCTTGTTTATCTAATATATATTGAGGTAATATGTGAATAGAACTTACACAGGAGAGAGGAACACCGCGAAGGAGATGACATTTCCTGGAAAGTACAGAGAATATAACAAAAATGGTATTAATAAATCCATACTAATGGTATTAATAAATCCATACTAAATCCCTGCAAATCGATTAGGATTTTAGAATTTGTAGATAATTATGCTATATGAAATGAACACAACAGTTAGTATCATACCCATCAAACCAAAGACAAAGGCCCATGTGTTGTGAGTGTCGAAGAGAGGCATGGTTTTCTTTTGGTTGAAATAAACTTTTTAGGATGTTTAGGAGGAAGAAGAAGAAGAAGAAAGATCGCACTCAGATTTGTAAATGTTCTTAATATAAAAGCTGATGGCACGAACTTAGCATTTCGAGGACTTCGTGTATATATAGAGGGCTAGGACCAAAGAGAGGAATGGGGTTTGTGTAGGAGGAGATGGAAAAGTAAAATGTTTGTGTGAACAATAATATTTTGAATAATTTTACAAAATGTATATTAGAATGCATTAGACCAAAAAAAAAAAGCATCAGTGTCACTGTAGTTGTATTACAAAAAAAAAGAAGAAAAATATTATAGGCACATATAACAATAATCCACACGTTAATCCATTACCAAAATGTATACATGTTGACGTAAGAAAAAAAACACCCTTTACCAAAATAAATGTTTTAACTTTTGTTTTGGTTTAAGAGAAAAATACTTGGTTAGTTATGTTACTAATGCTTATCATCTCAGTTTAGGCATGTTCTTTTTAATGATTACTAGATTTTGACCCGCGCTTTCAAAGCGCGGGATAACATTTTGGTTAATTTTTTCAGTTTAAAAGTTACTATCATTTTTGGTTTAAATTTTAATATTTGAGTTTTAACATCTATAATTGAGAGTAATTATTTTGACGGCTCACAATATTGGGCATTCGTGTTTTCGATTTGTGTTATTCGGTTTTTGGGTTATTCGGGTTAGGATGTTTAAGACCCGTTAAAAACCAGACATTTTTGGATCAAATCGGTTCAGGTAATGTCGGATTTAGGTCATGTTTTTATTTTCTTATAAAACTCGTAATGAAAGCAAATTAAAAATAGATTGGCTTAATTCAGGGTTAAAGGAAAAAATCCCAAAAACGCTTAAAAACCAGAGTTAAACCCGGAAAACCACCAAAATTCAAGTAATTAGAGTAATGAGGTGATTTGAATATTTTATATTTATAAATTATAATTATATATATAAATTAAAAATAATTAGTATTTTATTATATTTCAAATATTCAGGTACCCGTTCGGTTTTTTGTTTGGTTTTAGTTTTTAGGTTTTAGAGAACTAAAAGTTGTTTTTTTTTATAATTTCACTTTTTATTTTTATTCGGTTCAATTATAGTTTTTGGTAGTGTTTTGAAACCCGATCCGGACACACGATTAAATTGGTAAACCTAGTTACCTAAGATAAATCCGGTTTGGGTTTTGTGAAAAAAACCAATATTTAAAAACCCAATAAAACCTGAAAAAAATCACTAAAACCCAGAAATCGGTTACTGGTTAAATCACTGGTTGAACCAATAAATAAATTTTACATTTTTAGCTTTTAATTAATGTTTTTTAATCGGTTTTGTATTCTAAATTTTAATTAAGAAGTTAGTTTTACATGTTCAAAGTTCTCGCTTATCATAAATCTCGCTTACTATGTTTTACATGTTCTAAGCTCTACTATGTTTTCCATGATTTATCGTGAATCGCATGAGTTTATTTTATATTTTTTTACATGTTTCTAACTAAATATTTTGTCTTGAAAGTCACTGAATTTATTCTATATGTTTATGCAAAACCATATGATTTGAATCATGTTCAGCAGTGACTTTTTCACATTAGACATTTAAATATTTATGAATTTTAAGTCCTGATATATCTTTGTTAGATGTCATAACATTCAAGTTCTTAACTTGTTACAAAAAAAATTAAAATAGTCTAAACTATTTTTTTGATATTTTGTATGTCAAATGAAAATAAAAATATAGTGTTTTCTAAATGTCTTCTAAAACATAAAATATACATATCCAAACTATTATTTTATGTTTTAAACAACATTTAGGAAATACTTAACTTTAGTTTCTATATTTTTATTTTCATAGCTAATATATTATTATCTAATAAAATTAATTAATATATTAATCTGCGATGCACCCGCGGTTGATCCAGTGATCCAGTAAGCCAGATTGTCCGGTTTGGTGTTTTGGCCAGATTTCAAAATACTGGTTTTTAAGTTTCAGATAATATGTCAAAGACTAACGTTTCATTAGTTTTTTTATCGGTGTTTTAATACCTATCTTATTAAAATATGATCCTTCTTATTATTATCCTTAGAATATCGTACAATATTATTTTTTGTATTATTGTGTTTCTAAAAGATTTTTTTCCTTCATTAAATATATTTTTATCATTTGTAAATTGATTTAATAAAATTATTTATGTCATAAATATCAAATTTCACTTGTTATATTTTTATCATTTATGTTTGACAAAAGAAAAATGTCTAATATCATGGAGTAGATTACATGAATATTATGTTTTAATTTGAATAAATACTATTAATTATGTTTTAATTTAAAGCAAATCGTGTTTGTTACTAACTATATCCATTATAGATTTTTTAGTATAATAAACTATACTAATTATGTTTTAATATAAATGTAATGGCATGGCTCTGTAAATACTTACAAAATATAAGGGTACCTAAAAAAAGAGCTTCTATTTTAATAGTATAGATCTTATATATTTTATGTATAATATAATGATGATCTTTATATATATATATATATATATATATATATATATATATATATATATATTCGGTTTTAGATTTGTAAAATCATTTAGTCATTGATGAAAATATGGAGATATGTTTTCAAATTGGTTAGATTTTGTGATATTTAGAAAATCTCTCAAAAACTGGGTGGTAAGTAAGTTTGGATGATGAATCTACAACGTTTAACATATTCGGGTATTAAATGATTCTGCACATTACTACTCCAGCACATAATCAAGGTACATTGCAAAAAACTGAAATCAAGTTTTTCTCGGCCAAAAGATACATTGCAACAGAACCGTTTCTCAACCCTCTGCTTCAGAGACAAATCAGTAAAAGGAACTGAATAAGATATGTCCAGAATAAACGCTAAGATATGATCACTGATTTTAATTTACAGTAAAACCACCTGATGATGATAATTTATAAAGTCCATCTTTTTGAGGCTCATATGTAGGTCAGTAGGTAAGGTAAACTATTTGGTCTCCATGGTTTTATCATCATTTGATGGTGGTGAGAACTTTCCGGAAGGTGTTGTGCCTGTTGATTCAAAACCGACTCTGATCCCATTCAGAAGAAATCTATGGTGAGCTGAAACATGAAGGTTCACAGTGTGGATTGTGACATCACATTCCCAAATAGTAATGCTCTATCTTGCAAACAGAGGAAGAATCCAGAAGCTTCATGTCATATTCCTATATGAAACAGAGAATAGCTTTGTCAAAAAAAGGGAAAAAAAACAGAGCATAGCTAAGATAACAACAAACAAACACGATAAATAACTAAGATATTGGTTAATGGCCCCTCTAAACCTAAAAAGGTTCAACTATTTAATGAGAAAAAACTTTAAAAATCGTTCAATCATGGATACACTACAGAGGTATCTCCAAATAACTAAGAAACTGGTTTATGTAGAGCTTAAAACTTACAACCTCTCATACCTTAAAAAGAACTTTTCAGATCAAAGAGAGATGAGCCCACAAAACGCAGCAGCTCGGCGCAACATAGCACTGCTGCTTCCGCCGCCCATAAATGCTTCACTGAATCGTGATACAGCTCCGAGTTTGAAGAAAGAGATGTCGTGGTATGATTTCTGATTATCTGGTTCTGACTTCACGAAAGATCTTACGTTTGAATGGAGATATGAGCCGAGATGAGAGAAGGCGTCGTCGTCGTCGAAACTGAAAAATAAAAATGAAGGCTGAATAAGAAACTACAAAATAATGAGATGGTTAATTAAAAGGATTTTCGATAAATATAGTATATTTAATAAAAAGCATATGTTTAAAATAATTCAGTGGCAGAGATCTGTAAATATTGTTAAAGAAGAAGGGCACCTCAAAAAAGGACCTTCTGTTTTAATAGTATTGATGTCTAGATTCAACATATGCATCCGTATATACGCAAAATAGTTCTGATTGGAAAACTCAAGAATGAAAGAAACTATGACGTAATTAATTATTTCCCAAGTATGTGGTTTTGACCAATTTTCTTATTTATTTAGAAGACAATAAAAAAATTTCCATGCGGTATTGTTTTGACCTAATAAAATATTTATTGGCTACATTGGTGGCACGTAGTATTAAGTTTGAGTTGCAGTATATATTGTAAATCGATGTAACTTGTAATAAAAATTATATGATAAAAATTGTAAATATATGTAATAATTTTGCAGTAAAAATAAAAGTTATCATTTTACTAAAATTAGTGACTGATAACAGTTTTGATATATAAGTTGCGTATATTTTTTCAGTAAAATTATTAAAAAAAATAAACATATACATAATGAATATTTATCCAAAACCAAGAAAATATTAAATTATTATAAAAATAATTAGATAGAGTTGTATAATATTGTTAAATTAAAAATTTCAAATAAAAACAAATAAACATAAGATATTACTAAGTTTGTGATAGTTCAACAAAAAAAAGGTTTTTGAGTTTAACAACTATAAAATTTTTGCAAATTTACAAACAAAGATAACTGAGGTAACTTCATCTTTGAAACTAGTATTTGAACTTTTTTTTTCGTTTTAGTCTCTTATAAATATTGCTAAATTTGTGGGTTTAAAACTTTAATAAATTACAATTTACAATTAGAAAATCTACTCACGTAGCTCAATTTCTTATAGTATTTGAATTCCTTTTACATAATTTAAGGTGTGATTCTTATGAGGCGTTTGTATAAGAAAAAGAACGAAAACTACTATTTTATAATGTTTTAGACAGCATACAAGAAAGTTCACAATGTAACATATATTTTTCTTTAACTTATAAACGTCCAAACGTAGCTCAATTTCTTGAAGTATTTTTCTTTAACATATATCACGAAACCTCAGTGTTTCCTTTTAAACAGGAAAAATAATTAAAACTCTAACTCAACTTTTAAAACATGGGTTTTCTTTGATGTTGCATTAAGTTTTGAGTTATCAAATGAAGAATATATACAAGTCTTAAGTCGACATCCGGTTAAATCAATGTAAGCATAATCAGTTTGTGATTATGCTGGTTTGAGTTCAGTAAACCGTCTCTCTCTTGGATGTGATGTGTGTCGTACACTGTAGGGTGATCTAGATGGGTGAGTGTTAATATTAAAGATCGAACTGTTCAGATCAATTCAATTGTTGATCTGATAACCAGCGAAAGAGAGGGAGAGATAAAGAGAGACGGTTGAGATAGGTGACTCAAGTTTCAGAGTCATCGGAGCTAGTAGATTGCTGATCAGATTATCCCCGGTGAGTATAGCAGCTTTTCTTATCTTTGGGGAAGTGTGGTGAAGACCGGATAAACAAATATTTTGCACTTTTTTGCTTTCAATCTTTACTTAGTTTTCTTTGTGATCAGTTGTACATAAACGAGAACGAAATCAAGAGAGAGAGATCCAGAAAAGGTACAGGGAAGATAGTAAATCTTCACAAATTGGTATCAAAGCCAGGTTATCTGAGACCTGAGCCGAAGAAGGAATAGATCGGTTTCGAGATGTTGACACACAAGATTAAAGTTGCAATGACGATGTTCGATAGCACCAGAGAATTCAGGATCTGGAAGAAGAGGATCCTGGTGAATCTAAACATTCAAGGTATTAAGGACGTTCAATTTCCACAATCACAAGCTTTGGTGATTTTGAAGACTAGAGATGAAGATGAAGACACGAAGAAGAAACGAGATCTTGAAGAAGTTACAAGACTTGAAATAGATGAGAAGGTGATGAATCTGAAGAAGGAATCGATCGGTTTCGAGATGTCGCCACACAAGATTAAAGTTGCAATGACGATGTTCGATAGCACCAGAGACTTCGAGATCTGGAAGAAGAGGATCCTGGTGAATCTAAAAGTTCAAGGTATTAAGGACGTTTAATTTCCACAATCACAAGCTTTGGTGTTTTTGAAGACTGGAGATGGAGATGAAGATGAAGATGAAGACACGAAGAAGAAATGAGATCTTGAAGAAGTTGCAAGACTTGAAATAGATGAGAAGGCGATGAATCTGATCTTCATGAGTGTAGGCGATCATGTTCCAAGGAAACTCGATAATTATAAGACAACATCGGAAGTATGGGAACTTCTCGATCGTCTGTACATGGCGAATACATTACCTAACCGAGTCCATGCTCAACTCAAGGTCTACTCATTCCAGATGCAAAATTCAAGAACTATCGATCAAATCGTCAATGATTTTCTCAAGCTGATTACGGATCTCAACAATCTGAGTATCGAGATACCAGAGGAGGTTCAGGCCATTCTAATACTCAATGCGTTGCCATGCAGGTATGACTCTAAAAGAAACTCGAAAATACAGTAGAGAAGCTACTAGAGTAGATGAGATTGCTAGTACTTCTAGGTCTAAATAAATGGAGTATAATGACTCATCTACTGCTAGGTTGAATGGAGAAGAAAACTTTGTTAAAGGTAGGTTCGGATAATAGAAATAGAAATATATTTTATAAAATGTATTTTCTATTGTATTATCATTTAGTTTTAATATTTGAACTTTAATATTTCTAATTGTTAATATTTAAATATACCTATAATTTAGGAAACTACTTATATCTAACTATAATTTAAGAAACTATAGATGCTACAAAGTGATTTTGTGGCTAAAATTGATTAATAAAGCATTATATCTACCTCACGTCTAACAATTCTATCTATTCGACACATTGACTATGATTACTTATTATCATTCAAATTCACATAAAACTGTATGAATCTCATCATTCTCATTCGTGGACAATATTATTATAATTATTATTTGAATCTCTTCATCCTCATATCTTCTGCCACTCCTATATCAATGGTAACCCACTATATTTTCTAACTGAAATAAATTAATACGGTAAGTTCTTTAACAAAAATATAGTTTATACTTAATAAAAATTGCAATTAAAACGTGAAATCTATTTTATTATATATATATAATACAATAGAAATATATTTTATAAAGATGTAAGAGTTAAATAGTTGTATAAAAAATTAAGCATGACACCGGTCAGAATTTTTATCAAAGCTTAAAATTTCAAATACTCCAAAAAAACTAAAATAAATCCAGCACATAAATTTGAATGTATGTACAAAATATAAAAAGACTTAAATACCCTGCACTTTAAAAGCGTGTATCTGTAAGAAGTTAAAAAAGAAACAAAACTCATATTAGTGAAACATAAATAAGAAGGAAATCACAATTTTATAGAGGTAAATATGAAATCAGTTATGGAGATTCAATAGTAAACAAATCGAGAGCAGAAAACCTAATTCTCTTTCGCAATTTTACAATCGATGTTGTTTATCTGGTTTTTGTGATTTTTGTCAGCCACAAATTTTCATTTTTTGTTTTGTGCATATGAAGTCTTAAAAATAATTAAAATGAGTTGTAATACATTAAACTCTTCAACAATGATGTACATTTAAGAGACCAACATTTATATTCAACATTTTACAATCGATTGCAAAATGTTAAAACAGTTTAATAACCAAAACATTAGTATAAACAATTCACTCCGCACATGCGCGTGGGTTATCATCTAGTTTTTTTTGTAAAATATGGGTTAGCATCTACTATTGTTGTAAAATATGTCCCCTAGACATTAATTGATAAGTGATTTATCACATGTTCTCTCTATAATCACTTTCACAAAACAAATGTCACATGACTGGTAAAATTGATAACATGATTTATGACTATATATGACATGCACAATTACATTTAATATTGATATATATTTTTGGTAAACTTTATAAATGGTAATAACTCATATATTACATTTATTGTTGATTTATATTTTTGGTAATAAATCATCTATCATCATTAAAATAAATATATTCAAATATTACATTAAAAATCCTTAAATATTATTCAATTTTTTCAAATTATAAATTTTAATCATAGTATCATTATTTATATATATATATATATATACATATATATCTCTAAATTTTATAAATACTGTTTAGTTTTAAATTTTGATAATTATAAAATTTTATATCAATTTTTTATTAATTTATACAAATTGATTTAATATATTTAACAAAAAAATAGATAAAAGAATCTATCTAAGAATATAAGTTTAAATATATATATATATATATATATATTCTTAAATATAATTTAGAATAAAAATTATTTTTATTTTATATGTAATTAAATCAAATTTATATTAAAATATTAGTAACAAAATAATAAAATATAAAATATAAAATATTAATAAATCTTTTTATTTTAAACTATATATTTAAAATTTACTACTGTACATGGTGCAGAAAAAAACTTAGTATCTTTTATTCAAGATTCTAAAACTTTGTAAGTGAATGGAATGTGTGAAATACACTATTTCGTTTGTAATTCCAGTTTTGTTTTCATTTCATCCATTTTTATTTTATTTTATTTCATAAACGACCATTCCTTTTAGTTATAATGGTAACTATGAAATAGAATTAGTGGAATACAATTGGATGAAATAAAATGTAGTATTAATTGGAATATATTCATTTCATTTATTTTTTATCAAAATTGTAAAAAAAATGTTTATGAATATTTCTATTTTTGAATAGTTATGAAATTGATGGAAAGAGTAATTTTATTTAAGTTAGATGGTATAAAAATCATGAAATTGATGGATTATGTCACATATCGTAAAATTCCAAAAATTAAGAATTCAATTGCAGCCAATATCCATTATCAAATTCATAAACAATAACAAACTACACTCCATCATGTGAATATCAGGAAAAACTTTCATATGCTTGCTGCACCTATACTTGGGATTAGTTTTGACCCTTCCAGTGGTCAGAATATCTCCAGGTTAATAAAAAAAACAAAAATAAATAAATATTATAGAACCTAAAATCTACATTAAGTATTTGATAGTGATCGGGAGTTTGATCTAGGGAAGATAAAAGATGTAGGCAACAATATCTTTAGAACAAAACGATGCTAACAGTTTCCAGTAGGCAAAAATGGACTTTGTTGATGAATAGGATCGAATACAATAAATTGAACTTAGATCGAATTACACAAGTGAGATCGATAATGGAAAGGATCTGAGAACGGGAGAAAACAAGGTCGATATATGTGTGTAGCTCTCTCTAGGGTTTTCAACGTATCCCTCTCCGTGTTTCTCCTTCCTCCTTTATAGTAAGTCGATCCCGTGATGTTTGCAACGGCTCCGAGATCTTCGACTCTTGTTCCGCGATCTCCGACGACTTCGACGACTCTTCTTCGAACTCGATCATTTGCTATGGGCTTCGGTTTCCTAAGGCACATTTCTTTGATCGCGGCCCGTTAAGATATTACCCAAAATGCCAAAATTGGATCCAACAAATATGACTAATTATGTATGAGGATAAGCATGGTGGATGTGAAAAAGTTATGTTTACCCTGAAAAAGTTATGTTAACCCTGAAAAATAATTAGGAACATGAAAAAAGTTACATTTATGTCACTAGTGAAGGAAGGAACATGATTTCTAAAGGTTGAACTCAATTTCCAATAGTTCATAACAATATTTTGTTATGTACGTAAATTATTTAATAATATAGATAATTATCAAAATTAAAAATAGCAAAAATAATCATCCATTAATATCTAATTTTTAGTTTGTTAAGTCTAGGAATGGCAATTGGTACCACCCGCCCCGCCGTATCCCGCCCCGCCGCGGTCTCTCTCTCCGGCGGTTCTTTGCGGGTTGGCCCGCCACAACCCGCGGTCTCAATTGCCATGCCCAAACCCGCCCCGCTAACATCTTAAGACTTTGCGGGCAGCCCGCGGGTAGTCAAATATTAGTGGCAAACAGTACCATCCGCCCCGCCCCGCCGTGGCCCGCCCCGCCGGTGGTTCACGTCTCTCTCTCCGGTGGTTCTTTACGGCACTGCTATCTCAGATAGTAAATTAAAATCAAAATTAGTCCAATATAGTTAAATATAAACTTCACCAAAAGCACAAAAGAAAAAAAACAGCATTAGACGTTATAGTCTTTAGCCATCAGGCATTTAAAACCTAGTTGAACATTCTACAAGTTCGTTACATGTGCAGTGTGCACTATACAATCAGTCAATCATTAGATTTCAATATTTCATCGTATACATATTATATCAAGTCAATACCAAGTGTTTTCCTCGTATCATATTATGACTCGTATGTATAACTGATACCAATGCATCATTTACGTGATATCACTCGTGCAAGTCTTAACCAAATTTAAATTAAACAAAACACCAGATCCCAAAGGTAATAAAAAACCAAATCCAAACAGTCATTCTAAATGTAAATAAAAGCAAAACACCAAATCAAAATAAAAAAAAAATCAAACTTCTTCTTCTTCATCTTCATCTTCACCATTGACAATAGATTCAAATGATGGTAGCTTCTCTTCCTCATCATGAATTTCATCTTTAAAAAATATCAATAGTTGAAGTTAGTAAATATAATATTTAAAATATTAATAGACATGGTTCTCAAAATTATATGATAATGTGAATATTTTACCATGTTCATAAGCTTCATATCCCTTTAGCCAGTTCCTAGTACAGATCAGAGCTTGCACATTCTTCGGGAGTAGACGGCTCCTGTATTTATTAAGGACTCGCGATCCAATGCTAAAGGAAGACTCTGAAGCCACTGCTGTAATAGGAATACTCAGTAAATCACAAGCCATTGCTGACAAATCGCTATACCTATGAGTATTATCTTTCCACCACTTGAGAATATCCATGCTCCGAAAACTATTAAAGTCCAAGGGTGGTTCATCAAGATAAGCTTCTAGAGGTGTTTTTCCACTCACAACGCCGCTGACTTTGCGAAACGCAAAGAAATCCTATGAAGGTTTAAAAAGAGTATAAATAACTATTTAAAAAAAAATAAACAGAATGTTAAAAAAAATCGAAACACTCACATTGTAGTTCTCAAACATACCCATTGACCCTTCAGCACAAACATTTTGTGGAACCGTCTCACGTGGCTCTGTAGAAGGTGAGTTAGTCTTGGATTTTTTGTCGTAAGACTCAAACAAAGTACTGAGCTTATCACGCAAGTTTCTCAACTTTGCATCACGTGTACTCATGTCAAGCTTCCCTAAACAACAATTCACAATAGAAAGCTTAAAACGTGGATCAAAGACAACTGCCATCGCGAAAACACAACTGACTTCTTCCCAATATTTATCAAACTTCTCTTTCATCGGTGGCACCATCTCTCTAACAACCTCATCTTCGCTTTCTTCATTTATTCGAAGCCAATCATCTACTGAGAAGATGAACCTCTGAGTAGAGCCTCTGTAGATCAACAGAAGAACGTAGAACCTCTTTTAGCTTCACCTGGCTCCATGCTACTTCTATCCCCAGCATCTCGTCGATTGCTTTGTACACTGTTTTCATAGCTCCCCTTCCAAGAACTTCTGCAAACTGTTCCAGTACAAAACCAAGTGTTACAAAAAAGGTATTGATTCGTGAAGATAAGACTCTGTCTTCCTACTTACACGTCCATAGCGACCAATTGGATCGGTTTCCACATACTCGGAAACTTGGTTCATGTTCATGGTTGACCAATACTAGATTGCTGCTCCCAAAATTTTTGAGACGATGAGCTCTCTTTGGATCCCAAAAGTCGTCCTATTACTTCTTATTCTACTTCATCAAAGAAGCGTCAGCAGATAATACGTTGAACAGTATGTGGCCTTAATCACATAATATAATGAATAAATACCTTTGTAGTCCAGGAACAAGAAGCGCCGGTGGAGGCTCTAGGAAGGAGAGAAGCTCTGGTGGAGGCTCGAGGAAGGAGAGAGGTTCCGGTGGCGGGATCTCCAAGAAGAGAAGTTATGGTGGTGGAAAGAAGACGGAGAGAAGTTCCGGTGGAGGCTCGAGGAAGGAGAGAAGCTCCGGTGGAGGCTCGAGGAAGGAGAAAAGTTTCGGTGGCGGGATCTCCAAGAAGAGAAGTTATGGTGGTGGAAGAAGACGGAGAGAAGCTCCGGTGGTGGCCTTAGTCGAGGAGAATAAGAACATGCATCCTCTGGTGTGCGTCAATGGAGTCGCGGCTTCTCTGAGAACATAAATCGCCATTTTCGTCTTTGTCTTTTTTTTTTTTTCAGGTGGATACACAACAAAGAGGAAGTGGTGCGGGTTCAGTCTGACCCGCAATACCCGCAAGACCCGCAGTGACCCAAACCGCAAAAGCCCAACCCGCATGAGACTTAGCCCGCGAGACCCGCTCACAAATGGGCCTACAGTATCTCTGCCCAAACCCGCCCCGCATGGGTCTTGTACGGGCCAGGCCCGCGGGCTGCGGTCCATTTGCCATCCACATCAACCATCCAACTTTCGTGTGTAACACAATTTCTAATATTACTTATACTTCCAATATTAACTATATCAACAAAATTGAATTAAGCGTTGGTCTTCATGATCACTTTTTATTAAACTCATATTAGAAGATTTCGAAGTTGAATTATTTTGCGTACCAAACCTCAAATACTAGGGTGACCTTATAATTTAGTTTTTAATGACTTAATTTCAAATAGATTTTTAGATATCCCCTATCTCCTATATATTATTTGAGAAGCATTACAACATTTTTTTGTAGCCACATGTCATCATTAGAATGATTCTTATAATCCTTAGAGAAATAGGTTGGTCCATCTAAATATATAATAAACTTTTTATTAAACTAACCATAAATACATTATTAATGTACTTCATTATTTCCATAAATAAAATTACGGAATTACCTAATATGGCTAAAGTATATATGACAATTAATGATTTTGAATAATAAAGATTTGATAAAAATAAGTGTGTCTTATATTATATTTGTTTAATTTTAAAATATTAAAATAAATTAAACAACCATAGTAACTATTTAATAAAAATTAAAAGTTTTCTTTATATGTTATATTTTGAATTTTTAAAAACAAGTATAAATTACTAAAACCTTTAAAAGTTTCACATTCAAATTTTGTGATCTATGGTTTAAATTTTTGTTATGACATGATACAAATAATTAAAAAATCATATAAGATAAAAGTCTCATTTAATAAGTATTAAAAATAAATAAATAAATAAATATATATATATATATATATATATATCATTTTAAATTAAATTATATGTCATATAAGAAAATACATAAATATCTTAATTTTGAAAATACTTTGAACAAATTGTTTTGATAAAAAATTTGAAAAAATACTGAAAACTTAATTTTTAAAAATATTATAAATTACTTAACCTATTAAATTATATAAAATAATTTATATATATAACATTCATTCCGCGCAAGGCGTGTGTCTTAACCTAGTATATATTAAAAGAGAAGCATTACAACATATTTTTGTAGCCACATGTCATCACCACAATCATTCTTAGAATCTTTAGAAAAATATGTTGGTTCATATAAATATATAATAAGCTTTTTATTAAACTAACCATTAATTAATCATAAATGTTATTTATTGTTTCCTTAAATAAAAATCACGGAATTACCTAATGTGGCTAAAGTATATATGACAATTAATAATTTTGAATAATAAAGATTTGATAAAAATTAGTCTATTCTCTATCATTTTTTAAAATTTTAACTTATTAAAATAAATTAAACAACCACATTAACTATATAATAAAAATTTAGATCTTTTCCTATATGTTATATTTTGAATTTTTAAAAACGAATATAAATAACAAAAGTTGTTAAAAATCTCACATTGAAATTTATGTTCACTACACATATGGAGGAGTTTCTTCGATGTAAGGAATTCTTTCTCGACTTTACTATCCAACATATCCCAAGGGCGCAAAACACTCTGGCGGACAAGCTGGCACGAGGTGCTAGGACTTCGCCATCTGCTATGGTTTATGTTAATTCAGTTCCCCCGAGGTGGCTCTCGGACCAGGGATCTTCTTAGTTTCTTAGCCTTTTGCTGTAAAAATAAAATAAAATAATAAGATACAAATAATTGTGAAATTACATAAGTAAGAAATCTCATTTAATAAATATTATATATATGTATATTAATATTTATAAAAAATAAATTATATACCATATAAAATACATAAGTATTTTAATTTCGAATTTGCTTTGAATTTTTTTGATAAACATTTTGAACAATTATTAACAACTTAATATTTAGATTTTAAACTTTGCATTGAATGTTTTTAAAATTATAAATTACTAAAACTATTAAACATCCCACAAATGTTTTATTGTTATCATTGATTTAAAAAATTTGTTATAAAGAAATACAAATGATTAAAAATAATATGAGTATAAATATTATTTTAACAGATGTCAATATTAAAAATGTACTATATATCTATGTTAATGTCATTTAAACTTAATTTTATACCATATAAAATAGAAAAAAATGTTTGTTTGGATTAATAAGTATTTGAACCAATTTAATTATATATTTAATATTTACTAAACTTTTTAATTATTCAATATATATTTATTATTTCATAATATATAAAAAAATATATAATACTTAAAAATAATTTATATATAATATTCATTCCGTGTAAGGCGCGGATCTTAACCTAATATATATTAAAATATTTGGAGATATACACTTGTTTCTTTTTCTTGTCAGACGACAAAGATATAAGATTATGTTATTTCTAGTTATCCTACGCATAGATTCTTCCCACTTCACAGTAATTGATAATTGTTCCACTATTTCTGTATAAATAGTGTTTTAGATTCATAAAGACAAATGTTTTAAAATACATGTAAAGTATCCTTAACTTTTCGGGTCCGGATTCAGATATTTAGGATATGAAATACGAAAAATTCTTTGGTCAAAATATATCATATATATTTAAAATTTTACAAAATAACTTAAAATAAACTATTAAAATTAAAATAAAATATTTTTAAACTCTAAACTATACATTCAAAATTTCGTATTACTTAAAAATGCTACAAAAATAATAACAAAATTATTAACAAAATATATTTTAGGGAAATACGGTAGGATAGCACTAAAAAAGTTTCTTTCACAAATATAGACTATAAGGATCAAAATGACTAAAATGTTACATTAAAAAGGTAAATATACATTTATGCCTCTAGGGTTAACTAATCAAAACCTTAGGGTTTAGAGGTTAGGAGTGGTGATTTGGGATTGAGATTTAAAATTTTATAAAATAAACAATAAATATTAAAATTTGAAAATAAAAATTTTAAAAATAATATCAAAAAGTATTTTCGAATTACAAAAAGATATTTGAAAAAAAATTTAAAAAAAATTCGAAAAACAATTTAAAAAAAATTATAAAAAAGTTTGAATTTGAAAACATATAATCTAAAACTATAAAAAAATATTTTTTTAATTTTTTTAATTTTTTAGTTTTTTATATATCTAGGGTATTAGGATCCTTTTACCAACTAAATGAAACTGCCCTATATTTTAAAAATTGCCCTTTTAATTTTGTCATTTTCTTTCTGGCGGTCTATTTTTGTGATCAAAACTTGAAAATTGTCTATTTAGGAGAATTTCTCTATATTTTAACTAAATAATAAAATGAAATATAGAAAATTCAAAACAAAAAATCATAGTTTTGGATATTTGTGTTTTTAAATTTGGTATGAATCAGTTCTTATCAGGTCGGGTTTATTAGGTCGGTTCTTTTTAGATCCGGATCCATTCGGGCCGGCTTTCAGATAGAATTTTTTTGGACCCAATAGATACTTGTAAATTTTATGTTCAGTTTTGGATCTGGTATTTTCGGATTGGATCTGGTTCGGGTTCGGGTCGGATCCGGTTCAAGTTTTCAGATCCGGATAAAATGTCGAGGCCTATGATTTAATATCATTTTAAGAAATAACTACTGACCCTAGACACGTGCTTATGCGTCATTAATATACATACTCGTATATATGCAAAATTAAGTAAAATAAAAAAAATAGTACACATTATTGGTTACGTTTCCAAATTCCAACCTCCTCCTGTCCTCCACCATCTAAGCACTACTTAGAAAGTTCATACAATTTGAGCCTTTGCTTTAAATATGGTCACCCACCACATTTCCTTCGAAACTCCTTTTATATTCTGAGATCATTCATGGCAATATTTAGAAATGTTAATATTTGTGATCCTAGATGTGTAGTGGACTAGTTATCATCTAATAATTAATATGTTCCGAATTTTCCCAGTCACGTGTTTCAAACCACCACGTTGGTTAAAACAATTATAACATCTATTTTATATTAAGTAGAAGAAGGAAAATACAGAAAATTTCACTAACCAAAAGGGTGATGTTTAAATCTCTTTATCATGCAGCATTTCATGCTAATGACAAAAAGATCATATAAAATCAAGTTATAATCACTAAAAAAATCAAGCTTTTAACAACGTTTATAAGTTTAAAAGCTTGCCACAAGCCTTTTTCTAAATCGTGATTTATATTACTAGAGTTTCGTTAAGAGTGGTATGTATATTGTTATGCCAAAGTACTGAGTGGAAAAAATATACCGAAGGCTATAGAAGATGTTGTTTACGTATAACCAAGCATCACAAAACTCCAAGTCTTTGCTTAGAAGTTAAATGCTCTTCAAAACATTGGTCAATTTATATCACAGTTGATCACATGACATGTAATTATCACAAAGAATTTTACTCGTCACCATCTGCGATGTGATAATATTTATCCTAGATGTGGGACACGTGATGAGTCTGTAACGCACACTATCTTCAAATGTCCACTGTCATTCTTTTCAAGTGTTGGCTTTATCAACCACACCGTCTCATCCAAACATTTTTCGGTTTCCAATATATACACTAACATGGATTATCTTTTTAGTCAGAAGAATAGTATTGAAGCTTTGGAGGTGGACATAGACCCATATCCATTAATTTGGTATATACTGAAAGCACGAAATGATAAATTACTCAGAGAGATTGACAGAGACCCGTTTGAGCTGATAAGATATGCAGAAGGAGAATTTCAATCATGGTTCACAGCAAATGAACCAACTACTGAATCGATCTCAACACCAGCAACAACATCAAAAGTCTTACGCTTAGAGAGTATATGTTTGATAGATGATTCTTGGCCCTCTAAATCAATCTTCAGTGGATATGGATGGATGCGGAAAGATAGCAATGGAGGGACATAACTTATGGGAATACAAAATTGAAAAGGAAGAGTATTCACATTGCATGATTGTAAGTGATATGCTAGGCAATGGAAAGCATGTTGCATCTTTCGACATGTCAGCACTTCATGACGAACTGTAAGGACTTGATAACGGTGTTAGGGGAACCTCATGCATGACCGAATTTGTCGACAGAGTTGAAGGATATACGAGAATTGAATAGAAGATTTCAAGATTCCAAGATATACTATACTCCTGGGGACAAAATGGAACTGCATATCATTTAGCTTAAACTGCTCGATCATTTAGCTAACACTATTCGATCTTTTCATATGATTTTTTGTTTTGTTGGTTGTTTAGTCCAGTATAGTTATCCAATCCACCTCAATTTTGAGTAGTATAATGGCAATTTTGTGTAAACAAATTATAATATGCTTAATTATATCCTAAAAGCAATCTTTAAAATATTTATTTAACCATTAACATATAAAATATTATAATTATCGAAATGCTCAGCGGATTAATAAAACCATATTAATTCAATCTACTTTAACTTCTTACAGTTGGTTTACGAACGAATTGGAAAAAGATGTACCAGCGTATTTTTTTGTAACTAATTATAAATTTACGTTGAATAAATATCTTAAAATATATAATTCATAGGTAAAATGTTACAATAAATACATGTTAACAAAGTATTATACGCTAATAAATACATGTTAATAAATACCTTAATCAGGGTATCAAGTGGAACGGGTCTATCCTAATAAGGAAAAACCACCTGATTTTTATGGACCAACAGTGGATATACTAAAAGCATTCTGTTGGGAAGTGCAGTGCCCGCCAAAGATAAAACACTTTTTATGGCAACTCCTTTCAGGTTGTATTGCGGTACTAAAGAACCTTAGTGTGAGAGGAATACAAGGGGATATACGCTGTGCGAGATGTGGATATCCGGAGGAAACAATAAACCATGTGTTTTTTGAATGTCCCCCAGCACGTCAAGTATGGGCATTATCTAAAATACCATCGAATCCTTATTTTTTTCCTACCTCTTCTATTTTCGGTAACATGGATCATCTTTTTTGGAGAGTCCATCCAAAGATGGATGACCACCAATTTGCATGGATATTATGGTATATATGGAAAGCCAGGAACAACAAAGTGTTTAGTAATATGGATATTGATCCCAGGGATACACTTCAATTAGCAGAATTAGAATCATCACTTTGGGCTGAAGCACAGGTAGTCACTGATCAGCAGGGGGAACGACAGGCGCAGCCCAGACCCCCATTGGTAACTTCAGGACGATGGTGTTTTATAGATGGTTCGTGGAAAGAGAAGGATTTATTTTCGGGACAGGGATGGTATAGTACATTACCGGGTTTTGATGGTTTATTAGGAGCAAGGAATGTAAGGGAAAGTCTTTCACCTCTTCACTCGGAGGTGGAGGCCTTGATTTGGGCAATGGAATGTATGAAGAATTTACGACAGTTTCAGGTTACGTTTGCAACGGATTGTTCTCAATTGGTGAAGATGGTTTCGGAACCAGAAGAATGGCCAGCTTTCGAAAGTTATCTGGAAGATATCAAGCTTCTTCGGAGAAGTTTCTTCAACTCAGATATTGTTCATGTACTTCGGGCGGAGAATCAACGGGCGGATAGCTTAGCACGCAGTGCTAGAAAGCAACCGTCTTTCGTCGTTCACATGGATGCGGAGTTACCAAATTGGTTTGCAGATTCAATATGAGTCTGTGAATGTCTTGCTGTCAAAAAAATATATATATATATTCTAAATTTACGTTAGTATAATCATTGGGGCTCATATATATCGTTATTTTAAGAATTTATCATAATATTATTTTACGCAATACCTTATAAATCACGCTAAACTGTAAATATCATATAAATGAAAATAGATTTACATGAAGATCTAGGTTTGAGCCATCTTGGCAAAACGAAAAATAAAAAAACAAGATGGATTATTAAAATTAACTTCTACGCATAAAGCACTATCTGAGCCACATCACCATAAGAGAGTGTAATTGTTTGCTTAGTCTTCTAGCAGATAGAATATTTCTCAATTCCTTGTTAATGCAATATAAGACTGATACTGGAGGAAGCGAAGTATCATTATGAATCAGAGTGTTCCTTTGCTTCCACAGATGGAAAACAACAGTTTGAGCAGCAAGTTTAAGAAGCTCGGATTCAAGAAAGGAGCTCGGACCAGCACATGAACATGGTTTGTGGTGGTTGGCACCTGATAAGCACATCCCTCCAAACTTCCTGACTGAATTCGCATGACAGCATAAGATGGTCTCGACGAATCTTGAGCAGAATGAGCAGTTAGCAGAGATAGGCAGTCCCCAACCAGCCAGTCTTGACTTAGTATGGAGCATTTCATAATTCGCTGTCCACATTGTGAAGGAGTACTTCAGAACAGCTCTTTTGAACCAGACTACATCAGTCCAGTCCTTCGTCTCTATTCTTGGCCGAAGCACTTCCCAAGTGGTAGAGGACCTGAAAATACGCAAAGATGTATCACCAGAAATCCATTCATGTTCATCATTTATATTGGGATCTAATAGAAGAGACAATGTTGTAAGATAAGCATGAAGGTCAACTTCCTCGTGGGATCTCGGATGTGGTAAAGACCAAGTAGAACCGGGGATAGCATCTGCCACCATTTCGTTCTTCCTGATTCTAAGTCTTCTAGGACCAGTTGGGCCTATGTAACTGAACAGCTGTCTGATACACTAAAATTGTGTCTTCTCTACTGCAAACTAAGAGTGTAGATGTAGTATTTTGAGATTCAATTCCACAGGACCAGTTCAAACTTTATTTCTATGGGATCAGTATCAAGCTAAAATAATATGGGGGTTTTAAAATCAGTGAAATCATAACAATCAAGTAACAGGGTTGATTTGGGGTTTTCAGATGAATAAGAGAGCTAAGCCTAGGGTGAATAATTGGAAATCAATGAGCATGAGCCAAACATCTATTCAAGAAATAACTCACAGCAAGTCTTAAACTCGAACAACATATCAAGATCGATCCACTTTCATGGCATCTATCCTTTTATCATGTATTCCTAATATCTAAACTGTCGTTTGAATCAGAGAAAGATGATAAATATTAAGACCAGATTCGATAAGTTCACAATTTACCCTAAAATCTACTTTCGCTGGTTAGGGACAAATCCCCCATTCATGATATTTCTAGCAACCTAAAACACTTTTGATGATTAGATTAAACCTAGTTTCAAACAGTAAATGGTTAGTTTAATGCAGGCAGTAAGCGTAACCATGAATGGAAACAATCAAAACATCAATCTTTATTTGTGTTTAGCTCATGAGTCTATGATCTCCTAACATCCTAGACTAAGCAAATCGGCTACTCAGTCATAACCAGAGAAAACATAGAGATAGAGACTGAAATAAACATGTATATGATTTCAAAATAATTAGAGATAGGGTTCAGAGGATTCTTCTCTAATTTGAGAGAGATGGCCTTATCCCTTTACAAACTAGCAAATCCCAAAGTACAAAGCTCTAAAGTATGATTTTATCCTCCAAAAATATCGTATAAAAATAATAGAAAATAAGAAAATATATATTGCAGGTCTCTGGCGGCTGAAGGAGAGAAAATTGGGATGATTAGAACAAATCCCGAAATATTAGAAGTTTCCTTAAAATTCTCTGCCGCTGGAGCAGGTACTCGGTTGCTTTGAATAGTTAGGAGCACCCACCAGGCTGCTCCATGTGAAAATATCCAATTTGTACTCTATTCTAGCTCTTTTGCTGCAGATGATCCATCTCTCATCCAATACAACTCCAGACCTATAATGACTCGAAAAAGACTCAAAAATACTTTGGAAAACATTGTTAGAAGGTGTCAAAAACACCATATATTACTGCGTCAAAGGGGTCAAAACATCAAACCAGAAACTTGTTGTCCACCCGTTCCCAAGGAAGATTTTACTGAATTGAAGAGCCAGGGGTCTGAGATCAAGGAGCTTTCTCCACGCCCAAGAGTCACTAGGCGCAGGTTCAATGATCGAGAAAGACTTCTCATTTAAGTGCGTGCTCCAGTGCCATCAACCCACAGCGAGAGAGACTTTGAGAGCAGTAGCCAAATGAACTTAAGGCATAGAACTTGATTCCAAATAGTGAAGTTCTTGAGGCCAAGGCCCACTTCTTCCTTCGGGAGACAAAACGTTGACCGAGTAACCTTAGCTATGTATTTTTTTCAATGTTCCCAGACCATAAAAAGCGGCAACACATAAATTCAATACTCTTTATACAATCTTTCGGGAGTATAAAATCTGATATCTAGGAATTCACAGTGCTGAATATAACAGTTTTGAGGAAATGCAGCCGACCAGAAAATGAGAGAATCTTTACCGACCAAGAAATGAAATTCAAGGTGATCTTCGTCATTAACGGAGCATACTCAGATATCTTGAGTTTGCGACTCATAAGCGGGAAACCTAGGTACCGTATGGAGAATTTACCAGATGGGAATCCATAGCTAGTCATAGCAGATGATTCCCATTGGTCTAAACCCGAGGTGAAGAGCTCCGGTTTTGTCGGGTTTATTTGCAGACCAGACCAATAAGCAAACTTAGCTTGATAATTGATACATTAGGTTGAAGTGCATATAAATTAGCTTGATACATTAGATTAAGTGCATATAAATTCTGATACAAAAGGAACTTGATTTTAAAAATGACAAAAATGAATAATTCAAAACAAGATAGTTCCAGCTGCAGGTTATATAATAGTTAATTTTCTTGATGGTTTCGCTACGAAAATTTTGTTATTTTTTTCCTCTAATGAAGACAGAAGAATTCGAATAGCATAGAAAAATAAATTAATAAAGATAAAAGCAAAACAAGAGGAGAGGAGACACTACGCTAAATTGTGGCTCTTCTACTATACGTAGTTGCTCTCAGACTCTCGATCAAATGTCATTCTCTCGCTCCATATATTTTTCCTCTTCTTTTTTTTAAAAGATATATCTTCTGATAATATATTTTTATCATCAACCAATTTGCATGTCTTGAATATACATATATACGTGAGCAGCGCTGGTGTTATTTGCGTTTATAAAAGTTAAAAGTATCCGGACTTCCAATTTGAAAAATACTTCAAATTTGAATCGAGATTTTTTATGTCTAGAATAGATTCTTGATTTAAATTTTAGTTTTGTTTTCAGCTTGCATGGAATAATTGTTTCGTTAGACTATTTTCTAGTTACTATACATTTACAGAAGGAGTCGAACACTTGGCCTCATGTAGATGAAAGAAAAAAAAGTAGACATTGACCCAACGTAATCATCCAATTCTTATCAATAAAATTATCTTAATGCATAATGGAAAAACTCTATAGAAAGCCTCAGTTCAAAAAACAAATGGAAAGACTCACAAGAAACAGTGAAATTCCTTTAAATTGTTAATTATGATTGATTTTTACTCCAAACTTTTTGGCAAATCATGGCTAGCCATGTCCACCGTTATTTCGTGAGGTGCGTGTGCGTTCGTTTGATGCAAAATTGCTTTATAAGATAACGAAAGTATAATAAAAAGGAAATAACGAAAATAAAAAGGAAAGTAACGATCCATGAAGATAGCGATCACGTCGGCTTTATCTTGAGATCTTATAAAAAGAGAAAGATTAAAAGATAGGTAGGAGAAGTAATCATATGATTGGCCGGATTTGTTGTTGCCATTAAGTAAAATGCATTTTAATTTTGTTTTCTTGAAATTATCTGTGTCACATTTCTTTCCATACCGCCCGTAACCTTATATAAGGTCGGATGACAAAGTTGAATTGATTTCCAGGTTTTGATTTTATGAGTTTCTTGCTATCCTAACTATTGGGAGTAAAACCTTACACATAAAACTGAAAGCAATATTGTTTTCCTTGAAGTTTACATTCCATTTACATCCAGATATATATAGCACATACAGTTTCTATAAATCATATATTACACTTATCTATTCTAAACAGAGAATATTCAGAAAATATTACTTAGTATCCATCATTTTTCCGCAGTTTGAGCGTCGGGATTACCTATTGAGAAGTAATTCGCGTTATCGTGTGAGTGAGGTCAAAACACAGAGAAAAGTCATGTGGTGATCGAAGGATTAGTACACAAGACTAATGAGCCTCTAAAAAATTAATGTAGCGCCCATCGCACATGTGGTGAAGTGTAACACCCTAGTTTCTGGTATATGTGGAAAGACTTAAGAGAATTGATTTGACTACCTATGTCACCAACGTACTTTTACCTTTTTGGGTACACATCGGTTTAGAACTCTAGAGTTAGGTGTGCTTAGTAGAATGATGGATGACATATCGGGAAGTGATTCGTGATATAATGCGAGTGAGGCCAAAGCACATGAAAAATCATGTAGTGATTGCATGCTAAGTAAACAAAACTAATGAGCCTTCGAAAAATTAACGCACCGCCCGTCGCACGAAATGGGGTCCACTAGCCGAGTGAGCGGGCGTAGAATACCCAATAACTGTGAGTGGTTGGAGCGTTACAAATAACTTCGGCCAAACATCATAATTGTGACCATCAATGTCCAAAAGTATAGGGATATGGGCTTGTTATTAGTAACAACATATGCTCTTTCTAGATTTGGAGGTTGTGCTTCCATTGGATAAAATAGAGGAACTCTAAAATATATTACAATGAGAGGAATCCACTAGTATATTGCTAGAATGATGAGTAAAAGGAAAGAGGATAAACTGGGAAGATTCCTCGAGTAATATTATCTTTTACTTGCGTTAAAATTTTTACTAAGTAATTATAGTTAAAGAAGATTCAACCGAGATTTGTAATTTGTTTTTTTTTTCCAAACTGCATCTGTGTGGGAAATGATCTGATTGAAACGATGTTTTATATAAATCTTCTTCAGTTTTACAATAAATATCATTTAGAAAATTTTCAAACATATCAAGAATATATTGTTAAAATAAATAAATATTCATAAATAAGTTAATATATAGTACTCTTATATCTGAAATAAAATTTAATACTAAATACCAATATTTGCATTAAAACTAAAGAAATATTTAATTAAACACTTTATCTCTCCCAATGTATCTTTTACCAAATCAATTGAATTTCTTATACCTAATATCATATACGTTAAACTGGGAAATCAATCAGAAACTGTTCAAAAAAGAGTAATAATATTTCTGTCCTTCATTACCACACGTAACCATGACTTTACAAGATCTTACAATTTTAATTTTTGACGACGATGCTGATGGAACCAATATTTTCCGTACACTTATAAACAATTAACCTTCTACAGATGAGCAAAAAGATCTGCAAAGTTTGATTCAATTTGTTATTCGTTTTGATTTGATTTTAAAAGCTTTGACATTCATATTCTATAAATAAAATACTAATATAAAATATCATTAAAAATCAAAAATAGTAATATTTTGTAAACCATATATTTACTCCAGTCTGTTATATGCATATATATACATACATGTATTCAAAAAATTATATAAACTATATAATTATTACATTTATGTAAATCTTAAAAAAAAATTAATCATTAAATTAATTATTTAGTTACTAAATTTTTTTAAAGTAAACAACTTTTATGTAATACATTATTATTAATTTATATTATTTTTATTAGTTTATTTAAATTTTAAATCCAAACTTTATTTGTACAGATTGGATAAAAATATATATATAGATTTTTGATATCCAAACACTAAATATTGTGGGAACCGAAATTCGCACTGTCGATTTCCGTTTAAATTAGGAAAGTAGGAAAATCCTAGTTTTCTCCTAGTTTTCCAGAGGTCCCGGATATCTGCTACTACCACACGCCAATCAATCAGAACACGAAACGAGAACAGTAATAAAAATAAGAAATCGAAAAAGAGAGCAAGATAGATCTTATTCTGAATCTGTGTTTGAGCGTTACAACAAGGTAAAAGCCTGGGTTCGAGAGCTGTCGGCGAGATTCCTAGTTCTAGCAACCCTAAGACGGCTAAACCTAATTGAGTCGCAACTCAAAATAACAAAAGCAGAAATATGCCTAAATTGCTCTAAGTGCTAAGTTTTATCTGAAAAAAGTCTCCCTCCATGCCTCTCGCCTAGGACTCCTTATATACTCGCTCCTAGGTCGGTTTACGCTTTCCCCCTTCTGCCCTTAAGCCGTCATAGCATAAAAATGGAGATATTCCATTTTTTCCGATCTTCATAATTATCTTCAAAATTTTATATTTATCCGCGGAAACTTGACATTTATCCTTCCTTGCGAACCAAGCATAGGGACGGTTTACGGGCTGCTGGTTAAGAAATCGTAAGGTGGGCTTCGAGTCATGTCTTAGGTCCCTTTGGGCCGTCTTTCGACTTGAAGCGTTTATTACGACTTTCCGCGGTTTTTATCGTAAAGTTTGATTGATGATTTCGAACGGCGGAAAACATGAAATGGGTTCGCTACGGTCCTCGGGAGATAGCACCGAAGGGTAGACGAGAATGCATGGATTTGTGTCATATTGACGTTTCGGAAGAGCTCGGTCACTACGTAGCGACCGAACAGAAAGCACGCTCGGTCGCTACGGAGCGACCGAGCGGGACGGACGTTCAGTCGCTACGTAATGACCGAGCTTGACTCGAGCTTGGTCGCTACGCATTGACCGGACAGCGTGCATGTTCGGTAGTTGCGTAGTGACTGAGCTTGGTTTGTCCGTGTTCTGATCGTCATATTCGAACCTATCCGTAGCTGGCTTGGATACGTTTTGGTTACCTCGGAACAGCTTGTGTTTGATCCAAATAGAATTTGAACAAAGTTTTATCTTCGAGAACATATGTCGCGACATTCTTTTGATTGAGCACGATTTGTTGCGGAAGGACACTCATACTTATATTTTGCGGAGATTTGGATGTTAACTTCGTCGTAACCGTTTTCGATCCCAACAAATATCCTAATGATTACAGAATGAATACATTCCACAAATAAATTTTTGAACAAAATGAATTAGATCACAGTACTTCCAAAAACTCGAATATCTAATCCGTGTCAACCCAAAAAGCAGAACAGATTTTGGCATCGAACAAATTCACATTGATTGATGATCCAACCTTTGGAAACCATATAAGTTGTACTCTAGCAATCATCGATAACAAACATCTACTCATGATTGTTTTATGATTACATTTATGGTTTTTATGTAAATTTTGAATATACATTTTGATTGTCTATATGTCTTATGCATGTTTTCATGTTAATATCTATCTTTTAGAGTAAAATGGTTACTAAAAATTACATACTCTTTAGTACTGAGTATTTTCCTTTCTAATAATTACTAATTTGAAGAATCCAAATCGACTACAATCATGTAATGTAACGCCGAGCGGAAAAAGAAAACCTATGACCTATTTGGTATTCGCTCATGTTTTTATAAGTATTATTAGGTGGTCATCCGCGTTGTTGGGGATGAATGGACTAAATTAGTTTATAACTTTCATTTAGTAGGTATTACTTATACTAATTATAAGAAACAATAATCATCATGATATTTGACCATAAACATTTAAAAGCGATGGTTACTCTCATAAATCAATCATCATAATTCTAAACACATAAAGCCACAAAATAAACGGTGAGTTTATCTAATTTGAAAGAAAACAATTGACTTCCCATAATTAAAATTCACACTAAAAATTGGAAATATCAGTGTATTCGAATTATAATATATTTCTTAATGAAGACATGAATACCAATTTATGATGATTTTAGCATATAGTACGTTTGGAAAGAAAACATTGCACTTCCCATAATCAAAATAATTCTAAGTTAATGGAAATATCAGTGTATTCCTTTACGTAATATAAAAAGGTATGAACTCACAAATGATATATGCTTTACGTGATATAAAGCCACTATACTATCATATGAATAACGTGTTATAAAATCAAAATATCTTAATCAAAATAAATGTCATTTATCAAAGTTTTAGAAAATAACATGAATAAATGAAAAAAATATTATGATTTTACCTCAAAGTAAATTTCATATATCTTTGCAAAATAAGAAAACCCTCTTGCCTTTAGGTTAAATATTGTATCCAATAATTATTGGAACAAATAGAAAACCCATATTAACAGAGATACATGAGACCAATTGTTAATACTACGGATATTCCAAGACTGAAAATATGTTTGTGCGGGAACAAAAGACATTGCCAGCTCCACAACCACTATATGTTGACATAATATAATATATAAAACAAATATTATGATTGGGAAAGTCAAAATAATATTCTGCTTAGTTGTGGTTTAATAATTGAGAAAGTCAACCGTAAATGGTTATTTCGGTATAGGTAGTGACCGCCAGTGACAATCAATTCGTGATTATACTATATGGAACATATGCAATGACATTACATGCATGTAATTAGTCTAGGGAAAAAAAAATGGCTTTTCAATAGAGGATGTGAGAAAGATTATAGTGATGACATTTAAGCAATGACATTTTTGTTAATCATATATAAGAGCAAGGTCTTTTTTTTAAGAATGCTTCTCAAATAATAGGAAGGGGGTTTGAATAAAACATAGTTTCCCAAAATACTGTATTTAAACAATAACTAAAATGTTAAGAAAAATAAACAATAACTAAAATAAATTTGTTTGGAGCTTTTTAAGAATTATTCATTGGGGATAAGATTTTAATGTACGTACCAACATGAATTTTTTTCTTATATTTGTTTGCATGATATACTAATTATTGAATGCTTTATGAGTGTTTCTGTAAGTGAACATTCCACTCTTCTTTCTTTTTTTTGGTAGGAAACATTCCACTCTTCTTGAAAGAGAACAAGATAATATCACAACTTTGGTGTTTCCTTCCATTCAATTTTATTTCATTTCTTTTTTATTTTGTTTATCCTTTTTTCTTGTTGTCCATTAGAAGAATAATTAATATATATGATTTTTTGGTCTTCTCTAAATTGTTTATATAAAACTTGGCAAGCTGGCTCGTTGCATATATAGCACTAGTCTGCTTTCCTTTTTTTGCATCCAAACATTGAAAGCTGATCGATAATTGTCTAAAATAATCTTTCAGAATCAAAGAAAATTTAGATGATTAACATATTTCTTTCAAAATAGTTATATTTTTCAACATAATTATATTAAGAACATAAATAACGTTAATTTATCTTTTTATTTTACAGTATAAGTGATAGACAACCATATATTACAAATTTTATATCTATGCATTATCCAGATATCATATTTTCTACAATGGTTAGGAAATTTATATTGAATACGTACTTCTCTAATATTTTTAAAACCACACACTCGTCATCCATCAAGGGAAAACGTTTAAAAGATTCATTGTCTTGTCACTGTTGTGTACAGTTGGCCGGCAGCTTTGGTGCACCAAAATTTTCTGAACAAATTTGATTATGTTTATCAATTATCACTTAAAATATTATAAAATCATACTCTCTATGTATACACATTGAAATGCGACATTTTAATCAAGAGTGCAACTTTTAAAAGCATACGATACATTTCTAGGTGTTAGGTGTATAAATGGAAAGTTAATTTTTATAAGCATACGATACATAAATTTATTTGCTAAACCAAAACCGAAATTTTTATCTACTGGTAAACTAATTTTTATAAATATCTGAGGACAAAGCACTAGAGATGTTAACCACGTGTTAGTGGTCCGGTAGTTAAACTCAACCTGGAAAATCAGAAGTTTGAGTGTTGTTGGAAGGTGATTATTTTGAGGAACCTTCGGGTCTAAACTGAGGGAAAAAATCGTCGGTATGTCGTCGGAATAACGCTATTCCGAGGACATACCGACGAAAAAAGTCCTCGGAAATAACTCCTCGGAAATTCATAATTCCTCGGAATTCCGTCGGAATTTTCCGACGGAATTCCGAGGAAACAAAATTCCGAGGATACTCCGAGGACACGAAGTTCGTCGGAAGGTTCCTCGGAAAATACCGAGGGAATTCCGATGGTCCAATCCTCGGAAGTTTCGACGAAATATTCCTCGGAATGTTTATCGGAAAATACCGAGGAACAAATGTTCCTCGGAATTTTCCGAGGAACTTTCTTCCCTCGGAATTTTCCGAGGAAGTGTAGTTTCTCGGAAAATTCCGAGGAACTTTTTCCCTCAGAAAATTCCGAGGAACTTAAAGTTCGTCGGAATTTGCCGAGGGGAGAAAGTTCCTCGGAATTTTCCGAGGAACTCCATTCCCTCGGAATTTTGAAAAAATTTATTTTTTTAAAAATTTTTTTTTTTTTAAAAATTAATTTTATTTTTAAAAATTAAAATTTTTAAAATTTAAAATTAAAATTGAATAAAACATAAAATAAAACATAGTAGATAATATTCAAATTTAAATAAAACATTCAGAGTTTTTGGAAAAAAAAAAACTACGGGTCTTGAATGTTCGGGAACGTCTCGTTCGGGTACATCCTCTTCATCATCTCCATCATCTGCTCGTTCAGCCTCTTCTGGGTCTCATAGCCCGCCTGTTGAGCTGCCATCTGAGTCTCCAACGCAGATATCCGATCATCCTTGTCCTTCAGCTGAGCCGTAAGAACTTCTGGATCAACATACGCATGTGGTGCAGAAGAAGGAGCAGCCGACCGGGAGCGACGACCCAAACCGACCAAACGTCCCTTTTTCTTTGGAACCGACTGAAATATAAATAACCAAGTTAGATAATTTAAATTGATGATAAAATAAAAATCAAGAAATAATTAAATTGAACTTTTAAAAAAAAAAACTTACCGATTCAACGATTTCGTTGATTCGAACCCGAGACAAGTTGGTCGAGGCCGTCGAATCGTCATCATCGGTTTGAAGCTGAGACACTTCGTCATACACCTGAGTTTGGACCAGGTCGACCACGTCCCTCACAAGACCATCATCAATCTGGCCGGTCTTCTTGTTGGTATACGCCCTTTTCATAAGGGCGAGATCATCAACTGGGTGGCCTTCATTTTCTTCCGCCTTGAAAAAAAATAAATTAGACAAACATTAGAAATTTGAAAATGCAAAAAAATAAAATTCTGAAACTTAAATAATTGAAGAAAAAGCGGTTGAGCTTACCATGCGATCCGCCAGAGTGGCAATAGATTGAGCACCCAAGTTATGCTTGTAGATGCCCTTTCCTTTACGGTCGCTCCTGCGGTTGTTGGAGTTGGTGGAAGAAGTTTCTTTCGTCTCTTCTTTATCCCAATGCGCACACAACTCCTTCCAGACCGTGTCGTTCATCGACTTTGGGACCTTTTAATTTAAAAAAAAAAGTTTAATAATTTTAAAAATAGTTTAATAAATTAAAAATTGTTAATAAATTAAAAACTACCTTGTTTACTTCCCACTTCTTCTTCCACTCGTACATCTGCTTCCCATAGTTGTCCATAACTTTATGGACAAAATGGTGATAGATAGAGAGCGTATCATCGGCATTCCAGTTGAATTCTTGCTGAAATAGTTTAAAAATAGTTTTTAAGCACAAAAATATAATAGTTTAATAATTACAAAAATCGTCGTTTTAATAAATAAAAAATAGTTTAATAATTAAAAAAATAATTTAATAATTACAAAAATAAGTTTTAATAATATTTAAAATGTCTAATAAATATAGAAATTAGTTTAATAATTACAAAAATAAGTTTTAATAATATTTAAAATGTCTAATAAATATAGAAAATAGTTTAATAATTACAAAAAATAGTTTTAATAATATAAAAAATATAATTTAAAAATTAGAATACTTACCGCAAACTGCTGAAACCACAGATGCTGCTTCTCGACAGGGAAGTGAGTGAAAGTCGGATGTCCGCTGTCGAGGGCCGAGTACATCATACGGTTGATCCATGCGCTGATCCCATTCCCGGATCGGTTGAACCTAATAAAAAAAATAAATTATTAATAAAAAAATAGTTTAAATAAAAAATAGTTTAAAAAATAAAAGTTTAAATTACCATGTTTGACCATGTCCATGTGGATACTCAGTGAGATAGGGAAGATGGTCACGACCGGGCTGTCGAACCAACTCCGCAACCCTCATCACTCCCAGAGGACCGGGTGCAGCAGCGGGACCAGGAGCGGGTGCAGCAGCGGGAGCGGGAGCAGCAGGAGCGAGTAATGGAGAGGGAGATGTATGGTATGAGCTGTGGGGCGAAACGGAATCCTGAACATGGCTGGAAGAACCCCGAGACTGGCTCCCCATACCACCCCGGCTACGACGCTGGCGAGGCCGGATCTGATCATCATTAGACCTGTAAATTAAAAAAAAACATATTTAAAAATTAGTTCTAATAATTTTAATTAAAAAAAACAGTTTAAATAAAAAAAGTTTTAATAAATAAAAAATAGTTTAAAAATTTTAAAAATAGTTTAAATAAATCCCAAAAACATAATAATTACGAAAAATAGTTTTAAAAATGTTTAAAATGTTAAATAATTACAAAAATAGTTTTCATAATATTAAAAATGTTTAATAAATATAGAAATTTATATTTTACATATAAAATACAAAAAAATGTTTTTAAATATTATATAAATGATTTTTAATCTTAAAAAAAGTTTTATAGATTTTAAAAATGTTTAATAAATATATAAATGAATTTAAAATGCAAAAAATAGATTTTATATACAAAAAACGTTTTCAATATATATATATAATTTCAAATTCGATTTTTATAACCACAAAATTAATAAAAACTAAAAAAAAAATTCAAATCAAGTGAAATACATAATCAAACTCGATTTTACACAAATCTACCATTCACCCTAACAAAATCTATAAATCTCATTCCAAAATCATCAAATCTACTTAAAAACCATACAAATCTAACCTAAAAGAGTGGGATAGGGTTCTTACATGATTATGGGGGAGGATTAGGGGAGATTCGCCGGAAAAACGCGAGAGAGAACGGTGGAGTCGCCGGAAATCGCGAGAGGAGAGGCTCAGCGGCGCGGAGAGAAAGAGAGAAATGGGGAAGAAGATCGGGCTCGCCCTAATATTATGAGGCGTCCGACGGAAACTATCCGTCGGAATTTCCTCGGAAATATTTAATATTTCCGTCGGAATTTCCTCGGAATTCTTTGATTCAATTTTCCCGAAATATTTGGCGGCTTGGTTTACCCGGTTAAATGAAAATATTCCGACGAACAATGATTCCTCGGAATACCCTCGGTAATCTCCGAGGAATTTCTGAGGAACCAGGGTTTGGGGTTTTAAAACATCGATTATTTTCGCCGTATTTCATTTCTTATACAATTATAATGCATACCATTGAGGATTCTTTGTATAGATGATCATAAACCATGAAATAACACAATTTCAAAAATAATTGTAAGTATTCCCTTTACCATTTATTAAAGTGTATAAGTGTTTCTCTTATGTTGTGTGGTTTTCGTTCATGCAATCGTAAAAGTGTTTGTTATTGGATAAAACACCAAAGTTCATAGTTCCAAACATCATAATCTGGTTATGACACTTAATGAAGGTTATATACGTGTTATTCAATCCGTAAAACGTTGTTTTCGATTTAAAACCCCCAGTTCCTCGGAATTTCCTCGGAATATACCGAGGAGATTCCGAGGAAATCCTTATGTTCGTCAGCATTTCCTCGGAATATACCGAGGAGATTCCGAGGAAAAAGAATCTATAATCAAATCCCCATCTCCTCGGAATTCCTCGGAATTTTCCGAGGAAATTCCGACGAACATAAGAGTTCCTCGGAATTTCCTCGGAATTTTCCGAGGGAATTCCGAGGAACTTGGGGTTTTCAATCGAGAAGATCTATTCCGAGGAAATTCCGAGGAAAACCTATCTGTCCTCGGAATTTCCTCGGAATTTTCCTTTAAAAAAAAAAAAAAAAAAGGTCGACGCTAGTCTGTTTCCGAGTCGTCATCACCAGATGAATCTGAATCTGGATCTTGGTGAAACTCTCCAATCACTGGTTCATCCTCTACGTGAACGGCGGCTTCTTCTCCGAAGTCAGTTAAATCGACTACAAGGCCAACTCCACCTAAATCTTCTGCTGCACTTAAGTTGCCGGATGTGCTTGGTTGTAGTGGGTCTTCCAGCTCAGAACTTCCCTGAACTCGGCCTCTCGGGTTGAGTCTTGTAACAGTAACCCATGGATCATCTCTGTTCCTTACCCGGGGGTACTTGATATAACAAACCTGATCGGCCTGAGAAGCAAGAATGAAAGGATCATAATATTGCAGCTTCCGTCTTGAATTTACTGATGTAACACCAAATGCATCTGTTCTCACACCTCGATCTGGAGTGTTGTCGTGCCAGTCACAATAGAAAACAGTACAGCGCAATCCAACCATGCCCAAATACTTGATTTCCAAAATCTCATTTATGTGTCCGTAGTATACATCATCTCCTGATGCAGAACAAACACCAGCATCGTAAGTCGTACTCGAACGTCTCCTCTTCTGAGTTGTGAATGCATATCCTCGAGTACAAAATCTCGGATATGACTTCACAACAAAGTTTGGTCCAACGACCATCTCGCGTATCCAATCGTCAAATGTTTCACCTCTGGCCAAACCATCACTCACATAAGTAAACATCCATCCACCAAATTCTCTCTGCTTCATTTCTTCTAGTTCGTCCTCTGTGGCGTATCTATATTCTAACCGCTTTTCTGCCATGAAAATCCTTTCATATTGAAGAACATCTTCGCAGTTGGTGAGTAAATATGTTTGCAAATGACTGCGCTCCTGATCAGTAAGTCGACGGTCCTTTGGTTTTCCGCTAAGTCGTCCAACGTCTGTGAAAATGTCTGGAACCTTCCAATGATATGTTGCCCGTTCGCCTCTATCATCATGCCGAGCAGGTCTTCTGTTTTTGGTCTGAACTTCTGCTGGAAAGTAGTACTCGGCAAAGTTTGAAGTTTCTTCATTGATCATCTGTGCGACTATAGACCCTTCCACCCTACTTAAATTTTTCACCATCTTCTTCAAATGGAACATATACCGCTCATACAGATACATCCATCTATACTGCACAGGACCACCAAGTTCCAATTCTCTTACCAGGTGAATAACAAGATGCTCCATAACATCAAAAAATGAGGGAGGAAATATCTTCTCAAGGTTGCACTGAATCACAGCTATGTTAGTCTTCAAATTTTCAATACCTTCAAGAGTCACTGATCTTGTGCATAAATCGCGGAAGAAACCACTTATCCCTGCAATTGCTTCATGAACATTTCGTGGTAATAGTTCCTTGAAGGCAAACGGAAGGAGACGCTGCATCATTACATGGCAATCATGGCTTTTCAAGCCAGTAAACTTTCCTTCCTTTCTGTCGATACAGTTACGCAAATTAGATGCGTAACCGTCTGGAAATTCCACATCGTTTGAAATCCAATCAAAGAACGCATCCTTTCCCGCTGCATCAAGTCGGTATATGGGAAAAGGAGCCCTACCACTCTCATCAACATGAAGTTCTGAACGAGCACATATATCGACTAAATCCAGTCTTGACTTCAAATTATCCTTTGTTTTACCTTGAACATTAAGGATCGTGTTCATGAGATTGTCAAAAAAGTTCTTCTCGATATGCATGACATCTAAATTATGCCTTAGTAGATGATCCTCCCAGTATGGCAGATCCCAAAAAATACTTTTTTTGTGCCAGTTATGTAGGTTTCCAACACCATCTACCGGAAAATGCTCATGTCCACCGACGTCTGGCGTCCTTTCTGCACCAAAATCTCTAAGTTGTGTCTTCAAATCTTTCCCACGAATTTCCGGAGGTGGACTGTCAAACACCCTCTTGTTCTTCGTAAACAAATTCCTACTTCTACGATATGGATGATCTGGTGGTAGAAATCTCCTGTGACAGTCAAACCAACACGTTTTCCTTCCGTGTTTTAGTTGGAAAGCATCAGTGTTATCTTGACAATATGGACATGATAGCCTTCCATGCGTTGTCCATCCAGATAACATACCATATGCTGGAAAATCACTTATTGTCCACATTAGTACTGCCCGCATTTGAAAGTTTTCTTTATACGAAACATCGTATGTTTCAGCACCTTGAGTCCATAGTTGTTGCAACTCATATATTAGTGGCTGAAGAAACACATCAAGTGATCTCTTAGGATGCTCTGGTCCGGGAACGAGAATCGAGAGAAACAAAAACTCTCGTCGCAAGCACAAGTTTGGGGGTAGGTTGTATGGTGTAAGAATGACTGGCCATAGAGAATACTGTCTTCCACTCTTGCCAAACGGGCTGAAACCATCAGTACATAATCCAAGGTAGACATTTCTTCTCTCATACGCAAAGTCGGGATACTTTGATTGGAAATGCTTCCACGCTTTTGCATCTGAAGGATGTCTGATCTCACCATCTGTTGAGTGCTCCGCATGCCATCTCATTGGTTGCGCTGTGCGTTCAGACAGATACAGCCTCTGCAACCTTTCCGTCAAAGGCAAATACCACATCCTTTTATATGGTACTGGAACTCTTCCACTCGTATCTTTATAACGAGGCTTCCCACAAAATTTGCATGAAACCCGCTGTTCATCCGCCCTCCAATAAATCATGCAGTTGTCTCTGCATACATCTATTACCTGATACGATAAACCAAGACCAGCTACGAGTTTCTGAACCTCGTAGTATGAGCCAGGAGCTACATTATCTTCGGGTAGAATACCTTTTACATAATCAGCAATCGCATCCACACAGTCTTCAGCCAAATTATAATCCGTCTTAATGCCCATCAATCTTGTAGCAGATGATAAAGCTGAATGACCATCTCTGCAACCTTCGTACAATGGTTGCTTTCCAGCATCCAACATATCATAAAATCTCCTAGCTTCGGCATTGGGTAAATCTTCCCCTCTAAAATGATCATTTACCATCTGCTCAGTACCTACACCGTAATCTACATCCGTTCTAATTGGATCTTCTAATCTAACCGCTGGCTGAGGTTCGCTAGTACTACCAAGTTCATAATCAGTTTCTCCATGATGATACCAAATTTTGTAACTTCGTGTAAACCCACTCAAATATAAATGAGTCCAAACATCCCATTCTTTAATAACTTTTTTATTTTTACAATTAGAGCAAGGACATCTTAACATACCTGTTTTTGCTTCCGGTTGTCGGTGAACTAACCCCATGAATTCGGTTATACCTTGTTGGTATTCTTCCGTAAGCAATCTCGTGTTCGGATCCAAATGAGGTCGATCGATCCAAGAACGAAAATAATTTGAAGAAGACATGTTTTTTATGAATCAAATTCGTGTGTAAAGAAAGTGAGAGGGAGGATGAAGATATGGTGTGAATGAAGAGGAAGAGGGGTGCTTGTATTTATAGTTGAAATCCTGCCGACGGTCCGAGGAAATTCCGACGGAATTCCGATGCAAACGGCTAGTTCGTCGGAATTTCCTCGGAATTTTTAAAATCCCCCAACGGCTCTCCAACGGCTCTCTAACGTCTATAATATTTCCTCGGAATTCATCGGTTTTTTCCGAGGAATACTAGTTTCCTCGGTATTCCGTCGGAATATTCCGACGAAATGAATTTTCCTCGGAATTCCGTCGGAATATTCCGACGGAATTCCGAGGAAGCAAAATTTTGTGTTTCCTCGGAATTGCCTCGGAAATGCCTCGGTATATTCCGAGGAATTCATTTTCCGTCGGAACGTCCGTCAGAATACCGCTGTTTTCTTGTAGTGGGAGAAGCCTGCTAACGTGTAGCTATTGGTAAGATTTACATGGGATGATCACTAGCACTTTTGGATACCTTGGCGGGTTTTCCGACTAAGCTCCGGCGAATGGTCATTAGCGATAATTAGATCCTCTCGAAGCTCCAGATATCAAGATCATAAAGAAAAATGCACTAGAGATGTTATTTTTGCCGGACACTGAAGTTTGTTATAAATCGCTTACGATAGTTAGCAATTAATAATAGATAAGTTTATACATAGATTAAGGTAATTCACAATCTCTGATGAAGTATCATTAAAAGCATAATTCGTATATGTTTTTTTTCGTTGGTTGTAGCTCATTTTTGTTGCTAAAACGGCTTACAGTTGTATTCATTTGAGCGATTGAATCATCTTTTTGTAAAGGAGGCTCTCTTTTGGTGTCAATAATGACATATCCCAATTTCTAGGGAGGCTTACTTGGCAACTTGAGAGGAAATTTCGAAACATTTTCTTCTTTTTTTTCCTTTTCTTTCACTTTTTCGAAAAAAGTTCACTTTACTTTTTAGTAGAGTTATTTTAGAGTCATCACCTTCTTTGCCCGCATCTGTTAAAGAGCAATTTCTTATAAGCCTCTTAAATCTCATATATCTCCATGGTTTAATAAAAAGTGAATATCCGATTTTATTATTTTCTATTTTCTGAAATTACTTTTTATAATAAAATAAAAAAATATATCTTCTTTTTACTATTTAAAATTATAAATATATATAATTCCAAAGATTCGTAAAAAAATGAAAACAAATTTCCAATCTTAGTTTTCTTGCATTTGTTGTGTTGACTGACAAAAGTGAAGCATCAAATGAATTGGTGATTTGTATATCTTTTGTTATTTTCAAACGAAATATAATATGTGAAACCATACAAAAACTAAGATCAGGAATTATAAGTCCATTGACATTGATTGTATTCAAATGAGTTTAGAGATTTTTGTTTGTACCTTTGTAAAATCTTATTTTTTGCAAACTTAATCAAGCATATAATAGTTTCATCTTTTGCTTCTTCCATTTGTGTTTCAATTTGTTCAGCATACTTCCCCCACAAACAACACGCCACGGCATGACCACTGAAGACAATCACATTGAGAAAACAGCGAAATATTTAGTTAACCTGAACAAAACCAGTGTGCAAAATTACAAATCATTGGAAAAATTGATTATCTTGTGTCACATAAAACGGAATTGAACCTTTTTCCTGTCTTTTTCTTTAACTTGCACAGTAGCTATTGCTCCAAGATCAATAAATTGTCCAAATACATCTACGAAGAAAACATATAGAATGTGATTATAAAGGCTTCAGATCCGTAAGAAGTGTAACATCTTTTTGGCTCGTCATTTTTAATGTGATTTGTGAATGTGATTGTGAATTGAGACAATATGAAGAGGTATATAAAATATATACAATTAGATGACACAGTAATATGGGTTACCCTTACTCTAGATATTGCGAGATTGTAGCCTTCAAAATGGAATATTCCTTTTTAAAATATAACACAATGATTTTATTGATGCAATTTAATATTTTACGTATATAATAATTAGATACTAGGTTAAGACCCGCGCAAAGCGCGGAATGAATATTATATATAAATTATTTTTAAGTATTATATACTTTTTACATATTATGAAATAATAAATATATATTTAATAATTAAAAATTAAGTAACTATTACGTATATAATTAAATTGGTACAAATACTTAAATAAATTTTATTAATCCAGACAAACACTTGTTTCTATTTTATATGGTATAAAATTAAGTTTAAATGATATTAATATAGATATATAGATATATAGTATATTTTTAATATTGACATCTGTTAAAAAATATTTTATACTCATATTTTTTTTGATCATCTGTATTTCTTTTTAACAAATTTTTTAAATCAATGATAACAATAAAAAAAATGGTGGGATGTTTAATAGTTTTAGTAATTTATAATTTTAAGAACATTCAATGCAAAGTTTAAAATCAAAATATTAAGTTGTTAATAATTGTTCAAAATGTTTATCAAAAAAATTCAAAGCAAATCCGAAATTAAAATACATATTTATTTTATATGGTATATAATTTATTTAAAAAAATATTAATATACATATATATATAATATTTATTAAATGAGATTTCATAATTATGTAATTTCGTAATCATTTGTATCTTGTTATAACATAAATTTTAAACTATGGATCACAAAAATTTTAATGTGAGATTTTAACAACTTTGGTCATTTATATTCGTTTTTAAAAATTCAAAATATAACATATAGGAAAAAATCTAAGTTTTTATTATATAGTTAATGTGTTTGTTTAATTTATTTTAATAAGTTAAAATTTAAAAAAAATGATAGAGAATAGACTAATTTTTATCAAATCTTTCTTATGTAAAATCATTAATTGTCATATATATTTTAGCCATATTAGGTAATTCCGTGATTTTTATTTAAGGAAACAATGAAGAATATTTATGATTAATTTATGGTTAGTTTAATAAAAAACTTATTATATATTTATATGGATCAACATATTTTTCTAAGCATTCTAAGAATGATTGTGGTGATGACATGTGGCTACAAAAATATGTTGTAATGCTTCTCTTTTAATATATAGAGGATTTAGGGATTTTATGGTCTATAATTAAGGCCCTTAATCACACACATAATAAGATTGGAATATTCCTGGTTGGTAGAGTTGTCAAAAAAAATAAGAATGGAATATTCCTAGTATCTAAACTATTAATCCCCGTATCTATAGAAAAGTTTAACAAAAAAGGAATTTGAAATGATGGTGAATCACACAGAAGTTAATGGTAATGTAAATTGTAGGAATACTATAAAACGATAGTTTTTTTTTTCAGTGGCATGAGATGGTAGTTTTTTTTATGAAAAGTCAAGGTCAAATTTTATTTGTATTCTCGTTTTAATAGTTTAGACTAGATTTTGACCCGCACATCTTTGAGAGTAATTTTTCATTTTACAACTTTTGATCTTGAAAAATTATATGAATTTCTGAATTTTTTGTTACTAAACTAATGCATTATTTTATATAAAAAGCTGAAAATTTTGATGAGATTCTTTATAAATCTTTCAGCATATTTTGTCATAATTAAAATAAAAACACACTATAATTTATCTTTTAATCCTTATAAATGGTCAATGATATTTTAATCTTTTTAAATTTTGAATAATATTTTATTTATTTATCTAAATGATAGTATTTTTCAAAATATGTTAATTTACCAATTTAATATAATTTCATATTTAATTCATATATTACTTCTATTTTAGTATATTATAGATAATAATTTTAAAATTTATAAAAGTAGCATATAATTTAAGTTTCCTTTTTAATAATAATTGTTTATTTAAAATTTGATTTATAATAATATTATATTACTATTTACGAAATTATTCAATTTATTAATTTAAAAAAATTAGTATGATTTTGTTAGATTTTTTTCAAAAGATTTATAATTTAATAAATTTATAATTATTAAAATAATTAGAAATGTTAGTTATTCAATAGATTAATGTACATAATCAAATAGATATATTGAATAAATTGGACCTAATATGACTTTTAATGGTAGATAAAAGTTGTACTTCTCTTTTAATAGAGAAGACTAGATTTTGATCCGCGCTTTCAAATGGCGGAATTATTTTCTAAACATTCCAAATTTATTTGATATAAATTTGTATTTTAATTGTATCTACACTTAGATATTACAAATGAAACATTATATTCAATGTTTTGAAATCCGACCCGACCCGCAGTTAAATTGCCAAATTCGGTGGTTCATATCTAATCCATTTTAGTTTTTTTTTTAAACTGTTAATTAAAAATTCTATAGAATCCGTAACAACCGCTAAAACCCGAGATCTGGTTATCGATTGAACTGATAGATGACCCAATATGTAATTTGGTTTGATTTATTATTATATTTTTATTGTAATATATATTCATGAACGTTCAGATGAAATAGTGAATATATTATGAAATTGATATTTCAATTTTAATATAATTTTAGTCCAACTAAAATTCCATCTTGTTAATGGATTAATATTTGAGTGGATGCATACTAAAAATAAAATAGATTTGAGCATCAATAATGTGTATACGTCTATTACAAATTAATGATTTACGTTTGCAAAAAAAATATAATTGTTTATTTAGTTAGTTTACTTTTGTTATTCACATATTATTAGATACTTTTTGATGTTTTGTCTATGGCTTATTTTAAATTTACAATTTAATTTCATTCTTCGCATTAGAAATGTAACTATTTGTTATTTTAATTTTGATATATATTTTTAATATATTTAGTTCTTAATTTTTATAATTTATATATATAATTTTATATTTAAACAATTAAAATATTGACTCTTACTCTCTGGCTTCGATTTATGTTAATGTAATGTTTTATGATATATTTGTGTTAATATATTTGTTCAATTGGTTTATATTTGATATATATATTACATGTCTGTTTGAGTAACCCATAAAAAATGTATTCATTAAACTATCAATAGTAACATGTTTCATCATATAATTACTGTTAATATTTATTTTATAATATATATTTATATATATTTTAATACTCTAACTATAAGAATTATATTTTTATGTATTTGGTGAGGGTTTTGAACAATTTGTTTTTTTTTTTGCATTTGGATTAATATATAGTTGTATATATACGAATGAATAGATATATATATATATATATATATATATATAATTATTTATTACATTAATAACTAAAACATAATTGATTAGTTATTTGAATTTCTAATTAATATAAATTAAATTTATTAGTTTAAAAAATAATAGATTAGTTAGTTAGTTCCTTAATTTTAGGTATGATGTATATTTAACAATTAAATTAGATTTGAGTAGAAATAATAAGAAATATAATTAAATATAATGGTCCAACCTAGACTATTTATAAGTAGATAAAAATTGCTTCTGTTTTAATAGTATTGATAGTTTAGACTTTGACCCGCACATCCGTATGGGTAATTTTTCATTTATAACTTTTGATCTTGAAAAATTATATGATTTTTTGACTTTTTCTAACTAAACTAATGCATTATTTAAAAAAAAAAGCTGAAATTTTGATGAGATTCTTTATAAATTTTCAACAATGTCCCTTTTGATAATTTTGATTGGATTTCGGGATTTGGGGTTTCTATGTGATGATTTAAAGTCTTGGTTTCTTATGGTAGCAGCTATAGATTGATAGGGTTTCAGTGAATGTACTTATATTTAGTGTTCTTGGGTGGATTTAGGTTCAGAGTAGGTATGAATCTTGTGGTTTAAGATTTGCTAAGTAATCTGTCTTCAGCAAAATAGTGTTGATTTGAATTCTCAAACTTGTCTTAGCGAAGTACGCTGTCATGTTCCAACGATTCTTACTCATGTGCCCTTGATCTGACTACTATACATGGATTTTAATTCTCAGACTTGTCTCGCATTACAGAGGTAATCCTCTCTAGATTGTTAAATGCTGTTTGAACTGGTTGGATTTGAAGTAATGCAAGTGGTTTGACAAAAAAAAAAGACTTGTCTCGCATTACAGAGGTAATCCGTTCGCAGATCCAAATAGACAAAACATAATACTCAAAAGGTAGTCCGTTGTGTATGATAAAAGTTATAGCTCAAAGCATAATCTTCACTATTTTTTCTTAAAGAGACTGGAACTAAATGTTCATGCGTACACTGCTTGCATTTCTACATCCAGATTCAGGAAAGTTCAAGTCCTACACAAACCAGGGAAGGTTCACTTACGAGTTTGAATCAGCTGCAGAGTTCGCTGGGGAAACTTTTTCAATGGAATGATGAACTCATCAATTCTTCGTCGTCCTGGCTGATGGAGTAGTTACACGAGATGTTACAACTGTTTACCTTACAGAGAGAAATTGGAATGTAGAGAAAGCCTTCTCAAGTCTATTGGAAGAATCATCGCAGTTTCAGGCTTCACAAGAAGGTGAAACCGGGAGCTCTTATAGGTAAACCAGTAAATGATGGTTTCTAGAGTATGCTTAGTATGAATCGGTTATGATTCAACACTTTGAGCCTCATGTAATATTGTATTATAGTTTAAATCTAAATTATTTATTGTCGAGTATAAAATTTAACCAAATTCTTAATTTCTGCAAGAACCTGTTGTAATTTTTAATGGTTATGAGGCAAATTGAGTTCTGAGTATTTAAGCGTCTATGCTAATCCAAAAGAAAGGGAGAAAGTTGAAGTCCATTGTGCACATGAAAGTGGAAGAGTTTAAGAACAACATGGCTACTGCACTTATATTTCAATCTATACCGAAAACTCTAATTCTCCAAGTCGGTGGGTTAGATACCACAAAGAAGGTATGGGATGCGATCAAGGCACGCCACGTAGGAGCGGACAGAGTTTGAGAAGCACGGTTGCAAACCCTCATGACCGAGATTGATCGCTTAAAGATGAAGGAAACCGACAAAATCGATGACTTCGTAGGCAAGCTATCTGAGATCTCTTCCAAATCAGCTGCGTTAGGGGAAGCTATGGATGAAACAAAACTTTTCAAAAAGTTTCTTCAAAGCTTACCACGAAAGAAGTACATCCACATCGTTGCTTCTCTTGAACAAATCCTAGACTCCAAAACCACCAGGTTCGAAGATATCATAGGTCGGCTAAAGACATATGGAGAACGTATTTGTGACGATGAGAAAGAAGCACAAGAGAATCAAAGTAAGCTTATGTACACCAATATGGAGAGCCAATCAAACCGAGATTATCATGGAGAATATAGAGAACGAGGTGGCGGAGGTAGATATTACGGCAGAGGCAGAGGACGAGGAAGATTGTATTGGGACAATAGGGACATGTCCAAAGTCATGTGTTACAGATGCGATAAACTCGACCACTTTTCCTCTACGTGCCCGGATATATTGTTGAAACTGCAAGAAGCAACAGAGACTAAAGAATATGAAACACGGGAGGCTGATGGGTTATTGATGCTTGAGATTTTTTAACTAAACCAAAAGAAAGTCAAGCCAAAGGAGTTTGAATCTACAAAGGATGGAGATCGAGTTTGCTATCTAGACAACGGAGCAAGCAATCACATGACTGGCAACCGTCAGTATTTCAACAAGATTGATGAAACAATTTCAGGGAAAGTACGATTCGAAGATGACTCAAGAATCGATATCAAAGGCAAAGGATCTATACTCTTTCTCACTCAAAACGGAGAAAGGAAAATCCTAGCCAATGTATACTTTATACCGGATCTAAGGAGTATCATCATCAGTCTTCGGCAGGCTACTGAATCAGGATGCGATGTAAGGATGAGATCAGACGTTCTTACACTTCATGACAAGGATGGAAATCTGATCATAAGAGCAATGAGATCGAAGAATCGCCTCTACAAAGTACTAATGGAGATAGATGAAGCATGTTGTCTGAAACTTAGAGGACAAGATGATTCCACAAGATGGCATGCAACGCTAGGTCACATTGGAGTGGATACGATGAAAGCAATGATAGGGAAAGAACTTGTGACCGGCATACCAAAGTTGAAAGTCGAAGAGAAACTTGTGAATCATGTTTGCTTGGTAAGCAATCAAGGAGACCGTTTCCACAATCAACATCTTATCGGGCAAAAAAGGTATTTGAACTTGTTCATGGCGACTTATGCGGACCTATTACACCACCCACAGCTGGAAGAAATTGGTATATCTTCGTGCTCATAGATGATCACTCCCGTTATATGTGTTCCATCCTCATGAAAAACAAAAGAAGTGTTTGATAGATTCAAACGATTCAAAGCAATCGTTGAGCATGAAACCAAATCATCAATCAAGACGTTCAGAACGGACATAGGTGGCAAGTTTACGAGCAGAGAGTTCAATCAATTCTGCAAATCATCAGGAATAAAAAGACACTTAACTGCTCCCTATAATCCACAGCAAAACGGAGTTGTAGAAAAAAAGGAATCGAACGTTGTTAGAGATGATAGAAGCATCTTGAAGCATATGGAAGTACCAAATTATCTTTGGGGAGAGGCTGTGAGACATTCTACATATCTGATCATTCGTGTTGGGACGAAGACGTTGGCGAGTCAAACACCATATGAAGCATACAAGGGAAGAAAGCTAAGCTTAGAGCACTTGAGAATTTTCGGTTCTATCGGATATACGAAAACAGAGGCGCCAAACTTGAAGAAATTGGATGATAGATCGCGATCTCTTGTGCCTCTAGGAACATAACCCGGTTCAAAAGCATACAGAATGTATGATCCAATAAGCAAGATAATCGTTGTGAGTAGAGACGTTGTGTTTAACAAAGATAAAACATGGAAGTGGAACAAATCTGAACATGATACTATCGAGAAACCAGGAATACTGCGAGTGACTATTGGAGAATATGGAAATCAAGGAATAGAAGATATCAACAATGAAGGAGAGACTAAAACGAATGTTGAGAATGATGAAACCGAGGGTACAAACGAGAATGAGCACGATCACCAAGCATCATCTGATCAAGAAACTAACGATGATCAAAAAGAAGAAGTACAATTACGAAGATCAACAAGGATCTCAAAGAAGCCAAGTTACCTCGAGGATTACATATATATAGCAGAAGAGGAAGGTGAGGGTCTTCTACTTCTGTTAAATGAGGAACCGTGGGACTTCAAGGAGGCAATTGAAGAGAAAGTTTGGCGTGATGCTTGTGAAGATGAAATCAACTCGATCATCAAGAACAAGACGTGGAGCGTAGTCGACCTACCCAAAGGAGAAAAAACAATCAGAGTGAAGTGGATTTTCAAGATTAGACGTAACGCTGACGGAAGCATAAACAAATACTAGTCGAGATTAGTTGCTAAAGGTTACATACATCAACATGGTGTTGATTTCGAAGAAGTGTTTTCTCCTGTTGCAAGAATTAAAACCGTGAGATTCATCATTGCTCTAGCCGGATCAAAAATGTGGGAGATTCATCACCTAGACGTAAAAACAGCTTTCCTTCATGGTGACCTAAAATAAGACGTCTACATTAGTCAACCAGAAGGTTTCGAGATCAAAGGATGCGAGGATAAGGTATACAAGCTAAGTAAAGCTTTATATGGATTGAGACAAGCTCCGAGAGCTTGGAACGAGAAGATGAATCATGTGCTTGAATAATTGAAGTTTGTTAAGTGTTCAAAGGAGCCCTCATTGTATCGGAAGAGAGTAAAGGAACAAATACTTATGGTAGCAGTATACGTTGATGACTTACTAGTTACATGTTCACACCTGAACTTTATTCGCGAGTTTAAAGAAGAGATGTCAGCGGTTTTTGAGATGAGCGATCTCGGTCTGATAACATACTATTTAGGTATTGATGTGATCCAGGGAAATGAAGGAATAATATTGAAACAAGCGCGATATGCGAGAAAGATCCTGAGTGAAACCGGAATGGGAGAGTGCAATGATGTGCATACTCCAATGGAGTTTTGTCTCAAACTTTCAAGAGCAGAGGAAGAGCAGAGCATAGATGTGAAGCAATATAGGAAGAGCATTGGATGCTTGCGTTATTTACTTCACACGAGACCGGATCTTGCGTTTAATGTTGGCTTGTTAAGTAGATACATGCATGATCCAAAGCAAGTTCTCAGATATTTGAAAGGATCAGTTTCCCTTGGAATTGTGTTTCGTAGAGAAGACAAAACAAAGTTGAGTGGGTTCAGTGATTCGAGTCATAACATAGATGAAGATGACTGGAGATCAACTACATGTCATGTTTTCTATTTGAATGAGTGTCCAATCTCTTGGTGCTCACAAAAATAGGAAACAGTGGCTCTATCTTCATGTGAAGCAGAATTCATGGCTGCTACCGAGGCTGCTAAACAAGCAATATGGTTACAAGAACTACTCGAAGAAGTCAGCAAACAATCGTGCAAGAAAGGAGTAATCCGGCTGGATAATAAATCTGCAATAGCTCTTACAAAAAATCTGGTGTTTCATGGACGTAGCAAACATATACACAAGCGCTATCACTTCATCAGGGAATGTGTTGAAAATGATCAAGTGGACGTCCAACACGTTCCAGGAATCGAACAACGAGCTGATATTTTGACTAAGGTACTAGGAAGGATCAAGTTCAAGGAGATAAGAGAGTTTGTAGGAGTTCAAGATGTGAATGAAGTTAACTTCAAGTTTAAAGGGGAGAATGTTAGAGATAAACATGAAGCTAACTTGGGATCCAAGTTAAACCAATCCTAGTTGAGAAAAGATTAGGAAAGATTAAAATATGTTAAACCTAATGAGTTTAGGAAATTTAGAGTTATATAAAAGGAGATGCAAGGATGCTGCATAACTTGTGAGCTTTAGAGATTGTGAGTTTGTGAGTGCTTGAGTTTTGAGTTATTTTCTCAAGTTAATAAATACACTACAAGAAAACACAACTATAGCGACAAAATTTAACGAGGAAAATTAATCTTCTTAAATTTACGTCGACTTTACGAGAATCTTACAAGGAAATTTAAAAGCAACGTAATTCGTCGTAAAATAACAAGGAAACGATTTTGTCGTAAAAACGACGTAACATAACGTTGTTTTTACGAGGAAATATGGTTTCCTCGTAAGTTCAACGTAAAATTAGTGACTACTTTACGAGGAAATATTTTATGTTTACTTAATGAGAAAATTGCGAGTCCACCAACTTTGTAGTTGTAACACGTTTTTTGTTTCGGCTACCTAACTAAATTTCGTCGTAAATTCGTAGTAAATTTTCAACATTCGAAAATTTCCTATAAATATGGACGTTTGAAGATCACTTTAAACACACCAACAAGAAAACAAATATAAACGTGAAAGAAAAAAAATGTCCGGCTACGGGAATATTTTCGAGTTGCGAGATGGATGTATATGCACAGAGATGCTAACGGGAGAGTAACGAAAGAATACATCGAAGGACTGGAGACATTTATGCTTCAAGCAGATTCCACACCGCTCGCCCAAGAAAGCGGTAAGATTATATGTCCTTGTCGGAAGTGCAACAATTCAAAAATGGCAAATCGTGAAAATGTTTGGAAGCATTTTAATAAATAGAGGTTTCACGCCAAATTACTATATATGGTTTCAACATGGAAAAAGTTATAATTATGAGAATGAAGCTAGTAGTAGTAATAGCAATTTTCAGGAAGAACTCGTTGATCATTATTTCCATAATGAACATAGTTACCATCTGCAGGAGGAGCAAACGGTAGATTATGATAGGATTCATGATATGGTAGATGATGCATTCGTAGTTCATGATGAAGATGAAGAACCTAACACAGATGAAAAAACGTTTTATGAAATGTTAGATGCTGCGAATCAGCCACTTTACAGTGGTTGTAGAGAAGATCTCTCTAAATTGTCGTTGGCTGCTAGAATGATGAATATTAAAACTGATCACAATCTACCTGAAAGTTGCATGAATGAATGGGCAGACTTGTTTAAAGAGTATTTGCCGGAAGACAATGTGTCTGCTGATTCTTATTATGAGATTCAAAAACAGGTTTACAGTCTTGGGTTGCCTTCAGAGATGATAGACGTTTGCACCGACAATTGCATGATCTACTGGGGAGATGATGAGAAGTTAGAAGAATGTCGATTCTACAAGAAGCCACAATTCAAGCCGCAAGGACGAGGACGTAATAGGGTACCGTACAAAAGGATGTGGTGCCTACCAATTACAGACAGAATGAAAAGACTGTATCAATCTGAGCAGACAGCCGGAGGGATGAGATGGCATGCCAGGCATACTCAGACGGATGGTGAGATGACTCATCCATCAGATGCAAGAGCCTGGAAACATTTTAACAAAGTATATCCGGAATTCGCTAGCATTAGCCGGAATGTGTATCTTGGATTACGCACAGATGGATTTAGTCCATTCGGAATGTCAGGGAGACAATATTCATTGTGGCCAGTCTTTCTTACGCCATACACCTGGCCACCGGAGATGTGCATGCAACGAGGAACTTACGACGATTTAAAAAAAAAAGAACGCAGGACTCGTTAATTCCACGTAAGCCGTATTCGTCGTAAAAAACTCGTAATAAGAAAACGCGGGCCTCGCTCATTCCTTGTAAATAAAAAGGGGGCCTCTCTATTTCCTCTCTAATTTGATTAGTTTAGGATAGATTAGGTGGTTAGTGTAGGGAATTTAGATACTTGAATCTATTTTCTCTCTTAACGACCAATTAGGGACTACCGTTGTAATATTTTTTAAAAAAAGAGAAGAAAGATACTCGAATCACATGTGGGAAGAAACAAGGCGAGACCTACATAAGTCTAGCCTTGTCTCCGCCCACATGTGTTCCAGTATCTTTCTTCTCCTTCTTTTTTTTTCAAATCTTTTTAATTTGAGAAGCAAACTCGTGAGTAATTATCTCTGATTTGAGAAGCAAATTGGTGAGTTTATCTTTAATTTGAGAAGCAAACGGGTGAGTATTTATAAAAAATTTTGAAAGGTTTTACAACCAATTAGCTTCGTCTCATTCCTCGTAAATAAAAAAGCGGGCCTCGCTAATTCCTCGTAAATAAACTAGGACGTTACAAGAAAACCAAACGCGGGCCTTTCTAGTTCCTCGTAAATAAAAATGTGGGCCTCGCTAATTCCTCGTAAATAAAAACCCGGGCCTCGCGAGTTTCTTGTAACTTTATGAGGAATTTACGACGATTCCTAATTTCCTATATATACACGCGAGTTCTCACTTCCCCTTTCGTCTCAACTTCCTCTTTCATTCGTAGCTATGGTACGCTCTCTCTATTTCCTCTCTAATTTGATTAGTTTTAGGGTAGATTAGGTGATTAGTGTAGGGAATTTAGATAGGTTTACAGATTTTATGTTAGTTAGAGTTGATTAGGTGGTTAATTATAGAATTTGTTAAATTACTGTTGATGTTAATTTTAAAATTATTTTTTTTTCCAGACGGTTCGAAAGAACAGCCTTACTCCCCATTACACAGAGATGTTCGGTGAGCCTGGTAGTCGTTTAGACCGGTCTTCTTCAGCTCCCGGTTCTTCTTCAGCTCCCTTCGGGTCCGGAGACTGTCCCCGAGACTCAGTCTACTCATAGAGTCTCTAGGTCCCCTCCTTCTAGTGCATCATCGGTTCCTCAATTCGTTGCACCGCCGGCTCCTCAGTCCTCATGATCATGTCCCAGAGGTGCCTCCTCCTGTGCCTCCTTTGATGGCTCATCCGATGTCGGCCGGGATTCATCCCGATTTGATGGTGCCGCCGAGTGCTCCTTACTCGTAATACACTGTTGAAGATCTTCTCGCTCAGCCAGGCTGAGAAGGTTTACCAGTCTTAGACCCCGACCGACCGGACGAAACTTTGTGGTACGTAACATTTTTTTAAAAAATCCTTTTATAACAATAATAAATAACTTATACTTTAAATTTGTTTTTTCAGGTTTGGGATTGACACTTCTGTTGCTCGGAACGTAACCGAGTCGATCAAAGGTTACGTCTCCGAGCCACATACTGGAGAAAGACGCCGATCTACGTGAGAAAGACATGGTTCAAAATTTTCACTGTAAGTTACTATTAATTAATTATATATACTTTAATTTTTTATCCTATAGAATTTTAATTTTTTTAAAACTAATTCTTAATTTAATTTTTTTTTCTATTACAGCAAAAATACCATTGGTCCCTGGGGGTCAATGAGAGGGTGAAAAAAGCGTTTAACGCGAAGGCGCAAGCTCGCTTGTTGGACACAGTCTCCAACTAGAAGGGTGACTGGATCGTGAAGGGGTATGAGCGTGGCAAACCCACTGAGCTCACCACGAACGTGTGGGATGGCCTCATCCGTTATTGGTGGGATCCTGACTCCATTAGAGTCGCCAAATCTTGCCCTGCCTCCCGTCAGACGGTAGATGAGCACGGCCACGGGCCGATGCTTCACTCTACGGGTCAAAAACCCCACGCCGGTGTCCGTCTTGAGATGGTAATTAAATATTTAATTTTATATATATATATATATATATATATATATTCTAACTTTCTTAAATGTTTTTTAGGCCAAAGAGATGGGAGTTATCTCGTCTCTCTTGCAACTTCACGAGTAAGAAGAAGGCGAGCCAATTTCTAGATGCTAGGTCCGAGCAGATCTTCAACGACTTGGTTGGTCACGTTGAAGACCGCCAGACCCAGCTGACCCAGCAGTCCACCGACGGATTACACGTCACCTTATCCACACTTGAAGTGGATAAGATTTACGAGGAGGTAAATTTTTTGAAATTTTAATTTTTTTTGTTATTCATTTAATTTAACTTTTTACTAACAATATTTATTTTTTGTTTTTAAGGTTGTCCCTAAGAAAAAAGGACGTACATTGGGAATTGGTTCCCTCAACGATGTTCCAAGAGCGACATCGTCTTATGGTCAGAGACGGAAAGATGAAGTCACTCAGCTGCGTAACGAGTTGGACTCGACGCGATCTGCGTTCACAACTCGTATGGATGGAGTTGAGGGCTCCTTGGACGTTATAGCGGCCACAAATCCGGAATGGGACTTTTTGTTGAGGAACATGCGACCCCAAAATCCCATTCCAGGCGAGTCATCATCCGACACACATGCCGACCCGGATGTAGAGAGGAGGAGTGAGGAATTCTACCGGGCGATGAACGACTCTTAGTTCTTTTTTTTCGTTGAATGTATTATATTCAAAACTTATTTATGTATAAAATATTTTGGTTATTTACGACCCCATAACAGTTTCAAAGATAATTTTTTGATTTTTGAAAAAGAAAATTCAAAAAAATTATAATTAAGTTCGAATTTAAAAAAGTATAATTCGAAAACATAAAAAAAAAATTTTTTTTTTATTTTTATTTATTTAACTAATTTTTTATTATTTTATATATAGAGAACAATGATATAAAAGTTTTTGCCATATAATGAAAAATATATTTTTGAAAATGTTCCTTTAGTAGTGGTAAACAAAAGAACCGATTTAATGTGTTATAAAGAACTGATTTAATGCGGTAGACAAAGGAACCGATTTAATGCGGCATAAAATATCCAATTGACGCTATAAAGTAGGTCTGTGACTTTTATCCGAGATCCAGATTCGATCCGAGATTTGATCCGGATCCGATCCGAAAATCCGGATATCTGGAAGGGCCGAATCCGAATCCGGATATCTTAATTTTTTAGTCTGGATATCCGGATCCGTAAGTTTTATTAATAAATATTTCAAAAATTGTAATATCTATATATAAAAACTAATTTTATTTGATATATTTTTATAATACTATATGTAAATTTTATGTAAATTTTGTAATTTTATACATAGAAATAATTCAAAACATTATATATTTTTATATTTTAAATTATTGTTAATATCATATATATATATTAATATTATTTTTTTTATTTATTTTAAGGATCCAAATCTGGATCTAGATATCTGCCGGATATTACAACTTTTAGAAGGATATCCGAGAACCCCGGATTCAGATAAAAATAGTAAAATTATGGATCTGTCGGATTATTATCCGGATCCAGATCCTGATACCTTTTTTAATTGTTTGAATACCCGATCCGTCCCAAGTCAACCGATTTAATGTGGTTAGGTAAATTGAGTCCGGTAGAATATTTATTAAGAAAAACAACGAATTTTCGATGCACACGAAAAAGAAAAGGAAAAAGAAAAAGAAAAAGAAAACCCTGAGTCAATCGCCTTCTTCTCTAGTCCACTCTCTTGAAACTGCACAGAAACCACCGCCACTCTCTCTCTCCACACTGCCTGGATCGTCGCCGGTAAGATGATTTGGTTATCCTACGATCCAATTTCTTAGCGAAGGAGCTTCTTTCTACTCCGTTTAGCATTTCTTAGTGTTTCACTAGATGATGCCTCATTATCAATCTGCAGATATACAAAGTTGGGAGATTGCTTTTCAGCTTATGGATCAGGTTGGTCGAAGTTCATAGTCATTGACGAATCTGTCGGTTGATTGATCGTGCTGATAATGTTGCAGTACGAGAAAGTTGAGAAGATCGGTGAAGGAACCTACGGTGTGGTTTATAAGGCACGAGACAAGGTGACTAATGAGACTATTGCTTTGAAGAAGATCCGGCTCGAGCAGGAGGATGAAGGTGTACCTAGCACAGCCATTAGAGAGATCTCCCTCTTGAAAGAAATGCAGCACAGCAACATTGTCAAGTAGAGAGAATCAAGTTTTATAATCATAATAATATCTGGTGGCTAATGTTTTTGATGGTAGGTTGCAGGATGTTGTGCACAGCGAGAAGCGTTTGTATCTTGTTTTTGAGTATCTTGACCTGGATCTCAAGAAGCACATGGACTCCTCTCCTGATTTCTCCAAGGATCTGCATATGATCAAAGTTTGTCCTTTGGAAACTTTTAAAGGCGTCTGTTGTATTCTTAGTAATCATTACTGGCTGGCTGATCAGAGCTGTCTTTGCAGACCTATCTTTACCAGATTCTCCGTGGAATCGCGTATTGCCACTCTCACAGGGTTCTCCACCGTGATCTGAAGCCGCAGAATTTGTTGATTGATCGCGCCACAAACTCACTAAAGCTTGCAGATTTTGGACTGGCCAGAGCTTTCGGTATCCCCGTCAGGACATTTACTCATGAGGTGCCCAAAAAAAGAGCTTAATTCTTGTTTGGCATTGGCTTCATTCATATTCGCTTCTTTCCTTGTAGGTGGTTACTCTCTGGTACCGAGCACCTGAGATACTCCTAGGTTCTCATCATTACTCTACACCCGTTGATATTTGGTCTGTGGGATGCATATTTGCCGAGATGATCACCCAAAAGCCCCTGTTTCCTGGAGACTCCGAGATTGATCAACTCTTCAAGATTTTCAGGTCCTTGATCCATTTTTCTACTTCTATATTTTAAATAACTTCCTTGCCTGCAATTATATCACAAAGGAATCTGAACTCATTTTCAACTTGAAATCTAATTTTCAGAGCCTAGTGTTGAAGTGTTAACTGATAATTTGCTACCATGCTTTTCTCTATCTCTTTTCCAGAATCATGGGAACTCCAAACGAAGATACATGGCCCGGTGTAACTTCGCTGCCCGATTACAAATCTGCTTTGCCTAAATGGAAACCAACGGTACTTCAATTTTCTTCATTCACTTCTGCATCACGTTTTCAGTAGACAAAATGTCACGACATATTGTGATCCATGCCCATGCCTTTTTTCTTCTTATACAACAGGACTTAGAATCTTTTGTCCCGAATCTGGATCCCGAGGGAATAGATCTCCTATCTGTAAGTTCACTGACCATATGCATATATATATTTACACACACATACTGTCTTTAGGACTAGAAACCGTTTGTACAGTTAAACCCATTAGCTGTTTGACTAAACCAAAACCAAATAAATTGGTTCTGGCTTCTTGAATGTGCCGCAAAAGAAGAAGTCCAAAACCAAGTCTGAAACATGAACAAACTTCAATAACCGGGAAAAGAGCAAAACCAAACTTTTGGATATTTATCACTAAGATATAATGAGTTTATGGATGATATTATGTCTGTGTAACAGAAAATGCTGTTAATGGATCCCACCAAAAGAATCAACGCAAGAGCTGCCCTGGAGCATGATTACTTCAAGGATCTTAGCGTCATGCCTTAGACAATGCTTCAGAACAAGGAATCTCCTTCATTCACTATATATATAATTATCTCTCAATCCTTGTTAATCCGAAGAAAATGAATCAAAATACATCAAGTGGCTTTTATTTTGTGCAATCATTTTTTGGGAGTAGTTTTTTTCTTCTTCTAAGCGTTTGAGATGATTTTTTGTGTTATCTTTTTTTACCCAAGTTCAGTATGCCTTATATATGTTTTTATTTTGCAAAATCTCATACTATTGTAGTGATTATCATCTGATGATCATTATGTAATGTATCTTATTGTATGTTTTCATCAATTTGAGTATGGTCCTGACATGGATTAAAGTTTGGAAGAGTTGCCTTCTTGAATCGCTTGTAGGTTTATCTTAGTTTGAAAATTGCCCTATTGTGAAACGCGGATGGTCTGTAGATACGACGATAAACGGGAACCCAAATTGTGACCAACGCGGATGCTAGATAATAGATACGACGGTGTTTCCATTTACAATGCTTAAAAATTAAAATCCAAAATGCCTAGGCAAAGCTGAGAAGGTGTGCCTAAATATGATATACTCCTCTGAATGTGGCAAGCCATGAGGACTAAAGAATGTTATGCATTCAAACCTCTAATTTCTAAAACAAATTTGTTTTCCTCTTGCTATTTGCTTAGAGTTTTGAGAGGATCCTACAAAAATATATGTATTAGTATCATAAAATATATAATTAGTGCATTACTAGTAATGCAAAAATTAGAAACAATTATCACATTAGTGATAACGACTTTAAAGCTGACAATTGAAACATGAAGTTGAACTATAGTCAAAACTGGATTAAAAGGCTCGTTTTGTCCATGCATAGTTTTCACTTGCAGAAAAGTGAGACGCATGGTATCTCATGTATATTAATTAAGGAACATTTGAAAAGATATAATTTTAATTTTGTAATAATTTTTTTTTTGAATTATACAGAGGTATCTTAGCCCCACAGAAGTGATCCAGACTAGTCACATATTGTCACGTGTCAGTCATCTGTCCCTGACAATGCTGAAATGTTAATTCCCCAGTGGCCGGGATTCAAACCCAGGTGACGGTACTCATAGCTGTAAGTCCTTTACCACTAGAGCTAGAAGTCCCGGTTAATTTTGTAATAATTAAAAAAGACATATTGCTTATGTGTCAATCAATTAAGTAGTTAATTAGTCATACGTGTCAGCCTCGTATTGAAATTGAAAAACATGTTGGTCCAATTCGATTTTTATATCTCACTAGAAATATTTAACACCAACTATATGATATTATATGATATTAATTAAAGCAAGGTGGCTATTTATTATATATTATTTCCTTAAATAAAACATATAGAATTACCTAATGTGATTATGATATATAGTAATTAATGATTTTAAAAAATGAAGATTTGCTAATAATCTGTATGTTTTCTATCATTTTTGTTTAATTCCCTACTATTAAAATAAATTACACAATTACATTAATCATATATTAAAAATTTAGATTTTTTTTGTATATGTTGTATTTTGAATTTTTCAAAACGAGTATAAATTACTAAACCTGTTAAAAGTCTCACATAAACTTTTCGGATCAATGTTTAAATTTTTTTCTATAATAAGATATAATGATAATAAAATCATATCAATAAATAATTTTATTTTAATAGGTGTTTATGTAAATATATATATACTTTATATCGTTTAAATTTAATTATATATCATATACGATAGATAAGATTGATTGTTTTGATTTATTTATTCTAAAATGATTACGAATAAACAAGAGCAGTCATTTGATTTATATGTGCAAGCCAATTTATTACATAATAGTAACTGATTTCTTAGTTATTTAATATATATTATTATTTTATTATTTCATAATATGTAGAAAAATATAAAATAAGTATTTATTCTGCACAAGACACAGATCTTAACCTAAGTATGTATCTCTTAAATAATTTTGAATCTTAAACAATTTCTAAATCTCAGGCCAAAATAAAAGAAAAAAAATGAGAATAAACTCAAAAATCAATATTTATATCGAACAATAACCAAAATGACACAAAAAGGAGAAAAATATCGTTCTCTCTCCCTTCTCTCTTCTTAATGGATTCTCAAGGTTGGGATCCCGGAGATCTAAGGCTTCAAAGGGGCAATCGAAAGGTTTTAAGTGGTTATCGGAGAGTAAATCTTCATCTTCATGACGGTTTCAGTGGAGGATGGAAGCGAAAGGAGCTTATGGATTCTCGAAGGATTTTATGGAGATCTGGAAAGTCCAGGAAAGAGAGGCAAGGCAAATCGAATCTGAAGGTAACAATAACCAAAATCAATCTTAAAACTCATTATCTCTCTATCCCGTTCTCTCTCCCTTCTCTCTTCTTCTGTTAGGGTTTCCGCCATATAAAATCCGCCTATGGCGGTCACCGTCGTGCTTTTGGTGACCGCCGGGCCTTTTTTCTTTTCTTGTTTCCTTCTTCTCCATTTCCGTCTCCTCGTGCTCTTTTCTCTGTGACTTGCTAAGCTCGACTCGGGTGTGTTTTCCAGGTCAGATCCGGCGACTTCCTGGGTTTTGGTTCAGAACCAGGAGGTTTCCGCACTTGAGTACGGCGCTAGCTCCTCCACGAATCTACATCTCCGGTCTTAGGAGAGTCTATGTTCGGAAACGTTTTTACCTTCCTTAGTCTTGCGTGGCTGAGAGGTGTAGTGTGGTGGTTGTTGAGATGTCGGTCATGCTCGGTGTGCTCCATTTGGTGGCACTGAAGTGGTGCTCTTGAGCTCAGCATCATGTATGGTGAGGTTCCGCGGATCTTGCATATGTCTCTTCTTCTTCTACTGGTAGTCTCTGGTGGGCACATGAGCTTCTCAGGAGTCAGATTCTCTGTCTCCGGCAAGCTTGAGTGGTAACCTGTGGCGGTCATGGCGGCATGTGGTGTGGCAGCTCATGCGTTTCAGATGTGTTCCTAGTTCTTCATGTCCTTCTTCAGGGCAGTTTCCCGGTGGTTCTGGTGTTGTCTTTGCCGTGTCATGAGTCCTTCACACCTTCATCTCTCTCAAATAAGGTATGGCGGCTCTTGGATAAGCTCGTTAGTTGGTTTGGACCCTGTTCTTGTTCTGGTGATGTTGTTGGTCTAGCGGACGGCTCGTTCTCCTGTGGTTAAGCTACCAGAGAGTTAGCTACCTTTCGGTCTGCTATCTCTATATGAGATTTTGGTTCAATGGGTGTAAACGGTCACAATGAGTTGGAATGGAGGCGGCAATCTCAGGGATGGTTCGATGAACGACAGCATCATCGCTCGGTGGTTCTCTCTCGTTTAGCTGTCGGGTTTTTTTGAGTTTTTTCGTGTTTGAATTCTTCCTCTGAGCCTGGTTTCGGCTGTGCAGTCGGAAGCTGCAGGAGCCGTTGTTTCAAGGTTTGAGGGTGATTTTCTCTCGGTAGCTCGTGGTGCATGGCTCTCGTTTGCGACTAGTCTCGGTTTGTAAGGTCTAAGCTTGACTCATAGAAAATCTGGCTCTTCGACTTTGTCATGCTACCTTCAGGTTTGTTTTCATTCCGTTTAGGATCAATTGTTTAGTTTCATTATCGCATTCTACTACTTGTTTACTATGTAATTTCTGTCATAAATTTGAAAATTGGTATAATAATTTAACATTTTACCAAAAATAAATAAATTTGTGAACCAAATCTTTAGTTGCAACTTTTCTTAAACTCCTATCTGCAACAACATTTTAATTTTGTATTGGAACTTATGATCATGTTCTTATTTCAACTAAAATTTTCCCATAGACCCTCTCTACAAGGGTAAATTTTTACGAGAAGTCTCATTAGAATAAGTTCTCACTAAATCTCTTTGATGCTCATCTCTAGCAGAGATACTTAAACAACAATCTCTTTGATGGGTTTTGGGAGAATAATACAATTCCGCGTGTTTTGATTCTTAAGAAGATGACATTGAAGATGAGATTAGTTTATGGTTTCATGCAAGTTGTGTATAAAGATCTCAATGAACTTTTAACTTCGGAAAAAACATTGAATACTGCAAAAAAGTGGAAGTTTGAATTATTTAGAGACTCTTTGAAAAATTTAACATTAAGATAGATGAAAAAAATAAGAGAAATTTCAAGAAGTATCTATAACTGCAAGATGACACCACAGTAGAGTGATACATAAGGTAAATCGAAAGACAAATTACACAAGCAAATTACTATGCTTATTAGAAATCTCTTAAACAATATATTACAAGATATGCTTAATTCAGCTTTTACACGTCTAATGTTAACACCCTAACACACGCTACTGAAAGATTTCTAAGTTACCCGTTTATGTTTCTCTTCTGTCAAGTACTTCAGCCACTTCTTCAACACGACCTAGAATATTTCCAAGAGCTTATCTCTCTCTCTTTCTCTCTCTCTCTCTCGCTCTCTCTCTCTCTCTCTCTCTCTCTCTCTCTCTATAAGATCTCTCGATACATACGACCCATAGCTATCTTATATTATTCTCCGCGTTCCCGATACCTTAGTCTCCAAGACAACATGAACATCTTCCATAACATTAAGTGCAATTTTCCTTTTTTTTAATGCATTTATTCCTTTTCCTTTAAGTCATAAAGTTGTTCATCAAGTTTTTTCTTCTTTTCTTTTCTCCAAAATACTATCTTGCTTTCCAATTCTATGCGACTCCATCTCAGCACCTTGATTCCACATGGTCTTCACCACTCACATGACATCTGCTTCATCAACTACGTCAACGACTATTTCAGGACAAATATCTTACATCTTCAGTATCCTTTTGATGTCCATAACCATTGATCCATTGGACATGAAAAGAGTAGTTTATGTTTTCTTTTGATTAATTAAAGCAGTAATATAAACAGTCATGGACTTTAAAAGTAGCAGCGATTATAAACTAATTTCATGAAGACATGATTGGCAAGAACAACTTGCTAGTTTGTAGTTGGTTTTCTGCATAGACCATTTGGTGACTCGAATCCCTAAGATTTTTTCTCGTTTGGATTATACACTCAACCCTCTAAAGATCTCAAATACAGCTAAAATAAAGATCATCACAAATCTTTGAATGCAATTGCAATGTCTTAAATCGTTTTTGCTCCTTAGTAATGATTCATGGTAAAAATTGTTTGGCTCAAATCCGAAAATAAATATGAAAATTTTGACAAATTGAGTGAAGAACGACGTTGGGGAAAGGGGGTCTTATGCTCAAAGTCAAGTGGCCTACTTTGACTTTTCTAATTTGCGCGTCGACTAAAAATTAACGTATTGTATGGAAGTCTATTTGAACTAACGACAAGTTTATGAGCTGTGAATAGAGTGCATTTTTACTTGAGGGATTTTAATTTTAGTAGTCAAAAAATATTTTATTAGGAATAAATGTTGGGGAGAATTATTGAATAGTCGGAGTGTCCAAAAATAACTAATTGAAAAAATGAAAAAGAAGGAAATGTTTTGAAGATCCGAAGAAGAATCCATTTTCATTGCTGAGCAAAAAGGGGAAGAGATTGAATTCAAATCTCTCTCTTCTCTCCTCTCTCCCGTGACGACGACAAAGCCCGCAGAGTTTTCCAGATCTCATCATCATTCAATCTTTATTCCGAGAGGAAAAGAAGAAGAAGAAGAAGATGATAACGATCCCATACCTAACCGCTGTATCGACCTACTTCAGCTACGGATTGCTCTTCGCCTTCGGGCAGCTCCGCGATTACTCCCGGCGAATCTTCGATTGGTGGAGCACCAACAACCTCCATGGATACGCCCCGATCTGCTTGGCTCATGAGGATTTCTACATCAGACGTTTGTATCATCGCATTCAGGATTGTTTTGGACGTCCCATCTCAAGTGCACCTGATGCTTGGGTTGATGTCGTCGAGAGGTTCTCTAATGACAACAACAAGACCCTCAAGTCACTCTCTCTCCTTCTATTATTGTTTACATGTAAAAGGTTGAAACTTTAGCTCTCTTTAGAATAAAACCATTGGTTGGTTTGGTTGCAGGAGAACAACAAAGAGCACAAGATGCCTTAACTTGGGCTCTTACAACTATCTTGGATTTGGTTCTTATGATGAATACTGCACCCCTCTTGTTATCGACTCTTTGAAGAAATTCTCCCCAAGTACATGCAGCTCCCGAGTTGATGCAGGGACTACATCTGTACATGCGGAACTCGAGGAATGTGTTGCTAAATATGTCGGCAAACCTGCTGCTATTGTCACTGGCATGGGCTACGCTACCAACTCCGCTATCATCCCTGTCTTGATTGGAAAGGTTTCTTTTCTTGTGGTGAACGAACGCCTATGTATTGTTACTAACTGCTACCCCCTCTTTTTTTACAGGGAGGGCTGATAATAAGCGATTCTTTGAACCATACCTCAATTGTCAATGGTGCTCGAGGTTCAGGAGCTACTATCCGTGTCTTCCAACACAACAGTAAAGCGATTCTTATGCTCCTTCACTTTCCACGTATTTATCAAAGGGTGACTTACCTTTATGCTATGCTTGTCAGCACCTGCGCATTTGGAAAGAGTGTTGAAAGAACAAATCGCTGAGGGACAACCTAGGACACACAGACCCTGGAAGAAAATCATGGTTGTTGTTGAGGGTATTTACAGCATGGAAGGGGAAATTTGTCAACTGCCTGAGATTGTCTCAATATGCAAAAAGTATAAGGTAAACCATCCCCCTTTTTTTTTCAGTATTGATGAGAGTTTAAGAAACTCTTTGGCAAAAGAGTTCTTGTAAGCTAATACATTGTTTCAGGCTTATGTCTACTTGGATGAAGCTCACAGCATTGGAGCAATTGGAAAAACAGGCAGGGGAGTTTGCGAGCTTCTTGGAGTTGACACAGCTGATGTGGACATAATGATGGGAACTTTTACCAAATCTTTCGGATCTTGTGGTGGCTATATTGCCGGATCCAAGGTTAGCAATTGTTGTAACTGTCTTATGCAATTATATAAAGATTTCTTACAGTGAAGCAAGTAACCTTATCAAAGATGAGTAAAGCAATACTCTAATCCTACATAACAGATTGTTTAGGCAAGTAGTAGTGCACTGCTATCTTCGTATCAAACAAAGGTTATAGCGGTGCTTTCAATTTCTGTAGGATCTTATCCAATATTTGAAGTACCATTGCCCGGCTCACCTTTACGCAACATCAATCTCAACTCCTTCCGCGCAACAAATCATATCGGCCATAAAAGTTATCCTTGGAGAGGACGGTTCTAACAGAGGTATCTCTATAGTTTCTTTTGCTCTCTAAGCTTCATAATCTCAAGTTAAATATAGTCTCTCAAGATTCTACTAAAACCCCTGGGCAGGTGCACAAAAGTTAGCAAGGATAAGGGAGAACAGCAACTTTTTCAGGGCTGAGTTGCAGAAGATGGGATTTGAGGTTCTTGGAGACAATGATTCCCCAGTCATGCCGATAATGCTTTACAATCCTGCCAAAATCCCAGCCTTCTCAAGGGAATGCCTGCGAGAAAACGTAATTGGAACTATATTATGCTTTCTCCCAATATTTCATTTGCCTCCCATACCAGAGATCATTAACATCTATGCTCAAAACTGTGAACAGGTGGCAGTTGTGGTTGTTGGTTTCCCAGCTACACCTCTGTTGCTAGCCAGGGCTCGGATTTGTATATCCGCATCTCACTCAAGAGAAGATCTTATTAAAGCTCTACAGGTAAACAAAAAGCTTGCATCACTTGCTCTCTCCCTCCTATATTATTTATCCACAAATTGATTTTGTATATTATAAATTTGTGCGTGTTATATGACAGGTTATAAGCAAAGCAGGTGACCTTACCGGAATCAAATATTTTCCGGCGGCTCCAAAGAAGCAAGAAGAAGTGAAAGATACCATCAAATTGGACTAAAACGAGGGGGTAATGGCATCATCAATTTCTCGTACCAGAAGAGGTTTGATCAGTACTAATTAGCATTAGTTTACTTGTTTCCCTTGCGGGTTCGTCCTTTGTTGGTCTACTTGTCTTGAAACTTTGTGATCCTTCTTTCATTTTGGTTCCTTGGTTTTGTCAGAGTTAAAATTGTATAGTTGGCTTCTTTAAGAACAGATATGACATTTTGTGCTTCACGAAACTATGTTGTCCAAATTTGTAAAGACCAATCGTTCTGCTCTGCTTCCACAAATCTTCAGCATGTGGGACTCGATTCTTTTTACCAACCCGAATGCCAATCTTTCACATTTAACTCTAATCCACAACCAACCTAAAATCATCATATATCCATGTCTCACTGTTTCGATGTTCCTAAAAAAAAAAAAAGAAGCTGTGTGAACAAAATAAACTAATTACCTGCTCCGTTTCTACATACTGAGATAGCTAAACACTTAACCTATTCAACTGCAAGTTCCTTATCATCAAGACCACCCGTGGAAACGTCTCAGGCGAATCAAAAGGAGTAGAAAACCTTCTTCTTTTTCACTTCTACTTATACAAACAGTAGTACAGTAGCTAATGCTACAATCAAAAACTAAACAGCAAAGATAAGAAACAATCAGAGGAATGGCATACTAAGGCAAAAAGGACGAAAAGGCTTTCAGACATTGCCATGTCTGACTATCTCACCAACAAACAACAAAAACACAGTCGAAATTCTCCAACATCCATCAGGAGAACTCCCTACCAAGCTTCTGAATAGCAGAGAACATCTTCCTCCTGGACCCAACAGCATTAATCCCCATATCTTTCAAATCCTCCAAGGTCAACAACGGCAAAACCTCTTCATCAACCTCATGTATCTCAAACATTGGCCAGTACCTCCCTAACCCCAGCTCTTGCAGCCAAATCTTCACCCCTTCTCTTCCCTCCATATTGGAGGGCTCTGACAACTCAAACTCTCTGTTGTAATACCCACCACCGTCTCTCACTAAAGACTCGTCCTTTATCGGACTCTCCGAATCTTCTCTACTGAAATCCCTATACCCCCCACCTTCCAGCTCATCGCCGTGATCCATTTCCCCAACTCTCGACACCCAATTGGATCTCACTCGCTTCGTCGACGGCCCGACCCGTTTCTTGACCCGCCAGCTCCCGACACCGAAAGAATCGACATTCACTTCCCTTTCGTCACCTAGGTTATCGTACCCAGAACTCAAATTCGTCAAAGCTCGAGTCCTCGTCGACGACTTGCTCATATCTTTCTTGGGTTTCCTCACCTGCGAATCGTACGCCGTTTGGTACTGCTCGCCGCCGATTTCGCCTAATCTAACGCTCGGTCTCCTCAATCGCTTCGATCCGGCCAGAGCTTCGGCTGATGTTGACGGCAGAGAAGGAGGAACGCCGCCGTTGGGTTGCTGGCTATTGTCGTTGCCTGGTTGCAATTCCGCCATTCGAGAGGTTTCTTGCTTCACTTTGTCGGGCATAGATGTGATGCTACTAAAGAACATGAAAGGGCAAAAGTCTTTTAGCTAATTAGGGTTTTTTATCTGGGGAAGTCTGAGGTGGGATGTGAGAAAGAGAATCGTCATCACTAGAGTCGCACAAGAGAGATAGAGGGAAGAGAATACATGTTCACTTCCTGACACGTGTACGCTTATGCACACACTCACTCACAGTTATTTAATTATAAACAAATCCTTTCGCTTCTCCTAATTTTATTTTTGTTTTTACAATAAAACCTCTATAAATTAATAATGTCGAAACTTTAAATTTTTATTAATTTATGAAAATTTTCTTATTTAAATTTTTTATTTTAAAATATATTTATTTTAAGATAAAAAAATATTTTATTTTAATGTATAGACATTAATTGTTATTTTTTTGAAATTTGACATTTATATTAATTTTATTATATTATTTAGTATATATAATATATATTTCATTGAACTTAACTGTGTGTTTAGATATAATATTATTAAATCTCATCAAAAATATATTACGTGTTAAGAAAATATAAAGATAATTTTATTGTGAATATAAAATAAAAAATATAATAATAGGTATTTACTTATATTGAATATGTATACATATAAATTATTAATTTATAATTTTAATGAGACCATATATTACATAGAATGGTTTTTAAAAATTATTATCTTATTATTTTATTGATTTTTGTTAAATTTGAACCGATCTAAACCGGCGAAATTTATTAATTTATAGAAATTATTAATTTATCGAGAATTTATAGATGTTTTACGGTATATTTTTTGTTTCAAAAGATGTTTTGTTTCAATTCATATCTTAGCGGAGCTTACTGAGTTACTCGTAGCTGACTTTAATGGATTTAGAATTTCAAATAAAAATATGTATATTATTGGCTCAATAATTTTAGAATTTATTGTAAAATAATATGTTATTATTTAATGGTTTACAAAATATGGTAAGTTCATGATAAGCTTATCTGATCTGTGACAGAAATAAAAAGAATTAGAGAAGAGAGGAAAAATATGGACAAAAAAAAGTTAGGGACTGAACCTATTGTTTTAATTATGATATATTCTTTTTTTTGTCAAACAATTATGATATATTCAATAATCCTAAATAATTAACAATTTTAACATATATGGAGAAAGTAGAAATATATGGCTTGGGCTTCATCTCTATGTTTTATCTGAGGCTTAATAACTTTCCATATGAGATCCATATATCTTCAGAGCTTAAAAATATTTTCATGTAAGAGATCCAACTTGTCATGTTGCTGGAATAGAAAACAAGTGTTGTAGGTGGATGACTTCAATGATCGTAATGGTCACAGTGACCTCACATACTCAATAAAATTGTTGTAGGAAAATTGAATCTTGGTCTAGTTACCTTGTAGTTTCTTTCCATTTGTAGTTCTACTTATTCCGTAGCCACACGAATCCGCCATACTCAGAATCTCCACTTATTCAATACTTGATTCCTTGCATCCATGTGAGAAAAGACAGTAGCCAATTGATGTACCAAATGCTCGCTTTTGCACTGGTCTGGTGACCTTGGTGAACTAAACCATTCAAAGGTAATATGGCCAGTCATTTCAAGAATAATTTGACAGTGATTAAGTGATTTGAAGATGGTGCTAAGATTTCTTGTCATTTTCTTGTCACCCCACCATATCCTCTATAACTATTATCTTGTCGGGAGCCAACTCACCAAGATAGTTATGGGAAATGATCATAACACGTACATTCTTGAAAGGTAAAGTGTAATCAGAAACTGATGAGTTGGTTCTTTCAAAGTTTTGCCAATTTTAGAGTATGAAAAATTGAGAATCATTCACCAGGAGTTGGTTTGGCATTTCTTTGGCACCAACATTTATTTCACACTTCTTCCACCTCATCATACTCATGTGGATCTTAAAACTCACAATAGATATTTGTAGTGGTGAATGTAGGTAGAAGAGGACTAAGGGTGCAAGTGCACCCACCTTTTTTCTCAAAAAAGGTTTTGTAAGGAGTTTTGTTCAATTTTTGCACCCATTGGAAATTTATTTTGCATTCTTAATTCCGTACATTTGTGATGTTGTCTTTCTAATTTGTATATGTACACTAATATATGCACCCACTAACAATATGTTCTACATTTGTCCATGGGTATTTGGTAGTGATTATATGTACAAGAGTAGGGAAGAAGAATTATGTGGGTAACAATATCCTCATAACACAATTTTGTAATCAAATTCAAGTCGACAAAAATAAACTTTTGTATATATTGATATAAAAAAACTAAAAAGTTACAAGGATTGATCAGATACAGAAAGGGATTAACTAAAGTCGAAGAACAAAAGGTGAAGTCGAGGTCGATGTTAGGGGTGAAAGCTGCAACGTTAGGAATGCCCTTTTTCTATTTTTTCATCTTCCTTTTATATCCCACCTTCTTTGCCTTGCTTTCGTGATCTTCTCTCTTGCAGGTTGCCAATCCCGAGATCTTCGGGGTACTACTATTGTTGAGTCATCTTCTCCGATGATTGTGGAGGTTATTCTTTTGACTCGATCTCTTACAATCTTTGAATATATTTTTTTCGCTGAGCTTTTCAATAATTTCCATCGATTTTTGTGGGATATGATCCCCATCGTTTAGGTATAATTCTTCCTTATCGCAATCTTTCTGAGGCCATAAATCTCGCAGCCGCACCTTCCTTTGGATGTACTTGTCTTTCTAGCCCATCATCATTTTTTCAAAATGATGGCTACATGGAAGAAGCCCAGCTAGCAGGAATATGAAAGGATTCATAGCATGATTTGTGTGGGTGGTTCGGAAGAGATCCATGTGAGTGATTCTCTTATGGAAGTACTAAGAGAGGAAACACGTCTCCCATGGTCAGTTAGTGGTGACACCAAGCCTAGCAGCCGCAGTGATGTTGCTTCAGTGGATGTCGTTTGTACGAATTCGATTAACCTGTTGGGTTCTGGTGGTCGAGATCATCCACTAAAGAAAGTCAAAATTGCTAATACGGATTTGAGTTCGAGCTCGTCGAGTGATGGTGCTGGCGCGAGACCTTTCCATTGGCAATTCTATAAGGTAAAAGATTGCCTCATCACTGAAGATCTGGATAGCGTTGCTCATCTAGTAAGGCACTTCAAGTCTGTCGGTAGTCCGTTGCCGTCTCTTTGGAATATGATGGAATGTGACACCTATGTGAAGATGGCTTTTGCTCATGCCAAGGTGCCTCCCTTGGATCTGATATCTGCTTTCGCTATTGTACTCATCTTCCTTTAAATGAGGTTGTTTTTCAAGCTATGGAGGCTTATAATGAGTTTGGTGCGACTGTGGAGCAAATGTTAAAGGATGTTCCGTGTGATGACGAGCTTAAAAAACTCAAGAAGGTCGTAAGGGAGTTGAAACTCAGTTTGAATCTGGCTCATGATCGAGAATGTGCCAACTATGCCCCAATGGATGATGCCGAAAAGCTTGGGAATCAAGCCACTTCTCTCGAAGCTCGGTGATCTGGAAATGAAAGAAAAGCAGCCCTCGAGAGGGTTTCTTTGCTGGAGGCGCAGATCAAAATTTCGTCGGCTAAACATGTGAAGGATCTTCGTTTGGCTTCTTACGAAGCTAATATGACCCTTGGTGATAGCTACCTCGACGTGCTCTAAATGAGAAATGGGAGAGAAAGTAGGTTGCAACTGACTGTAAGGTTTGTCTTCGGAAGGTCATATCTAACATCAATCTTATCAAAAAAAAAACTAGAGAATTTTAAAAAAGATGTTTGTGTAAAAATACAAAGACATAAATCTAAGAAAACTTATAAATTTACGATAGTTAGATTTGGAAATTACTAAACTTACAAAATTTACAAATTGTATATATAAATTTCAGATCAAGTATGTTACATAGTTTCTTAAACAACATTTTAAATTAGGTATGTTTTTGTAACTATGTTCATTCATTAATAGTTAGTGTGCCATTGTACATCATCTATGATTTTTTTCAACAATAAATAGATATTTTGCAAAGTTAGTAGAAGTTGAGGGGTATATTCATCAATACCTTTAACTTTCTCACTACCTATCGAATTCCTGCTTTTTTTTTTTTAAAGAAAACAAAATCCGAGCAAAACCCTCGCTGAAAACGCCGCCGTTTGAATCGCTTCCTCCGGCCAATCTAATCATCGGCTCCGTCTGTAAATTTAGAAGAAAAAAAGAAGACTCTCAAGTGTTCCTTTGCAAGAAAAGTTCTCATCTTTTTTTTTATATTCCGGTCTCGTTGCGTTGCCATCCATGTACCTGAAAGAAGGATGCTCGTTGCTCTTAAAAGTTCAAAAACCAATCATCCCCTTCGTCCTCAACACAAATCTCAACGTGAACCTCCTCCCTCAAGCTCCAAACCCAGCAACGGAGATCAAAGAGTCATATGTCGTAAAGAGGCTGAGACAAGAGCCATGTGTCCCCTTGGCTTTGCACTTCTTCAAATCCGTTACCAACTCAAATCTCTTCAAGCACACGCCTTTGACATTCGAGGTCATGATCAGGAAGCTAGCGGTGGACGGTCAGGTGGATAGTGTTCAGTACCTTCTGCAGCAGATGAAGCTCCAAGGCTTCCAGTGTTCCGAAGATTTGTTTGTCAATGTTATTAGCGTGTACCGGCAAGTGGGTTTGTCTGAACGAGCCGTGGAGATGTTTTATAGGATAAAGGAGTTCGGGTGTGATCCTTCTGTTAAGATATATAACCATGTTTTGGATACGCTACTCGGTGAGAACAGGATTCAGATGATTTATACGGTTTATAGAGACATGAAGAGAGATGGGTTTGAGCCTAATGTGTTTACTTACAATGTGCTTCTCAAGGCTTTGTGTAAGAACAGTAAGGTGGAGGGAGCTCAGAAGTTGCTTGTGGAGATGTCGAATAAAGGCTGTTCTCCTGATGCTGTGAGCTACACCACGGTGATCTCGTCTATGTGTGAGCTCGGTATGGCGAAGGAAGGCAGGGAGCTCGCCGCAAGATTTGAACCTGTCGTGAGCGTCTATAACGCTTTGATTAATGGGTTATGCAAAGAGAGTGATTACAAAGGGGCGTTTGAGCTGATGAGAGAGATGGGGGAGAAGGGGGTATCTCCTAATGTTATCTCATACTCTACACTCATCAACGCGCTTTGCAGTTTTGGAGAAACCGAGCTCTCTTTCTCGCTTCTGGCGCAGATGTTGAAACGAGGGTGTCATCCAAATGTCCATACGTTGAGTTCTCTTGTGAAGGGTTGTTTTGTGAGAGGTACGAGCAGTGATGCTCTAGACTTGTGGAGTTCGATGATCAGAGGGTTTGAGTTGCAACCGAACGTTGTAGCGTTTAATACTTTGGTACAAGGACTCTGTTCCCATGGCGATATGGAGAAGGCTCTGTCTGTCTTTGCACACATGGAAGGAAACGGATGTTCTCCAAACATCAGAACTTACGGCTCTCTCATCAACGGGTTTGCCAAAAGAGGTAGCCTCAATGGCGCTGTTGATACATGGAACAAGATGCTAACTAGTGGATGCTCCCCAAACGTTGTGGTGTATACAAGCATGGTGCAAGCTCTTTGTAGGCACTCCAAGTTCAGAGAAGCTGAGTCTCTTATAGAGATTATGTGCAAAGAAAACTGTGCTCCTTCTGTGGCGACGTTCAATGCCTTTATCAAAGGCTTATGCGATGCAGGGAGGCTTGACTGGGCAGAGAAAGTGTTCATACAAATGGAGCAGCAATACAAGTGTCCTCCCAACATTATAACGTATAACGAGCTACTAGATGGGCTCTCAAAGGCAAACCGGATAGAAGAAGCTTATAGTCTCACCCGAGAGATATCCATGAGAGGTGTGGAGTGGAGCTCGTCTACTTACAACACGCTTTTACATGGGTCATGCAGTGCAGGTCTCCCAGGGATAGCTCTGCAGCTAGCAGGGAAAATGGTGGTTGATGGTAAGTCTCCGGATGAGATAACGAGGAATATGATAGTATTAGCGTATTGCAAACTCGGGAAGGCTGAGAGGGCTGTTCAGATGTTGGATCAAGTTTCTTCATGTGGAGGAAGAAAGTGGCGGCCAGATGTAATCTCATACACAAATGTGATATGGGGGTTATGCAGTTCTAATTGTAGGGAAGATGCAGTTATTATTCTGGAGAGGATGATAAGTGAAAGGATTCTCCCAAGTGTTGCTACGTGGAATATATTGCTTCGTTGTTTTATCATTGATGACAACTTGAGCTCATGATCAGTTTACCATATGACATGTCAAAACTTGTTCAGTTCATCTATGTATTGAGTTAGAAGCATAAACTCTGGAGGATATATGGGAATCATGTGATCACATGGAAGCTTTTCGGTATGTGACACTGAGAATACATTGGCAAATATGATGAGACAGTCCGTCAAAGAGTGTTTCCTCAAGGAGATAGCTCTAGATTCTCGGGCCAAGGTTTTGAGTTTATATTCTTTTGTGTATAATAGATAGTTCGTTGATGAATAGAACAATATGTTATGATATTGTAACCCTTGATTGAAAGTTATGAACTCATGATCAAAAGATAATGTTGAAGTTTCCTTGAGCTTTAAGATCTCACATGAGATTATAATATTGAACTTGATTATGTGCTATAGAATTCAACATGGAGCACAGCAATCTCTATCTCACATTTGCCTACAGCGCTCGTGAAGAAAATTTCCGAAAACATGATAACAAAACAATCAATCCTAACGTCAAGAGATTACACGGAAAACTCTAAGCTGTTATTTCCATATCTGGTCGGTGATGTAATATTTGTAAATGATGTAAAGGGGTGGAGATTTTCGTATTAATAGTCAAGAATAAACAAGCTCGATCAATTATAAGAACTAAAGATGCTTGTCTAAACAGTTCGTCTAAACAAGTATCTTTCTATTTTATGGTTTGAGGTTGTCTGGGTCAAGCTCGCCTAGTGGTCGAGGTCGTCCAAGACTTTGTCTGTGATGAAGAGGCGATGTTCTTCTTTTCTGAACTTTTTTTCAACGAGTCTGACGTCTTCTATTTATAGTGACGTACGTTTTGTCTTCTAGTGAAATCATCAATTGTTGCTTAACGGACTGGGCCTGATTTTGGGCTTAGCTCTTAACGGGTCTGTGCTAAGCCCATCTCCAACAATTATCCCCTCCACAGTTCGCCAAGTGTTGAATCTTGGTGAATTCTTCTCGAATCTTCTGAGAAAATCAAGTCAGGCTTGGAAATTGTCGGGAAATAGGACAACATCTTTTTTCTTTCCTATATAAATGATGGTTGGATCTCTTATGTATTTTTTTTTTAGAACTTGTCTCCCATTTGGAAGCAAAGGTAAAGATTTTGCTCTCTCTTTTTATTTTGGTGTGGTCCTTGTCATCTTTGTTTATTATTATTCTTTTTAGGGAAATTGGGCTGTATAACCTTCAAACAAATTATAATTCATTAGATAACTAAAACCCCTAACTTTTATCTACAGCACATGTATTTTATGTAATAATGCTATATTACCCTTCAATTCAACATGTGTAACCTGCTGAGAATTATTAATTAAAAGAATTATTAAATAAATAATTTAATAAATTGTGGTTATCATTGTTCCACATCTCTTTCTCTTCTTCTTCCTCTTCTCCTCCAATCTCTGTTTCTTTTTCATACATACGAACACAAACCACTAGACGAAAAAAGAACATAGATTCTGAGCTTGTGGAATTGAGTTTGGAGGAGAAGATGGCACCGTAGAGAATGACGAGGTGACATCACGATTTTTTTTTAAGTTTTTTTTTAATGTTGTTGATCTTGATTTTTTTCGTTGTTATTTAACTTGTTATAGTACGATGTATTGATATGGTATAGTGAAGAATAATTACTCTGGACTAGTGAATGCGTGTATCACCATGTCTGTAAAAAGAGGAAGATGTGAAGAAGATGAACTCGTCGACTATAGTATATGTAATGAAAGAAAATTATAGTATAGTATGATTCTTATATTTTTGTACAATTCGCAAGTACCAAACTAAATAGTATGCTACAGTTCTTGTATTATTGTACCATCGATTGTTTGATAAATTCATTATTTATCAATTTTTAGTTTACAACTATATGTACTATACTATGTATTTTGTTCTATACTATTTGAGTTTAGAGTTCATACTTGGGTTTAGGGTTTAATGATTAAGATTTAGGGTTTAGTATTTGGAAGGTGGGGATTGAGGTTTGGGTTTAGTGACCGTATTATGTATGGTTCCATTTGACGATTAATAAAGAGTGTTCTTTTTAGCTCACCAATTTGTACTATACTATGTATTTTATTCCATTCTATTTGGGTTTATAGTCTATACTTGGGTTTAGGGTTTAGTGATTAGGATTTAGGGTTTAGTATTTGGAAGGTGTGAGTTTAGGTTTGGGATTAGTGATAGCATTTTTGGGTTTAGTATTCAAAAGTTAGGTCTGAGTTTAGCATTGGGGAGTTTTGTTTGGATTTCGTTTAATATTATATACTCCCTCCGTTCTTAAAAGATGTATGTTCTGAAAAAAAAATTGTTTAAAAAAGATACATTTTTTACCTTTTTAATGTATGATTTTATGAAAAATTGTAACTTTCAAAAAAACTAATGGTGTTTATTGAATTTCTATTGGCTAAAAGTTATAGAAAATTGTTATTCACAAAAAACAATGCATATTTAATAAGTTTTCTTAATATATGTGAAAAATCTAGAATATACATCTTAAAAAAAACAGAGGGAGTACTATTTTCAGATTTTGATAATTGAGTTTAAAGTTTATATTTGAGTTTAGAGTTCAGTAATTAGGGCTTAGGGTTTAGTATTTTGATGGAAGGGTGATGTTTAAAGTTTAGGGTTTAGTATTTAGGAGTTGAGGTTTGGATTAAAGTTTAGTATTTACTAGATGTGAGTGGATTTTGAATCCTATTAATTTTAGTGATATGGTATAGAAAATTAGATGCATATTTATGTGTTAAACAAAAGTGTGGTGTTGGTTGTATTACGTGTGATAATTAATTGTGGGGGTGTCAAATTGTTGATATCATCAGTTTCTCTCTCTATTACTGGCAACTTGAACAAAAAAAGGGTAATACCGGATAGAAGTTGACATAATTGTTATAGGCTTTATTATGTCAAAATCAATGCTCTGCACTTAATTTCCTTTTCAAATTTGGTCATTTGGCAAATTCACCCTTCTTTTTATTATATTTTTTTTTGGCTTCTCCTTGCCGACACTCTTTCTCGTCTCTCTCCTTCCCTTTTTTCTTTTTTTTTTACGGTAGAGGAAGTGTGGAGGTCTGTGATGTGTGGGAGGAGGTACTGAGCTTGCTTGAAAAGGGGTTGAGCTCGTCATCCATAAGAGGTCTGAGAGGAGTTCGTCGGTGGTGGTGCCGAGCTTGCTGCCTGCTGTTCCGAGCCTGTTAACGTCGGCTCTGAGCTCGTCGACGGTGGTACTGAGCTAGTCTCCTGTTTCTCTGAACCCGTTATTGGCGGCTCCAAGCTCGCCTCTTGATGTCCCTAGATCATCGATGGCGGATCTGAGCGCCCCTCCTCACGTCCCGAGCTTGCCAACGGCGGATCTGAGCTCGCCTCTCGACGTCCCGAGCTTGCCAACGGCGGGTCCGAGCTTGCCTCTCGACGTCCCAAGCTTGCCAACGGCGGGTCCGAGCTTGCCGACGGTGGCTCTGAGCTCACTTCCTGACGTCCCGAGCTTGCCAACGGCGGGTCTGAGCTCGCCTCCTGACGCCCCGAGCTTGTTCATGGTGACTCCAAACTCATCTCCTGTTGTTACTTCGGGTTCGTTGTTGGTGAAAGAGTGTGGTCGAGATGCGGAGGGCACGAGCTTGCCATTGGTGGGGTTGAGCTTGGCTTTTGTTTCAAGTTCATCAGTTCCTAGCTCGTTCCTAGGTTCGAGCTTGTCGTTTTCTGTTCCGAGCTTGCCGTTATCGATGGAGCCGTGTCGCGGTGAGGTGGGGTTGAGCTCGTCGTCTTTTGGTTCGAGCTCGTCTTTCTTTCGAATTTATCTTCTGTTCTTGAGCTAGAGTCCATAAGTCGGCATTATTTGCACTCTGTTGGATAAACAGCGAGTAGTGTTTGAGAAAAGCCGTCGAGAGTTGATTGTAGTCATCGATAGAATGAGCTTCAAGGCGTGAGAACCAACCAAGGGCGAGTCCGCTTAAATTTTCCACAAACAATTGACAGAGACCGGTGTCGCGTTCCTCTGGTGAAAAGTTGGCTCTCCCCGTTGCGATACTGAAAGCGGTGAGATACTCTCTTGGATCAGATATTCCGTTGTAAGTCGGGAGTTTGATTTTGTTCTTCTGATGTCGGACAGGAATACTGAGGAAACGAGTTGTAAAAGGTGTATTGTGGATCTCGTGGAGTACACGATCGATCTCTGGTGCTGTGCTGGTTGCCTGATGGACTTTGGAGTTCATGTTTTGCACCTGAGCCCTCATTTCTTCAATGTCGCCGTCTATGTGTTGGGTTTCCCTGTTGGTGATCTGCAGGAAATTAGTATTGTTGCCTGGGCGCTGATGTCTGGAGTCGATGATTGGTGCTGAAGATTCGCTCACATGAGTCTGAAATTGTTGTCCAGAACTTGCGATTGGTGCATGTAGATCGTTGGCTTGGATTGATCGATGCTGTCCTGAACCGGTCGCTGGTGTTGGTACATCGTTGAAAAGAACACGCTGGAGTCGTGGAGTGATATCAACTTGTTGTGATCGTGGTGCACCAATCTCGACAGACTGGAGTTCGTTGATGCGGTTGTTGCAAATAATCTGAGAATGCGCGAGGTCGTCCAAACGAGAAGTCGTTCCTCGAGCGAGCTCGTCGATCCTACCGAGAAGTGTTTGAAAGATCAGGGAGATGTCCGGCTGAGTGGAGTACATCGTTCTTGTGTTAGACATGGTGCTGGCTGGATGATGTGAGATCGTAACCGCTGCTGGTAGGGCCAAGGTCGCAACCATAGATGGTTGGGTTGAGGTGTTGGCTTGATGGTCCGAGGTTGCCACCATTGATGGTTTGTCTGAGATCGTCGCCACCAGTGTCGAGGTGTTGGCTGGATGGTCCGAGATTGTCATTGCAGCTAGTTGTGCGCTAGTCGCTCCAGGATGGTCAGTGGTTGCCGAGATCAGAATGTCTGGTTGCGATGTGGGTTCTGTGACTGCCGAGCTGTCTTGAGGTGAAGAAGAATCTCCGGCCCCACGGTGGGCGCCAATTGTTGTTTCCATATCTGGTCGGTGATGTAATATTTGTAAATGATGTAAAGGGGTGGAGATTTTCGTATTAATAGTCAAGAATAAACAAGCTCGATCAATTACAAGAACTAAATATGCTCGTCTAAACAGTTCGTCTAAACAAGTATCTTTCTATTTTATGGTCTGAGGTTGTCTGGGCCGAGCTCGCCTAGTGGTCGAGGTCGTCCAAGACGTTGTCTGTGATGAAGAGGCGATGTTCTTCTTTTCTGTACTTTTCTGAACTTCCTTTCAATGAGTCTGACGTCTTCTATTTATTGAATTTTAGAAATTAAAAATTATGAAATTTGCGAAACATTTAATTTAAAATTCATTTATTGAAAGATTAAATGTAAACATACAATAATTATTCATCTTCATCATTACCAAACTTGTTCCAAATATTTTCGATTAAATCATATTTCAATTGTTCATGTAAATGCCTATCACGAACATGATAGTCCCTATACCTGGTCCTGAACATACATCAGAAAGTTATTATTGAACTATAGTCCTACACACATATAAGTAAAGAACAGATCACTCATCACTCACCTTAAGTACCTGACACTCTCTCAGAAACTTCGCCTGCTCGTGATACCGTTCTTTGAGCCTCTCAACTTCTTCATGAATAGCCGTAACCCATGGTTGCCTGAAATGCAGCCCGTCATTCTGCAAAAAGCAGATAAGTATTTGTCAGAATATGAACCATAAAAAGAACCAGATTAATAACAGTACATACCTCGAAGTCTTTGCAGATAAAGTATCTTTTTCCCAGGAGGTAGTCGTACGTATCATCTTCATTAACGGTTTCCTTCGTGATTGATCCACATGGGCACATTTTGGGAATCCCCTGTTGCGCATTTGCAACAAAATCGACCATGTTGTAGTAGTCTTTCTGTGCTTTCTTATCTCGAAGTTCTTCCTCCATTTCAGAACCTGCAAGTAAAAAAAAGTTATCAGGTTCGTAAATAGCTATAAGGATAGCTAAACTCAAATGGTTTCGATTATCCCGAACCCTTAATCGATTTAGAAATCAATCTCGAACCCTAAAATAATTTATAACGCTTTCAGGAACTGTAAATCAATTCAGAAGTCAATCCCAACTCGATTTGAAACCCTCAATCTATTAAAATCCCACGATAGAACACTAAAACAACAAAGAACCAAATCGAGATGCAGAAAATATTGAACCCAGACGAAAACTGTAAATCGTAAAAAATCCCCAACTCGATTTGAAACCTAAAATCGATTTAAACCCCACGATAGAACCCTAAAACTGACTAAATCAACATGCATCAACTCCAAATCCAAAAATATTGAGCTAAATACTGCCGATTTACCTTCACCGTTTCACGATCTCTGAATCGCCTGTCGCCTTCGAGAGAGTTTTTTTTTAAAAGACGGAGAAAGAGAGTGAATGTTTTTTTCCACATGCGAAACACAACCCCCAGCAGGACCACTCCCGCCTTGCCACGTCCTTAAGGATTTGATCCTTAAACGCCTTAATTTAGGATCAATCCTTCGGTTACGAAATTTTTTTAATATTATTTATGTCATTTGCCTAAGTAATCGCGCTTAGGATTCATTACGAACCCGCGTTGCAGAAGAAACTGAGAGAACACTTATATATTGGACAATTCTATCAAATATTTTTATAAAAAAATTGTCACAAAAATAGCATTTAACAAAGAAAATAACTAAAATACTTTTTTTTTAAAAGAATTTTTGTTTTTTTTTTTGTTTTTAACAATTTGAAACATTATCTTCAAAATTTCAGTCCTTAACTCTAAACTCTAAGTATAGATTAGTTAATCTTAGGGTGTAAATATATTTTTACTTTAATAAAGCTTCTTTTTGAAAATTATTTTTGTGACAAAAATTTAAAGATGACTATCCTAGAAAATTTCTCCTTATATATTAGTCTGAAAACATTATAATATTTGATCAACGTCATATGTCACGAGAACGATTCTTACATTTCTTACAAAAATAAGTTAGTTCATCTAAATATATATTATATTTTTCAATAAATTAGCCATAAAATCAATTATTAACATATATAAAGTATTTTTTTCTTTTTTTTATTCCTTAGACAAACTTACTTTGATAAATTTGTCATGTCTTGGCCATAAACTTATTAAATTTTGACAGATTTAGTGATGATTTCCACAAATTTAATTTCTTTGGCCACAAATTTATTTAATTTTGATAGAGTTATGTAGCATCGATAGATTTAATTTTAACCACAAATTTACTTCATTTTGATAGATTTACTTAAGATTCGATAGATTAATTTTTATTTTGGCCACAAGTTTACTTTATTTTGACACATTTAATTAAAACCTGATAGATTTATTTTTATTTTGACCACAAATTTACTTTATTCTAATAGAATTATTTTGAATTTGATAGATTTGTTTTTTTTTCTTTAGTGACTAATTTATTTAATTTTGAAAATAATAATTAGGATTCGATAGACTTTTATTTGTTATTCTGACAAAAAAAATTACTATATTTAATCAAATTTGAATGGTTATACAAAATTGTAACAAACAGTTTAAATCCAAAAATAGTAATTTTAACCATAACCATCTAAACAGTACACGAGTTGTTAAATAATCTAATAAGTTTATATTTCTGGCCACATATGTACATGAGTTGTTAAATAAAACAGTAACAACCCAGTTAACTTTTGTAAAAATCGAAACCATTTTTGCTTCATTTCTTAGTGTGTTCACTACTTCAGCTACATGTAAGAAAATATTACCCAACGCCTCCACTCAAAGAAATTAGACTCAGCAAATGCAAAATAATGTGTCCTTTTTTATGTAAGATGGCTGATGTACTTCTGGGGCAAAGCGAAGTTACACGGTGTGGAAGAAGAACGTCTCCATCTATGGATCAGCCGTGGCAGCGGGAAATCTACGACTTCTCACGATTCCTTAGATGGTACAATCACACTTCGTTTCCACTCCTGACTTTTACTTGAAAACCTTAATGATGAAACTAAAGTGTTTCGATTTTGCTCTCTTCTTTAGTGGAAAGAGGATTGATAGAGCCAAGGAAACTGGGGATAGAGCAACAGCTATGGGAAGCTTCTCGAAGAGAAATTGATCAGCTTCCATCACCTACTTCTTCAAATCACAATCTCGATGCAGATTCATAGTAAATGTATATAGAATCTGTGTGCCATCCTTTTTTCACACACTTGATTGTGTAACCTTTGGTGTTCTTATTTTGGCAAATCTAGGTCCAACACGCTTTGTGATAAGGAAAGAAAAAAAAAACACTGCAACATAACACAAGCAATCAATATCCAGATCGAAGAGAAAAAACTAAAACAAAAATCTCTAGAACACATTCTCATTCCTTCTACAAGACAAGAATAGGATCTTCCATAGCTTCTTCAGCAAAACTACCACCACCTCCACTCTTACCATTCAACACAACCACACTTCCTTCAGCATCAACATCAACAATCACTGAATCTCCATCTTTAATCTCCCTTGAAAGCATCTTCTCCGCCATGCTATCTTCCAACAGCCTCATTATCGCTCTTCTCAGCGGCCTCGCACCGTAGCTCGGGTCAAACCCTTCATCCACAACTCTCTCCTTAAACCTCTCGGTCACTTGAAGCTCAATCTCTTTGTCCTTAAGCCTCACCACCACTTCTTTAAGCATTATATCAGCAATCTCCTTCACTTCCAGCTTCGTCAGCTGCCTGAAAACAATCATCTCATCTAACCTGTTCAAGAACTCCGGTCTGAAATACTGTTTCAGTTCCTCAGTGACCAAGCTCTTGATCCTGTTGTAGCTGCTGTCTTTCTCGTCGTAGTCCAGATCAAACCCGATTCTTCTACCGCCCTTTTCAATCACGCTGCTTCCTACGTTCGATGTCATGATCAGAAGCGTGTTCTTGAAATCAACGGTTCTTCCTTTGCTGTCAGTGAGTCTCCCGTCTTCTAGGATCTGAAGCATCATGTTGAAAACATCAGGATGGGCTTTCTCTATTTCGTCGAAGAGGACAAGCGTGTAAGGCCTGCGTCGAACTGCCTCAGTTAACTGACCTCCTTCCGTGTACCCTACGTAGCCAGGAGGTGAACCGATGAGTTTTGAGACGGTGTGTCGTTCCATGAACTCACTCATGTCGAGACGGATCATTGCTTCCTCTGAACCGAAGTAGTAAGCAGCCAAGGCTTTGGCAAGCTCTGATTTCCCCACACCGGTTGGACCAGAGAAGATGAAACTTGCTATTGGGCGGTTCGGGTTCTTGAGTCCAACACGCGCACGTCTGATGGCTCGGCTTATAGCTTTGACTGCTTCGTCTTGGCCAATGACTCTTGTGTGAAGGGTCTGCTCCATCTTGAGAAGACGGCTAGATTCATCGGACGAGACTTTCTCTACCGGGATTCCTGTCCAGGTGGAGACAATGTGTTGGATGTCTGATTCAGTGACAGTAGGTCCTCCTTCTTCGCCAGCTTCAGTCTCAGCTTTGCTCACTTCTTTGCCTTTGGCTAAAACAGCAGCTATCTCGGCCCTAAGCTCTATTTCCCGGTCACGGTGAGAACCAGCCTGTTGGAGAAGAAACTGTAAACACCAATCTTGGGTTTATAGACAGTAAGACAAAAACTCGAAGACGATACCTTCTCAAAGTCTTGGCCTCTCACAGCTTCATTCTTCTCCTTTGTGATCTGTCTGAGTTGCTTTTCAAGCTCCCTAGCTTCCTCAGGTACCTAAACATACACACAATTCCACTCTGAATAAACTCAAAAAGATATAAAAGACAATCTGCTGATAATAAACCTGAGCATGGCGTAGTCGAACTCGAGACCCAGCTTCATCAATCAAGTCAATCGCTTTGTCCGGAAGAAACCGATCACTATTCATTCAAGAGAAGAAACAGGACTTGAGTAAATGATGCAAACCTGTGTAATCAACTGTGTTGACAACAGGAAGAAACAAGTAGTACCTGATGTACTGATGAGACAACTGCGCAGCAGCAACCAAGGCTTCATCAGTGTACCGGAGCTTGTGGTGGATCTCATAACGCTCACGCAGACCGTGCAAGATCTGTATAGCTTCATCTACAGTTGGTTCAGGTACCTTCACAGGCTGGAACCTTCTCTCTAATGCAGGATCTTTCTCAATATGCTTTCTGTACTCATCCAACGTTGTTGCACCAATACACTACAACAATAAAAAATAATATAAACTTAAGAGTTTCCATTTTTAGTTAACATACATTTTGACCAATAGAAAGAATGAGGATTTCCTTTACCTGCAATTCACCTCTGGCAAGAGCTGGCTTTAAGATGTTGGCAGCATCAATGGCACCTTCAGCGGCTCCTGCGCCGATCAGAGTGTGCACTTCATCGATAAACAGAATGATGTCATCACTTTGCCTGATCTCCTCCATAAGCTTCTTCAATCTTTCCTCGAATTCTCCACGGTACTTTGTTCCAGCCACTAGAAGACCCATATCAAGGGTTATAACCTGGAAAGTAAAGGTAAACACTCTTCTCAGCATCTTATAAACAATACAAATGAACCAATGGGAGAATATTTTGTTTACCGTCTTCCCCTCAATTGTTTCAGGAACATCACCACTGGCTATTCTCTGTGCTAGTCCTTCAGCTATTGCTGTCTTACCAACTCCAGGTTCTCCAATTAGACAGGGGTTGTTCTTGGTTCTCCGAGCCAAGATCTGGACCACTCGTTCAATCTGTGGCTGCCTTCCCACAACCGGATCTAGTTTTCCCTGTAATAGAAAGTGGAAAACAAAAGCTTAACATTACACTTTCTTGAGAGTTTCTTCAAGATGAGTGTTAAGTAAGCCATTTTTATTACCTCCTCTGCTAGTTTAGTTAAGTTAGTCCCATACTCTTCTAGCGTTGGCATCTTGCTGTTTCCGCTGGATCCTCCACCAACGCTTGCGGTCACTTCATTGTTTTCTCCGACCATACGTACAACCTGACTCAAAATGTAATCAAGAAACTGTTTCCAAAGACTAAACATGGTTGTGAGGACTCAGATTGATGCATTTACCTGCGTCCGGATGTTACTAGCATCTACACCCAAATTCTCCAGGACACGAGCTGCAACACCTTCCCCTTCACGAAGAAGACCAAGCAGAAGATGCTCTGACCCAATGTAGTTATGCCCTATAGTTTAAATAACAACAAAAAGGTTGCCAAATTAGCAAGAGACTAAAAAGCTAAAGTAATACAGAAACAGATCCAGGACAGGCTCTTACCGAGTTGTCGAGCTTCCTCTAGAGACAACTCCAGGACACGCTTTGCACGAGGAGTGAATGGGATCTCCACAGCCACGAATCCACTGCCTCTCCCAATGATCTTCTCCACCTCCACGCGAGAATCTTTAAGATTGATCCCCATGGATTTAAGAACCTTTGCAGCGATTCCAGTCCCTTCCCCAATGAGACCCAACAGTATCTGCTCAGTGCCAACAAAGTTATGTCCAAGTCTCCGAGCTTCCTCTTGAGACAGCATTATGACCTTGATAGCTTTCTCGGTGAACCGTTCAAACATGGCTTTTGTCACACATCGGCTAGCTTTTCCTTTGCGGGAAGAGATTTGAAGGTTAACTTTACTAAAGAAACCATGAGCAGGCCTTGCTATTAGATCCACTGCATTGGCAGCCCTTAAGCCTGAGAAGCTCTGGATGCTCAAAACCGGCGTTTGTGAAGTGTACATCATCTTCACACATCGTCTTGGTTTTCTATAGTCGTCGGACTGAACATGTCTTCCGGGACCAAGTAAAGGACGGGCTGTGAAATTAGCCAAGAGCCTAGCCATGATGGCGAGAGTTGGATGGAGGCTGCATTGGGTAAACGGTAAATCATAAGTTGTAAGCTCTTATAGACCAAAAATAAAAGACAACACCAGAAGAAGAGAAAGTTTTGGCTAGAGAAGGCAAACATCACAAAAAGAAGCGAGAGAGAGAGAGATTGAAGCTAATCATACTCTTAAACCAGTTTATAGAAAGAGCTCTCTCTCTCTCTCTCTCTCTGGCACAAAAGATGCATAACTCAGTCCACTAACTAAAAGCAGAACAGTCATTCTGAGTGAGATTAGCAACCAAAGCATACAATCTTTGAACAAATACAAAACCCTAATCCCCAAGTAAACATTTTTTTCTCAACTGAATACAAGAGAACCTAAAGGAACAACCTGAAGATTTTAATAAAAAGTCTCTGACCTTTACCCTTCAAAGTTAACACGACACAGAAACAGAAACAGAAACCTCTCGTAAGATTAATGGAAACAGGAAAAGAGAGAGAGGCAGAGAAGAGGGTTTTAGGTTTTACCGGCTAAAGTGCGAGAGAGAGACTCTTGTAATGGTCGGCCCGTCTGGGGAAAGAGATAGGTAGCGGAAGACGAACGAAACAAAGGAGATTACTTTTGCTTCTCTCTCTCTCTCGTTTTATCTAACTCTGTCTCGTCGTCTAAACTGCATCGCAGCCGTTCATAACATGTCACCCACCTAACAACGTTACGTAGAAGCCGTTGGATCACTCAAGTGTGTTTTGCGCCGTCAGATTTTAATTACCTTTTTGTCTTCAGGGATTTTAAGGGTTTGGGTTTAGACAAACCGGTTTTCTCCGAACCAAAACAAAAAAAATACAATCAAAAAATAAAACCAAAAATCAAAACCGGGTCGTTGTGACGACAACAAACTCTTTTTTCTTTTCATATCTACTTTCATCGGCTAGAGAGAGAGAGAGAGAAAGAGATGAGTTACGGTGTCGTCGTCGCTGCCTACGATTATTTGCTCTTCCAAGGTTCTTAAATTTCTCACTCCCCCCCCCCCCCACCACTTTGCGTCTGTCTTTCACCTTTCAGCTTTCTTCTTCTTCTTTGATCTTATCCTTTTAGTTTGCTTGTGAATTGAGATCTATGTCGGTTTATACGTTTTCAATTTTAGGAATGTCAATAGATCAGATCGGTTCATGGCTAGAGAGAGCTTTTCGATCTTACTCCTCTCTCTCTGTTTTCGATTAGTTCGGTTTCTTTCTCAGTTTTAGACGATCTTAGTCATCTCTGTTTTCGAATTACTCTGCTTTCGATTGATTAGTTCGGTTTCTTTCTGTGTTTTAACGATCTTGGTCCTTCCGTGTTTCTCTGAGTTAATTGTCCGATCTTGGACAAGTCTTTTCGTTTTTGTGACTCTGAGGTTTTTTTTTAATTAATACTCTGTTTGTTTGTGACAAGTTTTGCTGACGTTTGTGTCTTTCTCTCTTTGCTTCAGTTTCTTTCTTGCATTGATTGATTACAATCTCTCATATTTATTTAGAGAATTAAGACACTTGATTCCTCTTTTCCGTTTTTTTTTTTTTTTTTGGGTTGATTTTTCCCTATTTAACAATGGAGTCTTGTGAAGGATACTAAGAACAGTTTTTTTTTTGATTAAACCTTCTTTGTTAGGGTACTAGAGCAATAGAGAAATGGAAGAAGGGTATGAGAGTCGTCGAGGGAGTAGATGGGAAGAGCTGGACACTGACATCTTAGTCCGCATCTTCCAGAAGTTTAGCATCTTTGAGTTGACTTCGGGTTTAGCTCATGTCTGTAGTGGTTGGAGAGCTGCTTGTTGCGATCCCATCCTCTGGAAGACTCTTGATCTCTCCCACATGAGATCTAGCTTCATCAAGATCCCTTTAGAGCCTTACGTCTACGTGGAGCGTCGCTCCGATGAGGCCCTCACCCGCATCCTGAAACTCTCCATGAATCTCAGTGGAAGAAACACCAGGGCCTTGGTTTTCCATTTCAACTTGTTCTTGAGTGATGATCAGCTTACTTACACCGCAGAGAGGTAACCAGTCTTACTTGAGTTTTAAGATTCAGCTTTACTTAGATTTTGAAATCTTTTGTAGGTGTCCAGGGTTGAGACGGATCGTCCTTCCGGCTTGGAACAGGATAAAGAAGACTGGGATATGCAAAGCCATAAGGATCTGGAAAGATCTCGAGTCACTAACTATGCCTAGCATCGCAAACCCGCCTTACCTCTTAACAGAGATCGCCAAGAACTGCAAGAACTTCAAGGAGCTCAAGATCATGGGACCCTTCGAGATCTTCTTTGCCAACACGCTCATCACTTACCTCCCTAACCTCAAAACACTCAGCCTTAGATGCTCTGCCATCAAGCGAGAAGCGCTCATAAAGATCCTCGACGGGTTACCTCATCTTGAAGTGCTCAACATATCGCACTCTTACCTGGTGGAGTACAGCGTGTGGCAACCGCAGCAGAAAGTGATTGTTAGAGAGCTGGATAAGACGATACTTGAGAAAGCTTCGAGGCTGAAGAGGTTCTTGACTTGTATGGAGCATGAGACTTGTGTCATGTGTCAGAGGACTGAGAATGATGAAGGGATTGTGAGATGGTACAAGTATGAAGAAGGAGAGTGGAAAGTTGATGAAGTGAGCTCTCTTCATCTTTGATTGGTGTATCTGACTTACTTCCCCATCTTTCATTGTTTGTGTGTTTCTCTCTTTTTTTGTTGGTTTGTTTTTGGTTTTGAACGTTTATTGTGTGTATATAAATGTAGGCCATGCCACAAAAGTTTGTATTTAGTGATCAGTTCTAGATCACCAACCTTGACTCATGAGTAGGAAAATAAATAAAAACAAACAATTTCTAATATGTTTTTTTCATGTCTTTTTGGCAGACACGGAGAGCTACATTCAAAACTCAAAAGTATATTTTAGTCATTAGCTTTGCATACTTAACCGTGTTATTATAAAATGGTCTGATCAGCTAAAGCATGAGTCCCACTGCAACATTTTAGTTTTAAATGATCAGTTTATTTTAGTTGCATTAGTAGACGCGAAAATGTTGCTACTACAGCTCAAAGCACATTGAGATGTTTTCTATGGTGTTTCATCATTCTACAAGATTATTTATACAAAATTTCCTCCTTGAAGTTAGATATAGCTCTGGTGCTCAGGTTTGGTAATGACTACTTTCAAGATCGTGTTTGAAGCATATTTGCTTATTTGAATACGCGTTATTCAAAATCTAAACCAACCAAGTAAGTGTTTGAGATGTTCAAGTCAACTGCTCCTTGTTTCTATGATGAATGTACACGTGGTGAAAGGTCAAGAAGAAGAGGAAAGTGCAAACATTTTAGTCTCCCGTCTACGGAAAAGAAACTGATCAGTTCCAACACTTCTATTATTTACCTAGAGTAAAGTAAGCAGCAACACTTCTATCTATGTATTTTCTTTATTTTGAATAATGTGACCAGGGCATGTTTTTATAAAAACCGATTAGCGTTTGCATGTTTTTATAAAAACGTGTATACCAAATTTATTCAAGTAGATTGAACAACTAGACTTTTCTTATCAATGTATGAATCAGTTTCATTAGTATATTGAAACTATATGACCGATAATGAAGTATATGTTATGGAAAATTCATATAACAATTAACCACCAAACCAAATAATTAAACAACATAACATGTTCATAAGTGGATATTTACAGATACAAAACTCATAAAATGACAAAACAGTCTATATTTCTATCACCCATCCTCCGAAAAAAAACAAAACAAAATATTCCACTGCAACCATGAATTATATAAAATTAACTCAAACAAGATTCATGCAAAGCTTAGCTATAACTCAATTGGTTATAAATCAACACTCCCTATACAAACTTTACAATAGATACTACAAGTGTCTTGGTTAGCTAAACCATAGACTGTTTACAAATTTAAAATTAAAATAACATAACTACTAGAGCTAAATGCAACATAACAACTAATACTATGAAAGTCTCTTACAAATAAACACAATATGAAAATAATACATAGTCTAGATAAAAACAAAATTGTAACACATTAAAAAAAATCAATTCAACACAAACAAATAACTCTAAAAAATTAAACACCCATGAATAAATGATCCTTAAAACCAACGTTAGAAGAAGACAATGAAATAATCTATTTAACCTCACCCTGTATAATACAATTCTACAAAACCTTATGCCCCCACAAATACTCCAAGAATGAGTAACCTACCACTTATATCTCATCGATTCTCACATCAAACAAGATCTACATGTGGAAACCCAAAGCAAACACTCCAAGTCTACATCCACAGACCCAACACACAACAATCTGTAATTGATTTTCAGATACCATCCATCATCGACAGCCAAGGTAATTTTAATGACTTAATGACTGAGAGCATGGAATACATGTTAACATACCATGACATTCACCACCACAATTCAACATACTTATTGAAGAAACCACCCAATACGTGATGAATGAAGTAAGAGACGACAACAATATCTTAGCTAATGATCTTCAAGTTACTCTAACTATCAAAGACTATAACCAAAACGCAACATCAAGACTAGACGTTGATCTGATCATCACCGATCTAGAGGGTACTAATAGGCCTCCAACTACGGAAGAAGAAAACGATATATGCATCGTATGCTTCAGAAATTACAACGATGGAAACAATCTTTGCTCTCTTACTTGCAGACATCATTTCCATTTTCCTTGCATTGATCAGTGGCTTCGCACAAAATAAGTTGTCTGGTATATAGAGAAAGTAATCTATGATGCCAACTTAATAAAAATAAATAAAAGGGTTTATTGGGTTATAATTTCCAATATCACTTCTGTCACTTTTGTCCTCATTTAGATATTTTTCTTTTTGATATTTTTCTTTTTCTTTCTCACCATTTAGAATTTTTCTTTCTCACCATTACAAATTTCTAGATTTATGTTCATCTTGACTTTGTAGCTCTATGCTTTGTTTTCTGCTTTCCATTTTATTTAAAAGGAAAAAACACCCTCCCTTCTAAAGTGCTCAAACAAAACTTCAATTTATCAATAATATTATATACTTATTAACCCTTCTCTTTCTGTTCCCATGCAATCTCCTCTAATCCCACGTCCTTATACAACAATAATTTTCAATCCAAGCTCCAAAAAATTCAACCTTAACAATAGGTAAAAATTTGACACCAAAATTCTATTTAAATTTTTTATCATATACATATAAACTCGACTATTCTTGTTTTCATGACTATTCATGTTCTCATGCATTCTCCTCTAATCCCACATCCTTTTACAAGAATAACTTGCAGCCCAAGCTCAGGAAAATCCAACCTAAGCAAGCACTCACTTCCACACAACGCCTATGAGTGGTATTGTTAAAGTTATATTTAAATAAATCAGAACTAGATCACGAAAGAAGCACAGCTTGAATATGTGCTGGTTGGAAAATATATCTCTAAAAAGTATGTGTCGATTAGAGGTGTCCTTGATTCGGTAAATAAAGCCTTCACTTGATATATGTAAAGATACAAACTCATTTTATTATCCAAATTATATTAATTTTGGTGCAACTATCACCTATATATTATTCTTACTTCATTAATAAATGGGAAACAACTTACGCTATTCATATTTTGCCTGAATAACTACAAAACAGACAAATATATTACTATCACTAACCAATACCAAATGGATCAACAAATCCTTTACAACTTATTAGACCCTGGCGCGTAGCGCCAGAATGCCCATAGTACGTATATATAGGTTGAGTTTAGTTGAACTAGAGTTTTCAAACTGATACGTGGTTTTTTTTTTTGTTTTCGGTTCTGTTTAGTTATGCGGTTAAAAGGATTACAAGCTTTTCAAAATTAATTTAATTACTGATTTGACTCGGTTCACAATTGGTTAACGATTGTTTCTTAAGTTCTCCTAAACTGAATTATACCAATCTTTAAAAATTTATTAAAATTTATGAGACAAAGGGTCTGATTGGTAATGACTGTACCTTTAAAAATTTTGCTGTAGAAAAAAATCTCTAGATTTTTTGTTGTGGCTTTAGATTTTGTGGCTTTAGAAGTTTATGAAAAGCTGCAGGTTATTTTAAGAGCTGTGATTTTGGATTTTTTATTAAACCTTGATTTCTGTGAATTTAGTGATATAGAAATAAATGTGATATGGACATCACTTACAACCACTACCAGTTACACTCAAAAAATCAAATTAATAAGATTTAGCCGAATAAAAAACGAATCTATACTATTATTTGCGAAGTAAGTTTTTGGAATGGAGTTCTCACGTTAAAAGTTAGAGTGGTTAATATCGTTTATACTCTTAATGAATAAAATGTATAACTAAATTAAAAAATAAAAACGAAATTATAATTTATTTGATTAGATAATTGATTAAAATTAATAATAGTAAGAATTATCCAAAATCTGAAAATATAATTTGAAAAGAGATAATTTATGTATATATTATATTGTTATCTGAAAAAGTCTTTTAGTAAAAAGTTAAAACATGAATTATATAACTAAATATTAATCAAATAAAATTCTTAATTATTTAATTAAAAGTAGAATATTGAATCAACCAAAATCTAAAAATATAATTTAAAAAAACGATAATTTCTATATATATATATATATTGTATTGTTATCTGAAAAAGTATTTTAGTAAGAAGTTAAAAACATAAATTGTATATTTAATCTATACTATTATTTGCGAAGTAAATTTTTGGAATCGAGCTCTCACGTTAAAAGTTAGAGTGGTTAATACCATTAATGAATAAATGTATAACTAAATTAAAAAACAAAAACAAAATTTTAATTTATTTGATTAGATAATTGATTAAAATTAATAATAGTAATAATTATTCAAAATCTGAAAATATAATTCTAAAAAGAGATAATTTATGTATATATTATATTGTTATCTGAAAAAGTCTTTTAGTAAAAACTTAAAAACATGAATTATATAACTAAATATTAATCAAATAAAATTCTTAATTATATAATTAAAAATAGAATATTGAATTAACCAAAATCTAAAAATATAATTAAAAAAAGAAGATGATTTATATATATATATATATTATTGTTATATGAAAAAGTATTTTAGTAAAAAGTTAAAAACATAAATTATATAATTAAATATTAATCAAATAATTTTTTTACTAAAATTATGAATATAATGTACAAAAAACTTTTCAAAAATTATGAAAATGTTTAAGTCCGCATCGCGGGCAAAACAGCTAGTTTGAATAAAAACCATAAACTTTCAGTTAATTTCACTAAGATTTTGAACAACTAAAGTAATCAGTAAACAGACCGTAGCTGTATATTCAGTAAATTTAAGAATAATTTAAAACCAAAATTACCTGTCTAACCGAAAATATGAACCAAACGGATCAGAGGAACCGATAGATAGCATAAAAGGTGGTTAAATCGTTTTGGGTATTGGGCCTCATTGGGATTTAAATTAAAAAATGTGGAACATTATATTCGAACGGGGTTCAAAATTGAGAAATTCAAATTATCTCCCATCTTCCCCCTTCCTGTCTCTCATTTCAATCTCAATCTCAATCTCAATCTCAAGGCTGAAGCTAAAATGGGGGTGAAGTATCTGTGGGAAGTAGTAGAGCCTTGCAAGAAGAGATATCCACTCGATCATCTTCAGTGAGTATTCTTGTTTCCTCTCAGAAAAATTTATGCTGTATAATTAAAGAAAAGACAAGGCCTTGACTTAGACGAGATCTCATCTCCGTCGTCCGCAGAAACAAGAGGGTATGCGTGGATCTCTCGTGTTGGATGGTGGAAATGCATAAAGTGAACCAGTCGTATTGCGCTACTAAAGAAAAAGTTTATCTCCGAGGGTTCTTTCATCGTCTTCGAGCCCTAATTGCCCTAAACTGCTCCATCATTCTAGTCTCAGGTATTTATCTATTTACGAAATTGCCATCAATTTCAACGAAATTGGGTTTTTTTTTAGGTAAAGTTTGTTCAGTAGTGATCAAATCAGTTCTGAGTTGTCAGTGCTTTGCTCTAAAGAATTGATTTTTTTTTGTTTATGTGTCTTGTAATTGATTGTAGATGGTTCAATTCCTGGAATCAAAGTACCAACGTACAGGCGTCGATTAAAAGCAAGATTCGAGGTACACTGCATGCTAACTAAATGAGGCACTAGTGTTCTTTTCATCCTTGCATTGCATCTCATGGTTAGTTCTCGGAGTTAGTTATTTTCACCGGTTAACACTTTATGGGTCTAGCCAGGTTGCTGACGATGGCGGCGTCGAACCTGGGAAACAGACTTCACTCAGAAGGAATAAGGGGTCTGAGTTCTCTTGCATGATAAAAGAGGCCAAAGTTATTGCTTCCACACTGGGGATACTCTGTTTAGACGGGTAATTCTTCAAGATTGACAATACTACTTTTTGGTTCGAGTGTTTTGCCAAGTTGTAAACATGGACACATGAAAGCATATCCTTCAATTGCAGGGTTGAGGAAGCTGAAGCACAATGTGCTCTGTTAAACTCTGAAAACTTATGTGTAAGATACATTTTGCCCTTTCTTGTTCGTCAATCTTCATGCTGTTAACTCATTACTCAAGTGATAAGTTTTCGTTTTCCTGATTATCGATCCATAGGACGCCTGTTTTAGCTCTGATTCAGATATTTTCCTTTTTGGGGCAAAGACTGTGTACCGAGAGATATGCCTTGGTGAGTGGAAAGAGACTCCTTAGCCGTCGTGATTTCTTTTACCATCCCTTTAGTTAATTGTTGTGGTTAGATATATAACTTAATCAATCTTCTTGAACTAGGTGAAGGAGGTTACGTTGTTTGCTATGAGATGGAAGACATCAAGAAAAAGCTTGGGCTTGGACGGAACTCATTGGTAACTTGACGAGTCTCTTTTAGTCATTAGCTTTACATACTTAACCGTGTTGGTTTGATCAGCAAAAGTATGACTGATGAATGCATACTTGCAAAAGGTGGCGTTTGATATTTTAACCTACAATGTTTTCTTTTTGTTAGACTAGAAAACGCAGCTACAGATTGTTGTATGTTGTTCCATATGTCAATGAACTTTGAGATGTTTGCTATGATGTTTCATCAGTTTAAAGGTTACTTACTCAGAAGTTTGTTCCATGAGGTTACAGATAGCTCTGGCGCTTCTGCTTGGCAGTGACTACTCTCAGGGAGTTCGTGGTATTCGTCAGGTTTGTTGTTAACTGAAGCTCTCGAACCATTATCTATAGGGGTTTTCATATTATTTGCAGACATTATTAAGGTTGAATTTCTTCTTCAAACAAACAGGAGAAAGCCTGCGAGATTGTTAGGTCTGTTGGAGAAAACGTTATCCTTGAAAAAGTTTCATCAGAAGGACTCGCTTTTGTCAAAAATAAGAGAAATTCAAAGAAGCAAATTAGGCCTAAAAAGGGGACCTTACCCTTGGTGGCTGTAAATGGTATTGTGATTTGACATGGTTCGCTTATGCAGTTAGTTGATTTTCCTAGATATATTTTGTTCGTCTCATAGAAGCTCTTTTCGTAATTACTACTTGGTTTAGGAAGTAGTCATGATCCAGAGGGACTGCAAGAGATCAAAGAGGTGATCGATGCGTTCATGAATCCCAAGTGCCACAATGCAGACTCTAATACAGTTTCCAGGTTAAACCTTATTTCCATTTCCTTGTAGTGATAGTTCTTCTCCTCAATATAACTATGCGTGGAGCTAGCAATAAGGGATCACCGATTTTGTTCTGAATTAAGTCATGTTACATGCATTGTTTGCAGTTTCTACAGATAAAGTATTAGTGTTGCTTGTTTGTGTCAAACTAGTTACTTAAAATTAACAAGAGAGCACAAAGGAAACTAAAGATGGAATCAAATGCTTCCACAAAGTGCCTGAAAGAAATCAAAATGATTTCAGACAATATACAAGCTTGGAACAGGAATATATGTTAATCCTGGAGATTAAATGAGCTTAGAAAAGGTTGAATATATATTTAGATATGAATTTCAGTACTGATTTTGCAGGGCTCTGGCTGAATTCACTTTCCAGCGCACCAAGCTACAGGAGATATGCCACCAGTTCTTTGAGTGGCCCTCTGAGAAAACAGGTATCACTTTTGAACTTCTTCTATTCCTTGTTGGTTTGCATTTGCAGTCATTGTGCAGAAACGATTGTCTAACCGACCTTCTTATTTTTCTCTATCTTTCTTTTCTTTTAGATGAATACATACTTCCTAAAATTGCTGAAAGAAATCTGAGAAGGTATGCTATTCTGCAATCAAGATCAACTGAGGTTGGCGTTAACCGTCCTCTCCACAAGGTGCCTTTTCTTTCTCTTACTGCACGTTATTTTCTATAGATCTTTGAAGTTAAAGCAACTACATAAGTTGTGCGAAATTGATACGTACGGTACATAAAAGTTTATGGATTGGTAAAGGAAGTTTTTGGCTCAGACATTAAAAGTCGATTGGCTTCACCTTACATAATTCAGTTGGAAATTAAACAAGAACATGTCTTAACTCTGGAACGAAAATATTCTTCTGCAGCTACAGGTGCCAGAGAAGTGCCCGGTGTCTGAAATCATTAAGACTCGCAAAGTACAGGGACGAGAATGTTTTGAAGTCTCATGGAATGATCTAGAAGGACTAGAGACGTCTATTGTTCCTGCAGATCTTGTAGAAAGGTAATGATAATGCTCAAAGTCAGACCTTCACCCATTTGTCGAAAGGATTCAAATAAAGTTGACATTTAGCTGTGGTTCAGTTTTGTTTGAATTAAAATAGTATGTCTGAAGTAAGCAGTTCTTCAGGTAAATTAGTCAGTTACTTGTTACTAAAAATGCCCTAGTTCAGCGATATTTGGTTAGCTTGGTTATAGAAACTTTCATATATCTACATATGCAGCCAAATGCTACTGTAACTTTGTCACATAGCACCCAAAACATTGTTCAGATTTTTTGGTTAGCTTACATTGAAGAACCTTCTAATATATGTTTTGCCAATTTATCCTTCTTTTTTTTATGTTAGGGCTTGTCCTGAGAAGATCATAGAGTTCAAGGAGAAAATGGAAGCAAAGAAGAAGAAGAAGAAGAAGCCGAAACAAAAACAACCTAAATCAAAAGAGAAGGAAACAAGTTCACCGAGTAAAGCTTCTTCACTTATCGAACTCAGCCTCCAACTCCAACAGATTGATCTTAGTTCAACATCTGACCTAGCTACAAGCACCATAGAAGAAGCAGAGCAAGAGAAAGAACAGCAAAAATCCAAGAAACATGATTACTTGCGTCTAATCGATTCACCTGCTAAAGAAAATTCCAGTATTGGTTGGTCGACCATTGGTAAATTCGGTGTTGGCTCGAGCTCTTATTCATTCTATCCAGAAACAGAAGTCATTGATCTGATAAGCCCTTGTCCTGAAGCTCGGTCACGGAACGTGTCAAGAAGTTATCAAGAACAGAAGTCTCAGGAGCAGAAGTGCCTTCATCACAAACTTGAGAATGTGATTGAGCTGAGTGATTCAGAGACAGATGATGATGATGATGATGATGGTGAACATTGCAGAAAAGCCAGAGAGCTTAGGATGTTCTTGCAAAATATTAGGAAAGACGTTATCCGCTGAGCCAAAAGTGGACGATGATCATTTATGATAAGTGACTATGCTATGTTATTATGTACGAATTGTTCCATTCCACATAATGTCTATGATTTATGAATTCTTTTTTTTTTTTTTAATTGTGTAGGTTTCATGAAAACTGTTAGTAAAACAGCTATTATTAATAAACAGATTCTCTTTGTTGGCAGTGATAGTTTTGCTGTTGAAATTTAAATCATGCTACTTGTTTAGTAGTTTCTACTTATAGGTTCTAACTATTGGTGATGCTTCTTTGCGTTAAAACTGGTAACTTTAAAGTAAACAAGAGAGCACAGAGGAAATTAAATATGGTATGAAATGCCTCAAGGGGATTTCTGATGAGATACAAGCTTAGAAGAAGAGAAATAACTGTTACCCCTGAAGATTACTGAACTTTAAAAAAAAATGTTATTTGATAAAAAAAAAAACAAAAACAAAAAATGTTGAATGTATATAATGAAATATGAAATAAGTGATTATGAATTTAATGATTGAACTCATTGTCCGACAAGAAAATCAATAAAGATCAAAAACAAGAAAATCAAGAAACAAGATTCCCAACAACAACACATCACATGAGCCAAACTCCGAAACAGAGCCCCACAATCGCCGTCACAATAATACTGGTTCGTGTAACTGGAACGGCGCCGTTTTTATCATCAGCAACCTCACCGTCATCGTCCGACGGAGCATCGGCACTGGGTCCATCAGCGTCTTCATCAGCCTCAGCATTCTTAGGCTTGTGCTTACTTGATTTAGGTGCTGGAGCAGACGCCTTAACGGCCTTATAGATCTCTCTCGGCAACAAAACTTTATCAATCTTGTAAATAATCAACGGCTCTTGGTCCTTTAACGTCCCCGTTAACTTCGCCGTCACAACGTCCGTCTCAAGCGTCACTTCCTCTCCGTCGTTCTGAACCGTGAAGTCAAACTTGTTGTTACCCTCAGTCGCCAACGTGTTAACGGCGCCGTTACCTGATCTAAGCATCTGCAACGACTGGTAAACGGGCATGCCGTGGTACAACACCAACGCCGTCTTGTTCGCAGCGGAGAGGGCTTTGAACTTCGGCGCGAATTTCCCGACGGCGCTGTCGGAAGGACAGAACACCGTCAAGCCTCCGTCGACGGTGTCTTGAAACGTCTTGTCGGCTCCGGTGGATTTCAACATGTCGGAGAAAGCTTTGCATCCTTGCTTTTCGAGAATGGAGGTGAGGATGAGATCGCTAGGGCTCGCGGTGGGGGCCTCTGCTTCCGGGGAGGTCAAGACTTGGCTGATGTGAAGGACGGAGATGTTGTAAGCCTTCTCGAAGATGGATTTGATGTAGCGAGCCGTGAGTTGACTGTCGTCGTCTTGGACACCGAAAGCAACTTTCCCGCCTTTGATGTCGGTGATGTTGACGTAGCCGGAAGTTCCCGTGGCGGATCCGGTGGACTGGAACATGGACGCGGTGGAGGTGGAGCCGTCTGTGATCTGGTGGAGCTTTTTGGCTCCGAAGTAATCTACGAGGACGTGGAGGGAGAGAATGTTGCGGATTGTGTAGAGTGAGTAGCCTTTGGAGAGGATTGAGTTCATTGCTGAGTTGTCAACGGCCAAGACGGTGATGGTTTGACGGCGGTTGATCTCGTCGGCGAGATGGGTGGCCGAGAGGTAGTGGTTGAAAGTGGAGAAGTCAGGGTCTTTGGCCAAGATTTTGGTTATGTTGTGGGCGTTTGAGAGAGACAAGAGTTGGAACATAATAATAATCAATGCGGCGGCTGCTCGCCGGAGATAAGCCATTTTGGGAGTGTCGGCGGCTAGGTGATTAGTGGACTTGTGCGGTAGCAATGAAGAAGAAAGAAATGCTATAATTATAAGAGATATGATTAATAATAATAAGAATCAAAGCTGTCTCGAATATTTTACAGCGCAGAAGCAGGTAAGAGGGGCCACATGCCCACATAAGTTTGTGTCTGAAAGTAACATGGGGTGTCCGATTTATATATTTATATGTACGCAACAAACCGACACTTTTTTTCTTCTTCTTCTTTTTCATCAACTTCACCGACAGTTATTTTCACAATCCTTCTAGACATTCTCGTCCATGTACTTTCCGAGTCTATGATTTCAGACACCGGTCACTTTTCTGGCACCGGCTGCAGAAGAATGTACTTTTGTAAGGGAAAGTCGGTTACTACAAATGCTCCCGGTTCAGCCATATTAATTTGGTTGGCTTGACTTACTACTTATGCAGCCTAATGCTACTCTTTATTTGTCACATTGTACCAAAACAAGGTTCAGAATTGTTGGTTTGTGTACATTTGAAGAACGGGTCTACGAACATTTCGCCAGTTTATCCATAAATGAACGCAAAAAGAAAAGAAGAAACCAAAACAAAAAAAACAAGGTAAATCAAAAGAGAAGGAAACAAGTTCAATAACCAAATAGTTTTCTCTTATTATCCAACTTAACCTCAAACTCCAGCACACTTATCTCAGTGTAACTGTAAAGCCCCGATCGTCCATGGTTAATGGACCACCCACGCCCGCTCTTTTGGTCTGTGGGTCCCATCCTGTCTGACGGGCAGTGCATTAATTTTCCACGGCCCGAAAGTCTTGTTTACTGACCATGCAATCACCTCCGACCATTCTCCATGCTTTAGTCTCACTCGCACGCTATTGCGAATCACTTCCCGATAGGCTACCCATCATTCCTCTACTCCAACTCAAGCACGCTTAACTCTGGAATTATTTATGGATGTGCTCCAGAAAAGGTAAGTCAACTTTGGTGACATAGGTAACCAAATCAATTCTCTTAAGTATTTTCTATATATCACAAACCGGAATGTTACAATAACCTTTGTAGTAGATATAAGCTCCATAGAAGAAGCGAGCAAGAGAAGGAACAACAAAACTCTAAGAAACATGATTACTTGTGTCTAATCAATTCGTCTGCTACAGAAACTTCAAATAGTGACTGGTTGTTTGGCCAACCATGGCTAGATTTTGTGTTTGAAGAGTTCTTATTCATTGTATCTAGAAACATAAGTCACTTATTTGATAATCCCTAGCCCTCAAGCTCGTAGTTATCAAGAGCAGAAGTGTCATGACCACAAGCTTGAGAATGTGTTGAGCTGAGTGATTCAAAGATAGATTATAATGAGGCCCGACTCAAAATATTTTTGGGCCTTGTACATAATCAATCTTTTATACCATATATAAAGTTTTAAGTTTATCATTTTTGTAAATTGTAGACTTTTTTAACAAAAAAACAGAAATTAAGGACCCCAAAATATAAAGAAAAACTAAAGAAAAAAATGAGACCATGTACAAAAACACACGTGTAAAGCCGACACTAATTATTATGTACAAATTACAGAAAGCTAAAAATGCTTATAGGATGTTTCTTGAATATATTAGGAACGACTTAATCCCTCTGAGCCAAAAGTGGACGATGATCATTTATGATAACTATGCAATATATTATGTATGAATAGTTACCTTCCACATAATGTTTATAAGAATGTGAGGGACTTTCACAGAAAACATCAAGAGTCAAACTCTTTAACCAGGTAAATTTTGTTTTGTTTATTGTTGAATGGTGGGTCTTCAGCTTGTTTTGCGAGTTAGATCAGAAAAATGAAGTCCATTATCAACAGGAGGCCCATCGCCGAATCAACCCTGGTAGAAAAGACACCTCCCTACACAAGGATGAGCAATGTAGCAGTAAGATATCAGTAATATGTGTCTACCGCCGAGCATAGCTTGCGCCAACAACTTCGAGCAATAAGTATAATGATGATTGTCGGAACAAATTCCTGACACAATCACTACAAAAGCAAGGAAAGAAAGGAGGGACTCCATAAATACGTATTGAATAAAAAAGAAAAAGGGGGAGATTTAGAGAGAGTCACTATGCGCTCTTAAACAGTTAAACACTCAATAAACAGAATCTTTGCCCCTAGTCTCTCTTATTATTGATAAACTAGATTTCCGGTTTTAGATTTCAACATTTATGTTTAGAAACTTTTTGATATGCAAGGCATATACCTTTTCAAACCTTTTGCAGTCTCAAAGATGATCTTTTTTCTAGTGTGCAATGGAATATAAGATAACTTAGATTAGGTTCAGTCTTGTAGCTCATCATCAACTACAGTTTGATGCTTGAAGTAGAAATATATAACATGCCTTCTGCATTATAATAAGTATATGGTACTTGCTAAAACATTTTTATCTAGATTAGTTATATATATATATATATGCACATGTATTTTTTTTAAATCAAATCGTCTTTTCTCTTTCGCAGGCCATATATAACAGATAGTTGTTAAACCTCATATAAAATACATATCCTCAATATAGAAAACGGGTCTTTACTGTTTTCGTGGTTTAGGTAAGTTGATCTATGCGGAACGAGAACAGTTTCAGGAAGCTGAGGCAGTACATCTTTAGAGTGAACTAGAGCTAATGATCGCTTTGTATGAAATGTTCGTAACTCTGCAACAATGGATTTTCACGTAACTGATATATTTCACATATCATTTGTATTATGCAGGTCACCAAGTCGTTTGAATATGAAGCAGCTATACAAATACAATCGATCAATAAGGAAGGTGGATGAAGATTGTTAGTATCTTACGCAGTACCGTGCTTACATGAGAAAATAAGAAGGATTGGCCTAGGGCATCTTTTAAAAAATACAAAACACTAAAGGCATTTCTTATAATTAGTTTCATGTAATGAGATTCTATAGAAACATGTAGCTTCATGAGTTAAACAAAAAATGAGACTACAAAAAAACAGATATTTTAAAGAAACTTAATAAAATATGAAAACATTTGTTAATTATTTAAAAGTTGTATAAACCAGCTATTGTCATTTTTAGCATGGATGACAGTAGCATTCCTTCCTTCCTGCACTTTTATATGGGAAACATTTTCCAGAACATCTTTTCGGATTTGTTTCTGCAACGCAATACTGAGTGCATACTTCATCACCAGAATTACGATCCAAACAGACTTCAGTTGGCGCACTCTTGGCTTTAACATACTTACTTTTCACCTGAGCTTCTCCTGAACATAATGGAGTCAATGAAGAATCAGTAAAATCCCTTTAATTAATAAACTTTTTTTTAACTCCTTCAATTAATAAACATAATTTAGTTTCAATTAGGTTTCACAAGAAAGAAACATTATCTTATTCATAAATCATATAACATTTTGACTTTTTGTTTATATGTTAGTTTTTGTGTGTTTTAAGTGAAAAACAAATAGATGAAATTTGTTTGCGGAAATAAGTTTGTAACGAAAACTGCAAATGCAAAAAAAAAAAAAAGGTTCGTGTTAGCATTTCTATCACTACTCCATAATTTATTCCATAAGTGGAGAGAAAAATGAAGTATGAACAAATAATAAAAATTAATTCTATTTATAGAGTAATCTTTTATTTTTTGTTCATTCTCTATTTTTTAATTATGAAATAGGGATGGAAATGCCCTAAGTTATAGTCGCTAAATGAGTTTTGTTTAAAGTTCTTAACGTTATGTGGTTCATTTGAAAAAAAAAGAAGCGAAGCATAATTTAATATTTCTTCTGTTTGCTTTTAATTGATGTTTAAGTTTATTTTTCTATAGTACTCCATCCGTTTCATAAAGAGTATCACTTAGACATTTTTCATAGATATTAAAAAACTGATTGAAATACATTTATGTTTTCATTAATATCATCTATTTAACCAATAAAATTTTAGATAAATACATTTATTTATAAATCAATGCATTTTATAATTAATGTTAAGTTAAAAATAAGTATAAATTGCATTGAAATTGTAAAATGACATTTTTTATGTAATAAGAAAAAAAAATGCTAAAGTGACATTTAATATGAATAGAGGGAATATAATATAAAATATTTTGTGACCATTTATTTCCTGAATTTTTTATTGCCAGATAATCAATTATGTTTTAGTGTAGGAAAAGAAAATAATAGGAAAAAAAATCAGCATTTTGAAAAATATAAAAAGGATTGAAAAAAAAGAAACAAACAACAAATAAAGCTTTTGTGAGATTTATTTGTCAAAATATGTATTACCTGTCAAAACCAACGAGAAAATCATTAAAAGAGAGATGAAAGCGACGACATTTCCACATTTCGCCATCTTTATTTTTCTCGCCATGTTTATTTTTCTTCTTTATTATTCTCTTTTTTTTCTTCTTATGGAATATTTATGTTGTATCCACTCATCTAATTGTTAATTATATATACGGATTTTAAGTTTTCTAAAAAAAGAAGATGAAACGTAAATTTTTGTCCGTAAAAAAGGGTGGTCAATGAACCACATAATTTTCGGTCTAGTTTGACATGTTCAGATAACCCCTAATATAGGTTATGTTTCTAAAAAAAGGAAAATACTAGCTTCGATTGACTCGATGACCTCATGAAAATTCAAATAATTGGCTGTCTAAGTGTCTGTCTATCTTGAATCATCTAGCAGATGGTTAATTTCTGGATGCCAATGTTTTATTATGCATAAATGTCGCCTTAAGAATATGAAGATGTTGTGGTCTGGGATATATACCTAAGCACTCTGAGGTTAAAGTATTTGGCAAGCAATAACCCTCCTAAATTCAAAAGGTGGATTAGGTTAATTTAACTCTTTAACGAGCAAAGCTTTAGAGATATTTAGGTGGATATACTCCATGGAAGCCCATATTAGAGAAGCATGCATGAAATGACTTAAGAAGCCCGGGTTATACCATTTATGCCTGGAGAAGACGAAATTACCCCCGTGTGATGATGAAAAAAAGCAGGTACGTACACTGCCGTTGCAGAGGGAAGAAAAGCGTTGCAGGTGTGTAGGGTGGCGTTCGAGGTCATAGGTAGACAGTTGGCTTACTTCTCCTCCACTCGTTTGCTCCGGGTATTGAGACGAAAAGATGGACGCTATGTCCAAGATCTCATCGGTAAAGGGAAAGGATATTTTGAAAATTTTTATGTACTTGTTAAAAGGTAAACAAGAAAATAAATAACATAAGATAGCAGTTCAACTTTCTTTTGTGGGAGAAGAAAGTCTAGAACGAGAACTGTGATAGAGAGTGAAGAAGAAAGAAGAGAACTCCGGTGACTGTACTCGTTTCAGGTTCAAAGTACATTTCTTACTTGAAAAAAGGTTTGAAAGGCATAATGTTTTATTCAGTTCTCTTAAGCTAAATCATTTTTTTGTAGGAAAGAAATGGGTCAGCTTGTAAAACTAGTTACATGAGTATGGGGGAGACATGGCCAAGGAGTTTGGAAGTTCGATGTTGATCATACTGAGGTAAAATACGATGTAGCTGTGAGAGAGAACGAAAGCTACGTTCCACTGCTGGAAATGGTGAAGGGAAAGTTTCAGCTAAGAAAAAGACTTTTAACATCAGAACTTTTAACCGGTAAATATTTAACTATCGCTGTTGAAGGGATAATTAAAGACTTGTAGGGCATGCAGCAGGTGTGGCGGGAGAAACCATAACCACACAACATGCAAGATGCCCATATAATAAGGACATATCCAGACGTTGGGGAGGTGCAATGGAAGAAAGCGCTAATCTTTTGAAGGTCTGATCTGGGGTGACCCCTTTTGTATTTTGTTAAACACTAAAGTTCCCCAAAGCAGCACCACATTGAGAACCGTATATGTCTTTTGTGGTATCTGATTATTATTGTCCCCAACTTTGATGTAAGATTCTATGTTAAACTTATTATGTGTTAAACTTATTATTATCCGTTAATTCGTATCTTTACAGGGTAGGAAGCCTAATGTGATCTAGAATATTAAGATTTAAATAACAAGGTTAGTTAAATATGAAGATCTTTGAAGCTCTGTACAAGATTGTGTTATCAAAGTTCATTGTTATTAGCTAACCCGAGCTTCACTAATCTATATTATATGCATAGACAGTTAAGGTGTATGGTTAGTTTACTAAATAGATGTTTGTAGATTTTTACCAGATTGTTGAAATCAGAAACTGAACAGATTTAGAATATCGTCCACATCGATACTTATAGGATATAATTAGTACTAATGGTGTGAAAGAAAATTGTGGTGAAACTAAAAATTGAGAGCGATGAAGAGGTAAATAATTGATAATCTTGACCGATAAATTGTAAATTATCCTTAAATAGTTTTCGTGACTGCCAACAGAAATCAAGTTGTACGAGGGATCTAGAGAGAAAATTGATATTTCTTGATTAGGAGCTACTGAGGTCGTTGAAGAATATTACAACCAGCTGTTTGGCAGCCTTTGGGAGGATATGCGTCGTGATGCATTTTAAACCTGGTAACCCGCATTTGGTGTGCACCTCAATGAGGAGCTCAAACATTACAGCAGCATCACCAGCATTAACGATCTGAGGTACACCTTTCGCTCGGTTCAAGCTAAATGGCTTCAGCGATCCTACAAACTCTGTGCCATTGGCAGCTTTGACGATGTAGGGCATGAGAGCAGCAATAGGATTAAGATCCTTCTTCATTAAACTCTCGCTCTTAAATGCAACATTGGAGTCAAGTATGACCACAGACGTGACTTTCGTGTCGACAAAAACACCAACCCAATGCTGCTTATCAATACAAAATGGAAAGTATATTTTCTCTCGAAGTCAAAGATAGACACCAGCAAACTTCAACTTAGGACGGTCTTTCACGGCGGTCTTGACAACGCGAAAATGCTGCATCACCATATATGCATGGAATGTGGTATCGAAGATTTGGACCCTGGAATCATCATCAGGAAGCTCACGAGCAAGGAAGAGCATTAGCGCATCCATAACCTAACAAAAATTAATGTTAAACAAGGGTTGAAAAAAAAATGCTGAGAAATAAAAGAACAACAATTACCTTAGGGGATATATGTTGAGGCCTAAGCGCAATATCGGAGAACTCAGTTGGGGTAATTGTGTGAGTAGGCGAAATATCTATTAACCTATACGGAAACCTTTAGCGTTTAAATATAAAGTTAGACTGAAATCACTGAAAATAAATGGATAACGTACGTTTTTTTTGTCTAAGCTCTTCCTGGAGGTCCGAGAAAAGTTGACCAATATTGGGGTTGATGTTGTACCCTAAGCCAATTTTCAGATCATAATGGAAGTCGTTCAGTACAATAGGCTTGTTCTGGGGCCTTTTACTCTTCCGTGGCTCAACTAGTCCACCGTCACCATTGTCTTCGTGCATGACGAAGTTGACATGTTTGACATTCACAAGAACTTCAGTAACTTCTTTATGCAATAGTCCGAGTGAGAAAGACGGAATTCCGAGAAGATTATAAGGTATATGCATCTTTTAATAGTATGGTCCCAAACAATACGTTATCAACAAGAAAGATAGGAGGGAGATAAGATAAAATTTCATTAAACGAAAACATGTTTAGAAACATACCTCTGTGTCTAATTGATCTGACACTGGATTCGGATGATCCCCATTGTTGTGTGGGTCAGTGTGTCCAGCAGACTTCTCCTGACTCCGGGATAATGAATGACATGATTAGCGGGTAATAAAACTCTTAACACTTACATTGATGTTTATATGCTACGAAATGCAATACACGATAATATACTACAGAACCGATGCAAAACCTGAGTGATTGGATTAGATGGAAATGCGACTGGGGCGTCCAAATTAATCTACGCCTTTGATTGTGGCTTACCATTTGCTTCAAACGCGCTTACAGCCAGAACAGAGGCATCAGCTGGCTTGTCCTATATGATTGGTACAAACAGTAGTATTATCAGTTAACCATTGTATTAAATGGGATTAATATACTTAACAGTTATATTACTAGCTCATTTACCAGGAGAGAATCATGTGAAGCCAGGTTTTGTACGTCTTGGTTGCCAGTCTTCTTCTCCGGCATAGACACATGAGATCCAGAAGCTTCAGCTCCAGTATCTTGCATTGATGTCAGAAAATAAAGGTTAATTTGCAAGGAAAATTGATAATATAACGGCTACATCAATAATTGGTTGATAAAGATACCTTACGCGGTGAAGAACCTAAGTTAAGATCATCAAGCACACCATCAATGATATCGCGGGCCGGTGAAGTCCAATTTGCTTGGGCATTGCTCGAAACCAGAGGAGGAGATCTACCACCAGAACTGGGAGAGTTTTCGTTATGGCCGATCATGGTCCTCTTTTTCAGACGCGGACGAAGCACTGCCTTTGGCAACATGATCCATTAACGATTGGATTATTGCGCCTTGAATTTTCAACAAACTGGCCGACAAGGAAACATCCAGACTTTTCTGCAACTCCAAAAGCCCGTGATGGACAGACAACTGCACAGAGGAAGCTACACGCCCCTCTATACCACCAATGTAATCTTTCATCAGCGTACAAATATGATTAGCAAGCCCTGGCGGATGAGGTAACTCAGACGAGTCACACTCTGTGAATTCAGACATGTGCTCTTTCTCCAGCTTATCTTTCGTTTCTTTATCCTTGTTTTTTTCTCCAGCTTTAATCTTGCTAGGTCAACCGAGGTTAAGCCACCAACAAACATCTCTTTCTTAAACGCAAAGCATTCAACAATTAATCAGACCATATCATCTACCAACGCGTCCTCTAACTCATCATCATATGAAAAATCAACAGTTTGAGCCCAATTCTCTTTCAGATCATCGAGTATTGATTTCACTTCTACCTGAAAAAGTTAGCATCCAAATTATTCATATGGGGTTAATGACTATAATGTGTAATATTATTACTTGGAACTGTTAGAATAAAGGTTAGCGGAAATTAAAAAACTTATATTTTAACAAAAAAAGGATAATGGTTTATCTCACCCTGCATTCACGGTCAACTTTCCTAGCATTCGCAGGGATGACTTCAAATTTTCCTCCAAAGGTGGTTTCTATTTTACAGAATCGTTGTCCTCGCCATCGTTCAGCCCAATTTCTTCCATGTCACAATCGCTATCTGAGTCGACAAGGACTACGAGCTCGTTAAGTGTAACCTCCTATTTCAACATCGGGACAGCAGCAACCAACACTTGCTGAATAGAATCAACTTGTCCTTTAAGCGCAACTGATGACTGAGCCAGAGACACTTCGTCTTTACTAATAATGTTGGTCACCAAGAAATGAAAGGAAACGCGACCCCAAGGATAAGAGTAAAGTGCTCAGGTACTCTTAATGAGGCAAAAAGTGAGCCGGCGTACTCTCACGTGATCTGTCATACTCTTATCCATTCACATACTCTTGGAGAGAGTGGTTGATTACGAAAGTACCCCTCACTGATTTAATGAATAAATTAATATTAATCGAATCATTCTCTATTCTTCTCTCTCCTCCTCGCCGCTCGATTCCGACTAATCCATAATCCAGGGCTCGGTCATCGTCGAATCGTCTCGTCGATTCATCTTCTCGACTCCTCCCTCCTTGTTCTTCCTCGCTATCATCGAATTGCGATCTTGGATGCTGGATCATTGAGCTATTAATTCAGTTTTACATGGTATGTATCTCAAATCGTCGTTAAGACCGATGTATAGAATCGATAGAATCCACCATAGACGAACTCATTAGATAGAAGATTTCGTATTTGTGTATGAACTAATGGAGGATCGGAAAGTTTGAATGGTCTGTTTATTAGGGAATTCGATAATCAACAGCTGTATAATTGAATGGAGACTCGGGAATCAAAGCTGATTACAATTTGGTTTTGAATTGAAGTATTCTTATTCATTTGGTTTTCATGAACTAGTCGAGGATCGGAAAGGAATGGATGAATGATTGAATGAATACTCTGAAATATATTCATATTCTTATTCATAGGATTCATAGACGTTCACGAGTTCACTGATTACTTAATTGATTACTGACACCGTTTTGTGACATGGTATAACTAAGTATAACTTTAATGCTATAACTGAGTAACCAAGTGTAACTTTAAGGTTAATTTTTTTTATTGCAGATAATGTGTTCTTGTTCGACGAACATACACTTTGATTATGATGGACGTTATTCGAAGGATGGAGATGATTATGAATGGATTCCAACCGATGCTCGTTTGTATGATATATCCTTTAAGACATCATTGTTGGAGGAGATCACTTATTCGTTGTTGAAGGAGAGGATATGCAGGAAGATGGGAATAAATCCATTTGCGAAGATGCTCAATTTGGGTTACATTTCATTGGTAGTGGAACCTAAGAGGCAATCATATATTTTGGATAATGAAGATGTGTATGTTTATCTAACATCAGTGGATAGAGAGCAAAGAAGAAGTATTTTGCATGTGGAGGACATCGAAGAATTGCAAATAGTTCGAATAACCGAGCAACTGTCAAGAGTTGGAGAGAGCTCTTGTAGTAGGAACTATTGTGAGCGTGAGAGTGGATATGGAGAAGAAGAGAATGTAGGCACTGGTTTGGAACACGGTGAACATCCCCACAAGAAACAGAAGAAGAGTAGGTTGTAATCCTTTCGTTTCAGTTTTGATGTGGATCGGGCTGTAAGCCTTTCACTTTCAGTTTTGGTGTTTTTATCGCATGGGATCGTTGTGAGCCGAAATAAAATAATTTATATTTGTGTGTTGATGAGTAAAGTGAAAGTAGTTTTCTTTACTGGTATAACTACGATAGGTAAACTTAGTAAGACTATGAGCAGGGGAGGTGTTGAATATTTTATTCAATAGTTGAATGATCACAATGGAAGTGGTGAATATGGGTGTTGAAATGAGGTGGATTCATTTGTGTTGAAAGTTTTCACCCATGTTGAAAAATGATTATGGTGGGGACACACACCACATGTTATATTCTTAGTTGTTGTTAAGGTTTTTTGCATATATTGTTTTCACGATATATGTTTTTGTGTTTATTTTATGCTATTTTTTGATATTTTTACACAAATTTTTATTATTTTAAATTATCTATAAATGGAGACTAATTTTGTTTAATTTGGATATATAAACAAAATAATTATTAATTATTAAAATAGAGTGTTGAATTTTATTCAACAAAACCATTGAATCTTAAAACCATTGTACATATATTGAATAAAGTGGAGCAAAACTTCAAAATGAGGATTTGAGGGTTGATCACTCCAACCACGAAACCTCAAAAAAAAAACGAATCTTTATTATTTATTTACATTATGTGTGAGCTTTGTAAATTCTTAACTTTTTAATTTTATAAGTCATGGAAGTAGCAAGACTATAATATATTATTTATTATTAATGTTATGTTGGTTATTATTTAATCGGAATTATTAAAATTCCATCTCGTCGGTTGGTAGCAATCATATGGGAAATATATTGTGTTATCATAGCTTTATCACTAAAACCAACCTCGTTAGATTTGATAACTCTCTATGGCACCAAATCAAGTTTATGTGTATGCGATCGTATGAGAAATGAACATAGGAAACACAATTGCATTGGTATAACCATAAAATCACCAATTTAAGTCGAGTATAACTAAGATTAATGGAAATAATAAAAAAAGTACAACTTTGATGTGTTCTGTGAAACTTAGTACTTGGTGAAACTTTGACCACGAAAAACTCTGATATTTCTTTTCCCGCCCAACTTTTTGAATTTCTAATTTCTCTCTTCCCAATTTGCTAAACCCCAAAATCGTATAAAAGACCTTTTTTTAGGTTTTCCCCATATCTATCTCCAACTTCCTCTCTCTTCTGCTTGGCTCCTCTCTCTCTCTCTCTCAACTAACTTTTCCGTCAGATAATGTCGTCCAACCCAATAACGGCCGCTTCATCGTCCACGACCGGAGATATTACCGGTGGTCGGAGACGAGTAAAAACTGCGGGAATACCTACTAAATGTTCGTGCGGAGCGAGAATCGTCGAGTTAATATCCAAATCGACGCCAAATCCACACCGCCGGTATTATTGGTGTCACCATGCGGCTTCACTTAGGGTATTATCGGTCTCTCTATGTTCTCTTAAGCTGCTCGTTTAATTTTTTTTTACATAATGTTGTGGGATCTAATATTGTAGCTGGAGAACGACGACCACGTCTTCAAATGGGTCGACGAAGCTTTCACCGATGAGATTCAACAGTTGGACTACCATGTTCGAATCCTAGAAGAAGAAGTTCAATTGCTCAAAGCAACAATAAGAAGCGAAGGTCCGAAAAAAACGGCTAAGATATCAGGATGTTTTGTCCCTGTTATTGTCGGCATCAGTGTCGTTGTAGTTCTAGCCGGTATTATGATGTACAAGTAATTGTGTCTCTGTTATTGTCGGTATTCTAAACTTTCATAATGAAGTCGTTTTAGTTCGATTCTTGAATCTTTTAGTTTTAAGTTGTTTATACCATTGGAAAAAGTGAAACTAACACAAAATCTGACATATTTATACGATAAGTCGAACAACTGATTAAGAGAAACTAGAAGTTAGATAACAGTTAGAACAACAAGTTTTACACAAGACTTTCAACCCCATATTTCTTAACATAAGGGTCGCTGTTTAGTAGAGACTGCCTGAAGTGCTCAACCTCGGACAAACGCGGATTGAACCTGAAGTCCGAAATTTCACCTTCGGTCTCAAGCGATAGATCATCAGGACCAGAACAATCTGTATAAATATAAATGATTTTAGTAAACGTTTTACTCAACTATCACATTTAAAAGACACAGAAACTACACTTACTCCAATGCTTCCTGATCCTCCACATCTTAAGGGCCACAATCACCTGTCCACGTCCCATCTTTTCAAGACCATCCCAGAAGGCATAGGCCTGTTCGCCAGTTGCCACACATTTTATCTGGCTGTGACTATTCAGAATTAAGAAGTGTGTCAATTACAATATCGATAAATTTTCTTTGGATCATAAGTTACTTCCTACTTACATGTTGTCCCTAATGTAAAACACCATCATTGGTGTTGCAAGGTCGAAACGGGCTTCCGTGTTGAAGACCACTCCCATTGTATCTACCACATAAGTGTTACACAACTAAATCAGTTTGTTTCACGTATTTTCACTAAATCAGTTCGTACACTAAATCACGTAGTTTCACTAAATGTTACACAACTTAATCAGTTTCTTTCACGTAGTTTCACTAAATGTTACACAACTAAATCAGTTTGTTTCACGTAGTTTCACTAAATGTTACACAACTAAGTCAATTTGTTTCACGTAGTTTCACTAAATGTTACTCAACTAAATCAGTTTGTTTCACGTAGTTTCACTAAATGTTACGAAACATACCTATGGGATGGTTTCGTTCCTTGCTGGACATGTGCGGGATTGCATGGATGTTCTTGAAGTCAATGAAAACCCGATCGTTAACAGGCGGGTTGATCAAGCGGACTTGTGTGTCGCGCGTACCAATTAGTTTGAACGGAGAGTTAACTGCCTGGAAACCTGGACCGGAACGATCTACTTTTACCCGAAATATTTCCACCCATTTTTCCTCTTCCTCCTCGAAGCCTTTAAAATTTTCATAATCCCCATAAACGGTCATCTCCATCTTGTACCCCTACATAAATAAATAAAGTATAAGGATCAAATTTTTGTTTGTCACGGTTAAATGTTAAGAAAAATTCGAGAGATGATGATATAACACTTACATCTTCATCTGCTAGGACATAGGTATAGTAAGATCCACTGTTTGTAACATAGGAATGGAAAGAGAAGATCCTGTGTAATTTGACTCTGAAACGCCAAGCCACGAGCCTGGGATAAGAAACCGCCGAAACCTCTGAAAGCTTGTTGTAGAATGCCATCTTGTTTGTAGAGAGACGAGAGAGAGAGATTCGATGAGAGAAGAGAGAGTTTCGAGAAGAGACCAGAGAAGTTGAGATAAGAGAGGAGACGATTTATTCGATTTAAACTTCTTAACTTCAAAACTCTTTTAACTTCCTGTGGAGTTTCAATTTTCAAAGCAACTGTAGAGGAGAAAAGTCACAAATGTAATGATTATTATAAGAGACTTTTTCAAGGGATTAATTGTGTTCTTTCGAGGAGTCCATCAATATCTACCACATAAGTGTTACACAACTAAATCAGTCTGTTTCACGTATTTCCACTAATCAGTCCGTACACTAAATCACGTAGTTTCACTAAATGTTACACAACTAAATCAGTTTGTTTCACGTAGTTTCACTAAATGTTACATAACTAAATCAGTTTGTTTCACGTAGTTTCACTAAATGTTACACAACTAAACTGATGGAGAAGGTGATGATGATAGTAGACGGTGTAGTGTTGTGGCGTTTAAATGCAAGTGTAATGATTATTACAAGAGACTTTTTCATGAGAGAAGTCGTGTCTTCTCGAGGAGTCCATCAAATCACCCATAATTACAGGTTTTTCTCAAATCTTAATATTACCATTTTCATTTAATATATCAAATCGTTTTGGATACTGATCAACTCTTGCAAAATATAACAATAAAATATCTAAATTTCGTTACGTTTTACATAGTTTCAAATATTTATGCAATCTAAATTCTGAACTTTTTCTTAGTTTCATAACTTTAGACAATCTAAAATCACTTAGTTTCACTTACTTATATATAGTTATATATCTTAATAAATTAAAGTTATACAAAGTTACAGTTCAGTTCCAAGAGATGCGAGTGTCAGAAGGCGTGTGAGAGAAGTCATGTTCTTTAGAGGAGTCCATCGAATCACCCATAATTACAAGTTTTTCTCAAATCTTAATATTACCATTTTCATTTAATATATCGTATACCTACTACTTGCTTTCATTATATCCACATCAAATCACCCTTACAGTATAATTAAATATATCCACTAAGTATAATAAGTTTTGGATACTGATCAACTCTTGCAAAATATATTCCAAATTATAACAATGAAATATCTAAATTTCGTTATGTTTTACATAGTTTCAAATATTTATGCAATCTAAATTCTAAACTTTTTCTTAGTTTCATAACTTTAGACAATCTAAAATCACTTAGTTTCACTTACTTATATATAGTTATATATCTTAATAAATTAAAGTTATACAAAGTTACAGTTCAGTTCCAAGAGATGCGAGTGTAGATAATCAAAAGGCGTGTGAGAGAAGTCGTGTCTTCTCGAGGAGTCCATCATATCACACTTAAATGGACACACTTCTTTTAATTAGGGTGAGTGGTTCATTAAATTTTAAGGGTTTATCACTTCTACAAATTTGTGATTTCTCTCACACATTAACCGTTTTCTTTTATCAGAATTAGACATGGAGAACTTGAACTTGGCTTCTCTCCCTCCAATAATGCTTCATAAGATTCTCTCTAAGGTGGCAACGAAGAGTATCCGAGACTTTGGTTCTGCAAGGATTGCTTTTCCCGGGTTCAACGAAGTTGGAAGAGATGATTACTTCTACAGATCGGCCAATCTCATTTACCTGAATGACTGGGTAGACGAAGTCAATGCTGTTCGAACTTTCAAGCTTAAATGTAACCGTTTGGGTAATCCAGAGGCCATCTACCTGAGAGGTATGAACGAGTACTTCTTCCTCCATTTACTTGATGAAGGAAGGGAAAAAATACATCGTGCTGGTGAGAGAGGGTGCGTGTTGGCACAATTTGTAGATGCTATGCTGAACTTAGCCTTTAGCGTTGATGGTAGAGGAATTGTTCACAACTACCCTGCTTTTACTCGTCAACATGATGATGAGATGTTTCAAATCATCAATAGTTGGGATCTCACAGGCTATTGGAATTACGAAAAACCTCCCATGTTTCTATCTAGGGCTGAAAGGATAGATCCTAATGTGCCACATGATTGCTGGTGCTCCAACCTAGACCCTCCAATGTTTGTAGTTTCCCTAAATGGATCAAGATTACATTGGAAATGCGATCGTTGTTTCTGGAATTGTGCAGCTTGGGACTTCTGCAATGACATATACTTGACTGCTCGTGCCTGGCCCATTGAAGATTAGTTGTGTGTTTATCACATAGAAGTTTTATCTACTTTTACTAAGTTGTTATGTAAATTACTCTTTACAATATGCTCTGTTATTTCTCTAGTTATAGCTATAAACATAATATACTTTCTCTAGTTATATATATAAACTAATCTTTTTTATTTGAACTTCAATGAATATATCAATAACAACAATTGTGGAATCTAAAAGTACGACTTAGTTCAATTTAGGATAACTTCAATTTATTAGTTGAATTTTTATTATTCTGCACAGTTACACCAAGGTTTATGATTACACCAAGTCTTACAAAGGTTTCGAAAGTTATGGAGAAACAGATCCGAATTTTATGTATCGGGTCTGGATAATCCGCGAAATGACTCTGGTTAGATTGTAACTATGCATGCAAGTTTCTGTTGGGTCCATAGTCTTTTAATATTTTTCTGATTTAAATAAAGATATATTTAATTCTAAATCCGGGCAGTTTCGGGCAGGAGTATTTCAGCTCTCTTTTTTTCGGGCAGGAGCATCTGAGGGCGTTTAATTCCAAGGATACGCTAGGAATTCATCAAAATCCCTTTAAGCTCAACGTAGTCAGGGATTATACGAGGTGTATGAGAGGACGAAAGCAAAATAGACGAGGTTATTGCAAGACAAGCAATCTTGAGTCTGGTGTCGTGATCTTTGACCTTGTGTATCTTGAGCAAATCGACGGCCAACTCAATTGAAACAGATTTCAAGGACCCGAAAAGCTCATTCCAATATAGTTTCACATTAAGTGGGTTCTTTCTCTTCTTCCTTGAAACCGTGGGAAGCGTACCGCAATTGAGACCAATAACTATAGCAAACTCTCTTAGAGAGAATCATATAGGACGACCGGCAAACATAAACCATACCTCGTATTTTTTGTTAACTTTAAGCATACGGACTATTATGAATTGCCCAAATGCACCAGAGAAAAGGGTGTTCTCCTCGAGAGCAATAATCTTTCCAAATATTGACTTCCGAAAAAACTTTGTTTCCTAAAAATCAAGAACATCGAGAATCGATTCAGTCTGCTTTATCTTGTGGTAGGAATTGACACGCTCTCTAATGGGTTCTTTTCCGGCGGCGAACATGCGTGGTGGAAGAACGGGATAGTCCATTATTTTCAGTATGGAACACGAAGAAATTGAGTATGAAAGGAAATCAAAGAAAATTATGGATGCGATTTGCAATATCTAAAGATGTAGTTTGATAGAGTTTAGAAGAGTCTCAATCTAGTAATGACGACAGTACAGTGAATCGACGCTTGTTTTTGAGAACAAAAAACAAAACAAGATGAACAAGGAAGGTATAATTACGTCTTGTCCAATAGGCGTGACCAAAACGCCGGTTACGTTATCAATATGCAATTCAGTTGATAGAGAATTCACGTCCACATTCAGTTGATAGAGAATTCACGTCCACTAAACTGACATATGCAACAGACGCCATAACATCTTTCCAAGAATAAAGAGGAATAGAGAGTAGGAGCATTTTAGTCACGAAAACAATGAAGACTTAGGCGATGGTAGATGGGCAATTAAGGGATATGCTTTGCCTATAGATGCCAATTATCTCAAAGCTTTAAAGGTTCTTTCGTAATAAAATGTCAGACTATATATGTATATGATATGATATAACTAAATATACTATTAGAGATTCAGGAATGTATCTAGTTAGTAAACAAGAGAGATTAAATTGAGACATTGTATAAAGAGTAGATACTTTAAATTAGACTTCATCACTTCATTATGAAGTTGAATTTTTTAATACGTCAAAAACATTTAATACTCTATTTACGTTCTAATTTGATGTGTATATATATGAATATGACTTCAATAAAGATATTATTTTATCCTAAAAGTCGCAACATCTTTGGAATCAAACCGGTATTTGGATGGACCAATCAGTTTAACCGGTATTTGGATCTGATAAAGAAAAATAAATACATATTCAAAACGAGATCTCAAGTTTGGTTGAAAATGGTATAGCAAAGTAAACAAAATCGAGTAGCATCAAAACATTAATATCTGAAAATTCAAATGTCAAATTCTCCATAGATAAAAGAGGAATAGCATCCAAAAACATAAACTAACATGAAAAGCCCCCTTGTTACATTCCAGTGAAAGCCTTCTTTGCGAAAGCAGAAGCACCAGCTGGTATCACCTTCAACACATTGAACCTCACAGTCTTGGACAAAGGCCTAAAGTCACCAATAATAAAATACCAAATCAAAACTTCGCACACGAACATATAACAAATCAGAATCAACATTGTTGTTGGTCCAGAACCAAACCTGCATTGGCCGATGATGACATGGTCTCCTTCCTTGACACGGAAGCATGGTGAGACATGAGCAGGGATGTTCGAGTGTCTCTTCTCGTACCTGACAAAGAAAAGGATAATACTTTCTTAACATCCATACAAAAGTCAAGAAACTATACAAGAATGTTACCTCTGATACTTCTTGACAAAGTGGAGGTAGTTCCTTCTCACGATGATGGTCCTCTGCATCTTGGCGCTGTGGCAAGTACCGGCTAAGATACGACCTCTAATGGAGACAGTTCCGGTGAAGGGACATTTTCTGTCAATGTAAGTTCCTGTTCAAAACAAAAACATTAACCACCAGAGAATCTAACTAATTAGGTTCGGTTGTTCACTAAAGCTTAGGACATTGATCTATCAGTTCCACATAGATGCTAAGAAACAAACCTTGAATGGCTTCACGAGGAGTCTTGAAGCCCAAACCGATGTTCTTCGAGAACCGGTTTCCACCCTTACCAGGTCGCTTTCCCTTTCCAGATATCTTCGAGCTGAAACAACAAATCATTTAATACACTACAGTAAAATTCTAAACACAGAGTGAAATCGATTCGTTTGTTACCTAAGGAAGACCTTAGGTTGCTTGAGAAAAGCCTTCTCAGTCTGCAAATGGGCAAAAGAAAAGGCATGAGATTCACTAAATAGACAGGAAGCAATGGAAGAGGGGGTAAAGATCAAATAACCTGTTCTGCCATGGCTGCTGTTTTGTGAAAGCTTGAGGCAAGGATGTAGGAGACGATAGGAGAGGCAGTGACGGCTAAAAGCTTTAAGAAAGAAAAACCCTAGTGTACAAAGAGTCTTTATATAGTGAGAAATTTCCTGCGACAACAACGTAATATACCAAGCTTTATTGGGCCCTTCTATATTGGGCCTTAATATCTCGGCCTAATACTAAGAAATCCTTAAATTGAGGATTAAAAAAAATTAGTAACGGAATTGTGGAATTGCTTTTTTACCAATTAGAATTAGGGTTGGGCACAAATACTCGTCACTTGTCTTATACCCGTTACTTGACTCGTACTCGTTTCGTTTTTCCAAGTACTCGTTGTTGCCAAGTCAAGTATTAAGTCATTGAGTTTTGCTACTTGCAAGTATAAGACGAGTAACAAGTATCACGAAAAAAATCACGACTTACTTTGATATTACTCGTTACTTATTTTACGACTTAAAACATGATAATTAAATCATAAAAACCAAAACCCTAAACAAACATTTTTTTGTTGTAAGAAATAAACAATACTTTCTTATCGAATTTCATCTTCTTTTTTTATACTATGTGCAAATATTTTATCCCTTATATACTAAAGCACAAGTCACTTTACCAATCAAATTTTGACACATGAAATATGTTTAAAACAAAAAAAAACTAAATAAAATACAAAAGTATTTCGATTCCCGTTTTTCTAAATTCCTAATAACAAAATTCCCATTTTTTTCTCAGATTATCGACACCACGTTCAAAAAGATCCTCAACACTACGTAAGGTTTAAAACTGTTTTACCTTTTATATAAATTTCCATCTATTAATTTGTTCTTTGTTCAATCTCTTTCTCTTCTACATTTTATCTTCTTCTCCATCGCTTCATTTTTTTTTATTAGGCATTCATATTTAAAATGATTAAATTAAAAACTACAGATTAAGACAGAAGAAGAAAACATATAAATAAACAGAGAAAGAAGGACGCTTGGAAATTGGAATGGAAAACCAGTCCAGGTAAAAAAGAAGTAGCACAATAATTTCATCTTCATCGCTTCATATTTTGGGACTGAGGTTTTGACTGATGCAAAATAATAATTCGTACATGGTTTTGGTTTATGATTACTCTTAATTTAGATTCAGTTTCCTTTTTTTATCAATCAATATTATCTTCTTTTTTTTGCATATTTCAAGTTAGAAATATATACAAAGATAACAAAATGATTTTAAAACAAAAATGAAGAAATTCTTTTTGTTAATTGAAGTTATTTGATTCTTATAGTGTATTAAGAAAAAGGAGAATACAAATATGCGATGGGCTGAAGTAAGTGTATTCGGCTAGAAGGTTTTAAAATTCAGGTTAGTGAAACTAAAAAAAAAACAAGCTTTTCATTGCTCAATTCATCATATTAAATTTCTTTTTTTCATGAAATTTTTCTTCTAACCTACTTAAATTTTTTTTCTTTAGATATGGTCAAAAATAGAAAAAAATAAACTTAAACAAAGTATGCCAATAACAGATTCACAATGAATTAAATCACTTTATTGTGTCGTGATAATTAGTTGTGATAGTGATGACAATTCAAATAAATAAAATGATACTAACCTTTTTCGTTATAAATTCCACACATATATTGGAAAAAACAATATCATATAAAATGATGTTCGTGCGTAGCACGAGAAATATACTAGTTTAAAATAACTCTCATGTTTTTACCGAGTCGAGTAAATAAAAAAAACTTTTATAATCTTTTCTCGTAAAATATTATCTATCAAGTAATTTTTAAAAACTTGAATATATATTCAAGTAATTAATAAATACTTGTAAGTAGCAATTAATCGAACAAGACAAGTAACTTGCAAGTAACATATTTTTGGACAAGTATTCGAAATAACAAATACTCGTTTCTGACAAGTCAAATACAAGTCGAAGAATTCATTATTCGTTCAAGGCAAGCCAAGTATCAAGTATACGTAAAAAAAGCAAGTATCCGCCTTGCGCCCACCCCTAATTAGAATGATTGACTTTAAATAAATGTTTTACATTATTTTGTTATTGACTAATAATATATCATTTTAATAACTAATTTTTTTATAAATTAATTTTTTTATAAAATAAATAAAATTATGTTTTGGGTTTCACATCATCAGTAAATTTTTTGTGTAAAACAAATATATCCAAAATAAATGTTCAATATTTTAGCACATTTCTTGTGTTAATTTTCTAATAGTATTAATATAAATTTTGTAATATATCAGTATATTTTTGTCAACTTATAAAATATTAATATCACAATAACTGATTTAGATGATTTTGTAAGTTTTATTTCTTCATTCGCTACAAATTTTTGTTATTTGATTGTTTTTTCCAGCTAAATTTTAAAATCTACAAGTCAAGAAATATTACCACTTGGCCTTAGTAGGAAAACGAAAATGGACAAAACTAAAGAGAAATGATCCCAAATGACTTTAATCCAAGTTTTTTTTTTGGTCAAATAATCCAAGTTTTTATTCTCAACTTCTTCAATTGGAAGAAATGACTCAAATTTTTTTATTAACGATAAATATATCATTAGGGTTAGTTAACCATAGACTTTGGAAAGGGGGTTAAATCTTTTTAAAATAAAAAATAAATATTAAAATTTTTAAAAATTAAAAATAAAAATTTTAAAAAGTCTCAAAAAACATTTTCGAATTTCAAATATATATTTTTTGTATTTTTACTTATTTTTTGCTTCTTTAGGTAGAATGATTTTTTGCTTCTTTAGTAAAATTTATTTGAGAAATTTCCTAGCATAGACCTAAATTTTTTTTTTATCACAAATATAAACCTTAAAAATTAAAATGACTAAAATAGACTTAAATATTTTATCAAAAGAAGTAAATATACATTTATATCTTTAGGGTAATTAATCTATACATTAGAGTTTAGAGTTAAGTGGTGGAGTTTATGATTTAAGGTTTAAGGTTTAGGGTTTAAAATTGAGGAGTGGGGTTTTGGGATATGATTTCAAACTAAAAAAAATAAAAAAATTTAAAGTTTTCAAAATAAAAAAAAACTAGGGAAATTGCCACAAATACCACATTCGTAGTACCACTTTTCATGTTTACACTAACCAGTTTTACCCTCACTTTTAATGAATGGTAAAAGACAATTATAACCTTAGGGTTAAATAATCTAGACTTAGGGTTTAGAGTTGAGGGGTGGGGTAGAGTTTTTGAAATGTGAAATTTATGATTCTAATAAATATATAAATACTTAAAAAATATATAAATTTTTTTTAAAAATAGTTTCAAACATAATTTTCGTTTTTCAAAAAGAAATTTGAAAGAAAAAAATAAAAAAAAATTGAAAAAAAAATTATAAAAAAGTTCGAATTTGAAAAAGTATAATTTGAAAACATAAAATTTATTTTATTTTTTATTTTTTATTTTATTTTTTATTTTTTATTTTTATTTTTTATTTTTTTTTTTTATTATATATAAATAACAAGGGCATAAGAATTTTTTGTCACTTAATAAAGAATGTATTTTTGAAAATATCTCATTAGTCGTGGTAAAAATGAAAAGTAGTACCATAAAAGTGGTAAACATATAATTTCTCCAAAAAACTATTTTGGTCATTTTAGTTTTTGAGGTCTATTTTTGTAACAAAAACTTAAAAAGATTTATTTGAGAGAATTGGCCAATTTATTTTCGTCATTTCTATTCTGAAGACTTTTTTTTGTGACAGAAAAATAAATAAAAAAGTTGTTCGAGAGATTTGCCCAAAATTAAATAACCGAGTTTTTAATTAAATCTAAAATGTTTGAAAGAAGCGTTTCAAGTAAAAAAACTGTGTATATTATTTTTCAGAAAACGCCGTCATGATTTCCAACGGTTGACTATGAAAAACGGAGAGCAATGATTCGCCGGCCGATCCAGAACTCCTCCGCCGTGTCTCGTCACCTAACTTCTCCAATCTCTCTATTCTCCCGTTTTCTATTCTCTTCTTCATCTGAAAACAATACCCATGAGCCCATTGTATCAAACCGGAACCCTAAGTCACCATTTGGGTCTCCGACCCGCGTTCAAAAGCTCATAGCTTCGCAATCGGATCCTCTCCTCGCGAAAGAGATCTTCGATTACGCCTCACAACATCCCAGTTTCCGTCACTCTCAATCTTCTCACCTCGTCCTCATCCTCAAACTCGGCCGTTCGAGACACTTCAATCTCATCGACGACGTTCTGGCCAAGCACAGATCGAGTGGTTACCCAGTCACCGGAGAGCTTTTCACGTATCTTATCAAAGTCTACGCAGAAGCAGAGTTACCTGAGAAAGCTTTCAAGACGTTTTACAAAATGATCGAGTTCAATTTCACTCCACAACCCAAGCATCTGAATCGGATCCTCGAGGTCCTCGTAAGCCATAGAGGTTATCTCCAGAAAGCTTTAGAGCTTTTCAAGAGTGCCCGGCTTCACGGGGTGATGCCCAACACGAGAACATACAACGTATTGATGCGAGCCTTTTGTTTGAACGATGACTTGAGTATTGCGTACAAGTTGTTCGGCAAAATGCTTGAGAGAGATGTTGTCCCTGGTGTAGAGTCTTATAGGATTCTGATACAAGGGTTTTGCAGGAAAGGACAAGTGAATGGTGCTATGGAGTTGCTTGAAGATATGTTGAATAAAGGGTTTGTGCCTGATAGGTTGAGTTACACGACATTGTTGAATAGTTTGTGTAGGAAGACACAGCTTAGAGAGGCTTATAAGCTTCTATGTAGGATGAAGTTAAAAGGTTGCAACCCTGATATTGTTCATTACAACACGATGATTCTCGGGTTCTGTAGACAAGGTCGTGCTATGGATGCTAGGAAGGTTCTCGAGGATATGTCGTCTAGCTGTTGCTCACCCGATTCGGTCTCGTATAGAACATTGATTGGGGGATTGTGTGGTGAAGGAATGTTTGAGGAAGGCAAGAAGTATCTACAGGAGATGATATCAAATGGGTTTTCTCCTCATTTCTCGGTTTCTAATTGTTTGGTGAAAGGGTTGTGCAGCTTTGGGAAAGTAGAAGAAGCATGTGATGTGGTGGAGCTCGTGATGAAGAATGGGGATGCATTGCATTCAGACACTTGGGAGATGATAATTCCTATTGTCTGTAAAGAAGATGTCTCTGAGAAGATCCAAAGGTTTCTTGAAGATGCTATGAAAGTAGAGATAAGCGGTGATACCAGACTCGTTGATGCGGGTATCATCGGTTTAGGGTCTTATCTTTCTAGTAAGCGACAGATGAAACGTATGAATGTGAGAGAGAGGAGACGTTTGTAGGTTCCTCCTTTTCTTGAAGACAAAGTTCTATTTATCTCTGCTATAATAGAGTGTTTGTATCCTTGACTCTTTAGTAGTGTTACACATCTTGTCGATAATCTTCATTTTAAAACAAAGTTTTGAGTTAAAAAAACATGATAAAAGTGATTGATATGGTCTATGAGGCTATAACAGAGTCCAATTAAGGCCCAAAGATGAGCCTTTTTCGTATATTCTTCTGTTTCTCAAAGTTGGATTCTTTTCATGGCGATGCGTCTTCCTTTCCCGTCAACTCACCGCCGTATCCCAACGCTTCCGAGCTTCGCCTCTTTCACCCCACGGAGGCGAAATGTTGCGATGGCATCGGCAAAGAGAAGCCCTAAGCGTCTCAAATACTCTACCCCTCGGTTCACAAAGGAGGGGGAGTTTGTGTCAATAGAGGTGGACCCTTCAGGTGCTGATTCGTGGAAACTCGAACCTGTTATTGAGCTTCTCAAACAAGGAGCCGTTGGTGTTATCCCCACTGATACAGTCTATGCAATAGTTTGTGACTGTAAGAACCATTCCGCTGTAGAACGTCTCCGAAGGTTAGTCCTTTCTGTCTTAAAACAGTGTGTGTACTTTACTTCCGAATCGATTCTATTACCTAACATAAACCTGTTTTGTCGCTGTAGGATTAAAAAGATTGAATCTTCCAAGGTCAGGACCATGAACATAGATACTAGCTGCAAAATGGACCTGTTTGTGTGTGGGCTAACTCTTTGTTTTTTTTCTTGCCATGATGCAGCCACTTAGTATCTTATGCCGTTCCTTAAGGGACATAGACACATATACAATGGGGTTCCCTCGTGGCGATGGTCATGGTCATGCCAACGTTTTCCGTGCTGTTAAGCAATGCTTGCCTGGACCTGTGAGATACTCCATGACTCTTGTATAATCCAAACAGTTTTCATCTGTCCATTAACATGATGGCGTATGTTTTGCGCAGTACACCTTCATCTTGACTGCAAGCAAGGAGTTACCTAAACAATGCGTAGGGTATGGAACGACAAGTGTGAAATACGCTTCGAGGAAGAATGTGGGTGTACGCATATCAGATGATGCTGTCTGCCAAGCCATTCTACAGTCCATGGATGCCCCTCTGATTTGCACCAGGTTGGTTCCTTCTTCATCCCAATCATTTACATTTGTGTATAGTGGTAATTAATACGTATGATTAATGACAGTGTGAAAGGGCCAAAAGAAAACGAATGGATGATTGATCCAACCATAATTGGTGACATATATGGACCAGAGGTACATATATAGCTGCTGTCTATTTGACTAAACAAGCTCTCTGCTTGCTCTAGTCTCATTTTCCGTTTTCTTTCTACAGGGTCTGGATTTTCTGGTAGATGGAGGTGTAAGAGTGGCTGAACCATCAACCATTGTTGATATGACAGGACCATATCCCAAGGTCATACGTGAAGGCAAGGTAATCAAAACATTCAAGTGCATACTGCTTTGATCTTATCCAAAAAGAGCGCTAATGTCTATGTGGTTTTAACAGGGGCCTATATTGCCATGGATGGTGGTTGAAGAGGAAGACGAATCTAGCCTGCGCCAAGACCTTATAGCTTCTGGAACTTGAACAAAACAATACAGAGACCGTTTGTTTTGCATCTAGACACGTACCTCCTTGTGGCTAAAGAATCTGAATTATGTGAATACTGACGTTAATTGAATAATCCAAAATCCACAAAATGACGAATAATGTGATTGTGTAGAAGGAAATGTTGGTTGAAATGTAATACTTCATTTAACTTAAAAGAGGTAGGTAGACATATGAAGTGGATTCAGAGAGAGAGGCTACAAAGTAACGCTTAATATGGTAGAGCAAGATATGGGTTTGAAGTAGATAGTAGATGTGTAAAACGATCTTTTCCATAAATCCAGATAACCAAGTAGCAGCAAAATCTTTGAAGGATAAAAATCTGAAGAAACAAAAACAGAGTCTGATACACAAAAAAAGACTGATTCAAACGTTGACAAGAGATAAAGTGCGTCTCTCACTTCTTCTCTTCTTTCTCAGCATCAGCAGCTCTCTTGGCTCTAGCACCGGCATGTCTCTTGTTTGTGCGCTCCAGACGGATCTTGTCAAAAGCCTTGACTGATTTCATCTCAGTTGTCAGCTTCACAAGCTCTGTAGCATGCTTCTCACGGACAATAGGCATGTAGTCCCCTTGGACTTGAGTGGCATTGGCCAACTCTTCAGCAGTAGAATCACCAGGCTGACACAAAAGAAATAGAAAAAGAAGAGTCTTGAGCAAAAGTTTAAAGATAAATCTTAACTAGAGGGTTGTCGTCTCAAAAGTAATAAAAACCCATGAGCACAGATGTAAAGTCTAATCTAAAAGAAGAGGAAGATTGTCGTTTGGAGAGTAATACCTTGACCTTCCTGGCACGACGCGGGAAGATGACCAACTTAGCCTTGTAGGTTTTGAGCCTCTGGACATTGGACTGAAGACCCTCGAGAGATCTGTTCTTGCGGCGATGGTCAACAGAGATACCAATGGTTGGTGCCAACTTCTTGGGGATTCCAGCAGCCTAAAGACAAAGACAAGTAAAGATTACAAACAAATATCTCACAAAGAAATGGAAACAAAGAAAAAAGATAGACAAAAATACCTTGAGCTCTTCAAGAGTGAAACCTTTACCGGTTCGGACCTTCATGTTGTACTTGAGAGTCTGACCATGCACAACAGGGCGAAGAGGTCCAGCAGTGGGACGGGGGAAGATCTTCACAGCCTTCTTTTGTCTCGCTGAGTAAAGCATAAAACAAACACATGTTCAAGTAAAATACAACATAGCACATAACGTTATTGAACAAGATTGATAACTAACCAACTCTTCTCCTGGTTTTCCTGGCAGGCTGGTTGAACCAAGTCTTGACATAGTTCTGCCAGTGCTTCTTGAAATGACCATTGGGGATGACATTGTTGTGCTTCATTTCTTCTCCTCAGCTGCACATTATAGTAAATCATCAGCAAGAGTTAGACAATCATAATATTCAAAACAAAAAGAACACTAAGCAGGTCAAGAGAAATCATTAAATAAAAGCTAACATAGAAACAGATAAGAAACTAGCAAAAGGATGGAGACCAAACAATTAAATCAGTACAGTAAACGAAACAAAACAAGTGGCAGGAGCTAGACGGACACTTAAGACTGAAAATGAGACAAAACCGATCAATGCGATGTCACGGCTATGTAATTCTAGAGATTAGGTCTTAACAGCAATAAAAATTCACAGAGAAGAAGAAGAGTACTCACATGAATGTCAGAGAAAAGGTTGCGGCGAGACGAGAGAAATGACAAGGGCTTGTTTGATGATTAGGTTATAAATACCTAAAACCCTAATGGCTATCTGTTGGGCCTTTTCTTCAACGAGCTGGGATGCATTAAAAGCCCATTAAAGAAAGAAAGCCTTTTTGGTTCAATTTTAAACCAAAGGAAACCGAAGACCTGACCACCACCTTCTTCTTCCTAAAGGTTTTTGTGACTTCGCTGAACAACTAACTAATCAAGTGAATGATTTATCAACGAAAATGGAACAACAATGGTAATGTTTCTTAGTTTTTATGTTTGTCGGAATCATCATCATCTCTTTGATAATCCAATTGTTTGATTTGTTGTTGTCTGTTTTGGCTTATTAATCAAAAGTAATCGCCCTTTGAAGTTTCTTTTAAATGTTCGACCACTGCAAAATACAATTTGATTCCTTATTTATGTTCAATAGAGATATATTCCTGAGATTTGAGGTTGGTTGCTAACTCTTGAAGTCTCGCTTTACTTATAGTTGTGTTCTCCATCCTTGCCATGTTACTAGTTTCTGTTTTCGCTTGTTCTATCATTTAGCTATTAGCTGTTTCAGAAGTGTCTTTGTTTTGCACTATTATGTTTCTCTTGACCTGCTTAATGCTTTTTTTTTGTTTGATTTGAATATTATGATTACCACTCTTGCTGATGATTAGTTTGTTGGTTGTTTGAAATGAACTGCGACTAAGTTTTAGCTTCTTTACTATGCCACAAGTATACTGATTCTGCTGTTGTGTTGTGGATGTGAATGGTTCCATGTAAATAGCTCAACATTGATATTTACACAGATCAATCAAATTTGAAGTATTTAAAAAAAAAAAAACACTAATTTGTCTCTCTTTTCAGATTGCGTGCTGTTGGAAATAAAGGTTTAGGGATTTATTAAACTTGGAGAAGATTTCAACTTTGAGCTAATGATGCTTGGCAAGTTGTCAAGGCGTTGCTACTGCACTTCTGTTCATCAGCAGCCATGGCTCTTTCTTGGATTGGGAAATCCTGGCGACAAATACAATGGCACTAGACACAATGTACCCACACATTTTTTAGTCCTTAAAGTTATTAAAACAACTTGGATTTGCCTGCGTCGATTCTCAAGATGTCTGCTCTTGTTTGGCTACTATGTTGCAGATTGGGTTCGAGATGATAGATGTTTTTGCTGAGTCAGTGGGGATTCAGATGAACCTGCTAAATTTCAAGGCTATAATGGGACAAGGTATCTGTGTAAACATGTATGAACAAATAACTCTGTTAGTTTGATGTTTGCATTAAGGAGGGCTTCTAATTTTGTCTTGTCCTTCTGTCAGGTTTCGTGGGCGATCTCCCTGTTATCCTGGCAAAGCCGCAAACTTACATGAACTTGAGCGGTGAATCAGTAATTTTGCTTCTCCTATTATTCATGTGTAAACTATTGCATCTTGGCAGCATATCAAATTTGTGAGATCCAGGTTGAGTAGAAAAGTAGATGAAACCTGAATGATTTAAAGTGGTCTCTTGTTGTACCAAAACATATATTCTTGAATGTGTTTCATCCATTAACCAAGGTTAGGTTTTCTCTATAGACATGTTAGAGGTCGATAAGAAGCTTTCATGTGTGAAAGAGATGTATGGGTCATAAGAATCTATTGCTTTTCTTACTAACTGCACCTCTCCTGAAACTGATCAGAGTGGACCTCTCGCGGCTTATTACAAGTTACCCCTCAATCGTGTGCTTGTGGTAAATCCTATTACTCTTTCTGTCTCTCAAGCGGCCCCTACCCATTCTTACAATCTCTTTAGCAGCAGAAGCCACTTAATTTCATTGTTGCTGTGGTGATGCAGGTGCATGATGACACACAATTGCCATGTGGTGTTCTTCGCCTTCAAGAAAAAGGAGGCCATGGATGTCACAACGGGTACATTTTTATTTTATATAGGCTGTGGCCATGTGTAAAACAGAGTTCATCAGTAACTTGCTTAACTTAGACCATTATAATATGTGAATCAATCTATTGAAAACTGTTATTGTATATACTTGCTTGTGTTCTTCTCAGGTTAAAGTCAGTAATGCACCATTTCCGAGGCAATAAGGAATTTGCAAGGCTACGAATCGGTTAGTTTGGACCCTCTCTTGTAACTTAACATTATTTCTCTGATATTTGGGTTCTAAATCGAGCTCTTGTTGTTCTTATCATCTATTAATTAATGTTAAAAGGGATTGGGAAGCCTCCTGGACAAATGGATCCAAAGGCGTTCTTGTTGCAGAAGTTCAGCATGCTAGCTCGTGAACGGGTAAAAGTCTTTTTGAGCATTTATAGACATTGAAACGTTGTGGTTTAAATCAAACACTAGGAAATGATCTCTCTCTTCTTTTTTTTTTTTTGCATCTCTGTGTGTTTTGTGGGAAAAGATTGATGGAGCTTTAGCAGAAGGGGTGGAAGCTCTGAAGCTGGTCTTGTCTAAAGACTTTGGAGAAAGCTGGAGACTGTTCAACGTGGAACAGAAGTACAAACACTTAAGGCAACACACAATTATTGCACCTTGACCAAATTGCTCTCACCAAGATGGGATAAAAGAAACAAACTAAAAAAAAAGTTCATAGTGGATAATTTTGTTCTTAAAAAACAAAATTTGGTTACTTTTTGTAATTTTAGTTCAGCGTGTACTAAAGTTACAAAATTTCTCGGATTGAAAATTAAAGTTTATACCTTTGTTTCATAGCTATATGATGATGGTATGAGTGAGTCCAACCTGTTCATGTTGATTCTATGTGGTTGTTGCCCTCTTCTAGAATGTTGTTACTCTCTTGGCTGTGCACGTTGGGATTACAAACGCTATCTTTACACTGCTGGTCAGGACAGTCAAGATTGTCGGAGAGTTTCTGCCTTTTGCCGCTACATCTTATCGATTTACGAAGATGACATCCAAATTCCTCTATGGGAGCCTCCACAAGGATATGGATATGGGATAAACAAGCAATCCCATATCAAGCAATCTTGTTTATGATCATGAAACAAGATTGCTTGTTTCTAAAGAAGACTTATCAAGACACTCAGGGTCGTGCTCCAGCGTATATACTATATCTTGATCATAAAGATGTCGTTGTTGCCATCCGGGGCTGAGTTGCGAATATTCTGTGCTTTTAGATAACAAGCTTAGGGAAATGAAGTTTGATGGTGGTCGGGTATGTGCACAACGGACTGTTGAAGATGAGGAATGTAAAGTTTTGAAAGAATTGGTGGTGAAGTATCCGAGTTTTACTTGCTGGACATTCTCTCGGGTCTGGTATAGCTACAATGTTGGCTTTGTAAGTGGTTCGTCATTTGGATAGGTTGGGGAATATTGATAGAAGAGAGTAAGGTGTTTTGCTATTGCGCCTGCGTGGTGTATGTCATTGAGTTTAGCTGTCAGGTGTCGGATGTGATCAACTCTGTTTTGCTTCAGGTGTGTCTAAATACATCAAATGACCTAAGTCATTCCAAATGTTGAATCTAAAGTATTTGTGGAAATATGTTCTTGTCTTTTTGAAACTTTCAAAGATAGCTTACAACATTCTCACAGGTCCGGTCCGGAAATATCCTTAATATGTTTTTCCTGCTCTTTTGGGACATCTTATGGCTCTTGGTTCACTATTGATTAAACTTTTTTTTTTACTTACAAATATGTTTAGTTCGTTTACTCTTGCTTCCTTGTAATGGGTTTTGTGTTTACAATTTGTCATGTTTCTCTGCATAAGGTGCATGAAAGATACATGTGTTCCAGAACAAAAGTTGCTCAAAGATCCAAGGCGGCTTTACACTCTTGGTCGCAAGTATCACATCGTTGAAAGAAAGCCTTACATGTACATAATAACACACAAATCTAAAAATACACACGGAACTCTCCTTTCCCAAGTACAATCCACACCCCATAAATGCTGCATTTTCTTCTCCAGGTTCCATAGGCTCTACATGTTTCATCCACCCGTGATTTTGCGATTTCCTCTTGCATCTGGACTTCTCTATCTCAGCTCTTGATGACTTCTTCGAACTCTTGTCACGGGGCAAGTTTTCAATCTCGGTTTGGGGAGGCAGTCCATCGACCCCTTAGAAGTCATTCCCAATTATCAAACTATCTAGCATTTCATCTGTTATACCCGACTTAGCATAAGGTCTCCAAATGCTCGACCAGGATCTGCAATAATAATAAGTTCCAAATCAGTAAAACTGAAGAAACTTACTCTATCTATGGTGTGCCTATTTTACTATAAGAAGGACTGAAGATGTAAGATGTCTGCCCTGAATTAGTTGCTGACGTAGTTGCTGAAGCAGATGTCGTAGTGAGTGCTGAAGACCATGTGGAGTCAAGATGCTGACCTGGAGTCGTGTAGACTTGGAGAGCAAGGGAGTATCTTGGAGATATGGAAAGAGGAATAAACTTGAGGAGCAAGTTTATGACTTAAAGAAAGAGGAATAAGTGCATTCCAAGAAAAGGAAAGTTGCAGTTATTGTTATGGAAGATGTCCATACATGTTGCCTTGGAGACTAGGGTTTCGGGAATATGGAGAATAACTATAAGATAGCTATGGGGTTGTCTGTATAGAGACAGAGACACGGAGGCTGATCTTATAGAGAGAGAGAAGCTCTTGGAGGTGTTCTGGGGTCGTGCTGAAGCAATGGCTGAAGTACTCGACGGAAGAGAGACACAAGCGGGTAGCTTAGGAATCTTTCAGTAGCAGTTTTTAGGGTGTAACAGACTGTGTAAAGCTGATTAAGCAGAACTTGTAATAGAGTGTAGAAGGCGATTTCTAATAAAGCTTAAGGGTTGCTTGTAGTTGTTTGTCTCTTGCTTTACTTCCTGCATTGCCTTATTGTTGTGTCATCTTGCACTAACAAGTGGTATCAGAGCAGGGCACCTAAGTTATCGGTGTAATCCTAAAGGTGAAGATGGACACGATTATTTTTGTGCAGAAGGCGATCGTGTTGAATGCGGACCAGTATGGTCATTGGAAGGCTCGCATGAAGCAGATGATTCGAGGAATCAATGAAGATGCGTGGACAGCTGTGGAGATTGGTTGGGAGGAGCCTACCATAGTCACAGGAGGTGAGAAGAAGCCTAAGCCAAAAGAAGATTGGTCAGAGGCAGAACGCAATGCATCAAAATTTAATGCAAAGGCGTTGTCGGTGATTTTTGGAGCTGTTGAAGCAGAGCAGTTTCAGCTGATTCAGGGGAGTACTTCGGCTAAAGAGGCGTGGGAGATCCTGCTGAATTCGTTTGAAGGAGATGAGAATGTCAAGAGGACACGTCTAGATCATCTTGGGTCGCAGTTTGAGAATCTCAGGTGGTCTGATAATGATTCTGTGGCGAGCTTCAGTGCCAAACTCAGTACTATGGCGCATGAAGCATTTGTACTTGGGAAGAAGTACAAGGAGAAGAAGCTGGTAAAGAAGTTACTACGTTGTCTTCCAACAAAGTTTGGAGCTCACAAGGCAGTCTTGCAGATGACTACAAACACGGATGAGCTCAAGTTTGACAAACTTGTGGGTATGCTGAAGGCACAAGAGATGGAGACAGACAATAGTTCAGTCTCTACATCAAGCAGTGCGCCAAGGAGTGTGGCGCTTGTAGCTGACAAATATACTGATAGGTTTCAAAAGATTGAAGATGACATTGGTATGCTGGTCAGGAATTTTTGGTAAGATGAATTCTTCTGGTGGGAGGAATCAGTATGGTCGCCAGGGAGGTGATCGTGACAATGCACTACAAGAAAAATGCTCATTGTTAGCGCGGGTTATATGCTATGTTAGAGTTTTGATAGCGAATTCACAACTGCTGTGTATACGGCAGCCATCATAGGTAGGCCCCTACAATAGCGTTTTTCTTTGATGCTACGAAATGTACGTTTACGATAGCATTAATTAGCTGATGTTATTAATGAATCTACGGCACAGTTATTTTTTGTTACAAATTGATTATGATACGTATTGTGTGCCATGGTAGCAACGTCTACAATAGCAATAGCTTATTTTGGTAATTGCTGTGGATAAGTGCTATACTAAAGTTTTTAATAGCTTAGAAATATATTATGATAGTTTACATTATATGAAATATTTAATGCTATGCTTTACAAGCATAACTGTTTTTTTTTAGCTATTGTTATTTTGTCCACGAGCTATGAATTTGCATTTTCGAAAATTTGTAATAAAAAAAGCAGAAACTTCATAACAAACTAACACAATCATAAAATAAGTTTGACATACATAAGTCATTACACATAAGTGTTACTGATGCAGTTCTAAAACACAAACCAAAGTCATAAGCAATAATATCATACATCAAGTTCATTAGCCTAGCTTAAACACTAGCTAAATCTGGACCTAAGTTCTTCATTCCCTCAGCTGCTGCAACAATGAAAACTCTGATCAGTTATGCAATTACATATGCAGATTTAAACACACAAAACAGAATACTTACAGCAGCTTAAAATATGACCAATTTATCAATTGGCCATGCAATTGATGAACCGTGTGCATCTTTCAAACTCTCTATTTCATCTGATTTCCTCCAAACTTCGGCATCATCTACGAGCACTGCATCTACCCACACTCTAGCTGCTTTCGGACCCAAGCGCACAAAGTGGACCAGTTGAGTTGGGTCTGTTGAATGGATACGACCTTCAGCAACAACTTGTTTCCTCTCACCAATGTCCATCAATTTGCACTTCTGATTCTGTTTCATTGTCTGAGATCCATGCTTAAGCTGACACTTTACAATAGACATGCACACAATTCAAAACACAGATATTAATATGAGCAGATGATTGAACATATAAGTTAAAAATTTACCTGATCAGTTGCAGGAGACTCGTCAGTATGAATTGATGTTGTTGCTCCTGATTTTGCACCTTTTCTACCACTTGTATCAGTAGGCGACTTATAACCAACCGATGTAACTTTCATACCCGTAGGAGATTGTCCTCTTGTTGCTTCTGGTGGATTGTCAAAGACAACTTTGCTAGCAGGCCATGACATAAAAGAATGTAAGCAGTCCTCCAGGTAGGAATGATCCATCGTAGGCCTCCATAAATATGTTCCATGCTCATGTACAACATCCAAGAATACTTTAACTGCTTTAGGTCCTAGAGGAAGTCCATTAACCAATGCTTTTGGTTCTTTTGTCTGCCAACGCCCTTCACCAACAACTACACTGTCATCAGACAAATCCAGAAGTTTGCATTTGTTGAGAGAATTTGCTCTTGAGCCCTATCAAACACATTCAGAAAAAAGAAGTTATCATAGGCGAAATCATGACCTTATTAACTATGTAACTGCAAGAATGAAAAAAATTTACCAGTGGTGCAATGTCTTCATGTTCAAGCCCCAGACCTAGTTCCACGCATTTTTTCTTCGGCCATGCAATAATATGACCAACAGCTTCCTTAATTGTGCACATGTTAGTCGCAGGTCTCCAGAGGAATGCTTCAGGTTCAGTAGCTTCATCAACCAAGACTTTAACATCATTAGGACCTAATCGACTGTCATTCACTATGGCTTCAGGGTCAGAAGAAATGATACGACCCTCAGCAACGTTTCCATCTTCATCAGCCCAGTCAATGAGAAGACACTTCTTTTGTGGTATCTTGTTCACACTCTGTTAAATGTTCAGTTGTTAAAGTATAAGAGTAGTGTAAAGTAGAAAAAAAATGCCATTGATCTCATATAAATTGCTTACTCTTGCAGCCGAGTTTTCCCCCACTTCATTGTCATCTCTATGTAACATAAACCCAACACAAAGCTTATTATTATGTGATAAGCACTTATCTTTATGTATTCTTGGAGATGTAACTAACCTGGTTTTTTACTTTCGCAAGTTCAGACTGTAGTTCATTAACCTTTTGCATAAGATGAATTTGTGTCTGTTGCATTTCAGAAATTGACTTCTGGTTGACATTGAAGCAAGCTAATTTCGTCTTACTAATTATCCTCCCCATTGCTCTCATACGACCAGGATTATCAGGTCCTAAGACCTGGATGAGCGTATCTTCATCCAGATTTTTTCCACTCTGACTACCACCCTTAACAATCTCAGCTGCCTTTTGCTGTATACCACATTACAATTAACAGAAAAAGTTATAAGATTGTTTTAATAGGAGGAACAGATTATGTTATAAACTTACAATCTTCTCGGCAGCATTTGTGTTGATGGGAGTTCCATCTTTTCTTGTACGTGACCTCACCCAGACTTTAAGTCTCGACACTTCAGATTTGTCTTCAGAACTATTTTTCTGTTGCAAAATTATATGTCAACAGCCTTGTCTACAGATAAAAAAATGAAACCAAAATCTAAGATAATATGCTTACCATCTCTTCTGCTAGTCTAACCATTCCCTTTCTACTACAAGTGTGAGGAATCTGTTTGCTTCTCCTCTCTTTGTAGCTATCACTCAGAACCTATCATTTCGTAATAACGATCTTATTAATCTAGTTAGTAATAACGATCTTATTCATTTAAGAATTTATACCTTGAATTCTTGGCTTGTTTTTAGCTTCACAAATTTGCGCCACTCAATTGGATGAACATTCTTAGGTCTGAGATTCATCCTTTGTTGGTTATTTTCAGCTTCATTGATTTGGGTAACAAGACGTGACTTGGATGATCTCCACAAGGCTCCCATCTGCTTAAGAACTGCAACCCTTTGGTGGTCCTCATCAAGTTCAAACCTTGCCTGCAAACGTAGTTAGCCAACCAATAATCAATAACTTGATGTCTGTTCAGAAATATATATGCTGTTATCGTTTAGAAATTGTCACCTGGACTGATTTCCAAAGCACTGTCTTCACTTCTTCAGTAATTTTTTTCCAATTTTCAACTGTAACAGGCACGTGCTCCCTTACCAACGGACCCAAATATGAAGATAACTTGACTGAACCAGGACCATAAGCTTCTCCCATAAAAGTGAAATCGACATGAACTCTGGTATTTGGATCTTTGGCTAGGTCTCTCATCATTGTTGGACCACGCTTTCTCTTACGGGAGGTTCCACCTTCAGCCTCTTGAGTATGTTCTATCTCACCTTCAGGCTCGTCGCCATTATGTTGCTCTGGTGGACGCTCCTCTTCCTGTTGTTGTTCCTCCTCATGTTCCTCTTCCGGTTCTCGTTCCTCCACATGTTCCTCTTCCTGTTCCTGTTGCTGCCCATGTTCCTCTTCATGTTCTTCTTCATGTGTTTGGATAGTACAAACGAACTCAACTTCGTCATCATCTGCCTTTTTTGACTTCTTTGCTTGTCTCCTTCCACGTTTAGTCTGCTTTGCACGTCCCATCTTAATTCACCTGAAATATAATAAGAAATACATAGTTAACTTCATACTCAACAGAACACTGAAACAATCACACAACAAGAAACAACCAAACAAGCAGACAATGACCAAGCAAGTACCACAATCAAAAACAAAAACAAGCAATGATATCATCAATGTAAATAAGGCAACTTCGTCACACATATATCCCTTCACAATCAGTTCTGACATTCTCAGCATCATCAATGTCAACATCCAAGTCAACATTCGACGGTAGTGGCCCAATATCTGCATTTCCCTCTTGAATATCTTCCTTACTGTATCTTCTAGAAGGACCTTTCATGACAATATACCAGTTTGATGACTCATCTTCTCTGGAGTAAAACACTTGCTTCGCTTGAGATGCTAGAATGTAAGGGTCACTTGCAAAGGAGGCTTGACTTTGATTCATGTTCACAAGCGTAAAACCATCTTCGATCTTTACTCCATTACCCTTAACTGCCCATTGACATCGGAACAGAGGAACATAGAAGACATTGTAGTCGATCAAAATGATGTCTGTCACCCTGCCGTAGTAAGATACTAAATCTACCACCTGTGAAGTATCTTTTGCACTAGCTCTACACACTGCTGTAGCCTCATAATAGACCCCACTATTCTGACTTTTCCTATCAACTGACACTGTGTGAAACCTCTGCCCATTAACAATGAATCCTGTATATGATCTCGCAGAACAACGTGGACCATAAGCTATCCACTTAAGTGTGTCGTCATGTTCTGCAGAATCAAGCGGCACCTGATAAAGAAATAACAAGTCAATAACAAGTAGGCAGTCTATAAGAGGAGAATTGTATAATGTAATTCAGTACCTTCTCTTTTAGCCAGGAAGCAAAATTCTTAGTATGCATACTCCATAACATTGATGCATCTCGCCAACACCTTCCATCTGTGTCTTGTAAATATTGTAGATGCTCACTAGTAGCAGATCAAAATAGAAATAAATTAGAAAAAGTTATTGATTGTAAATAAAAACTATGTAATGAAAGATAAATTTATACTTACTCTACATAAGGTTCGACCAGAGCCATGTTTTGGATGATAGCAAGATGAGCAATTCTCTTTTCCGTTTCAGTGAGAGTTATTGAAGTAGCAGTGGTTATTGGACGACCCTCTAAGATAGAATTGTTCTCATACTCTGTGTTTCTATCCTGTTTCTCTTGAACATTTGTTGTTTTCTTCAGGAACTCACTGCAAAACCGGATACATTCCTCAGCAAGGTAGCACTCAGCTATGCAGCCCTCTGGTCTTGCAGGATTTCTAACAAAGTCTTTGAGGACTTTCATGTACCTGAATCAAATCAATAAATGTCAGTTTTGGATATGTTTATAACAGAATGAAAAAAAAAATCATATCTATCTACCTTTCAAACGGGTACATCCATCTAAAGTGGACTGGTCCACCAAGCCGAGCTTCTCTTCCTAGATGGACAGTCAAATGAAGCATGATATCAAACAAACTTGGAGGAAAGTATCTTTCAAACAAGCACAGAGTCTCAACAATCTCAGCTTCCATAACCAGAAGCTTCTCCATGTCAATCACTCTTTGACACAACAGATTGAAGAAAGAGCATAATCTAAAAATTGCAAGCCTCGGTCCTTTTGGCAGCAACCCTTTAAGTGCAATCGGAAAAAGTTGTTGCATCAAAACATGGTAGTCGTGTGATTTCAGACCAGAGACTTTACAGTCATCCAACGAGACACCTCTTGATATGTTAGAACAATATCCATCTGGCCCTTTGAAGTCAAATAGACGCCTGCAAAATATCTTCTTTTCTTGCTTGGACAAAGACCACGGTGCTGGAGGGAGATAAGTTCTTTTTCCTTGCACTCTAGGGTGCAAATCCGGCCTAATACCAAGCTCCTCCAGATCCTTACGAGCGGCAAGACCATCCTTAGATTTCCCACAGTGCAACAACGTTGAAACTAAGCTTGCAGCAACATTTCTCTCCACATGCATTACATCTAAGTTGTGCCTCACCGGGAGTTCCTACACATGAGAAATAAAATATCATATTTAAGTTAAGAAAATAACAGTGATGAGGAAAAAAAAACTAAGCAAATGAAATAATAATCTACCTCCCAATAAGGTAGCTTGAAGAATATTGACCTCTTCTTCCATCTAGATAACTCATCCTTATCTACTAGTACTTCTTCCTCTTCATCTGATTCACTCGACATACCCTCAATATCAGACCCTAAATCAGTTGAACCCTGCATCATTTTTCTCTTACTGGCAGACCGTTTGAAATTTCCAAAATCATTGTGAAAATTTCTCAGATGTTGAGAAATATCACGCCCAGTAAGTATTCTTCCCCTTCTCCCTTGTTCTACTTTTCCATCAAACCATTTCTTCTTTCCTCTAAAACTGTGAGTTGGTGGCAAACCCTTTCTATGACCCATATACACATGCTTTCTGCTGAACTTCAACCACATGCTCTCTGTATTTTTTCCACATAACGGACATCCCATTTTTCCCTTTACTTTGCAGCCTGCTAGATTCCCATAAGCTGGAAAATCGCTGATTGTCCAAAGCAGCATCGCCTTTAGTGTAAAAGCTGATCGAGTAAGAGCGTCGTATGTTACCTCTCCAATGCTCCACAGAGTGTTAAGATCGTCGATTAGGGGTTCTAAATACACATCTATGCTATTACCAGGCTGATGTGGACCAGGAATCAGCAAAGAAAGCATGATGTTCTCCTTCTTCATGCACAGGTCTGGAGGTAAGTTGTAGTTAACTAGCAGAACAGGCCAGCAACTGTACATCGAGTTCTTCATGTTGAATGGATTGAATCCATCTGTTGAAAGTCCCAGCCTCAGGTTCCTTGCTTCATCTTCAAACGTAGGGTATTTGGCATTCATATGATCCCATGTCACAGAATCAACAGGATGACGCAGCTTTCCATCACTGCTTTTGTTGGTAAAGTGCCACCGCAAATCCTTGGCCATTTCTTCAGACCGGAACATTCTCTTAAGTCTTGGTATTACAGGGAAGTAACGGAGAACTTTCTGTGGGACGCCTTTCTTCGTCTCACCCGTGTGAACATTAGTCTTCCACCTTGAAGCCTTGCATTTAGGACACTTATCGAGCTTCTTGAACCTCTTTCTGAATAGGCAGCAGTCGTTGCCACAAGCATGGATCTTCTCGTAGCCCATGTCAAATGATTTCAAGAACTTCTTCACGTCATAGAGTGATGTGTGCAAGACATTTTCTTCAGGTAACATGTCTGGCAAGGTCTCTAGCAAATCATTGAAGCTCTTGTCAGACCATCCATTCTGAGTCTTCAATCTGAACAACGAAACAATTGCAGATAACTTGCTATGGCTTGAACAGCTCGGATACAATGGTGTTTCAGCGTCAGCTAGCTTTGCCAAGAACTCATCTTCTTTCTTGTCCTCTCCCTCTGCCATATCAGATAGATTCCCCATACCAGCTAACTCTTCATCAAAACACTCAGCAGCTCTGAACAACCCATAGATCTCATCGTTCCACTCACTTCCTTTGCTTTCATCAGCAACCTCTGTGTTCAACTCTCCATGTAGATACCAATCAGCCCGCATCTTATAACCCTCCTCCATACCCCTAGTAACAAGATGATCAAGTACCACACTTGCTGAATGTCGAACTATGTTACGGCAGTCAATACACGGACATACAATAACATCAACCCCTCCCATTGCTGAAGCCACATCCCGGACAAACTTTGAAGCCCCTCTCTCATATCCAGGATCAACTCTGCCATTAACAATCAAAAGAAAAACAAAATTAAACAAGTTAAGTCAGTAATCACCAAATGAAACATGAGATACACGCTTAAGCTCATTACCTGTTTAGATGTACCCAAGCTTTGTCCATAATGCTGTGTTCGAACCTAAGTTGAAACCTTTTGTAACAAAACGAACTTATAACATAACACATAAGAGTCAGAGGATGTAATGATATAGCAAAAATATTCAGAGCATGAAACGATACCAACCAAATAAAAAGATAACTGGAATAAAACAGGAAATCAAAGCAACAAACATATCAAAGCAACCAAGAAATTAAAGCAAAAAAATAAAACTTCGATTTCAGCTTAACACTGACAGAGATATCAAAATTGTGACTTCCTATACCTAAGAGATGTAGAACAGGAGTTGAATCGGAGCTGGGAGAAGCAGCGATGAAGGAGAGTGATGGAGAATCGAGGAGGAGATGGAGAATCGAGGAGGAGATGGAGAATCAGAGATGGAGAATCAAGGCGGAGATGGAGAATCGAGGCGGAGATGGAGAACCGGAGATGGAGAATCGAGACAGAGATGGAAATAGAGAGAGAACGAGAGAGAAGGAGATGGAGAATCCAGATTGATTTCTCTTAGAGTTTTGTCGAGAAAGGGGGAAAATGAGAGAGAAGAGAGGGAACCCCGATTAGAGAGAGGGAAAACAGAAAATATTAGCTAATTTTTACTAAGTGTTTCGTGGAAAAGCTAATTTTAGCTTCCCGCTTAGCAAAACTCTATCATAGCATTAATATAATGCTAACCTATACTAAAAAAAAAATTCACTCATCAACGACAGCAGTTCAGTGAAACGTGCTATAACAATGTGCTATGAATAGCAACTTTTTTTGTAGTGATGGCAGAAGGAGAGAAAGTCTCAAGTGCTATGAGTGTGGAGGCATTGGTCATATAAGGGCTGACTGTCCTGTAGCACAGCAAAGAGAACTTAAGTGTTCTGAATGCAGAGGTGTTGGATACACACGGCGTGAATGTCCAAACTCAAAGAAGGAAAAAGGAGTTCCATTGCAGTCGTCTGATGATTCAGAGTCTGAAGAAGATGGAAAGGTGGTGAAGAATATGGTTGCATTTGGTGCACGCAGGGAGAAATCCAGTGAATCCTCGGATTCAGATGTCAGTACAGACTCTGAGGATTATCAAGTGATGCACAACAAGTGGTTGAATCTCAAGAATGAGAATCTGAGGTTGCAACACGATGTGGTGCAGAGCCGTGAGCAGTATGAAGATCTTGCTGAAGAACTTGCTGCTGTAAATGAGAATTATGAGTTTCTGGAGAAGGAGGTTAGCAAACTGAGGGAGATTGCTATTGATGAACGTGAGAGAGCAATGATGCTGGAACGTGATTTGGCTGAGAATCGCAAACAGATCAGGATGCTCAACAGTGGATCCAAAGAGTTGGATAAAATACTCTCGATGGGTCAACCAGCCAAGGCGAATTGGGGACTGGGATATTGAGGAGCTGAGAGTACTAAGGAAGTACACCAGAAGGGGCTATCGCATTTCGTGCATGGGAGCACATCAAAAAGTGGAGCCAAAGGAGCTTGTCAGGAAGTACGTCGGGACGTACGACAGTGAGTAAGGCAGGAAGTTCTACAGCGCGTAGCTGTGAGTAACAAGCCGAAAGTAGTACATCAGTGCAACAACATGAAGGTCAGACAGGAGGTTCTGAATCATGGTTGTGCAGCTGGTACAAAGAAGAAGACTGATCGATGCATCAGCAACTGTGTCAGGCCAAGCAAGAAGCAGCATCAGATGTGCTGTTGGTTCTGTGGGAAGGTTGAACACAAGAAGGTGGAGTGTTTTGCTCGTAAGAAGAGCAGAAACATGGCCAATAAGGTGAACAAGACGTTCATTAAACCCAAGAGGGTTGAAGAGGTGCTCTTAGCCAAGAGTGGCTTGCTTGATGAGGTCAAGGAAGAGATATCAGAAGATGGATGCAGCTCTGTTTGGAGTGATCTTCAGGAAGATCAAGAAGCATCAAGCGTGGAGTCAGGACACAGAGTTGTCTGTGACACAATAGGGAAGGAGATCGAAGTGCGTCAGGAAGTGGTGCGAGATGATCTTCAGGGGCGTGAAATCACTCCAAGACAATATCAACGAGTGCAGAGGGCACTCGGTGCGGATGGGGAAGGGCTCATGGTCAAGGAGATGACACATGAAGGAAGCCTGGTCCTCAACAGAAGCTGGTCGAAGGGTAGTTCGACAGGTGCGTCAGATCGTGATGCAGTACTTGTTATTCCGCTGCAGCAGGGGCTGTGTCATGATTATACATGAAGAAACAGACGGTGGGTCTGTAAGGCTTGACATCTAAGCATCTGTTTTAGCTTAGTATGCAATCAAGCAGGGGGAGAATGGTGATGTTCTGGTACTTAGTATGCATATCTCATAGGGGAGAAAAGCATGGTGTGGTGCACATCTCGTGGGGGAGAAAAGCACATTTGGTGTGGAAGTTTCCAGGTGAGGAACATGGTGGCTGAACCAGAAGATTGTTGTGCTTGATCGGCACACGAAGCTAAAAAGGGGAGATTGAAGATGTAAGATGTCTGTCCTGAAGTAGTCGCTGACGTAGTTGCTGAAGCAGACGTCGTAGTGAGTGGTGAAGACCATGTGGAGTCAAGATACTGAGCTGAAGTCGTGTAGACTTGGAGAGCAAGGGAGTATCTTGGAGATATGGAAAGAGGAATAAACTTGAGGAGCAAGTTTATGACTTAAAGAAAGAGGAATAAGTGCATTCCAAGAAAAGGAAAGTTGCACTTATTGTTATGGAAGATGTCCATACATGTTGCCTTAGAGACTAGGGTTTCAGGAACATGGAGAATAACTATAAGATAGCTATGGGGTCGTCTGTATAGAGACAGAGACATGGAGGCTGATCTTATAGAGAGAGAGAAGCTCTTGGAGGTGTTCTGGGGTCGTGCTGAAGCAGTGGCTGAAGTACTCGACGGAAGAGAGACACAAGCGGGTAGCTTAGGAATCTTTCAGTAGCAGTTGTTAGGGTGTAACAGACTGTGTAAAGCTGATTAAGCAGAACTTGTAATAGAGTGTACAAGGCGATTTCTAATAAAGCTTAAGGGTTGCTTGTAGTTGTTTGTCTCTTGCTTTACTTTCTGCATTGCCTTATTGTTGTGTCATCTTGCACTAACAAGGACCGCCTATTACCCATGTCATTTAAAAAAAAACTCTTCAGTTCATTTAAATGAAAAGCACAGTGTGTTTAAAAGGCACATGGCACTCAGATTAGAGCCTTACACACCAAGAAACCACACATTATATAAGCAAGCACCAAACTATCCACTTGAAAGACAACTCACTCTACTCGAATGCTCATGTCTTAACCAGAATATTGTCGTCCACACAAAAAAACATGCTTACCAATAGATTGATTACGCAACCTTGGTACGCGAATGATTGTAAATCTAGACACGTTTCTGAAGTAGTGTTGGTGCATTATATCTAATCTAATATTATTAAAACTGAAGTACATTTTCGTAGTGTTTGGAAACATGAATTACAATATAAACGATAATTGTTTGAAAACATGGATAGCAATATAAATGAGAATTGTTTGGAAACATAGATAGTGTACTTTTAGTAATTTTATTAATATAATTACATTAATTGTCTTTCTATATTTCACTCAGTTTAACATCTAATATTATTAAAACTGAAGTACATTTTCGTACTGTTTGGAAACATGAATTATAATATAAACGATAATTGTTTGGAAACATGGATAACAATATAAATGAGAATTGTTTGGAAACATGGATAATGTACTTTTAGTAATTTTATTAATATAATTACATTAATTATCTTTCTATATTTCACTCAGTTTAACAATTTAATTAATTATATTGCCTTAACAATACATCAAATTATTAATTATATTGTTATGAATATTATGTGATGTCCATATGGAAAGTCTTAGATTTACTAGATTGTCAAGTCTACTTGTTCTCCAAGTTATACTTTGTCGCTAAGTTATTGTAATCCTATATAAAAGACTCATTATTAATAGAATAATATACATAAATTATTCTCTTCTCTTCTTCACTTATAACACGTTATCAATAGGAATCTCTAGTGATCTTGAACTAATAGGTATAGATTTTATTTTATACTTTTAGTCTATGTTCAATCCTTCTACCGATCATACTTATTATCAATTCATGGTTTGTAAGATTGAGATTCATAGTTCATCACATGTTAGATTGAGTTTAAAAGTTTTAGTCGACAATATTGATTTCCCTTGTTTCAAGGAAAGAAAAATCCTTCGATCAAAGTGAGATCTTATCGACTTTATAAGCTATACTCAATCTCGCTAGTTTTGATATTCATATTCGTATAACCATGATTATTGCTTAACAAGTTCATATAGTTTGTTTATGCATATTGTTGATTATAGCATACCATTATTGTTCAGTAATAGACAGATGACTATAGCTCCAAAGTTTGAAAACGTCTCATTACGGCTGCATATTATTATTACGGTTGCATATAGCATCGATACAGTTGAACGTATAAATTAACAAATTCATAGATTTAGTGTTGCAGCTACATCTTATATTGTTATTGCGTTTGTGATTGCATCCACTTTTATTCCTTATGGCTGCGCATTGTTCAATGCTTAAAACTATATCATCGAATTGGATTTATAGGTTAATAATTATTTACTAGACTTGATAAGATATTGCATGTTGGTTTAAAATTTTGGGCTGAGTGCATGTAATATATACGAATACATATAATACTAGGTAATAACCCGCGCCTTGCGCGGAATGTGATTATTAGTTTTGTTATTTTTTTAATAAGGAGTCATTAATCTGTTTAATCTGGATATCGGTTCGGTTTTAGGTTATTTTTTTGTTTTTAATCTCCTAAAATATAACTATCATTTTAAATTAATATTTATTTGGTTTGTTCGGTTAAAATGTTTGATGTTTTTGGTTTTTATTTTCATGTGATAATCAAAAATTACTATTATTTGTTTGTTTTCATGTTATGAATCTAAGATAGTAGTGATGTCGAATCAATGGTTTTATATTATAGTTTCTAAACGAATAATAGTTAAAAAAAATTATAAAGACAAATCATTTTACTACAATTTGGTTGATAGTGAAAAAAGCATTAAAAAAGAATATTTTAATTTCCACACAAATTAGATATTTCAGTTGTGGTAAATACTTAGTTATAAAGTGCTCACGTCAATGTGCACATGTATGTGTATGTAAAAGTATATAAAGATGGTTGATAAATATATAAAGATATTGTTAATTATATTAAATGACATTTTTTTCCGAAATAATACATGAAAAATAAAATTCTTAAAATGAAATTATTTAAAAACAAAAATATTGTAAAATTTATATAAACTATAATATATAACTTATATATAATTCTTTAAGTATATGTATATATATATGCATATAACGGATCAAATTGGATATCCGTTCCTATAAATATTAATATTTGTGATTTGTTTTTTTAAGGATATTGCATTTTAGTATTTGATTTGCTTCGTAGAGTAACAGATCTCCGGATTTTTTGGTTCGAATCAAAATGGATAACAAATTGAATCAAAATTTATGAATAATTTGTCCACCTATTCGTAGACAGTAAAAATAACGTAAAGAAGAACCATATATGTGAGTTTTATATTAAAAAAACGTAAAATACATAGCGTGAACATATTTATGTAGAGTTTGGCTGAGAAACTCTCTACATGTGACATGTGTTCATTTTAGTGTGAACGTATTTATTACAATGTTATACACGTGACACATGTCCAGTTTAGTGTGAACGCATTTATTACAATGTTTCTCTTTTAATATATAAGTGATTAGTAATCAAGTGTTACGGTTGAGTGCATGCAATATATTATTTCTATTTTACTTGGAACATTACATGATATGGTAATAGTTTTGGTTTGCATCGGGTTTAGAAACCGTTGGTTTGCACATTCTGCTTAATGCTCTAATGATTTTTATAGTAATTATATATACGCTTGATTTAAGTAGATTTTTTTCCGGATGAATTATTACTACTAGGGACATTGCCCGCGCTTAAGTTGTGGACAGAATTCTTGTTTCATATCAATATTTGTTAGGGTTCTTGTAGTTGTGAATTTTGCATTAATAATTATTTTTCAAGTTTTTTTTATTGTTATAGGGTTAGAGTTGTGATGATGAACTGTGTATGCATTGTTCTCCACTTATGAAGGACTAAACTATGTTAGTAATGTGATTGATATAGTTCGTGTTGTTGTTTGCTGTGTCACTGAGACTTATTGTTTGTTTGTCTTTTTAATTTGTTTCTTGTACTGTTGAGAGTACATAAATTATATTAAAGTTGTTGAGAGTACATTTTGTTTCTGGATATTTTTTTCTCCAGTTTAGTTGTGTAAGTTGTGTGTATTAAGTAATAATTTTTATTATCCTTATTATGTTTGCTATATGTTTTTATTTATTTTTAAATTTGTTGGTCTTACCGGACCTTTAAAACAAATACATGAAGACTTGTAGAAATAACTATAAAATGAGTGACGGTTCTGAGTATTTGGGCTTTAATGAGTTTTAAACGAATGTATGTATTTCTCATAAGAAGACAATAGCATTGGCCTATTGATATTGGGCATGTAAGCTATTTTTATAAGACAAGATGAATGAGCAGGTGGAGCTGTTGTTGCCACCTTTTGTGTCTGTCGGGATTGTCTCTTGTATCTCCTGTTGTGGTTGTCTTTGTTTATCTTTTATTTGATGGGTAATATGTAAACAAAAATCATTGTAAGTTGTATTTATCAGAGTTCATAACTTACTCTGATTTTTTTGTTTAGGTAATTTCACTGATCTTGGTTGTCGTCTTCATCTTCTTCGTTGCGAAAGTAAGTTTGTAAATTTTTAAATAGTTAGCTGTGTAGTTTGTATTTGTTTAGCTGACTTGATGTATGAGTCGTTGCGAAAGTAAGTTTGTAAATCGTTAAATATCTGGCCGTGTATTTTGTATTTGTTTAGCTGACTCGATGTATGTGTCGTTGAGTTTTAGTTGGTGATTGGTTTGGTATATTTGTCTTGAAGTTTATTTCTAAGATTAGACAAAAAAAGAGAGGTGATCATTAATAATTTGTCTTTTTTGGAATACTAGTTTTTGGTGTTTTGATTGTTTGGGTTGTTGTGGTTTCTTTTAAGCTGTTAAATAAAGGTTTGTGTAAAATTAATTTGATAAGTATGTGAGATAAATAGACGACCACATAATTTGGGTAGGAAATATTTTTGATTATTAATGTTAGCACAATATAGATAATAATATAAAGGGAATTGTGTGTTGATTGTTTCTTACGGATCAATGAAGAGACGAATAACGACTCGAGTTGTTTCTTTGCTAAGGTCAGAGCCTTGGACAGAACGGATTTGCCCAACCACATCTACGAGTTTAAATATCAGTTATGATAACAAAACATATTATAAACCAAGATGCAATATGATAATATATGTGGTATTCTAGGTTTGTGTTCGCAGTCACTTGGAAATTGTCAAACAATCTAATTATGCTTGTAGATTGATCTCAGGAGCACCCGTGATGACTTCATCATAATAGTTGGTGAGATGAAACGAATGAGGAATGGTTGATCAATTATCTTGTACATGTTTGAGCACCTAGCAACCTCAAACGATCAACTTTCACAATGGAACCGGCTTTCAAAGATGACATGTAATGATTAGCACGTTCGACGGGAATAAATCCATGAATCACGGAATCTGCAAATAATATTATTTAACAAAGAATCAAGAAATCAATTATATTAAGTAAGTGTGATAAATCGAAAATTAACTTACCTTTTCATCAAGGAAGAGAACCATGATTCCTATAAATTCACTGTCTTTCTTGAAGTTCAGGGAATTCCATAAGTGAGGAGGTTAGAGGATATGCTCTGACTACTACGACCAACACGGAGAGACTCGAAGGTTGAGTGCCGGATGCCGGGAACGCCGGTTTGAGGAACTGGAGAGGCAAAGAGACATTTTCTAGAAGATCGTTAAAGCTAAGAGGAATCAATGAGTTTTGTGGAGATGCAGATTGAGTTCATCAAAGATGAGAATCATATATATAGGGTTTACATAAAGGCTACAAATCAGGAACATTTAAGATCAAGCGATTTAAGATGGGGAGATGAAGAGTTCATCGGTGAAAAAATAGATTATGAACAGATACACAGCGCAACTCTGTAACTCAGACTTGTCTAAGACAATGATGAAAAGAACTCATGTTAAACGTAGACAATTTACAATATAGAAAAACTATAATTGTTATTTTTTTCATATAACGTGATGAACCTCATTTAAAAATGAAACTCATAATACACTTATAGGTCCGGCCCACAGAGAAAACCGAAGAAGCAAAGGTTTCCGACCTTCATAAATATATATTAGTTTCGGCCATCAATGTACAAAGTATCATTTAGTTTAGTGGTATAAATGTTGGTGTTCTCAATAACCCAAGTTTGAGCCACAGGCTTGACACTTTTTCACATTTTTTAAAGTGGGACCGACCAAAATACTGACGTGGCGGCTAAGGAATGAGGCAACTGCCTCATTATATTATAGATTTAATATGATCTATGTTATATATTGATGTTTACTAACATGTTAGCCATATTTATATGAGCAAATTTTGAGTATTTCAGAATTATTTATCCTCTTTAAAAGAGAAGAGATCATGTGAAATTATATCCTGCCAAGATACATGAGCAATTCAAATTCGCATCTCCGTTGCACTTTTTACCAAGATAAGTATTTTATTTTCATGCTTTATATACAAGGGTAATAATTTACATGAAAAATTGATAAATGTGATATAAGATTTGTTTAGTAAGTTTATTGATTCCTTGTTCAATAGCATGAAAGTAAAGAAGTAGCACATATGATGATGATTACTATAGAAATATTATCTATTTCTTTATATAATAAGATCTATGTTAATACATATTTTATATAATTTTAAATAGTTTTATTATTATATTTCATTGTGATTGTATATGTGAGAGTTTTAAATTTAAGGCTTGACCTTAAGATCCCATAAGTCTTGGAGAATAATCTAAAGAAATGTACAATCACCTGAAGTGATTACCTATAGCTCATTATGTATTTTGCATCTAAAGATTACAATACCTGAAGTCTGTAGTATATCTCAACTATGTTGGATGTTAAGTTTAAAAGTAAAATTCTCGAATTTTGTTTTATGATGCATATATATGGGAAAATATATATTTTTCACACTAGTAATGTTGTCCAACAGACACATGATTGGAAAAATAGATGAAAAGAAAAAAGTTTTACTTGTATCTTGTTTCTTTGAGACTCAGAGAAACAATGAGCTATTGATTTAAGATAATAAATCACATCTAGTTGATTATGATCTCTTCTTTTAAAGAGAATATGACATTTATATTGGGAAAGAAAATCCACACAAATAGTATTGTTCAAGAAAATGAACATAAAAGTAGTTGTAGACGTGAATGTGTATATATAAATAAGGTCAAGATCTAAAGAGTTTTTTTTTTTTTAGAATTCATACTCTCACTTGAAGTTGAGAAAATAAAGATAGTAATAAAGAAAAGATATGATTCATTCATCTAAAGATGAAAGAAAGTTATTGTGAATACAATACAAGCTAATATAAAGCTTATAGAGTGTTCAAGAAGAGGATATATGAATGCTCTAGAAGAGTATATAGTATTACTGCATATAAGAATGCAATTTAAGGTTCCTAAGAATGCAATTTTAATTCTTAAGGTATTGTATTCCTATACGTCTCAAAAGTTAGAAGTATCTAAGAAATAATACATAACCCATGTAGGGTATGTTGTTGACTCAAAAATGAGATTCATTCGAGATTGATAAACCTGTAGTATTATCATCTCGAGGGGAAGAGTTAAAGAAGCTCACATTTTATGATAAGTGAAACATCCAGAAGATTATGTTTGCACTAAAACTAAGTTTGATGAATCATTCTCAAAGTAAATCTCTGGGATTTTGAGACACTTATGTTGAGACAATAAGCAAAAGAAATGCTATATACATTTCAAATCATAAATATTTATCAAGGCAATATAAGTATTTTATAAAAAGTATCTATAGCCTCCTATATATTGTACTACACAAAGATTAGTGTAATGGAGATAAATATATAGTAAACCAGAAGTTTACAAAATATATGGCATGAATCAGTTAGACCATTTTGGTTCAGTAATGATGCGATAAGATACATAAATATTTATGTGAATATTCATTGAAGAACCAGAAGATTCTTCTGAATGATTTCACATATGTTGTTTTTCCTAAGATAAAATGGTAAGACGGTTTTCACCAGCCAAATGTAGTTATTGGCATGAATAAAGAAGATGTTAGTGGACTGATCACCCACTATGCATCTTTATAATACTGGTGAATCTACTTCTTAAAGTCTTTGACGACTATAGAAAAATCACTGGGATAAGTGTTAAACATTTTGAGCAACACTGATTCGCATCAAGCCAACAAGTAATCACTGATTCTCCCCATCATTGTTATTGGGTCAGAAACCAACCATTTTCCATCTAAGATTTTTGGATCTGCAATATACATTCCAGTTGCCCCACCATAGAGCTTAGTTAAGATGTGTTAATAAGGTTGGATATTTATGTTGGATATGAATCTCTGTTGATACTTAAGTATCTAAAGCCATCCCTGAAGGATATAAGTAAGGCTCTATATGAATGCTAAAAGTGAATTAGTAGTTATAACATAAGAGGGAAAAAATAAAAAGCTGGAAAAGAAAATAATTTGATATGAGTTATCATTGATCCTCAGACTAAAGAAAATATCTAATAGAAGTCCAACAGATAATTCCATTATAATGCTTAGTAAAGAAGTTGCCAGACACATTTGTTGACCCAAATAAATATAGTGATCAAGTCACATATACCAGCTGTAAATGCTCCAATAAGTATATATGTTCTAGAAGAACAATATCAAACTGTTAGTCACGCCTGCAGCGTGGTAGACATGTTGGTTCCTAAAATAAGAATCCTCGTATATGAAAAGGAGCATATATTGATAATGGTCAAAACGAGGTAATAGAGTTTTTGAATGGTCTACAGAAGAGACATTAAACATGACTGAAAGAAATTCAGGTACCTGAGACAATGAAGAGATCTCAATAAGCTATGTCATGTACGAAATAAAATGAAGCCAATAAGCAAATCGACGTCAAAGATATTTTTGCATGCAAAGTGGCAGTTGATATGATTAATGAGAAAGAGGATCATAAAAGAAAGTATATTGAAAAATGTACACAAAGAGATGATTGGCCAAATCAGAAAGAAGCAATAGACAAAGATAAAAACTCTTGTGAAAGAGAGAGGTATTTGGACCAGTAATCCATACACCAGAAGGTGTAACAAGTGGGATAGAAATGTCTCGTTACACCAAAGAAAGATCAATATGGAATGAATTGTGGAGAGACATATTCTCATGTGGTAGATGCAACTACTTTCATGTTCCTTATTAGTTTGGCAATAAAGGAAAAACTTGAATTATACAACCCACTGGAAACTGATAATCGCTAAGAGATTGAATCCCTAAAAGATAGAATCTTTGAAGGATTGGTGATATCAAAATCATGTTCCCGGGAACTCTAACTATTTGATTAAAATATGTTTTATGGGATATATGAAATATTTGAAGTTAATCAATACATATTTATATTTATCAAGAGATTATAGATCAATAGAGTCATTATTTGAATATAATCAAAAACTCCTGAAGAGTTATAGAAAAATTGTATTTTGGAAGAAGGCCTTGACAATATCATATTGTTTTTATGTATTCCAAACTGGCGATCTAAAATGAGATGTTATCGTAAAGATCCTTGAAGTATTTTATTTAAGATGCTCATATATGTTTGGTCTTGAAGTACCATATTTAAAATGTTATTGAGCAAATTACTAATCTTTTTCATAACTAAAAGATGTAATTTCATATGACAAGAAAGAAAGTCATAATAGTAACTTTCATAGTTACGAATGAGTTACTCGTATGTGCAAGACGAATGTATGTAAGAAATTTGGATTTAAATCCAAATAGACCAAGAAAATATTGTTTATATCAAATAAGAATTGTGGACCGGAAGTCTATAGATCTTGAATAATCTAATGGAAAGAGTATTATGATATTCTCAATTTCAAAAGGAGATTTATCGGATTGGAATGCATATCCTGAAGATATTGCTTTCCGGGGAAGAAATGTGAAATATGTGTGGTTATACTCTTTTTTTCATCATGGTTTTATCCCACTGGGTTTTTCCATGACAAAGTTTTAACGAGACAACAAATAGCACACATATGATAGATATCCAAGGGAAATATTAGAATTCCATTGATAAAAATCTATCAACGTTCTAAAGCTTTTGAGATCAAAAGAATCGATGAAAATTGTCAAAATCATAGCAAGACTCATGTACTGCAGAAGAATGGTGATATTCGTTTCCTACATGTTCTTTCAAGTGACAAGTTAGCTGATTTATTCAACAAGACGTTACACCATACTACTTCCAAGAAGTTATTTCATCTTATCGGATTATGCCACTTCGAAGATCTTGACGTATGTACACAAGAGGGGAAGTTATTATGCATTGCACTCTTTTTCCTTTAACCACGGTTTTTTCCATTGGGTTTTCCTGGTAAGGTTTTTAACGAGGCAACACCTACAGTGTTTTGAAAGCACTTCGGTATAATGGACATCAAGGGGAAGTGTTATGAATATTATGTGATGTCCATATGGAAAGTCTTAGATTTAATTGATTGTCAAGTCTACTTGTTCTCCAAGTTATACTTTGCCTCCAAGCTATTGTAATCCTATATAAAGACTCATTATTAATGGAATAATGTACACCAATTATATTCTTCTCTTCTTCACTTATAACATATATTACTATAATAATAATAGTGCAGATTTTTATTTATTAGTTAATCAACATTATTAACTTTGTTCTAATTATAAAATCAAAAATGTAAAATAACTTGGTTTTGAAAAATTACGTAGCCAAAAACATAATTCAAAGACATGTTTTTGTGAATAAAATAATAACTTAAATCAAAATAATAAAAATGTATTATAATTATTGTCACTTAATAAAATAATGGAGTTAGTTTCACAACTAGAAAAGGAAAGGTTTCCATTCCCCGCCATCAACAGTAATCAATTCTTAAAGAGTAAGCTCAGTGCTTTCTCGCTCACTCTTCTTCTTTCCCTTTGACTGACCCCGCTTGACGGAAGCCTGCTTATTTAGCGATACAACAAAAGAAAGCGGCATGAATAGAAAATGTATCCCCTATCTCTTAGAAAGAACAGGTCCAACGAAATGATACTGATAAAGGAGAGTATAAGGTTCCACGAGTTATTTAAACCTCTCCTCACAATCGAGTTATTCCGGTTTGATAGTATGAGAATAGTTTGCACTGAAACTATTTCTAGATCGAAGATAAAGAATCAAGAAACCAACTCCTCAAAGAAGCAGTAGCCCAACCAGTTGTTCCGACAGACAACATTGATTCCCTTATTCTTTCTACACCCGCAAACTCCTATATCTGCAGATACTTTATTTCCTTGTTCTCTTGATGAAACTCTTCCCGCAACAAACATCCACAAATAACATGTATTTTATTGTTGGCCTTTCTTTACCTGATGGATGAGCCATGCAGTGTCTGGCTCCTGCTGATCTGAGGCAACCCTTCAAGCATGGGTATTATCATTTGGTGAAGAGACTTCTATTGATAGATTATATAGATTATCCGAGGAGACCTTACTTAAATTCACCTATCATATTGTGGTGTCACCACCAGGCCGCCTCTCTCTTTGGTTTCGCCATTGGCTCTCCTTTTCTCCCCCCGAGCCCCTTGTTGAATTGATTGAATAAGGAGTTCCCTAAGGATATTCGCCTGTGAACATAGCTAGTAGTTTTAGAATTTAGATCTAGATGTTGGAGTCTAGCTAGGATGAAACTTTTTCAACTGGGACTCGTCTGACCATCTAACTGGAATCGGACTTATCAGAGTATTCTATTCCATTTTTTAAAAGAATTCCTAACATTTCTTTTCATCAGGAGCGCAGAGCTTTGGTGCACACCTGTCCCTTTTCCTTTTCTTTTCAGTCTGCATGTAGGAATCCCTTCCACTCTCTGTAGATATGTTATACTTAGATATGAGAACATTCATTAACTCCAAAGTAAAGTAGCACAAAATACTGTAGAAAGCGGAATAGATAATTAAGTGCCTATAATCACTTCTTAATATCAACAAAATGAGATCAAAAGAATTCATAAGTTTAGAAATCAAAATTTAATATTTTCCAAGGGATATCATCTCTTTCTCCATGTAAAGCCTCCGCGATAATCTATTCATTTAGGAAAGGTAAGCATCATTGGTTTGGTTAGCCTTTACCTAACCAACTAACTAATACTAGGCAGGCTCATCAAACAACGCTTTCTAACTTACTTCAGGATTTAGCCTGAAGTCTTAGTGGTTTGTGGACTCGAACCAAAGTAAAAGAAATTTAAAGTCCCCGACTCCCCGAGCGTAACCACTTTCTTACTCGTAAAGGAAACGAAAAAAGGGATCCGCCTCGAATCCAAACGTTCTTTCTTTTTAAAACAATCTTTCTTCTCTTATAAAATTAATAGTTTGTGAGAGCAATGCAATAAGTCGCTCTTTTTTTGTTTCAGTTGAGCAAGATTATCTGTTTCAAGAAAACTAGGAAGAAACTGTTATCAAACAGATAGGGGTGGGCGTTCTTTTTAGCAAGAATTGTTGCAGTAGGATAATGGTTAGGAGGATTTGAAAGGCATTAGATTTCCAAGGCTTAGCTCAGGGACTGCTTTCAGCCGCTTCCCCTTATCAGCTAATTAATGAGAGCTTCCCTTGTAGTCGTCAGCTCGTTCTTGACAGATACGATCGGGTGTTCATAATCTGGTGTAAAAGGATTTGAACATTTGCATGCCGGTACCAAAAACCGGTGCGTTACCACTTGGCTATACTCCATAAGGCATCTGAGTTTTGGACGGTAAGGGGAGGGGGAAGGGAGAAGCTGTAACGACCCGGTTTTCTCAACCGGTTGGTTTGGTTTCTTTTTAATTAATTTGATTGGACCAAACCATGCCCCAAACTAAATTATTCATATTTCTAATTTATCATGTTATTCCTTATACCTAGCTATATATATTTCACTTACCCTTCCTCCTTCTCGGGAGCCGCATCCACCATTTTTATTTCTTCTCTACTTCACGATCATCTCCTCCCTTCTCTATTTTGTCTTCTCCTTGATTAGCTTCTTGTTCGTGCAATCTCCATGCTTTGGGGTAGAGAAGCTGTCATCTTCGTCACACGCCCTTAGCACCAACCACCACAGATCAATGGCCGTGTATCATACTGGAGAAGCAGCCCCTGCCATTACAGACTTGTTATGTGCCGTCACGTTCATTGCGTTAATCTTACCTATCGGATCCGTGAGATGAAGAGCTTGAGCGGAGAGGGAGAGAAGGCGTTCAAGCCGGAGTCACCGCACCTCGACCGCCGTTGATCCGCACCATCATCATCAACCGTGAGCTGTGATCCATCGGAGATGCAGCACCCTTCGCCGAGTTCGAGATCCATAACCGCGAGTCAAAACCGTGAGGTTCAAGTGCTCGTTTCTTTATTACTTGTGTAGCAAGTAACCATCCTTATAAATCCATTATTTATTCTTATTTTAATATTTTTCTATGTTCCTTTTTGATATGGTTTGTCTTCAACGAGTATTCGAAATCCATGGCAAAATTCTAGCTTTCTGGATGATCAAGTCATTTCATGTATTGTCGGATCCGTTTCTGGTTTTTTCTTTATGGCTAAGGTGAGGGTCTATTCCGTAAATCCCGTACCAGTGTAGAATTTTCTCTATCGTATTTTAGATTTCGAATCATGATCCGTCTGTTTGAATTGAGTCTTGATTGTTAGTTAGTTCATTCATTGTAAATTGGAACTAGGGGTCTAGAGGATTCAACTTTTTATTGGATTGTGTGATGTTAAGAGATGCGATATATATATGTATGTATACATAGTTATTAGTACGGACTATGTGCGCGGGCGGGGGCTCAGAGATGTCTGGGCTAGCGACGCTACTTTGATTGTGCGGGCAGGGGTTCAGAGACGTCTGGACTTGCGATGCTACTTGTGCGGGCGTGTGGTGCAGAGACGTTTGTATCATGGACGCTACTTGAGAGGGCGGGGGTACAGAGACATACTGTACTAGCGACGCTACGTATTATATATCCATATGAGGAGATGCGGGGTGTATGGACTAGCTTTATGCTATCATCGCATTGTTTGGTTTGTGTGACGCGCTAGGCGTCGTATGTGTTCATGTTAGAGCTAAACTTCCATAGTGGGAGTTCTATTTACTCAAGTCAGTGGTTTGCGTGTTTAGCATCCCCATACCTCACGGAGTAACTCCCCTGTTGCTCACCCCTCTTCTTCCCCCTTGCAGGTGAGCTTGCCGAGTTGTTGGATATCTGGACGGTTTGGTGTCTTGGGATAATTGTATTTATTTCGGTTTTAACTAATGATTTATACGAATTTTACATTCGATTTATTTGATATATTTTTATACTTAAATTTAAAAATTTATTTCCTTTAAAATTATTCTATTAAATATTATGTTATTTTGTTCGATTTGGAATAATTCGGTTTAATTCGATATTTCACCGGTAGTAACACGCCGTTCTCCATGTAGGAGGAGACGGGTGTTACAGAAGCAGGGAGGGGTTGCGCGTGAGCCATGAGACTGAATGAAACCTTCTTTCTTCTATCAGAATAGGAATAAGATCAAAAAGGCCATCATTGGAGCAAACAATGCAATAGCTTCGGTTAGAGCAAAGCCCAAAACTGAAGACGTTTCCAATACTGATAGCAGCTCCCGCTGAAGAAATTGTAGTTAAAGCCGAAGAAATGATCAAGATCATGGCACTGGATACATGGAAAAGTCTTAATCAAGAACATGCTAATGAGACCTCACCCTTATTTTTTCCCTATCTTTCCTAAATTTCTTTAGGGGCATCAAGGTATTCTACAAATACTATGGAATTTTTACGCATCCTTAGTTGATGAAAGATTGTGTGGTTTATTTATTTTTGGTAAACGTACTCATTTGACTAGAACTATACAAGTTTAAAAGTGTGTTGGAAGTGGACCGTATAAACATATGGACCCCGAATTGACCCGGCCTAGCAAAAAAGAAAGGCCAATAAAAAAGAAGGAACAAGCAAAGAATTGAGAGATTTCTACCTGAGTTTGCAGAGTGAATCCAATGCCCCAAACCAAGTCAAAGAGGAGCAGACAACAGTACATATGGCAACCTCTCCCCTCTGGTATCTACTCTACAAGATCAGGGTATAATTCAGTGGCAAACCTTAATCAAGAACAGAACATCAGTAGCTCGATTGGGGATTTTAACTGGATTAAGGACGTATGGTCAATCTCCTGCTCACCTAAGATGAAAGTCATTCTCTGGTCGATCATCCAAGTCGCCTTGTCCCTAGGCGAGAACCTTCAAAAAGGAGGAATCAGCTCAGATATTAGATGCCCAAGATGTAAGGAAATTGAATCTCTTATTCATATCTTATTCTCTGTCCGTTTGCATCGACGGTGGTACACTTTTGCTCAGCAACCTGCCTCCCCCCCCCCCCCCCACTGAAGTATCAAACACCATTCTCCCATGGGTATTCTGGTCTATTTAGAAGGACCGAAACACACTCATATTTGAAGGGAAAAGTGAACAACATGAAGATACAACAACAAAGGATTAGCGTTAGCAAGGGAATGGAATGAGACACAATCGCCGGTCTCTAAAGGCCAAAAGACTCATACCGGAACACAAATCAATTGAATCAGGGAATCAATTCTGCCCAATCTGAAATCGCCACCTGCAAGACGGATGCTTCGTGGGACGCGACTCGATACAAGTCAGGCCTAGCTTGGATCATAATCAAAGCATCGAGTTCTTTATTGAGGGAACAACTATATCGATTCACCGTTGGTCGCTGAAGCTCTGGCGATCAAGGAAGGACTTTTACATGGATGCAAATCAAGGGATCTCGAATCTCTGGGTCTGCTCTGACAACTTAACGCTCATTGGAGTAATCAACAACAAGACACAGAGGAATGAATTGTTGGGAATCATCAAAGACATCCATGATTTGTCTTTTGTATTTGTTTCAATCGCTTTTTTTTTCATATTCCTAGGGACTGGGCCTCTAGGCTCTATTTTAAAGTATTTTGTGACAAAAAAAGGATAATTGGAAGAGGGAAAATGAAATGATTTTTTATAAAGGGAGATATCATAAGAGGGATAAGAGAGAGAACGACTACCATATTTTCGATTGTTGACTACATGTTCTTTTTTTTTCAAGAATAAAAACTTGTATCATCTTTTCCGGCCTGATTAATACACTTCATCAAACGGAATCTCTGGCCATCTCTTTACATTATTGCTTGATTGATCTCTAACATCAATTACGGGTTGTAGGATTCAATGATATTTTATTTTGTTTAATTTATAGTATATCTCAGTTTATGTAGTGTGAAAATAATTAACTGGCTTTTCAGTGCCATATTTATTATTCCATCTGTTTCCGAAAGTAATTTTTTTAGAGATTTTCAGTGCCATATTTATTACTCCTTCTGTTTCCAAAACTAATTTTTTTTTAGAGATTTCACGATTATTAAGAATATAATAAATATTTACAGCTTAATGATGACAAAAATAATTACAGCTTAATTTATTATTTAATTTTCTACACACTTTCCAATTACTCTCCATCAATTAAATCTAATCAATTCAAATATTTGTAATTAATGTTTCTTAAAAGTATACAAAAGTATCTTAAAAATAAAAAAAAAAAACTATCTTTGTGAAACAAGAAAAAAATCTAGAAAATCTTACTTTCTGGAACGGAGGGAATACATTTTCTATATCTGGTCCAGATATTTAGGTTGCGATTGGTGAATGAAAAGCAGTGCGTATTTGTGTACGTGGAATGAAAATTGAAAAAGTCACCAATCACAAAACAGTAAAAAAGCGGAACGGAATTCTTAAAATAATGCACTTAACAAATCCAATTTTTTTGTTTGTTCACTTATACAATACCACACCTACAGTAGTTTACGCTCCAATTATACTGCGGTATTATGTAAATGTGCGTTTCTTTTCACATTTTCCTCTATAACTATATAATTAAAATATTTGGTTCAAGACTTTTCATATCTAAATATTTCAACTGAATAGAAAAATATGCAATTAAATATTCCGAATAAAATTTATTTATTATAAAATATTAATTATCTTAAGACAATGAATAACATAAATAAGTGTGTATGACTGCGATATATATGTGTTTTCTTATAATCAACTATTAATAACTATTTTAAAATTTAAATACTTAAACTTTTGTTAAAAGCATACATGGTAATATTTCATTTATATAGTTATTCAAAATAGTTAATTAAGAAGATTAAAAAAACAAAATAATCAAACCACTTTTATTAAAATATAGGAATAGATAGGCATATGCATATTTATCCAGAACTGAAGATTCGAACCGAACCAAACCAAATCTCTTTTTTTTTGTTCTGTTTGGATCATACCAATTACCCAAATAAATTTTATATCTTTAAAACCCAAGAACCATAACCAAATTTTATATTCTACATTATTTTTGATATTTATGTAACAAAAGCGTAAAATATTTTCCAGCAATCGAAAAATTATTTTGTATCGCTTATTTTATCCAAAATGCACTTATCAAATGCATTTCAGTTGACAAAAAAATGCATTTCAGTAAAGACACTTTTATTTTAAAATATGTTTATTATATGAATAGATTATTATATTATTTTAATATATTTATATTCTATACAATTATTATTTTATTTATTAAATAATCATTCAATACCACAAATATGTATTGTCACCAATCAAACAATATTCTGCACTGTTTTTTACTTAAACCGTAGTTGTTCCGTACCGCACTCTAATTCAACAAAAACCGCAATTGCACCATCCTTCACTTTAACTCCATGCTACTTTTATTATCAAATACGTTGTCACCATTTGGAGGCTGAATTAGTTCATTTACTCTGTGTTTGAAAGGCATTCATATTTGACCACAATATATTTATTTAATAAACGACTTTATAAATCGGTAACAATATTTTAATTCATATCATTATTTGACTTTGAACAAAATGTAACCAATATTATTTCTCTCTCTCTCTCTTGCTTAAATATTATTCCTTGGTAATTTAATCAGATATTGCAAGTTGGATTTTTAGAGTATTTGAAATTTGTGTATCAAAGTTCAACTTATGTAGAGTTTAGTTGCCCACAGCTTTAATCGATTTGCCGAATCATTATGTTGATATCTCTATGTGATTGTTCGTTTCTTTCTCAGGATGCAACATTCAATTGCCAAACCAAGCGCTCGTAGCTTGGTGGTAAAGGAGGTACAGCTGTACTGCCCGCCACCCTGGTTCGAGTCTTGGCCACAACGGATTTAACATCCCTTCCGTTGGGGCGCTGGACCTTTTTCGGGGGGATAGTTGGGATTGTGGCTGCCCAGATATCAGAGTTATCAAAAAAAAAAAAAAAACATTCAATTGCTAGCACAAGATGTTGTTGCAGCCAAATTTACCACGTCTATTATATGACAAGTATATAGATAAAAGGTCATGTAAGTTTATCAACATAGGTGAATAAGCCACCGTTATTTCCGCAAATTACAGTAAAACCACAACTAGAGCCCTATAACCACTAAGGTAGTAGGTCCCAAATTCCAGAAATGAAAGAAGAATAGGTAAGGGGAGAAGTTCACTTCACCACGCCACTCCAACTATAAAAAAAGATATATTAAGAGAAGAGAAGAGCAGCCAAGTGAGAATGCAGCACAACTGGTTCAGATATTCCCACTTAAGCTAACTAAAAGGGAGAAGAAGAGAAGAGTTCCAACTCTATTCTCTTTGCTTCCAATACTTAGTCAAACATCAATCTACAGATGAATTTTCTCACCCAAGGCCTCATATACATCTCGAATTATTAAGCCTAATTGATCAATGTTTGACTTGGGATTTAAGTGTTTTGGGAGATGAACTCTTCTTCTCTCTTGAATAACTTTAGTGCCATTTCTTCCAAGTACGGAGGTGGCTCAAAAAGCTTCGGGAATAGACATCTCCTCATCTCTCAGTACACATCTATCTACCTTCCGCTTACCAATTATTAACTCAAAAATTTTATGCAAGTATAAAACAACCTCAAAAATATCCCCAAAGCAATGTTGTATGCAGTCACCAAAATTGTAGTTTTATTCAGCACTGAAATTCAAACTTTTGTTTTTTTTTTTGTAAACAACACCGAAATTCATATTTGATATCAAATTCCATAATCATATTTTAACAGGAAAATTGACGAGACAATGTGTTACAGCTCATTTTGCTGTTGGGAGTACAAAATACAGGTCATGATAAAATCACGGAGTTGGTGCCATAATTTTAGATTCAGAGCTGAGATTAAGGAATATCACATTTTGACATTATAATTTCAAATTCTTGTTTGACGCCAATATTGAATACTATTGTGGTAGCGCTGATATTTCATAACTATGTCTTAGCATCAAAATCATTAATTCATTTTTCCCACCTAAGTCGCATTTCGACAGTTGAAATGAGATTTTAAGATTCGTTTTAGTCTATCCTCTAATTCATATAATTATAAATTTTATTAACTACTTCTCAACAATTTGCTAATAAGAAATATTATCCATAAGTAAAAACTTATCTAATTTTGTTTAATCAATCGATCTTCTAAAAATTATTAGGACAGTTTATAGACCTTTAATGATAAAAAGAAATTATATATTTATGGTTTACCTTGATGATTGTAAAAATAATGTAAAGATAAATATGAGTGAATTCTTATTTTTTTGAAACTTTATTTAAGTGACTGATGATTATGAATAACATATATTTCATTAAAATTTTAATTAAAATATAAATGCTTAAAATAGTTTTCTCTATAAATAAAAATTATTAATGCTTTATATTATTTAATAATAAAAAAAATATTTTTAATTTTTTGTCATGTTTCTTTTTTTTTTTAAAAAAAATTAGAAAATGAAGAGAAACCCCATTTCTCAGTTTAGAAATATATTTTTAAAAGGGTCCCTTTTCAAAATGGTATAAATTTTGAAATACATCACATTTTCTGTGTCTATTTTTCTACGTAGATCACCAACTAGAAAAAGACCCCTCGCCAAAGTTTCACTAATATTTTCAACAAAAAACTTATATTAATATCTAAAAATCGAAGTGTAAATACAAAATTTTATTAATATTTTGTGGGTGTTTATCTAAAAATTTCAAGAAGTTCATGTCAAATAATTTAGTTTTTTGGGATTCTTGTAAAATTTTAGATGGTCATCAGTAAATCCTAATATTTATTTCTATTTACATTTAAAATTAATAAAATTATATATTGAAAGATTTTGGTATAACTGTTAATACAAATGCTTAAATCAAATTATTTATCTATAATACCAAAGATATTGTTATATTTTAATACATCTGATTCCTAATCATATAAATTAGAATTCATAAAGTTTAAGATAAAAATAAATATAGTTATGGTTCTTGGTGTTAAATTGAATAAACCGAAAACCAAAAATTTATAAACCAAAACAAATACAATTAGAAAGGATTTTAATATGGTAACTAATTCTTAGAAAACAAAAAAAAAACTGAAAAACGAGCCAAAATCTGAATTGAACGCCGCTCTAACTCGAACGATGAAAATATTTTATATCCCAAAATAAATTTATAGCTTTTTCAATAAATTAGGATAGAAAAACTAAAATTTGATAATCCAAACATTTTTCTTATTTAAGAAAAATAATTTAAAAGGTTCAAAAAAATAATAATTAAAATAAATCAGATACAAAAAATTATAAAGTTATAAATAAAACTGAAATAAAATTTACTAACAGTCAAAATAATTTCACGTTTTGAAATCGAAGATCATAATAGTAACTATTAAAACAAATGCTTAAAATCCGCTTTCTTGGAGCCGTGGGTCGCCGTTGGAGGATGTTGACGTGATCTCTATAATTGAGGGTCTCTGTTCTTACTCTTGTTGTAACGACAGAACACGTGGCCTTGTTCTTATCTTTCTTTTTCTATTTTTTTTTCACAAACTAATCAGACTTTTTGTATAACCAAATGTAGATTCAGCATTGGAGCTAAATGGAGACAATTTAATGTGGTTTGCTAAATTGCTACGTATATTTCAGATAGGTAAGAGTAAGACAGCTTCGTTTTAGAAATCGCTATACGTGTACGTAATCTCGTTTAAAACTTTACAACACTCGGTTTTATTTTCAACAACAACTTTTGCCGCAGCCCTGACCACAGATAACTACACCGTTCATATTCAACCTCGTTATTTGAGTTTCTATGTATCAATGAAAGCTACTGAGTTTCTGTAGCCATGGATCTTAAAAGCATCTCTAATGGAAATATTTCACTGTCTCAAACAATAAAAAGAATAAGAAATAATCAAAAATAATTTCTGTAAATCAAAAGATAAGAATCGTTTTTCAGACTTTGAGAACTCTTGATAAACCTGCCCATTTGACATTTGTCAATTTATAAATGGTTCCATTTTAAGAACAAATTAAATACATCATAGTTTAAAATAGTAATATATGGTTTATAATACTGTCATATATTTTTTGCCATGATTTGTATAGATCAGAAAATGAAATTATTATATATTAAGTTTCACTATTTAAAATTTTAAATTATATTCTAACCTTATAATTTAATTTATATTAGTTATGTTTAATTCAGTAATATCAAATTAGTAATGTTTTAGATGATAAAAATATTTTAGGCTTAATTTCTATTACTATAAATTATATAAACAAATATAACTTTTTTTTTGAAAGAATGTTAAATTTATTCAAATAAAAAAAATATTATGTACAGAGTTTACTGCTTCCTTATTATAATTTTTTTTGAAAATGCAAATTTCTTCAAAGTTATAAAATTCCCCAAAATCCATTAGCTTCTTCCAAACCACATCTCCATAGTCTTTTCATGCTTCCACCTTGGTCTCTTTCTAATCGACGTGATTCTGTTTCGGACCATCTTATCCACTCGATCAATCAAACACGCCGCAGGTTGTGAGGGCTCTCCCACTCGTCTAACATTTCATTCATGCCATATAGCATAAGCTACAGCTTGAAAACTATATCGCACCAGAAATGTTAAGCTCCTATCTCGAAATCCACTCACCACAGCTTGAACAGCTCTGTCCCATTGATAAACACTTCTGAGCCTTCCCAGATTTTTGATAGTTCCCTTCCAGACTTCTTTGGAGTAGACACATTCAAAAAAGAGATGATCTCGTGTTTTTGTTTCAGAGTTGCATAACCAACAGGTTGTGATAGCTTGAGGATTCCATCGAAATTTTTTGTCTCATGTTGCTAGTCTATTGCGAATAGCTAACCATACGAGGAAAGAGAATTTTGGAGTAGCCTCAGTAAACCACACACCCTTGAACCATGAGACTCTCAGAGATTTGCGTCTTGTAAGCTGCCAAGTATGAGACGTGAGAAAATATGTGTTGAAGTTCCTATTCTCCCTCTTCCAAAGACAAATATCTTCTAGCTGGTTAAGCCCTCTGCTTTTAATCTTTGTGATCTCCTGACCTATCAACCTCAGGGTATGAACTCTATGACCTCTGGCTCTGTAGATCTGTATAGCACTCTCCACAGTTGCGTTCTTTGGTATACCAAGATCCATGCTACCTCTATCCCCCGCTAGAACAATCAGTTGACCCAAAGGAGACCATTTCTCATACCAAAAAGATGTATTAGCTCCACTATTAATCTCCTTCTTTGTCAGTTGCATAGCCAAAGGTCTCAATTTCAAAATCTTCTTCCACATCCAAGAGCCTAGGCTACTCTCTTCTCTGATACTCCAAAAAGACCCTTTCCTGATGAGGTATTTCCATATCCATTTGACCCACAAAGATGATTTTGCAGTCATAATTCTCCATATTAACTTAAGACCGGAAACAATGTTTACCTCAGTTAGATTTTTTAAGCTGAGACCTCCTTCTTCTCTCGGAGTACAGACATCCACCCATGCAACCTTTGCTTTCTGCGTTGATAAGACCGGTCCTGACCAGAGAAAAGCCGCACAGATGCTGTTTATTTCTTGGATGCATTGATTGGGCAGTCTATAAGCGGACATCCAAAAGTTGATAATGATATATAAGACAGACCCAATTAACTGAAGTCGACCAGCAAATGTAAGATGTCTCGCTGTCCAAGAAGAGATCCGAGTTCTGATTCTTGAGATGAGGGGGCTATAGTCTTGAACATTCATTCTCTTGGTTAATAGGGGGAGACCAAGATATCGAACTGGGAGAGTTCCTTTATCGAAGAGAAATTGATCTAAAATTTCCACACTATCCTCTGCTTTAACCCCTGCCAGAAAGAGTGTGGACTTCCCCAGACTAATGTTGAGACCCGACATCTTCTCGAACTCCTGAAACACTACCAAAATACCCTCAATAGATTGCTTCTTACCATCTGAGAAAACCAGCACGTCATCGGCAAAACAGATGTGGGTCAGGTTCAGTTCCTTGCAATAAGGATGATAGCCTATTTTCCTTTCAGCTGCAGCCTTGTCAAGGAGTTTTGATAGGACTTGCATACTGATGACAAACAAATACGGCGATAAGGAGCAGCCTTGGCGTAAACCTCTTTTGCTATTGAAATATCCAGCAAGTTCCCCATTAACCTGAATATAGAAAGATGCCAACTCGATGCATTTCTGAATATACAGAATGAATTTATCAGGAAACTTCAAGGCAGCAAGAACAGATAGCAGAAAAGACCACTGAACCGAATTGAATGCTTTCGAGATGTCAATATTCACTGCACACCTCTCAGATACCAAATCTTTATGATAGCTTTTTACTAGCTCAGATGCTAAGAGGACGTTCTCCATAAGCAATCGATCCTTTACAAACGCAGATTGGTTTAAAGAGATAAAAAGAGGGAGGATGTTCTTCATACGATTAGCAAAGATTTTTGATATTACCTTGTAAATCACATTGCAGCATGAGATGGGTCGGTAGTCCTTCATATAGCTTGCATCATTCTTCTTTGGGATTAAAGCCAAGATAGTGGAGTTAACTCCTTTAGGCAAAAAACCTTTGTCAAAAAACGACTTTACTGCAACGACCAAGTCCTCACCCATAGAACAAGCATTAGTAGAATGCCCCCATTTATCACACTTCAAACATTTTGTTGGCAGCCATGGATAGATGTACTCCACCAACACCTCCTCTCCTTGAATGTTGAAGTTCATCTTTGCAGGAAAATCTTTTGTTAGGTCAACCTTTACAAAATATTTTGCCACTTTCAGGTTTAAGCATTGAACTGTCTCCGGGTGCAGCCTGCTTGGACTACCAATTGGGCTAGTCAGGAAACTCAATCCTTGCCACGAGAACATCTTTGTTGGGACATTTTTCACGTGCACCCACATTGGAATGGATTGTACAGGCGGCTTCTCCTTCTCAATCATAGAAAACCACTTTGTCAATATCACCGGAACTCCAGCTAAATTCCACATTCCTCTTCTCAGAATCCTGTGTCTGTCAGCTTGGCTTGGAATCCTGAACTTCATTGTGGTAGAGTTAACCTCAAACACTTCTATCTTCTGCGATCTATCATTTAGCATCCATATCTTGTTTACTATCGCATGAACTTTAGCAATATGCGGAGCATTATCCAAGAATTTACTTACCAGAAAATCATCCCACAATGGAGGAACATCTTTCGTTATTTCCTCCGGGACTATCACCGATCCAATCCCATTCTTCATCGTTACCTCCACGTCATACTTCTTTAAAACTTTTCGCCCCTGAACTGCTCCTACCCACGAACCTTTGATCCCTCCAGAAACCCGATCTTGATCCAATCCTTCATTTTTCCTTTCCCAGGTCAACTATCTCCACCTCTCCAGCTTTATCGATACTCTTCGTAACTTCATCCTTCTCCAAATTTTGATTAAGATCCATAACTTCCTCCTCCCGTCTTGTTTCGTGATCGGAACTGCGCGATTCCCTCCGTGATGCACTCCCCCTCGTCGGAGAGAGAGCTGATCCCGGCAAAACCGCTGTACTCATACCGGTGTCGAACGAGAAACCCCAAATCGCCTTTTTTGTCGCCTTATCAAAACGGAGCCATATAAATCATTATTCCAATATTAAAAGTTACGCGCTCTACCACTGAGCTAGGACGGCTTTGTTAAAATATAGGGGGTGTTCCGAGAAATTGATATTGAATTTGTTATTATAATTTATATAGAAATATTAATTTTATTATTAATTTTAATTCAGTTTTATTAAAAATAAATAAGTGGCACGTCTTAGAATGATTAGTTAGCTAAGAAAAATAAGAATTTTTTTTATGATTTCAAATACCTTCTGAACAATTTTAGGAACAAATTATGGTAAACTTTTTATTCACTCATTGAAATCATCTAAAATCTTAGTGAAACTCTCCTTCAAAATAGTTTTGTAGGGTTCCATAAGAATCGAGTATGCACCCTACTTGCTTAAACTTAAACAAACACTAGAGTTTTTACCCGCGCACTTGCGCGAATTATTTTTTGTTATAGTTATAAATTTATATTGACATGAAAAGAAGTATGATGTTGTGTTATATATTGCATATGCAAAAAATAGTTTTAATTTATTTTGGTGCTCAAAAACATTTAAATTGTATACTGTAGTATTTATGACATGAGGTTATTATATAAATCGTGTTGATATTAAGAAGAACCAATATTTATATAAGAAATGTAATTAATAAAACATTCATATATAGATCTAAATGAAGAATTTTGGCTTAATAATTGAACACCATAGCTTAAAGTTTCATGATTGTTTGAATAACGTGATCTAAAGTTAGATTTTTAATTAGTTAAAAATATATTTTTCAAGTCCAAACATATTTGTTATAATTTTTATAAAGATTTAATTTAAAAATATTTAGAACATAGCTAAACATCGAAATCTATTCTTGGTAACATATATCTTGTTAGGAGATTATAGTTTTGCTGTTTATACTGATTTTTAGGAATTAGAATTATATCTTGTCAGGAAATTATATAATGTTAATATTGTAGATATAATTGGTTGATATCTATTATAAATCTAATTTGTTATTCTATTAATATAATGATTTTGCTATGACTTCTCAATAGTAAATAAAATATAGGACTCTGAATTAATAAGATACTAGATTTTGATCCGCGCTTGGAAAGCGCGGGGTTGTTGGATTATATTATAATACACAGTTTTTTTATAACGAAAAACATAATTTTAAACAGTTATATAATCTACAAATTAGTTTCTTTGAGATTTTATATGTACACTTTTACGTAAGTTTCTTTTCGGCATGAGAATTATATCCGGATCAAAAAAACAAACCGAACCGATCCAAAATTATAGGTTTAGTTCAGGTCCATAAAAGATAACCTATTAAATTTTTTTGACCCGCATGTCTTTGTTTGAGTCCGGGTCCTACCCTAGACCCGATCATAAATATGTGTTTATTAGGTATATTTGGATATTTCGAATATGTTTTCGATATTATGGATATTGCTTTTAAGTTTTTGGTTTACGTTTAGAGTTTTAATTTCAGGTAAATTTTTAAATTAAAAAAAAATTAGGTATTTGGATAAAATTTTAGGTATTTTTCAGTTATCGTGTCAGATTTTGAATAAGATTTTAAATTTTTAGGTATTTGAATTTTTTTGGTATTTGTTTGGAATTTCAAATACTTTTCGTGTTTCGGATATTTTTCAGATTTTTCATATATTTCAAATTCTTTTAGGATCTTAAATACCCGAACAGATGTGGACCCATTACGTCCATATCAGGTCCAACAACCTTTTGATATAGATTTTTAACGTTATTGTACAAAAACATGGTTGATGAAATATTTTTCTGAATAAAGGTAGCATAAGAAATAATATTAAGATCTGTTAAAAAATATTTAAAATATTGTATGTTTAGAATGATTAATGTATTATCAGAAAATAATAAATATTTATACATAACTCCAACAATTTTTTTATATTAGATTTTTTAAAACTCTTTCCTTTTTAATAGTATTGATTCGTTTTAAATGAAAAGTATATAAAAGTATAATATCTAAACAAATAATTTTCAAAATCTTGAATAATCAATACTGATATCGTGAAGTTAGGTTAGCTTTAATAGAACCAATGAATTTCTTCATTTTTGTGAAGGTAACATGAATATTCAGAAAAATCATTTTTAAATATGAAAATATTATCAAACTATAGACGGTTGAAAGTTTAGTATATGATATGAGATTTTAGTGGGAAAGTTTATATATGATATGATTACTTTATTATAAACGAAAGAGGAAGTTAGAATGTACACATATATGTCTTGTAATTTATCTTGCTTTAAATCATATATTATATAATAAAAATGATAATATAAAACATTAGTTTCAATGCTTTTATGATTAAAAATCAAAATGATAAATATAGTAATAGTAATGATTAGGATTTAGGAGTGAGATTTAAATAGATAAAAGAATTGACTAAATTATTGTTAGAGAAATATATGGTAACATATTGTTAGTATAAATTTAAGGTAAGACCAAAAAATAATGAGTTAAATGAAAAGGTCCATACAACTTTTATAGGTAGATTTTTTTAGATTCCTTTCCTTTTAATAGTATTGATAGATATTGCCTCCGGTGAATCACATGTAACATCAAGCCCTTCACGGTACCTCTATCTTTTGTTGTTTGTCATTTTCCTTTTCCCCTTTTTCCTGGCACTAGATATTTATTATATTGCAACTAAATTCTTGCATTTTATTTTGAATTTTCAAAAGTTGATGCATTAGTTATGTAATTAAAAACAATTGTTGCCATTTTTGTAGTGGCTTTCCCAAGAAAAAAAAAGTGAAATGAAATACTACGAAATGGTTAAAATTACTGAATGTATTATTTGTTTTCAGTTTGGCTTGAAAGTGCAGGATAATATATTCAGTTATATTTATACCATGGAGAAGCTAGGCAAGACGGCAACAGTACTTATGACTAGCTCACTTTTATTTCTAACGTCCAGTGTTTTATACAAATCAGATATAATATCACCAAAGTTTCAATTGGAGAAGATGAAAAAGTATAGTAGAATATATAGTTTCAAATTTGTAATTATTTATCAAACATTTACTTTAATCCAGTGGTTAGAGTGTCTCTTTTAGAGTATATCAATGCAAGAGCATGGATCCCAGAATAAACATATTTTTTAAATGATACAAAATTAAATACACTTAAAATTTTGAAACTATTTATAAAATTTTCTTATATAAATTGTTGTAATTTTAAGAAATTGAATTGTAATTTTTTATTTTTAAAAATTAATATAATATATTTGTGATATTTTTTTCAAAATATTAGACACATTAAACAAGAACTAAAATATATAGTACAATACATTAATTTTGGAAAATAAAAGAAAAATACCATTCAAGTTTTAGAAAATTAAAATAATTTATATAATAAAATTTTATAAATAGTTTTAAAATTTTAATTATTTAATTTTGTATAATTTAAAATATTAAATATTTTAGTATAATAAAAGTATATTAAAGATATGGTAATTAATAGATATGTTAATGTATTTATAAAAATCAGAAAAAATTATCACCAAAGTTTTATTTGGAGAAGATGAAGAACAATAGTAGTATATATAGTTTCAAATTTGTAATTATATATCAAACATTTACTTCAGCCCAGTGGTTAGAGTGTTTCATTTAAAGTGTATTAATGCACGAGTTTAAATTCTAGAATGAACATATTTAAAAAAAAAAGATTAAACCAAAACGACGTCGTTTTTATTTTTTAACGGTTGGCGAACTTCTATTACGGTCAATGTAGTTTTTATCACGTTTTAAAAAGTTTAAATAGTATTTTTGAAGTATAATTGAGTTAGGATCATATTTAGCATTGATCATTTGTTTAGACCATATTTGGCACGACTGGAATTGTTTGGGTCGAAAAATGCAATTTTCCCAGTGTTGGAGTATGTATTCATTCCATCTGGGTTAGAGAAACAAAAGGAGGCACAATCGCATTTTCCATTCCAAAATAGACAACAATCTCCATTCCAATATAGACACAGTCTCCTAAAACCTCCATCCCACCACCAGTAAATTAATTTTGTTTACTCACCAGAGGGCTCACTTGTATATTTTCCAAAAGTCACCAGAGGATTTATAAGAAGTTTTCTTTTAAGAAGTAATGCTAATGATAAGAAAAATAATTATTACAACCTTCTGATTTGGCCTTTTGGACTGTTTTAATTAATTTATACTTTTGACATAAAATTAACGATGATTTTTAGTTTCTGTGGATAATATTGGTTATGTTGACAAAAATGTTAATATTTGTATATGAGAATAATTCAAAACTTATTCTGTTACCGAACTTGAGAAGTTAACTAATACAGTAGATACGAAAATGTAAGATAACCAATAAACGTGGTGGATGATAGATACAACTCGAGAAGAAAAGTCACCATTTGTTTTGTTTTTTTTTTTTTACAGTAAAAGTCATCATTTTGTTGTTACGAAAAAACTCTTCAATTGAAGAAAAAAGGGCCTCCAAGTTAGACCCAACTTGCCTATAAAAGGATTCCTTAAGATCACGGACTTTCCTCATCTTTCTCTCTTAAACCCAATCATCTAATTTTCTTTTCCTTCAAAATGCATTCTACTTTGTCCACTTGGACAATCTTAATCACATTGGCATGTCTTATGCTTCGTGCGTCTCTGTCCGATGCTCAGCTTACCCCTACCTTCTACGACAGTTCATGCCCAAACGTCACTAACATCGTACGAGAAACCATTGTCAACGAGCTAAGATCAGACCCTCGTATCGCCGCGAGTATCCTTCGTCTTCACTTCCACGACTGCTTTGTTAATGTAAGATATCACTATTCATATATCCATTTCCTTTCTAATTATTTGTGTGCTGCATCTTTTATATATTAATAAATCAGTGCATTACCTAAAAAGTGATTAAAAATACAAATTTTTCATGCGCAATTCAGTTATTACATCTATGTTTCAAATTAAATATCACAGCACTGTTTTTATATTGTGAATTTTTAGTGTTTACAAAATACTGATTTCATGAAAATGTCATTATATAGGGTGAAACGATATCCTTAGTAAGATAATTATAAAATTTTACATGGCTAGATGTCATATGTTTGTTTGTCTTTTAGCAATTTCTCTCCCAGCCTGGATAACCAAATATGGTTTATTTCATTAATTAGATTATGCAGTAGACACAAGAATATTAATATAACCTTTTCGACTATGATGATTGGCTACTGGTTAGTTATTAGTTTCAGCGACGATGCCAAAAACATATGCTTTAGTCAGATATCGGTTCACTTGTACATGAATTATCAGCGTTACATAAAGTTGAAAGCAACCAATAACGGCATGAACTTAAGATCCATCAATCAGTATTTATTAATTATGGGGTATATTATACGAGAAGATATTTTGAAACCAACCATAAATTCTCACACGTAGCATGAATAATATTACTTATCATTGAGTATAACATCTTTGAGAGAAGTTTTATCCGTCGTCACTTCTATTTTCATTATATATTCTCTGATTATGTTACACTGTTACCAGTTGAGAAAGATTTAACCTATGGTTATAATAACTAATGATTTGTCAAATAATATTTTGAAATTAAAAGGGTTGTGATGCATCGATCTTGTTAGACAACACGACATCGTTCCGAACAGAGAAAGATGCAGCTGGAAATGCAAACTCGGCTCGGGGGTTTCCTGTGATTGATAGAATGAAAGCCGCAGTGGAGAGGGCGTGCCCGAGAACCGTTTCATGCGCAGATATGCTCACTATCGCAGCTCAACAATCTGTCACTTTGGTATGTTCCATTGATTCGTTTTCTTTTATTCATTATTACAAATACTGTTTTCAATTAAGAATATCAACAAGAAAACCTGATTTTCTTTTGAAAAAATTGGTTGAGAACTAAATATTGAAAACGCGTGATGACGTGACATATAAGATTGGAAAACAGAATTTGTAAAATAAATTATAATTTATATTTAGTATCAATTTTTCACATGCGACACAGACACAGTTTATTTCTTTCTTTCTTTTTTGACACAGACACAGTTATGCAAAACTAATCGGAAATATTTAAAACGCGTGGTCCCGTGAAGAAAAACTTGGCATGTTTAATATAGATCATTGACATAATTAAATACCATTACTTGATTAGATAAGACTAGTTTTATAGGTAACCCATGATAATTGTTATCATAATTTTCAAGAAATACTGGAGATGAAAAACTTTGCTTTAAATGTATAATCAATGAAATTAATTACATGTTTGTCTTTTTCCATTTTCTCCTTGAAAATTCCGAATAATAAGAATAATGAATAATCTCTGTAACATTGGAACAAAATTCTCTGAAAACAATAATTATTCTGTATATAAAGGTTTCTACATCATATTATATAGGCAGGAGGCCCTTCATGGAGGGTTCCTTTGGGGAGAAGAGACAGCTTACAAGCGTTTCTGAATCTAGCTAATGCTAATCTTCCAGCTCCATTCTTCACACTTCCACAACTTAAAGCCAGCTTTAGAAAAGTTGGCCTCGACCGTCCTTCTGATCTCGTTGCTCTTTCCGGTAATTGACAAAAACTTATTAAATACATATGGTTTATAGTTGAAACTAGCGAGTTTATTATTAATGTTATGGTCTTTCTTTGGTTAGGGGGTCATACATTTGGTAAGAATCAATGCCGGTTCATTATGGACAGATTATACAACTTTAGCAACACCGGTTTACCTGATCCTACTCTCAACACTACTTACCTCCAAACTCTTCGTGGACTATGTCCACGTACTGGTAACCTAAGCGCCTTGGTGGATTTTGATGTGCGTACACCTACGGTTTTCGACAACAAATACTATGTGAATCTAAGAGAACAGAAAGGTCTTATCCAGAGCGACCAAGAATTGTTCTCTAGTCCTAATGCTACTGACACAATCCCCTTGGTAAGAGCATATGCTGATGGCACACAAACATTCTTCAATGCGTTTGTGGAGGCGATGAATAGGATGGGAAACATTACACCTCTTACGGGAACTCAAGGACAGATCAGGCTGAATTGTAGGGTGGTGAATTCCAATTTTCTACTCCATGATATTGTTGATATCGTTGATTTTGTTAGCTCTATGTGAGAATAGTGACTCAATATGTAGCTACGAAAAATATATATAAGATAAATAAAGCGCTCTCAAGCTGTTACTTGAGATTATTTTATTTTAAATCATTGGCTGTTGTCTCACACTGTAATCGGAGATGACAAAGTTTACTCTCTCAGAAATTATATCTGCGAAAACGGCGTGTTTTGGTCAAACTTTACTATCAAATGGTTTAAAGCATGTAATTAGAGACGAATCTAGAACACATTTTTAATGGAGGCACAAAAAAATATTTGAAAAAAATATAGAAATATGAATTAAGCTAAAAACATAACTAAAATTAAAATTTTAGAATGACAAGAGGGGCAATTTAGAGCTGTAAAATCGGTGGGCCGTCCAAATATATTTGGGCTTCCATTAGTTATGCCCATATTTCCACATGGCTTTAAATGGTCAAAATTGGGAAACCAATTAATCTATGGGTGTTTGTGGATTTGGTTAATATGGACATGAGCGGCCCAATTAAAAAAAAAAATATTAGGTTTCCAAAATTTGGGGAAAAATTGGAAAATTTTATTTCATCGTGAAAGAGAGTTTATGCGACTCCTTTGGCGATTGAAACTGAGTCTCTCCGTTCAGTCTCCGTCAAAACCGGAAAACCAAGTTTTCCCGCCAAAACGGAAAAATCAAGTTTCCCGCCAAAACCGCAAAATTGAGTTTTTCCGCTAAAACCGCAAAATCGAGTTTTCCCGCCAAAACCGTAAAATCGAGTTTTCCCGCCAAAACCGTAAAATCGATTTTTCCTTGCAAGATTAGAAAATCGAGTTTTCCCGCCAAAATCGCAAAATCGAGTTTGTCCGTCAAAACCGAGTTTGTCCGCCAAAACCGAGTTTTCCGGCAAAACCACAAAATCGATTTTTCTACCAAAAACGCAAAATCGAGTTTTCCCGCCAAAACCCCAAAATCGAGTTTCCCGCCAAAACCGTAAAATAGAGTTTTCCCGCCAAAACCGCAAAATCGAGTTTGTCTGTCAAAACCGAGTTTGTCCGTCAAAACCGAGTTTTTCCGGCAAAACCGCAAAATCAATTTTTTTTACCGAAAACGCAAAGACAAAACTGTAAAATTTGTAGGCTTATTGGTTAAAATTTAATTTTGTTTCTTATATGGTCTATTATGGACTCTATGGCAGCCCATATAAACATGGGTGTTAGTGGATCTAGTCTTTAATAGACATGGTTTATAATGGACATGGTCATTCTTTATCCACAAAAAATAAATAAATAAATAAATATGGGCTAATGGACGTGGGCTAACCCAATTTACAGCTCTAAGGCAATTGAACTGCTTCTTTAAGATTTTAATGGGTGCACCTTTAACCATTTAGTCCAAATACCATCAAATTACTTAAACAAATCTCATTTTCAGAAATTATGGATGCAAGTGCACCCAACACTATCATAGTAGCTTCACCCCTGATGTGATTGTGTATATGACTTGCTCTTTAGATTATAAAGAAAGAAAGAAAAAAAGAGACTTACCACTACAAGAAAACACAAGTTTAGCGAGGAAACTTAAAGAGGAAAACTAATCCTCGTAAATTTACGTCGACTTTACGAGGAACTTACGAGAAAATATAAAATCAACGTTATTTCCTCGTGAAATAACGACGAAATCATTTCGTCGTAAAGTCGATGTAATGTCACGTGGCTTTTACGAGGAAATACGCTTTCCTCGTAAACTCAACGTAAATGTAGCATGTATTTTACGAGGAAATATTTTACGTCTACTTAGCGAGGAAATTTTGAATCCACCAACTTTGTAGTTGTAACACGTTTTTTCGGCAACCTAACTAAATTTCGTCCTAAATTCCTAGCAAAATTACAACTACCAGATTCAAAAATTTTCTATAAATATGGACGTTTGAACACCATTTTAAACACACCAACAAGAAAAAAAAACTTGAAAGAAAAAAAAATGTTGGACTCTGGGAATATTTTCGAGTTGCGGAGGTGGATGTATATGCATAAAAATGCTAACGGAAGAGTGACGAAAGAATACTTTGCAGGGCTGGAGATATTTATGCATCAAGCAGATTCGACACCGCTTGCCCAAGAAAGCGATAAGATGTTTTGTCCTTGTCGGAAATGCAACAATCACTAAAAGAAAACACAAGTTTAGCAAGAGAACTTAACGAGGAAAATTAATCCTCGTAAATTTACGTCGACTTTACGAGGAACTTACGAGAAAAATATAAAATCAACGTTATTTCCTCGTAAAATAACGACAAAATCATTTCGTCGTAAAGTCGATGTAATGTCACGTGGCTTTTACGAGGAAATACGCTTTCCTCGTAAACTCGACGTAAATGTAGCGTGTACTTTACGAGGAAATATTTTACGTCTACTTAGCTAGGAAATTTTGAATCCACCAACTTTGTAGTTGTAACACGTTTTTTTTCGGCAACCTAACTAAAATTTTGTACCAAGTTAGCTTCCTTCCATACCCTCGGATGAGAGAATCGGAAACAAATTGGTTAGCCGTGATCGAAGTTACACCTCGAGGACGAATCATCAGTGGAGAAGAACCACCATTGCAAGAAGAACAGATAAATGAAGTCGAGGAACCTGAACAAGGAATTGATGAAATCCTTCTCATTGATCCGCATAATCATGAGTGCGAAGATCTTAGCAACGATGCCACGGACGAAGCTGTTGAAGACGAGTTTAATGAAAATGATGATGTTTCTAGTGATGACGAGAATGTCGATGTATCCGATTGATGTATTTTTTTTAATAAGATTGATTTTCAAACTTAATGCATGTGATTTAATGGATTTAATCATGAAAAACTATTTATATAACTTGATTTTGTGTAAGGTAATGGGAGTTTGTATTAGAAATAAGAGATTGAGATTATAAGTTAAGGAATTGTGGTTTTAGAATTTGGGGTTTGGAATGGAAAGATTAGATTGAGGTTAAAGGGAAGATGGGTTTGGGGTTTGGAATATATGAAGTAGAAGATAAGGAAGATGGGGTTTGGGGTTTTTGATTTTAGGGATTTAAACATAATCCTCGTAATTTCCTCGCAAAATAACGACGAAATTAAAAAATAAAGAACGCGGAAGTTGTTAATTCCACATAAGCCGTATTCGTCGTAAAAAGTTCGTAATAAGAAAACGCGAACCTCGCTCATTTCTCGTAAATAAAAAAGTGGGCCTCTCTATTTCCTCTCTAATTTGATTAGTTTAGGGTAGATTAGGTGGTTTGTGTAGGAAATTTAGATATTGAAATCTAATTCCTCTCTTAACGACCAGTTAGGGACTACCGTTGCAATATTTGAAAAAGAAGAGAAGAAAGATATTGGAATCACAGGTGGAAAGAAACAAGGCGAGACCTACGTAAGTATAGCTTTGTCTCCGCCCACATGTGTTCCAGTATCTTTATTCTCTTTCTTTTTTTTTCAAATCTTTATAATTTGAGAAGCAAATTGGTGAGTAATTATCACTGATTTGAGAAGCAAATTGGTGAGTCTTTGATTTGAGAAGCAAACTGGTGAGTATTTATAGGAAATTTCGAAAGGATTTACGACCAATAAGCTTCGTCTCATTCCTCGTAAATAAAAAAACGGACCTCGCTAATTCCTTGTAAATGAACGAGGACGTTACGAGGAAACCAAACGCGGACCTCGCTAATTCCTCGTAAATAAAAACACGGGCCTCGTGAGTTCCTCGTCAAAGGGAAGATGGGTTTGTGGTTTGGAATATATGAAGTAGAAGATAAGGAAGATGAGAATTTCCTCGTAAAATAACGACGAAATAACGACGAAATTAAAAATAAAGAACGCGGGAGTCGCTAATTCCACGTAAGCAGAAATCGTCGTAAAGACCTCGTAACCGGAAAACGCAGGCCTTGCTATTTCCTCGTAAAATAAAAACACGGGCCTTGCTATTTCCTCATAATTTAACGTGGACTTTACGAGGAAAGAAAACGCGGGCTTTTGTAATTCTTTGTAAATATACGAGGAAATTACGAGGATATCTAATCTCTTATATATACTCGTGAGCGCTCACACTTTCATTTCGTCTCAACTTCCTCTCCACTTCCTCTCTATTTCGTAGCAAGTGTAACTTTCTCTAATTCCTCTCTAATTTGATTAGTTTAGGATAGATTAGGTGGTTAGTGTAGGGAATTTAGATATGTTTACGGATTTTATGTTAATTAGTGTTGATTAGGTGGTTAATGTAGAGAATTAAGCTAGATTTATAGAAATTGTTAATTATAGAATTTTTTAATACTGTTGATGTTAACTTCAAAGATTAATTTTTTTTGCAGGGCCTTCGAAAGAACATGCTTACTCCCCCATTACAGAGAGTTGTTCGGCGGATGTTGCGAGGAGGAGTGAGGAATTCTACCAGGCGATGAAGGACCCTTAGTTCTTTTTTTCTGGTTGTTGTATTATAAATTCAAAACTTATTTATATATAAAATATTTTTGTATTGATTTTTATTTTAAATTATAATTTTATTAATAAATGAAATAATTTTAGTTATTATTTTTAATTATATTTTTAAATTCAGTAAAATAAAAAACGAAGTAAATTCGTAGCTAAATTACGACTTATTTACGTGGAAAGTTTACGAAGAAATGACAAGGAAGATTAACGAGTATTTTACAAGGAAATACTTTCGAGGTATTTACGAGGAAATGCTTTCGAGATATTTACGTGTAATTTACGAGGAACTGCTTTCGAGGTATTTACGAGGAAATATAGCGACCTCCTAACGTGGAATGATTATGTGGTATTTACGACGAAATGATGTACTTCGTCTTTACGACGAAATGTTTTCCTCGCTAAGTTACGACGAAATGTTTTCCTCGCTAAGTTACGACGAATTGGCAAGGAAATATGTGTTACGACGAACGAGTAACGACGAAACGTGTTTCCTCGCTAATTCTTCGTAAATCCTCTTTTACGACGAACTCACGAGGAATACCTCCGTCGTTAATCTCATGTTTTCTTGTAGTGAATTCGAAATTGGCAAATCGCAAAAATGTTTGGAAGCATTTAATAAATAGAGGTTTCACGCCAAATTACTATATATGGTTTCAACATGGATAAGGTTATAATTATGATCAGAATGTAGCTAGTAGTAGTAATAGCAATTTTCAGAAAGAACCGGTTGATCATCATTTGCATAATGAACATAGTTACCATCAGGAAGAGTAGATGGTAGATTATGATTAGGTTCATGATATGGTATCTGATGCACTTGTAGCTCATGATGAAGATGAAGAACCTAATATAGATGCAAAAAAGTTTTATGAAATGTTAAATGCGGTGAATCAGCCACTTTACAGTGGTTGTAGAGAAAGTCTCTCTAAATTGTCGCTGGCTGCTAGAATGATGAATATTAAAACTGATTACAATCTACCTAAAAGTTGTATGAATGAATGGGCAGACTTGTTTAAAGAGTATTTTTCGGAAGACAATGTGTGTGTGTTGATTCTTATTATGATATTCAGAAACTGGTTTATAGTCTTGGGTTGCCTTCGGAGATGATAGACGTTTCCATCGACAACTGCATGATCTACTGGGGAGATGATGAGAAGTTAGAAGAATGTCGATTCTGCAAGAAGCCACGATTGAAGCAGCAAGGACGGGGACGTAATAGGGTACCGTACCAAAGGATGTGGTACCTACCAATTACAGATAGATTGAAAAGATCTTACCAATCAAAGCAGACTGCTGCAAAGATGAGAAGGCATACCAAGCATATTCAGACGGATGGTGAGATGACTCATCCATCAGATGCAAGAGCCTGGAAACATTTTAACAAAGTACATCCGGATTTCGCTAGCAATTATTGGAATGTGTATCTCGGATTATGCACAGATGGATTTAGTCCAAAATTATTCCAAAATTTAGGCGGGAACCCTAAATTTTACTTAAATTTAGGCGGGATGTGTCGGAAGACTTCTTTTTAAGTTTTCTGTAAGTCTTCTAGACCCTAAAATAAAATAAAAACTATGCAAAAAAACCTTTTTAAACTTAAAAAAAACTTAGAAAGTGTTTAAATCAAATTATTAGATAGTTACTAAACATATATAAGTCAATTTGAAAAAGGAAAAAAAAATTGAAGATAAGATTTCAAATCTAACCCTAAAGATATCAACAATACTATAAAATATGTTACCAAACCCTAAACCAATGACTCATGAACCAATCTACATTCACTCATCTATATTGAAAATAATTCAATTTCAGATAAACTAAATTTACATCATTGAAAAATGTTTATTATTACATGATTTCAAATTTTAACCCATGAAAATATTTTTTATAAAAATATAAATTATTTTTAAGATCTAATCCATGAAAAGACTTTCTCTGGAAGACTTATGGAAGAGTCCTGTAAGACTTATGAAAAACTTTTATTTATGCGGGAAACCTATATTATTCCAAAATTTAGGCGGGAACCACAAATTTTACTAAAATTTAGGCGGGATGTGTCTAAGGACTTCTTTTTAAGTCTTTTGTGAGTCTTCAAGACCCTAAATCAATTAACTATGCAAATAACATTTTCTTAAACTTAAAAAAAAAACTTAGAAAGTGTTTAAATCAAATTATTAGATAGTTACTAAACATATATGGGTCAATTTAAAAAAGAAAAAAAAATGAAGGTAAGATTTCAGAATCTAACCCTAAAGATACATACAATACTATAACATATGTTACCAAACCCTAAACTAATGACTCATGAGCCCATATACATTCACTCATCTATGTTGAAAATAATTCAATTTCAGATGAACTAAATTTACATCATTGAGAAATGTTTATTATTACATGGTTTCAATTTTTTACCCATCAAAATATTTATTATAAAATTATAAAATTAATTTTAAGATCTACTGGACGAGAAGACTTACAAAGAAAGTTTCTCTAACGGAGGGTTATAATGGTAAAACTGAATACATGTTTTTTGTTTGTTCACAAGGGGGCTGTTGTAATTTCACTAGGCATTTGGGTTACTTTTGCATTTGATTGAATTTGGAGTACACTTTTTATTCAAAAAAAAGTTTTGAGTCACTTTTGGCAAATCCCCCAAGAAATTATTATACCTTTTATGTCTTTAAAACCCACACAAAACCGTTTACAAAAGATCTTTCATGATACAAATCTCCGATCATTGTATTGGTCATATTGGACTTACACAAAAAAACACACTCTCTTTTTTCTCTCTTGTAAGCTAGAATATTTTTGGTTTTTTCATGTGTTAAACTAAAATATAAAGTAATTCTACAACCAATTATCTGAATTAATTATAATATTTTTTTTCTTTAAAACAAAGATTTTTAATGACTAAGGTTTATGTTTTTGAACAATTTTAAATCTCACATATCTTCTAAAAATATATACTGAATTTTTTTATCATCCAAATATTTAAAATTTAAAATTTACAATTATTATTCAAAAACTATAAGAGTGTAAAGATAATATATATTTTTTATATAATATAACTACCCACAAAATTGCGGGCAAACACCTAGTTAAGTGAAATAGAAAGAGTTTTATATTTAGTTAAACAATTATATGGAGTGAAAAAATAAGTGACAATAAATGTAATATATTATTATTATTATTATTTTGATATAAGTTATTATTTTATTCACAAAAATATGTATTTGAATTATGTTTTTGGCTACTAAATTGAACGTTATTAATATTTAACGATAGGGTCCTTCGATGATATATAACGATATTAAAATTCGTAATCTTCTTTCTATAGTCGGTTTTGTATAGCATTCAAGGCATGTATTATGGTAAACATTTTAGCGTGATGTACAAATCTATCTTATCTATCTATAATAATAATTTGGGGTTTTCTCTCACCTTAGCCTTCCACCTCATCATATTGCATAGGGCATTTTGTGACACTTGTCACTTCCTGATTAAGCACGTAATGTCGTCTATTTATTTTGTGGGCTAACAAATCTGTTTTATTTATCTAGGCTTTATGATTTTATTTGACCCATTAGCTCAATAAGTAAGCTCGCCGGAGGCCCACAGTCACAACCCTAAGGGACGATACCGTTGCGTATAACCGTCGACGGCTCTCCTTCCTTTCTCATCCCTTCTACGGTGTAACTCATCTTAAATAACAAGACAAACACTTCCACTCAATAAGTATTCTTTAGTTGAGATGTTCCACCTTCTCTGTAAAGAGTCTACGATGTATTTTATCGGCTTCTTGCTGCAAACTCACAGTTTCTGCATCTCCCAATCTCACAAATCCTCTTCAAACTAAAGCTTCCAGTCCTCCTTCCCGATTTTAAAGCTAAAAATATTTCAGAGCATGTAGGAGCTGTTAACAATTTTCACAACAATGCAGCAATGAAGTGTGAAAACTTGATGAAGCAAGGTCAGTCTATCAAGCATGCTTTGCATAAACAAGATAATATCACGAAAAATGAGTATCGCATTCGATTAAATGCTTCTATTGATGCTTCAAGATTCTTGTTGCGCCAAGGGTTACCTTTTCGTGGGAATGAAGAGAAAGACGAAACTGCTAATAATGGTAACTTTGTTGAACTCTTGAAATACACTGCCGAGCAAAATGAAGATCTGAGTAAGGTTGTTTTAAGAAATGCTCCTGGAAACAATCAGATGACTTCTCCAAAGATTCAGAAAGATATTGTCCAGTGTTTTTCAGAAGAGCTAATCAAAAGCATTATTGATGAAATTGATCATGATGTATTTGGTTTGTTGGTGGATGAGTCTGCTGATGTTTCTTATAAAGAACAAATGGCAGTTGTGTTTCGGTATGTGGACAAGAGTGGGATAGTCAAAGAGAGATTCATAAGTCTTACTCATGTAAGTGATACATCTTCATCATCTTTGAAATCTGCAATTGATTCTTTGTTTGCTAAGTATGGATTAAGCATTACAAAGGTGAGAGGGCAAGGTTATGATGGTGCAAGTAACATGAAGGGTGAGTTCAATGGGCTAAGGTCATTAATCTCAAAGGAAAGCACATCAGCATATTATGTTCATTGCTTTGCTCATCAGCTTCAGTTAGTTGTTGTGGCAGTTGCCAAAAAGCATTTTGATGTTGGAAACTTCTTTGATATGATTTCTCTGCTACTGAATTTGGTGGGAGCTTCATGTAAGAGGAAAGATGCGTTCAGAGAGAATCACAAAGAAACGATTGAGAAAGAAGTTAATGATGGAGAACGCAAAACTGGAAAAAAAAGGGTTAAATCAAGATGTTTCTGTTCAAAGACCAGGGATGACTCGTTGGGGCTCTCACTATAGAACTTTGCTGCGTGTGGTTGAGTGTTTTTCTTCTATCGTTAAAGTGCTTGCATGTGTTGAGAAGGATGGCGCAGATGACTCAAAAAGACGTCAAGCATATGGTCTCCTCAGTTATGTGGATAGCTTTGATTTTGTGTTATATTTGCAAGTGATGGTTCACCTTTTAGGAGTCACAAATAGTTTGTCATTGGCCCTTCAAAACAGAGATCAAGATATTTTGAACGTAATGTCCTTAGTAGCATCAACAAAAAGACAGTTGCAGAAGTTTAGAGATGATGGATGGAATGCTCTTATGCTTAAAGTTTCTTCTTTCTCTAAGAAGCATGGTATTGAAGAGCTGATATGAAGGAAGATTTCCTTGACACAAGGAGGCGAAGGAAAAAAACAGGAGTGACAAATGAACATCACTATAAGGTTAATTGCTTATATGCAATTTTGGATTTGCAGCTTCAAGAATTCAACGACCGCTTTAATGAGGTGAATACTGAACTACTTATTTGTGCTGCTTCATTATCTCCCATCGATTTGTTCTCTCAGTTTGACCATTCAAAACTGATGAAATTATCGACTTTCTACCCATCTTACTTTAGTCAGGGAGAGTGCATATCTCTTGATCAACAGTTAGATGTCTATATTGATAACATTCGAAGTGATGATGAAAGGTTTACTCATTTAGAAGATCTTGGAGAACTTGCTCGTACTTTGGTGGAAACACGGAAACATTTGTCATTCCCTTTGGTTTATAGGCTTCTGAAGTTGATTTTGATTTTGCCGGTTGCCACTTTAACTGTTGAGTGGAGTTTTTCAGCCATGAAGATCGTGAAGACAGATCGACGAAATCGGATTGGAGATCAGTTTCTGGATGATTGCTTAATTTGTTTTATCGAGAAAGATGTATTTGAAAAAATAACGAATGTGACTGTGATGAAAAGATTTCAGGATATGAAAGATCGCAGAGTACTTTTATAAAATATTTGTTTTGTCTTTTTGAATATTTTTTTTTAATTATATACTGACACATGTTAAAAAAATTCCTGGGTCCGCCACTGGATGCTCCTCCAGTACTCCTAGAACCGCAGCCTCCGCAAAGTCATTTAGTTGTTTCCGCCGTTGATGCTACAACAAATGATGAGAGAGTCCAAGTTGTAAGAAGGCTTGCACCACCTAAACACTACAACTATGGAGAGTATGAGCACCCAACAAATTGTCCATACACGTTTGCAGTTTTTAGTTCGAGTCATTAATGTTGTCGTTTAGCAACTTTTTTAAAAACACAATTTCGTTTCTTTTCTGATAACTTTGGTTTATTTATTTACTTTAAAAGCATCTTTTAAGTTGGAGAAAAGAAAAGACTGAAGCCCATATTCAGATTTATGTTTTTATAACAATTTAATAAACAATTAAATTGGTAATTTAGGTCATAACGAGTTTCTTTATGGTCACAATGTAATGATTTAGGCCGTCGTAACATGTTTATTTGCTGTACTTCTTTACTGGGCTTATCACACTAACGTAGCGTCGTAGCCAGTTAATATGAACTCTCAGTTTTTTTCTAGCAGTTGGCAAAGAAAACAGGAACTAATCACTGCGTCTTACTCTTTCAACAGGTTCTTTGAAGCGGGAAACAAACATAGGCGGTTAGCAGTCACATTACTACCCAGTCTACTTTCATTGTAACTAAAATGTTTACGCACAAAACAAAATAAACTGATTTGTTTCTGTTCAACCTGCAACATCCATTGTTGCACCCAGTCAACAAATAAGAGGCCACCCCTTAAACCATTTAAACTTCATTATAAATCCATTCATAATATTTATTTTTCAAGTTTCATCAAACCAAGATCAACTAAAAAACAAAAGAGTGAATTTAACATTTTTTCTCTTTTAATTGCTAAACTCATGTTAACTAAAATTAACAAGATATTGATGCAAAACCATAACCTAAAAATAGAAAAAACAATAGGATGAGAACAAAATATAAAAATAAAACAAAATAAAACTGATTCTTAAAAAGGTTATCTCATTAATTCCAAAAAGCCTCGAACATAAATCTAATATTGATATTAAAATAAAAATTGTTTAATGGCATTGTCCAAACGGAAGACACAATACAAAATAATATGAAAAATGCATAAGAACATTTATAACAATATATGACTTAAAATAAAATCAGTAGATGTAAAAATCTAAACCGCCAAAAGAAAAAACATATCATACTCCAGTAAAACAACCTCAACAATCATATAAGAATAGTAAGAAATAATGATTCACACCTAATATATTATGAAATGATTCAAAATAAAAACAAATGTTAAACAAAATACTTAATGAACCCCTCTCCAGCGCTACTATATCCGACTTACCAACTACGATTTGCAAAATACCAGAAATGCACACCTTAGACAATTTAGCTATTCTCATAAAATAGTTAATTCAGGTCCGATCAATGTTGGACCATGATTAAAAAAATCAGTTACTGGATTCAAAATAAAGACAATAATTAATCAATACATCTAAAGTGGAATCCCTAATAGATTGCCACATCCATGACATTGACAAAACATGCGACGATTGTTATTATTTTAAGAGGATAAAATAATTTATTAATTTCATTCAAACAAGATAATCACAAAACAAACACATTTATTCTATTTTTATTGAATCGATCAGAAAACCACTTACAATATTTCTCTTAAACTTAAACTTCAAAACAAAGTAATATACTACTATCATTAACCACTAACAAATGGATACAAAAACAATATTGAACTCATTAGAACATAAAACATATAAACCCGGCGCGTAGCGCCGGAATACCAAAGAGTTGCCTTGTGCTCTATTCTCAGGTGTCCACGTTATCAAAGAGGATGGAGCGTTTTTGGACATGTGGTGGCTCGGTAGTGTATCGGTGTTTCTCACGCGTTTATTTCTTTTAAAAAAATTTTACGCTCACGCGCATGATGTTTGTTACGGTGAAGTGATGTTTTCTCTAATTGGGCTTCGCTTATCTTTTTTAAAATTGAGCCTGCTTCTTATTTGAAGCCCATATGTAGTGGGTTCTTCTTCCTTCTTTTTCTTGTGGCTGATTCTTTACAGACGAAACCAAGCTCCGACTAAAGACGACGCCCTTTGATAACCGTAACGTTTCGCAAATTTTTTAATCCGTCATTTAATTTGGGTTATCTCTTCATTAGTCCACAACTCCCACATTAAAATTTCGATCTACCTCTTCGTTTCTACTGTAACCCCCTGAATCTATGTGATGATTATACTGATTCTACACCACCATCATTCTATATATATAGACTCACAGTGAGTCTCCTCCACATATATTTCCGTCAAGCTCCCCGGAAAGACAATGATGCTGATTCCATCTGGTCGCACTTTTGTCGAAACGGTTCGGTGTTTCTCCAGCATCACTCGAAAGTCCGTCGAGCTCCTCTTAGTCGTCGACCACGGAGACTCATGATCACAGATGAACAAATCCCTCAGAAACATCGTAACCTCAATTTCATATGTTTTAGAGATGTGAACATGATTTAAAATCGGAAATAGGAGACAACAATACCGGAGAAAGACGCTCTGCTTCACAATCCAGTGATAGATTGATTTCGACTAATTTCAACGCATGTTCTTTCTTAACAAGCTTTAGTCTTGGTTTGTGTTTTTTGTTTTCACAAGGTATGGTGATTGACCGATTCTAGACAACCGCAACAGGTAAAGCCCAATATAAAATCTGGCTCTTTTGGTCGATCTTCCACATATCAGCATCTCACTGCGTCTGAACCTATTGCTTTTTTTTTTTGTTTTTCAAAGCTCAATGGAGATGATGAGTTGATGTCGTGTCGTGTTCTACCAAGTGTTGGTCTGAATTACTTAAAAAGTTAATTATATGCATAAGAAAGCACAGTGGACAAAATTAGCTCATCTAATATACCTTTTACTCACTTTAATCTTCTTCTTTTCTTTGTCTTGGTTTTTGGTTATTCTTCCGTGCATTGGATGGAGTGGTTCATTTATTTGAAGCTTCAGTCTGAAGGTATGTCTGCCTTAGATTACGTATGATAGTTATTGGCTTATAGAGCTCCTTGATTTTAAAACTGTAGCAAGTTAATATGGAATTTTATTTGGCACCATCTTCATTTATCCCAATATAAGTCCATGAAATCTAAAATTGCTTATATGTACCATCAAATTTCTATAGAATATTTGGCTGATAGTGTTTGTAAAATGTATGTTTGTACAAGGTTCACTATGGACAAATTATGAATCTCATGAACCGTTATATTTTTTTGACTTTTACTTTGATGAAATTTTGACTATCTAAATGAAACGATTATAAGCAGGTCTTCAGCTACCATGTTTAAGATGGCTAATCTGGTAGGATTAGATTAGAAGAGATGGGGAAAAGATATAGATTGGCATCCACACAACAGTGAACTTTTTTCTCTGTGTATGCCTCAATTAGGAAAGAACATCGGCGTAAAAGACAGCATCACAGAATAAACCAAGGTACGTAGTCTTTTCTAAACAATCCTTACACCTATCTCCTGAGAAACCACTCAAAACTTCCCATTATTGTTAACTTCTTTTCTTTTTCAGCGGTGGGAGTTGACCCACCTAACCAACAAGAACAAGTCATCACTCAAAATTGCATTCAAAGTAATATAAGAATATTCACAACCTCTGTTGGTAACATAATCTCACGCAGCATCGCTATGGCGTATTATTTTTCTTTTCTTTACGACTGTATCACAATCCTCTCATATATGTTTACGCATCTGCTACTATATTTCTTACACAAAATCCCTCATGGTCCGTTGACAATTCAAACAAACACACTAAAACCCAATACGTACTGCCAATATAGCTCAGGCGATATGAAACAATATAAGCCTTAAAAAAACAAATATAATTGTTCTAGACCATCAAACTTGAAACTTTTATATACAATTAAGTAAAACATATAATAATACACAAATAATCTCACGCAAATAATGTATTTCAATAGAAAATACAGCTGAGATAGATAATAAAATTAAATTTTTAAAAAAATATAAAATGTTACACAACAAATATAATATTCCCGCGCTAAGCATTATGTAAATTTTTTTTTTGAACTTGAAGCATAATGTAAAATTATTATGTATTCATGAACATGTTAATATTAAGATAAACATAATATATGATAAGAATAACAAAACATACACAATAAAAATTAATATCACCTTACGTTTAAGTAAGTTATATTTAGGTATTTTTTTGTTACAAACCCGCCCGTAGGACGGGCCAAATCCTAGTATTAATATAAATATGGTAACCCAATATGTCCGATATAATCAAGTTATGAAAATAAAGAAGGATAGTATCGTGACCTTTTTCTTTGTCTATGGTTAATTATGCTATTACAAACTATGAAAAAATATTACAAGACGATTCTACAGCCGACAATTCTACCTGCCTTACGAAGATTCATGCCTCACTGAATCATCCTGAGCCGTCTTATCAGATCCATGCCCAACAGTATTTTTTGCGCCATGCTGAAGATCTCTTTTATGTTTTTCTCAATAAATCTGCAGAATTCGCCTTTGCTGATATTCGAAACTCAGACCTCCTAGTATAAAAGCATCATCATCTATGAATATAGAATGTTAAACCGTAATATGTATGTTGTAGCTTCATTCAAGGTGAGCATATATATAGGGCAAAATTCCATAAAAATAATTTCGCTAAACTTTTTAATACCCAAATTTTTTAGTACCCAGTATAATACCCAAAGTAATTATTTTAATCATTTTAATAGAAATTTTAAAAATGTGTCCATTTTAATATCCAAACTAGATCTCGACCCGCGCAACCGCGCGGGTTTTTGTTTTCATTTATTTTTATATAAACATTTTGTTTTCAATTCTAAATTAGTAAATATTATAATATATATATATATGTATATGTCTATCAATTTTTAAAATATGATAAGTATACGGTATATTTTTTATTGAATAAATTGTTTCAAAATTTCACATGCATTTGTATCTTCTTCTATATATATATTTTCGGATTATTATTTCATTATTAAAATTGTAACTATATATATATATATATTAGTAAAATATTGTTTTATTGTCATATTCAAAAATATTACACATATAATTATTTGTTTTATTTACCGGATCAGTGTGAAACGACCATAGTCAGAGAAAGATCTACATCTCGACCTGCGTAAAGTTTTTGTTTTCATTTATTTTTATATAAATATTTAGTATAATAAGTATTTTGTGTTATTTACCTGATCAATGTGATGAATATGTGATCATCTATGTATATAATGTGTAAGAAGTTGAAAATTAAAACCGCCGGTTTAATGTTTCTTTACAAGTGAAATGCTTCAAGGGGGTGTGTAAGAGGTGGATCATCACTTGATCATATATTATATAACGTGTAAGTGAATATAAAAGAGGTTTTAATGCATTTTTAAATAACAAACAACTCACATTTACAATTCTAGAACTATACGTTAATGTTTTAGTCTAAGGACTGTTTGTTAATGATTTATATTTACGGTTGAGTAAAAACGACGTTGATGCATTGGTTTGATAATGATTTACAATTACAATAAATAAGGAAGCAAATATTGGTTTATAAACCAAACCAAAATTGTAGGCATGTAACAGAATTTTAGAGAATGATATAATAAGCCATATTAGTAGTAATAAATGAATAAATGATAACTGATTTCTAGTGATGGTCCACTAAGTCAATTTCTTAAAAAAATCACACATGAATCAAGGTTGTGACTTCTGTTTTAATATATAAGATTATTAAAAATAATAATAAGTTATAAACAAAATTTTAAAAATATCTAAAATCTAAGGAAAAAATCTTTACAAATTCTGATTTTATTTTACGATTTTGGAAACAAGGTAAATAAATAGGGAGAAATTTTAAAAAAATAATTGAAGGTGACAAAATAAATTTTGTTTCTATTTCAGGAAACAAACTAAACTTAATATTTAAAATTAAAAAAAAAATTACAAAATTTGAGATTATACACAATTTAGTTGCTTTTATTTTTCAAACACAAATAAGATTAGAATTTTCTGAGCTTTTTGTATATTTTAGAGATTATTTTTATAAAAATATAAGCAAAGCTTGGTATTAAAATTGACATAGTTTTAAAATTTTGTGTACTAAAATAAGTAAAATAATTAGTTGGAGTATTAAAATGTAACTGAAAAATGAAAAGGTTTTGGTATTAAAATTTTAGATTTGATTATGTTTAATGTTCTCTATATACTGGATTAACAACTTATCCAAAGCCCATCATTAAATCAAACAACCGATAAGGTAGTTAGTGTTCTAGTAAATCCAATTGTTCTTCGGGCCTTTTCAAATTTCTGCAATTTTTTTAGCCTATTCTGTAAATGTTTCAGCCTTAGCTTTTTTTTTTGTGTAACGTTTCAGCCTTAGTTCAAACCTGTATTTAAAATTTTTGAATATATAAGACTGAGAAATAATTATATTGGACCGTTAGTCATACTAGTGGCAGAGCCCCGCGCTTGCGCGGGGATGTTAGAAGCACTTGTGTAGTTATAGTTCAAAATGTTGATGGAGGTGTAGTGAAGAAGAATAAGAATGAAGAGATGTATAAGAAGAAAAAGAGTGAGAGATTTATAAATTCATATCAGTGGAAATGTATAATGTCTAAAATTCTTTTAACTGGAAATAGAATTGACGATTGCGAACACCAAGTGGACTTATATCTATGGTGTATCATGTAAATAACATGTTTTCCATTTTGTAACGACGATTCTAAATATTACGTCAACCATTTTGTAACATCTGCAAATTGATCTTTGTCAATGGTAATTGAGATATGTAATCAAGTAGCATCAGACTCTAAATACGTTTCACATAGTATATCACTGCTTCCAATATTTTCTTACACTGGTGATAAAGAAAAACATTACAAATGCAATTGAAGTGATTGAATAAATTTTCTGTACATGTTTCAAAGCCTTCTTTTATTTCATTTGACAAACAATCAAACTCTATCCAAAAAACTCACGCTTTGACTCGGTACATATCCTTTTACATTCAGCTCCATTGATGTAAGACAAAGCACAAGCCAGTTTCGTTACGACCTGAGATGATTTTTCATGTTCCTTTTTGGTCTGTGCCCTTTGAGGTAATCTTAGACTTGAGTGCTAAGCTACTTATTCGTCGTCACTTTCGAGTTCACTGAAAGAAACATCATCCTCATTCCCTGTGAACACTGGAGCCCAATCATGAGCATCATCTTCTTCTTCTAGCCAATCACCATCATCATCATCATTGGGTGTTAGGCTTAGGCTTGCACCACTTTTCTCGTTCTTCCGGATTGGTTGTTCCTAGATAACAGCTTTATCAATGAACTATGCATTTTCAGACCTGCGATCTGCCGTTTCCCGAAATCGCGATACATGATTGAAGGAGGTTCAAAGGCATATATTCTTGGAGAGAGAAACTCAGGGGAAGCATGGTTGTAGTAACTCGAAGTTGATGGTGTAATATCTTCCTTAAGAATATCTCCATAGCCTGTGTCTGTGGAAGTGTTTTGATTCGGAAGCTCTTTCATCCACAATGCCCTTGCTTGCATCACCTGCAAATAAAAAAAATTATCTTGAGTAACAACAATTATGTTTGTATTTCAAAAAAAAAAACAATTATGTTTGTGTGGATGGAAGAAAACTGAGGGAGGGTTACCTGTGGAGAGGACAAAAGCTGAGCATTATGTTTATTGAGCCATGAAAGGAGAAGAACAAAATAGACTTTTCAGAAGTAACCAACAATATATGGCATGGACATACGTATATTCTAAGTGTAGCTAACCTCGGAGCATGAGGTTCTATAGCTAAAGCATGACCTCTCTGTGCATCAGACAAACTGATACAAAATTTTCAGATGAGAGACGAGGACGAAGAGTTATAAAATTTGAGCCTTCTTAGCCTCAAAACACTTTGAATAAATAACTTCAAAGTGTATGCATCAGACCCAACTCAGCTAAGAAGTGAACCTTGTTCTCCATCTCCGGGTCTGGATTGGCAGCTTTGATGGACCTCGCAAGGAACACATACTGTGTTGGAACTGTCAAGTACCACTCCAGACTTCCCATAATGGTTTTCTCCATCAAGAGAATTTGCTTGCTCTGGTAAGAGTTGTCTGTGATGTATAACAAATCATTGACCTGTTCACACCACAAAATCAGCTCTACCTGATAATAATCTTGTAAGCATTATGATATGTGTGTTACATCATATACCTGAGGAGGCCAGATTTCTTCGTATTTAGAGGCTATGAGCAAAGCACTAACGCCTAGAAGCTGTAACTCTCTCTCGGAATAGTTTTTAGAGACAGGAACCGATCAATTATGTTGATGGTGAGGTAAAGCGTCTCAGGAGACAGATCAAACTTGACATGAACGTCTATAAGCCAGTCTAGAAGAATCGATCTCATCTTTCGTTGATCTCAATATGTGTCTGCATATACATCTGAGGCTTGCTCTCATTCCGCAACAGGAAACAAAACAGAAACATTAAAACGTATCCATAAAGCATATTAGAATAAACATTAAAACGTATCTAAGTACCTCAACCTCTTTGTAGAAAGCGTACATGTCCTCAACATACTCCACAGCACCAAGGTCATTGTCTTTGTCTGTGGAATCAATATCAAGAGTTCTGGAAGCAGCAGCCTAAAGTCAAGTATGTAACCAACCAATCAATCACAAAAAGCATATTCAAATGCCGATTTTGAAAAACCAAAGAAACTCTTACCTTGCTTCGAGCATTGAGAATGGAAGAGTAAGTAACTTTCTTCTTGGATGCAACATCGTGTCTCTGATCCTGTTTAGCTTTAGCAACCACGTCTGTGTCTGGACTGATCAAAATCACTTGCGGCTTAACAACAGCTCTTGCTTTCTTTTGAACCGCTTCTGGTTTCTTGGCTACATTGATTTCTGTTTAGTGATAAGACAAAGAGGGAGAGATTCAATAATCATATGTAGTCTCGAAAAAAAATTTTGCAAAAAAAGAAGAAGAGAAATAGAACCTTTTTGTTAGCGTTTTCAAGCTACTGGGCACGAAGTCACGGTTCAAGGGGCGATTCAACTTTTCTGCTTCGACTCCGGGGGAAGAGAAGCAATGTTTACGATGTAGCCAAGAGCACAACGGTTGTTTGCTTCCACGACAGGACCACCTGTTGATTCAAAAACATAATTACGGATTTGAATCGATCAGAAACAACCATACGATCTAAATTTTCAGTTATTATGATGATCCTAGGGTTAAGGAAAAAGGGAATAGTTGCTCAAAAAAAGGAGAAGGGGATTAGATCGATCAAATACCGTTTTGGAGGAAATATACAGGTATATAGAATTATTCATGGAAGTTTTCTCGTAATCAAATGTTCATAACACTAATTGCCGAAAGATACATGAACAACAGGGAATGCAAAGAGATGAAACGAAGAGAAGTTAAACTTTCGATGGCTCACGACCCACATGTTTTTTTTTTCCTTTTTACGGTTAAAAAAAATTGACAGCCCAAATCAGCCCAAACTCGTGTTGACGTGGAAGAAAGAACCAACCCTATTGGTTGATTTTAATTGCCGACATGGACATCCCAGCTATTGAGGATATCTTCCTTTTACTTATTGTATTGATAATAAATTGTAACCATAAATAGTTCTACATAAATTTTTACTTCGTACGCATCCTAGTAAGACATATTATAAAGCTGTCCGAAAAGGTGTACTTTCATTCTCATTAACATGCTGTGTTTTATACTTGTTCCGTTCCTAAAAGATGTATGTTCTGGAAAAAAAAATTATTTCAAAAAAATACATTTTTTACTTTTTCAATGTATGATGTTATGAAAAATTATAAGTTTTAAAAAAATTAATAGTGTTTATTGAATTTTTATTAGCTAAAAATTATGAATTCACAAAAAACAATGCATATTTAATAAGTTTTCTTAATATATGTGAAAAGTATAGAATATGCATCTTTAAAAAACAGAGGGAGTATTTTTTAACATTTTTTTTTGGTCAACTATAACATTAATTTCACCAATAGTCACCACAAGAGCAAACACCAAACCGGAACACATGAAACCTATTAGTGTCTCGGATGATGATCTCGCGTGAAGTTATCTGAGAGATAAGCTTTGCTGCAACATGACAATCTCCACAGATCCTAAGGTTCTTCGTTATTCTTATGGCATTGTTATCTTCTTCTCCTTCCTCTGTGTTCATCAGAGCAAACACAATTGCTAACTTCTCACTATGAACAGCCAAATGCGTCTCTTTATCTTCTTCTTCCACATCGTGAAGCGCCGATTCCGAATCAGGAACATACCCTATCTCTTTCATTTTCGTCACTAGAACATCCAGCTCTCTGTAAATCTCATCGGATTGCGGGTGTGACCTGTCGCCTACTAAGAATGTGTGAATGTCTCCATTGACCTCCACGTTGCTCGCTCCAGGATTCTTCTTTAACCCTTTGCTCTTCATTATGTCTCTGACCTTTGTTACCTCTTCCCATCTTCCAGCCTTTGCGTAGATGTTAGAAAGCAACACGTAGTAGCCAGATTGCTCTGGTGCTAACTGAAATAGCTTATCGGCTGCTAGCAGACCGATGTCTGTATCAGAATGCACCCGACAAGCTCCTAATAACGCTCCCCAAACTCTCTCGTTTGGTTCCATCGACATCTCTTGTATAAAGCTATAAGCTTCTTTCACTTTCCCTGCTCGGCCAAGAATATCCACCATACAAGCTAAATGCTCTAACCTAGGAGTGATCTTGTAATGATCTGTCATGAGTTTGAAATAACTCCGACCTTCTTCTAGCAACCCCGCGTGGCTACAAGCAGCTAGCGTTGTGACAAACGCAATTGAATCAGGGACGAGACCCGAGTCTTGCATTTTAGAAAACAATGCCACAGCGTCACGGCCTTTTCCGCTGACCCCATAAGCTGAGATCATAGCTGTCCAAGACACAACGTCACGAGATTTCATATTCTCAAACACATCTCTTGCTCTGTCTAGACATCCACATTTTGCATACATGTCAATCAATGCGTTCTCTACCAACAGATTTGGTATCAGCTTCTTCCTCTCGACGTACCCATGGATTTTCTTACCAAGAGACAGAGCAGATGTATCTCCACAAGCAGGCAACACACTTGTGACTGAGACTGAATCAGGTTCGATCCCGTCAGCTTCCATCATTCGAGAATACAACTCCACGGCTTCAAGAGGCATTGCGTTTTTCATATACACACCTATCATCACATTCCATGAAACCAAACTCTTCTTCCCCATCTTCAAAAACATATCTCTAACATACATAACATTATCCCTTGTTGTATTGGTAACTGCTGGTAACAGACTAGCCATCGTGCCAGCGTCGTGGCTTATCTTAACAGATTCCATCTCTCTACAAACCTCTAAAGCATCATCAAATCTCTGGTTCTGCGCATACCCAGCAACTAACGAGTTCCAAGAGACCACATCTCTCCTTGACATGTCGTCGAGCACAAGCCTTGCTTCAGATAAAAATCCACACTTTCCATACATAGAAACTAAACCATTCCCAGTAAACAAAGTAGAAGAGAGCCCGACTCTTGTAGCGGACCCATGGATCTTCTTGCCAATGACAATATTCCCAGAGCAAGAACAGGCCTTTAGAACACAAGGGAAAGTGTAATGGTCGGGTCTAACATCAAAGCCACACATCGTCCCAAACACTTGGATACCTTCGCGGTAAAACCCGTTATTCACATAGCTTCTGATCATGACGTTAAGGATGATAACGTTTCTCTCAGGAATTTCGTCGAACACCTTGCGTGCTGACACCACATCTTTTAGAGCTGCATACGATTTAATGAGTTTAACGCCTAGAGCCGAGTCGCAGCGTCGATTTTGAAGAATGATTCTGGAGTGGACTGTTCTCAGGGTTTTGTAATCTGGGTTAGTGTCCAGTACCTGACCCAGCAAGGTGTCATGAACAGATGTAGATTTCGGTTCGAATTCCGGTTTGGTTGGAGAAAAAGCAACTTTTTGGGTGTGAAATTTTTTGAGTTCCGGAAAGTGGCGGAGACGAAGACCGACATTAATGCGTTTCATGAGCTTTCAAATCGTGCTTCCTCATCAAGTCGTCTAGACAGAAGCGGTGGTGACAAAGTGTGGGTTAACCGGTAATAAATGAACCGTCTAAAGCTAATTTAACCGGATTAGACAAATAAGGGCCGTTGGGGTTTCTTGTAACGTGGGCCCAACCATTGCGTGCTTAATAAGTCTTGCATAACAACTCTAGTTTTTGAAAGACGGAAGGAGACTGAAGAACTTGGAAACAAGATTATGGAACATTGGAGACAGGAGAGCTCTGCATGCAATAATAGTAAAGAAAGGCTCAAAGACCACGCTCTTCCCCTGATGTTTTGAAAGAATCCAAGAAACTCTGCTGCTCCTCTCAGGGTGGACCAATGATGTACCAACTAGGCATGTCAGTTGGGTTGGACCACACCCAAATGGGTATGTCCAACTGGGCGTTTTTTTTTCTGGGTTCAAAACACTCACATCCATGTTTAATCCACACCCAACAGCACCCATACCCAATAACACCCATCATCCAACTAGACACCTAAGCCCGCTCATTTATAAGCAATTTAAGTATTGGCCCAAATCTGTTTTTTTTCTCTGAACACCTGCCCAAATTTGTTTAAATTCAATTTAAACTCATTTTAAATATTAAACAACATTGAAATATGATTGAAATATTAAATGCACTAGGCAAGAACTCTTAACACTACCAACACTGCATTTCAGAGTGCTAAGAGTTCGTTTTCCCACCTCTTGCTCAAACGAAGAAGGAATTATGCTAGAGGATCCAAGGTATTGTTTTGGGCGCTTTCTCATCAATCAATGTGTTCTTGCCGCACAAGATTTTTAAAGACCGAGTTAGAGGAGAAACCTGATCTAGGAGCCGGTACATCGGAGTCTTGCATGTTTCTTTTGCAGTTTGACATGTGAATAAAACATGACAAACAGTTTCTGAAACACAGGAAGGGGAGAAAACATCAATTTGAATTCCATGGGAATGGGGTCTTAATTTGGAGATGACTTTATCATCCATAGATCCCACCATAGTTTTCTCCGAATAAGAGTCATTACTCTAGCCAGAGGGGAATGAATGTCTTGAAAAGAATTGAGAAACATGTAACCATTTCAAATAGTATAAAATCCCTTCGTTTGTATATGTAACATGTGCTCTTCGTGATAAATGGGTCTTAGACCATCTCCAATGGTTTACTCTATTTTTTATTCTAAAATAGAGTAACTTTATAATAGAGTTTGAGTTTGCTCCAATGGTACTCTATTTTAAAGTAAAAAATAGAGTGATAAACTTATTTTTCACTCTATTTTAGAGTGAGATATAAAGTACCATTGGATCATTTTTACTCTAAACTCTATTTTAGAGTGAAAAATAGAGTGAGGTTGGAGATGCCCTTAAGGATTCTCTTTGCATCTTCTCATGTGAAGGGTTGGTTGATGCAACTCACATTCCATCTGCCAGTATCAGCATTTAATCAAGTCAGACACCTTCAATTTTAGATCAACCATACCGTTTTGATTGTACTGAGGTGGTTGGCAGCTCATCAACTACGAGAAAAATGTGATCGCAATCAAGCCCATAACATTGAATCTCGTGCAAGACATTCTTTAGCTAAGTCTATAGCAGCTGATTCAATAGCAGATGGTCTTGTTGAAGGCTTTTTGACCCCGCAATATATGATTCAACATGAATCACACAAGGGTAGATTGATACAATCTAAACCTCTAGTAAAATGCTCCCGTAACCCAGCAGATAAAGTACATAGTCCGTTTTAGAGATTGGTAACTTACTCATTCAGTGACTTTGGCACTGGATGGACATTACCAAAATTGATACTATCGGGTCAGGTGAATTCAATAATAGATGTCTGGCGGCATTCCAGCCTTTCTTCTCCCCTTTGATGGGTGTTGCAATGGCGCTATTTGCGGTATTCCTATCAATTATTTTGGAGATTTATAATTCTTCTGTTCTACTGGATGGAATTTTTATGACTGGGCAAGCAGTTCCTAGTAAAGAGAAAGAGATAGTTATGCCATTTTGACGATCGATATTTCTTCGTATGATAAATATAAGAACAAGCGTTTGAAGCTATCAAATATGCCTTTGAAAGAATTAGCGTATATAAGAGAAAGAATGAGCGTATGCTCAAGAAGATAGAAAAAACCTATCAACTTTCCTCGTCGGCAACAAAAAAAGAGTTCTAGTTACAGATCAGAAGTTAGAGAGGAATCTTCCAACCCTTGTCTCGTACATCAGTGTGCTCCACTAGGTGTTGTATAAACTATTCAGTTGTATTGCCCACACATTAGTTTCAGAACCATCGCCAATGGCTTTGACCAAGCCATGTTTTTACAGTGGATAATGAGGCGTGTTGCAAGACTAGTCCGAGACAATAAACTAGGGATGGGCAAGAAAACCGAACCGAACCAGCCGAACCGAAACTGATCCAAACTAAACAAAAGTCTATTATCAAATAGTTTGGTTTAAAGAATTTCCAATTTGAACAAACCGAACCGAACCAAACCGAAACCGATCCAAACTAAACAAAAGTCTATTATCAGATAGTTTGGTTTAAAAAATTCCAATTCGAACAGGATGAATATTGTGTTTATACTATTAGACATTCAAATATATATGACATTTGTTTGTCATAAAAAAAAACATCAAAACACGAACAAATATCTACCATATGTTTAGGTTGACTATGTTGTACACCAAGTAACTACTCACACAAAACCAGAATCTTTTCACAACAACTGTCACCTAACACAAGCAAAGGACTAAGCTTTGAATCAACCTATACATAACAAAATCACAAAGTTCGGTCTTACAAATCATACATTGGAAAATCGAGCAGCTAGTGATGGAATCATTCCTGCTTCTCTAGCATATGCAAAAATACCTCTGACATCAGTCACCCGTCCAGCGTTACCAATAGCCTTCAGCCTATCCTTTTTCCCCATTGTATGAATAATTAAAACACTATCCCTTCCTTAAACTCCACCGTCGCAACATCCCTCGTCTTACACTCATCACAAACCCTAACCTCTGAATCCAATAAATATATCTCGCAGGTAGTAGACACAGACTTTCTGAAAAAGATTCTCGCATAAATTTAAGTTACCACCACATTCACTCCGACCGCTTCTAAACACACCGGCAACTTTCATTGAGTACTTCCGGTAGAATATATATTAAGCAACAAAAATTTTATATTCCAGTCGAATATGAGAGATTTAGTTATTAGAGTGTTTAATTTTTTTTGTTTGGAATATTTCTTAAACAGAGGAGAGAATATAGTATATATATGGGAATAAGTGTGTTTAATATTTGGTCAAAATTAATTTTTTAAAAATCTAAATAAGGGAATGACATAGCATTGTAAATAACTCCAAAAACCAAGAGCAAAATCGCTACTAGGATTCTGCTTTAATAGTATAGATGTATCTTAAAAGAATTAAACCAAGGAAACCCAATTAAACCGAATACAAACACAAACCAAATCGAATACAAACCGAACTGAAACCGATCCAAACTAAACTAATTATGGTTTACTTCAGTTGGAAAATTCTAGAACCAAATTAACCAAACCAAAGCGAACCCAAACTAATAAAATAACCGAAGTGCCCACTCCTAATAAACATGTCGAAATATTGATTGAGATAATCCCCTATATATTAAAAGAGCAGAATTACAAATTTTTAGGTAGCCTCTTGTCATCACCACAATGATTCTTAAAATCATTAGAGAAATATGTTGGTACATCTAAATATATAATAATCTTTTTATTAAACTAACTATAAATTAATTATTAATTGTTACTATAAATTAATTATTAATTGTTCTCAGTAATTACCTTAAATAAAAATTACGGAATTTCCTAATGTGGTTAAAGTATATATGATCAATTAATGATTTGAAATAATAAATTTTTGATACAAATTAGTGCACCCTCTATCATTTTTGTTTAACTTTAAATTATTAAAATAAATTAAACAATCACATTAACCATACAATAAAAATTTAGATTTTTCCCTAAATATTATTTAGATTTTTTTTTAAACTCACATTAAAAATTTTGTGATCCATAGTTTAAGTTGTTTTTTATGACAAGAAACAAATGATTACAAAATCATATAAGTAGGAAGTGTCATTTAATAAGTATCAAGATTAAAAGATATATATATATATATATATATATTAAATTAAACTATATACCATAGAAAATACATAAATATTTTAATTTTGAAATTTGCTTTTGAACAATTTTTTTTTGATAAAAGTTTTGATCCAATACTGACAACTTAATATTTAAATTTTAAAAATTTCATTGAATGATTTTAAAATTATAAATTACTATAACTTTTAAACATCACACAATGAAATTTTGTTATCAGTGATTTAAAGATTTTGTTATAAAAATACACAAATCATCAAAAAAAAAAACAAATGAGTAGAATGCATCATTTAACATATATGAATATTAAAAATATACTCTATATCTATGTATATATTATTTAAATTTAATTATATGCAATAGAAAATATAAAAAATAATTGTTTGGATTAATAAAATTTATTTACGTATCCGCACCAATTTAATTATATAGGTAATGGTACTAACTTTTTATATATCCAATATATATATTATTTTATAATATATAAAAAACATAAAATTCGTAAAAATATTTTAAATATACAACATTCATCCTGCGCAAGGCACGGGTTTTAACCGATTTGTTTATAGTTTGAAAAACACGAATATGGATGGATTCATTGTAGGAGAAAGGGGGGAAACTAAAGCGAACTAGAGGGCAAAGCTTTTGATATTACTAATGATTGTTTTATAACCTAAAAACATATTAGATTCCCACTAAAATCTCTTTCTTTTAGAACTATACGAATAGAATAACAGCTAAAGACTCCAAGGCGACGGGTTCCAGTGCAGAAGACGCAATGTTCAACTAGGACTTAACCGGACGCACCCAGTTCATGGACTGGCCTACCAAACTACAAGTTCTCTTTCTAGTAATAAGCACATCAATGTAGATTTCCAGAGTCCAGCTTCTTATAGGTAAGCTTGGTATGGAGGATAGTGTCCAACATCGAAACAGCTTCAGTGATATGTTTGCCTTTGTTCAACATCACACAGCTCGCTCTGCAAAAATATCCAAACTCCATAGTTAGACAAAGAAAGATTTAGCAAGATCATGTTTTATTTTTTAGTTTCGGTGAAAAGGTTCTCACCTTCTGCCACTAGCAGCATCTGTGATCTCAGCTCGAGTTGGAACACCTGATTTGACAAGTGATTCAAGAACCTGAGTCGCCAAAATCACCGGCACTCGAGCAATTTTGCAGATAGCCATAATCTCTTCCTGTATATTAGCTAATCTCTCCCATCCACATTCAACCGCAAGATCACCTCGAGCTATCATAACTCCCAAAGGATTCAAACACTTCATCGCCTCTAGTAGAATCAAGGGCAGATTCTCAAACCCACTTTCCGTTTCAATCTTGAGAACAACACCAAGCTGATCATTAAGTTTCCTTTTCTTGAGCTCTTGTCGAAGAACTGTAATATCTTGGACATCACGTATGAATGAAATGCCAACCATGTCAGCATGTGAAGCTACATACTCAAGATCTTTGATATCTTTTGAAGTCAGGCCTTTGAAACGGATGTCACTCTGAGGAATGTTTATAGACTTCTCTGATCCTAGTTTTGTACCTTTTGGACCAGCATGAGTGATGGAGACAATCACCTCTGCAGGGCTAGCTCCTTTGATTGTTCCCCAGATTTTGCCGTCATCAAAACCAATGGTTTCCCCTGGCTTGACCGAATCAAACAAGTAACCTGAAGGACAAGTTAGCCTATGAGCTCCTGGAACAGTTACAGAAGGTTCATCAAAGGATCCTTCTCTGGTTATGACTAGCAAATCACCCACTCTGAGCCTTACAAAAGATTCCTTGGGAGGAACATCCACTACTTCACCAAACAAACGTCTCCCTCTATTTCCCTTAACGCATAACTCAGTTCCAGACTCAACATAAGCAGTGTCAAAACATTCAGCCACAAATCCAGTACTGGAGAAAACATCAAACTCTTTTGAGATCCTAAGCTTTTTCTTTTTCCCTCTAGCGTCATATAGTCTTACAGAATCACCAATTTGGAGACCAGCAAGAAACTCATGGTCTTGTACGAACATAGTAGCGTCAGGGGAAAGGTGAGGAGGAGGTTCTGTTCCTGTTACAGAGAGCCATACAATAGCAGGAGAAGCCACGTTTCCGTAAGCATCTTTCTTGGGTGAAACTTTCATCACGCATGGACCAGGTTTTAAGGTGCCAGTTCTCAGTTTTGGTCCAGCTAAATCCATAAGAACGCGGCATGGCATCTCAAGCATCTGAGAGGCTCTTCTTACCCTTTTGATGATCTCACCCCAAATGGTGGGGTCTCCATGTGCACAGTTAATACGGATAACCGAAGCGCCAGCTTTAAGAATGTCTGTTATAAAAGTTTCACTCTCGGTTGCTTCTTTACCAACGGTTACCATGATATGAGTTCTTTTCCCCTCACGAAGCTTACCAAGTAATGACTCTTTATATGATGATAATACCCTTCCTTTATCATTCTTCTGAATAATCTTATTACCCTTCTGCTGCTTCCAAGATTCCATGGGAGACTTCATCAACAGATTAATGGTTGCGTCAAGGTTGGAGAGAACAGACAGTTTGTTGTTGTTGTCTAAACTTGACAGACTAAGAGAAGCAAGATAGCTGTTGAGCTGCTCAGTGTCCAATGACCTCAAAGCCATATAATGGATTAAGTTTGTAGCACATTCTAGATATTTGCTGCAACAAAAGAGTATTAGGAATCAGGCAACATAGCAAAAGCCAAATAATAAGCAATGCAGAGAGATAGATGTTGCCTTGATAACAATGCAGAAAATGTCAAACGGACCTGTCACATGACTGAAGTCTAGAAGCGTTCCACTTCTCTGCTGCTAGTAGATGTGAGCGAAGAGCATTGAGTTTTTCAAGAACACTAGACAGGTTTTGGCATGCCTCTGAGTCTACAAGACAAAACTCAGCTTTGGACTCTGGAAAGTCGAAACTCCAGTTACGTTCTGTGGAGGTATTATTATCACCAACGATAGCCGCCTCCACTCCGCTTTCAGCTTTGCCTTTCCCTTTCGCTGAGGCAAAAGCTAAGGTTCTCGGAACTCTGATCTTCATCTGAGTAAGTGATAGTGGAAAACTCTTGGTAGGCCTGAGGGAGAAGATAAGAGTCTTCTTCCCACTCAACAAGTGGTATGATTCAGTGGATACCATACCAGCTAATTGGATCACCTGTGAAACGAAACGAAACATAAAAGAGTGAAAGAAAATTCACAAACAGATATTAGCACAAGAGAAGGTAATATGAAAGTGACTTAAAAGCTATAGACAAGAAAAATATAATTATGAGCTTTGACATGAGAGATGTAACTCTCACGTTGTTAGGTGTTGTCCAGAAATTTGTGACTGAAGGAGCAGAACTCATATACGAAGTCATATCTGTCACAAAAAACATATAACAAAACTGACCAATCTCGAGATTATAAAAAAAAAAAAAAACTGAGAGGAGATTAAACTAGTAGAACACAGAACCAAGCAGATACCGTCAATGAAAACCTACGTGTTACGAATTTAGATGAATAGAAAAATCGAAAAGAGATTTGTCTAGGGTTTCTTGTGAACAATCTTACAGAACCAAAAAGATTCAAAGCTGACACAATATAGAAATATGAAATTAAGGAATATTTCCTTTTCTTTGATTATTATATTATAGGCGCATAACCCATACGACAGTCTGAGAATATTTCTCGAGTTTGATATCAACCGCAACCTGGTCGGATTTTTCGATGTAATGGAAACTAATTGTCGGAGAATAGTCACAAGAAAACACTCAACGGAAGAGATGATGATCAGCGGATGAGAGAAGCACCTTTGTATTATGGAGGAGAAGGCGGTTAGGTTAATCTAGATAATATTTTCGCTCGTCTTCTAGAGAAATGATGAAGAAGCGGACAACTCAGATTTGTAGACTCTCACGAAACGAAGAACAAGGATGACGATTTAGAAAGAAAAAAAAAGTATGTGGTTAAGGATAAAAAGGGAGTGTGGCTTGCGCGTGCCAGATTCTACAAGACCCACATCTCTCGGTATCTACTGACCCGGAGTCTGAAAGGTCCATCCGAGACGACGGCGTTTTCTCTATCGACGGTATAACAGGTCCGTTTCATAACAAGTCTCTAGAAGGTTCTCCATTGGGTAATTATAATTGTGTAAAGTTTTCACGTTAGGCCCTTATCAAATAGCCGAAATATTTAAGGGTTTTTTCTTTACTTAAACCGATATAATTCTGTCGTTCAAAAATCAGAAAACAATTCAGTTCTTGTTTTTTTTTTTAAGTTTAAATTTTTGTTAACCCAATTCAAAAACAAACACCATGAGACTTGCATCTTGGTGATCCCCTGATTCCAGAGAATAAGAAGAGGTCCTCGCCAACACCAAAGAACATCCGTAGAACGAATCCATGGAATCGACATAACCACCATCCCGACGAGACAAATCTTCGCCACTGAGCTAGGACGACAAAACCATCCTTTACCACCTTCAATCACGAAGAACCCAAAAAGATCGAAAAAGAAATTGATTCTCTCATAACCCTAAGAGCCGACTGCTACCATAAACTAGCACACTGACGACCTTGCCACAATGCCAGAGTAAGCAGAATCAACTCCTGAGACGAACCCTTTGCGAGGAGAGACACGCCCGAGAAAAACCCTAAAACCAGAACCACAAGCATATTGGAAAGGGCGTTGGAGATCGAGCAGCAGCAAAAGAAAACCATAGATTTAAGGGTAGGGAGAGATCTTCAGTGGCGGCACGCGCGCTCACACGCCACCAGCCGCGGGAGAGAACACTGTTTAACAAGCTTTAACTTTTAGAGAGAATAGACGAGAGATAAAGCTCAACTGTTTTCTTCCATGTCTTGATCTCTCCATCCTAATCTCTCTTTCTTTAAGTGCAAGGATGAATCAATTCAAAGGTAAGCAAATATAGATGGTGTGATTATTAGTCCATTGCAATACCTTAGATTTTCTATTGATTGTTTTCAAGACAGCCAATAGTCATTAAATGAACTATTTACCATCTTTATAATGATAAAAACGATTCAAATCTCTCTTCGAGAGACCGTTGCTATATATTTCATCGCGTTATGGCAATCTCCACATACCCGTAAGTTTAGGCATGAATATTAGCCAATGGTTTTATTATTCAACATACTATTTTTACATTTTTAAAATCTACATCATATTTTTTTCATCATCATTTAATTTTTAATTATTAAAAATTTATGTGTCCAAATTAAATAAACAAAATATCTTTTTATAGATGAAGAAAATGATGAATTATGATGTAAACAACTTTTTAACAAGAATATTAACTACAAAATAATTCATTTGAAACAAATAGAGTAAAAAGAATCTTAATAAATTTAACAACCAATTAGAATTTTTAAAAAATATATGTTTAAAAGAAATATAATTTCCAACTCCTCACTCTCTTTCTGAGAGCGTGAAAGACACTGATTGAGTTTGATTAGTCCAATATCTTTCATGTAGATCTCATTTTCATGCTTTTTTATTAATTGAATCTGTTCAACTAAAACTAATCCATGTATTTTTTTTTTAACACTACCATTGTTTTATTCAATAGTTGAATAAATGTTTCAACTGGTTTATTGTACATGGTCTTAAAAGTAGAATCAATTAGCAGATCTAGAACCAATTCAAAATGAGCCTTTGGGATCTTATTTCGGATTTAAGCTTTGTATCCATCAGTGCTTATTGTGAGGAATTGTGGCTATTGGTTTGGTTCTGGTTTTACTTAGAATCGATTAATCATCCAATTTAACTGATATCCATGTCTAAAAATCTGGAATTATACAGTAAGTGGCACACATGATGTTCACATTTGGGTTATGAATGTAAGCGTACACCTAATTTACCACTGGCCTATTTCGACTAACTTATAATTTTTCACTTTATCAATATACTAGTATCAATGCCCATGCTTAACGCCCGTGCTAAGCACGGGTCAATTTTACAGTCTTCAAAATTATTTGATCATGGTACAATTTTCAATTAATATTAAATTGTTTTCTGTCAAATATTTCATGAACCTAAATAACAATGGTGCATTCAAATTTAAACAAATAGGTTGAAAGGGGAAGGGGCTACACAAAAAAATTTTGATATTAATTTTTTTAAATGGTTACATGTTTGCAATATTATCCAAAAATATTGAGATTAAAATTTATTTTTTATGATTAAATTTTTGATTCTTTAGCAATTATTTTTTAAGAGAAAATTAATTATTGTATAATTTTGACCCACTTTACTTTTTTGTTTTAAAGATTAAAATATTTTATCGGTATTAAAATTATCATTCCAAACCGACCCGAATCCGACAAGACCGATTCAGAACTGACCCAAAACAATATAAATACTTATATGGGTTCAAATTTTCAAGACTCAAAGGTCTTGGATCCGATCCGAACCTGACCTGAGGATCAAGATGCTCATGCCTAACACAAATATAATTATAAAAAATACAAATATAAAAATTAAAATTTTAAAAACATGTAAAACAAAAATATACCTGTCCTTTTAAAAGACGGTCAGAATCTAGTTTATACTATTAAAAAGAATGATTCCTAAAAAATCTAACCAAACTACTACCAATTCCTACATGGGTATAAAATATACTTATCTGATAAATTTGAAACTGGATGGTTCTTATCTGAAACCAAACTAAATACCCAACTGTTGAGTCCAACATAAGTTGTTCCTCTTTTTTTTAGAACTCAGTCCAAAATAAGTTCTTCTTCAACACCCTAACCGGTTTCTATTTCCATTCACTTATAAGCTCAAATGCAATCACAATTCCCTTGCTGTGCTGAAACAATAAACTTCTTTCTCTCTGCCTCATCATCCTCTTCTCTAGCTTGCCAAGAATGAGATCCATATCAGCAATGTGCTTCTGTTCGTGCTATAGTTCTTGCATTTGTAGTTACAACACTATATATGGTTGTGTATTCTATGTAACACTTTTCTGCAATCGTCTACCGAACCATCCGCAGAACATTTCAGAACATCTCAACGTAAATCGCGAATCCTAGCTTATTGATTCGGGAACAATTGCTTTCCCAAGGACAGACGTCAGAGATAGGATCAAGGCTGTGCCTAACTTTTGTGAGCCCTCAAGCACAAAATATATTTTTGGCCCTTCAGTTACTTATTTTGAAAAAAACATTAAAATTTATGGAGCAAAGAATCGAACCCCCAACTCTTTATAGATTAGAATTGGAGAAACACCAGTAGAACTAACTACATTTTGGTAAAAAAAAAAGGTCCTTAAAATATTTATACATAACAGGGCCTAGAAAACAGTTTATTCATGACCAAACTACGAAGACGGAAAAATACATACCTAGACTATATTAACGTGCAAAAACATTCGTAAACTAAATAAAAATTTGAATTTTATACATAAACTCATAATAAATAGCTAAAACATGTGTCGTAACTGACACATATCACTATATTCTAAAATGTATTGAGTTATTTTTTAAAATATTATATTTTAGTACTTATCATTTTATTTTTTTGTAAAGTGCCTCAAATAATTAAAATCATCAAATTGATCTTATTTTATGATAAGTTTAAGTTTGCAATTCAAATTCTTAATTACTTTAGAAATGTGTTGATATGTTAATATAATTTGGATATGTATTTTTTTCGTCTTTTGTAATCTGTGCACGAATAAGCCGTTTTCCCGTCAGGGTCAACCTATAGTAGTCGGGCACCGCCCTGGATAGGACACGCGGAGAAAACAGAGCGTAGTGTGAAGTGTGAACGTATAATGATAACTGTTTGGCATTTACATTATAGCCCTTTGTTTTTACTGGAAATGCTTAAACTCCGCAAAACTATTATTCTATTCTAATTGAAATACAGATTTTATAAACCCTAATCGATATCATAAACCCACACAAAAAAGAAGAAGCATCAATCTTCCCTCTTTCTCTGAATAGGCATGGAGATTTCTGTCATTGCTTCCTCGTCAATCGACGGCGGAATCGGAAGCTGGGATATCAAAACCGGAACGGAGCAGCTCCGGTTCAAGCAGTGCGCCTCTCCCGCTCACGGCCTCGCCGCCGTCGGAGAAAAATTCCTCGCCGCCTCTCAGCTCCGTAACGCATCCGGTTCCTCTGGCTCGATTTTCTTCTGGTCTTGGAATAAGGTTCGTCCCTCTTATTTGTTTCTCTCTTTTGAGATTGAAAATACAAATGGTCTTTTTTGATTGTAGCCTCAAGTTGAGGTGAAGAGCTTCCCTGTGGAGTCAGTAAAGGCTCTTGCAGCTAACAGTGAAGGAACTTACATCGTTGGTGGTGGAGCCTCTGGTGATATCTTTCTTTGGGAGGTAACGACAACAAATCTCCCTTTATTTTTGATTTGATTTGTGATGAAGCCTAGTGGTGAGATTAGGTTGCCAGTGGGAAGCTGCTTAAGAAGTGGCATGCTCATTACCGTTCAGTTACATGCTTGCTCTTCTCTGGAGACGATTCTTTGTTGGTTTCCGGGTCTGAAGATGGCTCTGTTCGAGTCTGGTCTCTTTTAAGGTTAACCCTTATTCCTCTGTTTTTTCTTTAAAAAAGTAGTATAAAGGTATTAATTATTGCCTGCCTTTTGTTTTGACTCTTGCTTGTTAGTTAGGCTGTTTGATGATCTCCAGAGGCAGCAGCAAGGGAGCACTCTCTATGAACACGATTTTAATGAGCATACAACTTCTGTAACCGACATTGTCATTGACTATGGTGGCTGCAATGCTTTTATAGTTTCTGCTTCAGGAGATGGGACTTGCAAGGTTCTCTAGTAATTATCTATATTATGCATTTTGTTTAATGCGCTTCTCTTATTCACGGCCTTTGGTTAGGTTTGGAGCTTGTCCAAGGGGAAATTGTTGAGAAACATCATCTTTCCTGCAGCCATCAATGCACTTGCATTAGACCCTGGCGGCTCTTTTTTCTATGCTGCTAGTGTAGATAGCAAAATTTACGTTGGTGCCATGAATTCCTCAAGTGACTATGCCACACAAAGTCTTGGTTCTGTATCTGAACAAGGGTACCGTCTGCTTCTTTGAATGCATCTTGTAAATCATATGATTATGTTCTAGTCGTTTTCAACCTCTAGTATGGTTTTTATGAGATGTTTTATGAGCATTATTAGCTTGTAGTAGTTCTTGATCATAAGATTTTTTTTTTTTTTTGTTTCAGCAAAGCTGTTACTTGCTTAGCGTATTGCGCAGACGGAAACCTTTTGATTTCTGGGTCAGAAGATGGTGTGATTTGCGTTTGGGATCCCAAATCACGTCGCCTTGTTCGTACATTCAGCCATGGAAAAGGTAATCTTTTCTTTAGCATCTATCTTCTTCTGTTTAAGTTCTACTTATGCAAAATGATTATCAGCTAACCCTTGTTGCTTTGCCTTACAGGACCTGTGAACAACATTCAAGTTGTTAGAAGAACGGTTGTTGGTAATTCCAACAAAGCACAATCTTCATGGAAAAGAAATGGGTCGTCATTACCACCTCCTCCTTTGGAAAAATACGAAAGATCAGGAGACAATACTATGGATGGTATAGTTATCGTCGACCCGCCGCCACTTTCTGATGCTCCTGTTTACTCCTCTTACCACAGCGCCGACCTTATCAACGAGCAAGTTAGAGAACTTCAGGTTTGTGTCTCCTCTGTCTCTATAAAAACCAACACTTTTTTTCTCTGGAAACTCTGTTTTTCACAACTCTCTATTTGTTCTTGGTTGGTGTCAGCAACAAGGCTCTGCAGCAACGGAGATCGAGATGGAAAGATTGAAACTTGAGTACAAGAAATCTCTACAGATGAATGATCAATGGCAGAAGAATTATGAGAACTTGCTCCAGGTGGTTATGGAGGAAGAGCTAAACGGCAGTTCCAGTTAAAAGCTTTGATCTATTGTTATTGTTTCTAAACATTTTTATATTGAAACATATTTTACTTTGAATAGCATTTCAAGTATGGTTTTATTAATGTCAAATTTCTCTTCACAGCATCATATATTATAATTGGAGTGTAACAAGACTTTTTTTGAATTTTCAAATTTGTTAAAAACAAGTATTTAACGATGTATTCGTGGACTGATGCAAACACTTTCCGGTCGTATTTAGTCAAACACATGAGAATGAAAATGGAAGTTATGAAAATGAATCAATGGTATACCAAAAAATCAGTTCAACCAAGATTATACTTATTGGAGTACAAAACTACGAGAATTATTATTATTAACTACTAGGGGCATTGCCTCCTCGCAAACGCGGAGTTGTAGAAAGGGTTTTTGTTTCATCTCAATATTTACTAGGATTATTGTAGTTGTAAATTTTGCGTTTTGGATTAGATCATTATTTTTCAAGTTTTTTTATTGTTATAGATTTATAGGGTTAGAGTTTTGATGATGAACTGTATAGGTACTTTTCTCCACTTATGAATGACTAAACTGTGTTAGTAATGTGATTGATATAGTTCATGGTGTTGTTTGCTGTGTCACTAAGATTTATTGTTTGTTTGTCTTTTTAATTTGTTTCTTTGTACTGTTGAGAGTACATATTCTGGATATCTTTTCCTCAGTTTAGTTACGTAAATTGTGTGTATTAAGTAATAATTTTTATTATTCTTATTATGTTTGTTATATGTTTTTTTTTAAACTTGTTGCTTTTACCGGACCTTTAAAACAAATACATGAAGACTTGTAGAAATAACTATAAAATGAGTGACAATTCTGAATATTTGGGTTTAAATGGGTCTTAAACGAATTTATGTATTTCTCATAAGAAGATAATTGCATGGCATGTAAGCTATTTTCATAAAACAAAAAGAGTGAGCAGGTGGAGATGTTGTTACCGCATTTGTGTATGTCGGGATTCTTTTGTATCTCTTGGTGTGCATGTGTTTGTTTTTCTTTTATTTGATGGGTAATATGTAAACAAATCGTTGTTAGTTGTATTTATCAGAGTTTGTAACTTACTCTGTTTTTTCGTTTAGGTAATTTCAATGATCTTGGTTGTCATCTTCGTCTTCTTCGTAAACATATGCGAAAGTAAGTTTGTAATTGTTAAATAGTTGCCCGTGTAGTTTGTATTTTTTTAGCTGATTCGATGTATATGTAGTTGAGTTTTAGTTGAGGTGATTGATTTGGTATATTTGTTTTGAAGTTTATTTGTAAGATTAGACAAAAAAAAAGAGGTGATTCGTCTTTTTATTTTTGGATTCTAGTTTTTGGTGTTTTGATTGTTTCGGTTGTTGTAGTTTTTTTAAAGCTGTAAAATAAAGGTTTGTGTAAAACTAGTTTGATAAGTAAGAGAGATAAATAGACGACCACTGATTTTGGGTAGGAAATATTTTTGATCATTGATGTTAGCACAATATAGACAAAAATATGAAGGGAATTATGTGTTGATTGTTTCTTATGGGTCAATGAGGAGACGGATAACGACTCGAGTTGTTTCTTTGGTGAGGGACCTGGACATAACGGATTTGTACAACCATATCTGCGAGTTTAAATATCAGTTATGATATCGAAACATAATATAAACCCAGATGCAATATGATAATATACCTGGGAGGTCTAGGTTTATGTTCGCAATCACTTGGAAATTGTCGAACAGTCTAATCAGGACTGGAAATTGATCTCAGGAGTACCCATGATGACTTTATTAATAATGGTTGGTGGGATGAAACGAATGAGAAATGCATGATCAGTTATTTTGTACATGTGAGCACCTAGCAACCTCAAAACGAACGACTTTCACAATGGAACTAGCTTTCAAAGATGGTATGTAATGATTAGCATGTTTGGCGGGAATAAACCCATGAATCACGAAATCTGAAAATAATATTATTCAACAAGAATCATGAAATCAGTTAAGAACAGTTATGTTAAATAAGTGTGATAGATCGAAGATTAACTTATATTTTCATCAAGGAAGAGAACCGTGATTCCCATAAACTCACTGTTTTTCTTGAAGTTCAGGGAATCTCAGAAGCGGAGGAGGTCAGCGGCTATGCTCTAACTACCATGAACAAGACGAAGAGACTCGAAGGTTGAGTGACAGACGCCGGGAACGCCGGTTTGAGGAACTGGAGAGGCAGAGAGAGATATTTTCTAGAAGATGGCTAAAGCTAAGAGGAATCAATGAGTTTTGTGGATGCATAATGGGTTCATCAAAGATAAGAATCATATATATATAAGGTTTACAGAAGGACTACAAATCAAGACAATTTATGATCAAACGATTTAAGATGGGGAGATGAAGAGTTCACCAGTGAAAAAGTAGATTATGAACAGACACACGGCACAACTCTGTAACTCAGACATGTCTGAGATAATGATGAAAAGAACTCTAATTCATGTTAAACGACGACGGTCTACAATATGGAAAAACTATAATTGTTGCAAACTTGAGCTTTTTTCTTCATATAACGTGATGTCATTTAAAAATGAAACTCATAATACACTTGTAAGTCCGGTCCTCAGAGGAAGTCGAAGAAACAATAGCTTCCGACCTTCATAAATATATATTAGTTTCGGGTATCAATGTACAAATTATCCTTTAGTTCAGTGGTATACATATTAGTGTTTGTATTTGAATAACCCGAATTCAAATCATGGGTTTTATATCTCTTTACATCTTTTAAAGTGAGATCCACGTGATGCTAATGTGCCGCCTTCAACAGAAAGTAACTCTCTCATTATCATATAGATTTTGATAACCGACAATAATGCATTATATGAGAATTATGTTAGACGTATTTACATCATATTGATCACTACTTGCACGGTTGCACCAAATAATTGAACCGCTCTACCAAGATTTTATGTTTAACTGTTCTATCTGAACTATGTTGAATTATTCATGTAAGTTTTTTTGTTAGTTTACATAATTATGATAAATTATATTCTCTGATTCCTTTATACAAAATTTCAACATATGTTAATATAAAAATTCTTCATTTTTATACTTTCTTTGTCTCTCTTTTAATTTTTTTTTCTCAAAATAAAAGAAGAAATAGCTCAATCTAATGAGTACAACTTTTTTCTTGGACAGCAGCTTTGATGCTTCTTAGAGATTCCTCCCAATCATCACATAGCCGATGAGGATCACTAATGACTGTTGGATCAACTGTTAAAGAAACGGTCATCTTGTTCATATAACTTTGAAAATGCATTGTCAATGCCTGATCAAAGACAAGTCATGAGATCATTAACTCTTAATCACTGAATACAAAAAAATGATAACATGAAATATACTGGTCTAGAAGCTTACATGGGGATGACCATACACACTTGGGGCCATGTACGTGACGGGATGGCCATAGAAGCTGATTTCTTCAATCGGACCAACCATGTTTGAAAATGACATCGTTGTGTTTGACAATGCTCTCTTTAGTATATTTGCTGCCCTCTGCATTCATTTAAATATTTGAAATACTGGATTATACATTTATACTAACTAGCAGGATTAAATGAATGGTCAGCTTTAAATTTATTTTGATTTGATGGAGTTTTTATTAAATGACTATATGAATTTTTTTTGTTGGATTTTTTTTATAAATGATATGGAGTTTCTGGATCTATAGGTATGTTAAATTAATCTTTTGGGAGAGCAATTTTCCTAATGAAACTTGAACCTTTTTATCCATTAGACGCATACTAGGTTATCTAAAACTGTTAGCAACTCAACAATTCTTTTTTTTTTTTTTTTTTTTTGAACTTTAACTCAACAATTCTTCGTTGGTTTTTTGGTTAGATTTAATGGAACAGTAATATCTGAACACTGTTAATTTTAAGCTAAATATAATGAAGAATGTACCTGAACCCCAAACGATTTTAGAATGAAATTCCCAACAATGAACGTTAGCAGGGCTTCAAACGAGTTCTTCTTCCTGTCGATTATGAACTTGGCTCGTCGGAGATGTTCCAATGGGTCATCGCAGAGTGAAATAGAGAACGGAAAGATTATGTAGCCGATCCAATTTCCCCATGTACAGTTTGATCCATTTTCCATTATGTCAGCTAAATCCTGTTCTTTTATAAAATTTTGTTTTAAATAAAATAAATAAACATGTGAAATTTATATATTTTGTGATTAAATGAGGTTTGTCTTTTGTAAAAATTAAATGACGTTAATTTGCCTGGATTCCAGTAGCCGGTCGTATGTTTACGAGCAGAGCTGCCCTTAGCCTTATTCCTTTAGGCATTGGTTCTTCCTGTTCTCCTATATTTTAAAAAACTTTAAATCCTTACATATATGGCGTTGATATTAAAATTTATTTACGTTAGCAGTAATTCATAAATATTTACCATATCTTCTCTTCAAATATTGCGAGAGACCAGCCTGAGATACTCCAAGTATAACATCGTTGACAGTCTACAAAAAGGGGTACAATCAATCGAATATCATATATCATGTCACACCTCTTGTGCAACTTATATACTATTTATTTTTAAGGTAAAAATTGCTGTTGACAAGAAATAAATTCACGAAAAATTGTTACCATTTGCATGGCGTTCTTGATTAGCTTTAGGTCGTCAAAACTTACGGTACGATGAACACAACACATCCGCTTACTCGTACTTAACCGGAAATTGCCTTTGATCGGTGTTTCAGTGTCCTTAAGGAACATTGCCGTAGCAATAAACTCCAGAGCATCACAAACAGTATTCAAAACCAACATAGCCACCGACCATAGAGCCATAACCAGCCAGAATAACCGGGAATAACTCCTTGATCCAGACAATGAACTTTTTTGATTCGGTAGACTCGGTAGCTCATCGGGATTCGATGTTTTACGTGTACAAGCAAGGACTAGAGACATCAGAGACATACCATCGCCAACAGAGTGATGGATCTTCAAAATGGCCACGTTTTCAGCGTCTGACGTTCTTAAGTCGAGTAAGTGAACTTCCCATAATGGTTTGGAAGTGTCTAACGGGATCGTAGTTAGGTCAGAGACGTAGCTATCTAGGAAAGCGTCTGCGTTTGCGTTCTCTATGTTATGCATATCGATTTTGGGAATGACGACATGATCCTCTGCCACCACCTTTGTCTGAACCCATTTTTGTTCTCGTCTTTGGTTGTTACCACTTTCCACCTTTAATAAAAAAATATTTCAATAAAAATGTTAACAACAAAAGACAATGGGGTTTCCCGGATATTGATACATATATATTTGCAAAAGATAAAATCAATGGTTTTCTGAAATAAATATCGAACAGTTTTTAGATATTTCAAGAAAATAAATTTGTCTAACAAAAGGAACTCTGTGTTCCAGAAAAACAAAAGGAAGCTTCCGATAGATTTTTCTAGTCTTTTTCGTTGCAAAAATGGAACAATATTGTCCCCACTTTGGAATATAATCTTCAAATATATATTATTTTGACTAAAATATATAACTGCTACTTAGGATTTCTTTCCTCTCACTGTTTGCAAATCTAACTCTTACTTCTTGTTTTTCCCCGGGTTGTTGTAATTTGTTACCTTCCTAGGCCATATGACTAATCAGTATGAGTGTGGTTTTATATCAAAATCAATTAGGACCTGACGTCAATCCATTTCATACATATATAGTTTGGTTTTATTAAAACGCATATATTATATTGATTATTCTATTCTGAGCTATTTATTTAGACAATCTCAAACTTAGTAATAGATCAGTCGTTTGATGAAAATAATAATATTAAAACGCATAAATGGTGACATGGTACGTATGAGAAATTCATAGTTAACAAAGAGAAACGGTCCTCAATCACACTTCAACATCCAATGAAAACCACTCATTAAAAAATGAAAAACAGTTTAAACATCGAAGAAAAATAATTGCCCAGTTTTACTTCTGTATATTGTTTTGTCAACACCCCAATTGTATGTCTGTTTAGTTAAATAGTAGTTACATTTTAACCCGCAAAAAACATTGAGAAAACATTTTATATATACTGATAATAGACATAGGGTATCATATCATAAGTATGAAAGAATGGGACTAACCAGTTTGCAGGAGAAACGAGGATGTCTAATCAAAGTTTGCTTTATTCCATCGATAATCACAGCTGGTTTGATCTTGCTCTTCAAACCAACCACCGATATGATGTTGCAGTTAAATTCCGGCGCGTGAAACAGACGCGCAGCCGGGCTAAGCGGTTGCTCCTCCTCTTCTTCCTTCTTTTCCACTCTTATCTCAGGTATGTGCGGACGTCCTCGTCGTTTCCTAATCTCCATAGTTTTGTTTTCAACCTTTGTTCTCTATTTCTCTTTAGAATTCCACTATATATGATTTTTATTCGGCCGTGTTGTGCATTTGAATTTTGGAAATTTCATTTTCAGTATTCTTGTCGGTCCTAACTTTCCATTGAAAAAAACTTTCCATTAATGTATTATTCTTTATGTTATATTCATGTAACAGATACGACTATATGAGTAAGTTATTCTTATATGCATGGATATCGACAAAAAAGAGAGGAAAATTCATGGAACTGTAGGTTTACATGAGGTTGGTTAAGATTATGTGTTCTAAAAATCAAGAAATCCAGAGAATCTTATGATAATAAGGGGATAGCTGTACTTGTACATTGTTAGAAAATATTATATTTAAGATTACATTTTTATGTGGATATAATTTGAAATTCATAATTAAATCATGTTTGAATTCATCAAACTAACACATAATCATGCATTATAAGAATTAATTGGTTAATTACTGCTGATTCATTTTGTATCTCTATAATAATATTTGAGAAGTCAGTTTTTTACGTATCGCGCTCACGTTATTTCTCACAATGGTTGATTACAGTGATACATTTAATGAATTAAATATTTAGCTAATTGCCTTATCTAAATTTATTTCTATTTTTTCCTTTTTATATTATTTCCAAATAACATATATAATCAAATAAAGCATTTGTTAAAATAAAAAAAATATTTAAAAACGAAAAAATCATAAAAAAGGAAAGTTCGCAAAAATAATATTGATATTAAAAATAACATATTTCCTTTGAAACATAATCTTGAATAACATAAATGATATAGTTTATTATTGCGATATCACTCATAGTGTTATACTCATGTTAACACTCATAGTGTTTATTATTGCGATATTTTAACGAATTGAATTCACTATTATAATTGGTATTACTAATATATTTCCTATTATTCATAATATTTTGTAATTACATTATTATTATAAAGGAATTTCCTCTAACCAAAATGTTATCAAAAAGTAAATTTATATAAAAAATAATATCTTTAACATTAAAATATACAAGAAATTTATATATTTGAAAGAACAAAACTTAGGTTCATCCCGTAGGATGAACCTTTAAATTCACCACACCTCTTATCACCAATCAAATTGTCATCTAGATAAGTAATGAAAATTATTATTTTGACAAAAAAATTTAAAATAATAAAAAAAAATAATGACGCCAGCTTTAACGACATTAACGCCGTTAGCTAAACCCTAAACCCTAAATTCTAAACTCTAAACCCTAAATTTAAACCCAAAAACCTAAACCCAAACCTAGATTCTAAATCCTAAACCCAAACCCTAGACTCTAAAACCAAACCCTATACTCTAAACCCAAACTTTGGATCCTAAACCCAAACCCTATACCCTAAAGGTTTGGGTTAATGTTGATGTTGTTCCTTTAGGGTTTAAAGTTTGGGTTTAGAGTCTATGGTTTGGGTTTAGAGTCTAGAGTTTGGGTTTACGGTTTGGTTTAGGGTATAGGATTTGGGTTTAGAGTCTAGAGTTTGGATTTAGGATTTAGGGTATAGGATTTGGGTTTAGGGGTTAGGGTTTAGATTTATGGTTTAGAATTTAGGTTTTAGGATTTTGTTAGTGGTGTTAGCGTCATTAAAATTGGTGTTATTATTGTTTTCTACTATTTTAATTTTTTTTTTAAATTAATATTTTATTATTAATCTAGGTAACACTTTAATTGTTGATAAGAGGCGTGTGAATTTAGAGCTTCACTCTAGGGGTGAACCTAAGTTTTGTTCTATTTGAAACCCATGATCAGTTACATATATACAAAATTATTAATGTATTTTAATAAAGCATGTGCTTCCTTTTCTAATTTACTTATTTCCTGATACATTTAAACAATTTTCTTATTTTAGATATTTTCTTAACTAAAAGGAAAATACGTTAATTATAAAATTTGTAAATATTATTTTCCCCTTATTTACAATATATGAATGTACGTAAATACTTTATCAAGATTTTTATTTAGGATGTGGCGTAGGTAATTTCCGTTTGATGTTGTTTTAGCAATGACCATAAACAAGAGTCAATATCAATTATTGGAGAAAGTTGGTTCATTTATCTTAAAACTTATTTTTTCTCACGGAAAAGTATATGTAGCGATTCCAGAATGAAATCAAACCATATCTGAAAATTATTAATACTGATGAAAAAGGCAATTAATAATACTCAACCCAAAATGTTGTCTATAAATATTAATTAGTTTAAATTGTTTTTTTTTTATTTTTTAACTAAATAAACATTTGATTGTTTCAACAAAAAAAATATTTTTACTTCAGTAATTTTTTCCACTTATTGTTATTTTATGTTATACAACTTTCATCCATAATACACCTAAACAGAATTTTGTTTTCTTAGTTATTATATTTCGTTATTTATGAACTGTTAAATGATTAGAGGTTTGTTAAATTTTATTGAAATTAAGATATTTAACTAGAACAATAATAAATGATATTACAGTCATTACTAACAGCATTAACTAAAATTAATTAACTATACAAAATTTAAACCATATCACAATCTTAGAAATAAATATCGTGGCCAAACTAAATATTTTTCAAAAATCAAACAGGGCAACTAAATAACTCATAAATTAAAACTGTAAATTAACTAACATAAAATATATAAACAAATAAAAACTAAAATTAATAAAAATATTACCCAAATTATTATACTTTAGTTTTTTTGTAAATATTCATTTCCGCGCGCATGCGCGAGTGAATCACCTAGTAAACAAAAAAGAGGTAAAGAAAAAAGCTGTTGGAAAGAACAAATCGTTACAAATACTTTAGTATTAGAAAAAAAATGTATCTAATCTATTATAATAAAGGAAAATTGCCAAAAATGACTCAAAATTTGATTTTAAATGCAAAAACATACATTAAATTCCATCAAATGCAAAAATAATTCAAAAGGCTACTGAATTATAACCAACCCTTTATGACAAAAAAGAGATAGTATGCATTTTTAAGATATAATTCTGGTAAATCTTCTGTTGTTTTGTATGTCTTCTGCGAGAAGACTTCTCAAAGTAGATTTTAAAAATAATTTATAAATTTTATAAAAAAAATTTTTTATAGACAAAAATAGAAGTCATGTAATTATAAAGATTTGTGAATGATATAAATTAATATCTTTAAAAATTAAATGTTTTTCAACATAGATGAGTGAATGTTGATTGAGTCATGATATTCCTTGGTTTACGGTTTGGTAACATATGTTATAGTATTCTTGTATTTTTAGCTTAAATTTTGTAATCTTTATTTTTTTTAAATAAAATTAAAATTAACCTATATGTGTTTAGTTTTGTGTATATTAAACATTTTAAAGGTTGATTTTAAGTTTAATAGATCTACATTTAAAGAACTGGAAGGTAAAAACCAAGTAATGAAAAACCTTTAAAAACAGAATAAATCAGTGAGAAAGATATGAGATAAAAATGAGAAATTGATATAAAGTTTAGTGTTTGAAGTTCAAAGAGATTAGAGAGAGGTTAGAGAGTTTTAGAGTGAGAAACATTACATATTTGTTGCAGCCATTAGAGAAGAAGAGAGAGAATGTGTAAATTTTAGATAAAATTCCAATAAGGTTAAATATTTTCTCTAATAGAAGACTTCTCAGTGCATTATTTGTTGGAAAACTTAAGTCACCTAAACCCTAAACTCGAAATAACTAACTAAGTTGAAACATACACTTCATAAAACTTAAAATCAACTTTAAAAGTGTTTAATATACACAAAACTAAAGTCAAAATTTAATTTGTCAAAAAAAGTTAAGCTTAAAAAATCTAATCTTAAAAATACAAACAATAACTACAACATATGTTACTAAACCTTAAACCAAAAATACCATGACACACTACATACATTCATCTGTGTTAAAAATAATTCATTTTTACTAGATCTTAATTTATATCATTTATAAATGTTTATAATTACATGATTTCAATTTTTCCCCATCAAAATATTGTTTATAACTTATAAATTATTTTTAAGATCTACTATATGAGAAGACTTACAGAACCCTAGAAGACATCTGGACGTTATATTAGTAAAAATTCATTCTGATTTTTTTGTTTGATCATAAGGGACTGGTTGTAATTTCACAAAGACTTTAGGATATTTTTGCATTTGATTGAAGTGTGGTTATACTTTTGCATTTTAAATCATGTATCGAGTAATTTTTGGCAAATTCTCCTAAATTTTACTACAAACCGTAAAAGTTATTCACGGGCATGTATGTTACAACATGCTCTATAATGCATGATCATAACTTTAAAAATAAGTTTACAATATATTTGGTACATTAAGACAACCATTAATTTAGGTAAAATGGTCAAATATGACCTACAACTTGATTTTAAATACAAAATTTTATCTCAAATCAATCAAATGCAAAAATAACTCAAAATGCTAGTGAAATTACAACCGGTTTTTTATGAGCAAACAAAAAAACATGTGAACTTTTACGAATATAACCCTTTAAATTCTTCGGTCGTTTGTGAAATCTTTTGTGAGAAGACTGTCCAAGAAGTCTTCCGTGAGAAGACTGCCCAAAAAGTCTTCCGTTAAAAGACTGCCCAAAAAGTCTTCCGTTAAAAGACTTCCCAAAGTCTTTTTGTGTAGTAAATCTTATAAATAATTTATAAATATTTTAAAAATATTTTTATGAGGAAAATTTTGAAATCATGTAATTATAAACATTTCTATATCATGTAAATTTAAATTTACTAAAATTGAATTGTTTTCAACATAGATGAGTGAATATATGTTGTAAGTCATAAATTTCTTTGGTTTAGGGTTTGGTAACATATGTTGTAGTATTGTTTGTATTTTAAGGTTAGATTTTAAAATCTTAATTTTGTTTAAGAAAATTCAATTAGATATATATATGTTTAGTTTTGTATATATTAAACACTTTATAAGTTGATCATATGATTCATGAAAGATTTGTTTCTATTTATTTAGTTATTTGATTTTAGGGTTCAAAAGATTTTTTGGGAAGTTTTCTCGTACGAATAGTAAATTTAAGGGTTAAGAAGACTTCTTAGGAAATCTTCTATAAGAAAATTTTCCAAGAAGTCTTTTGAACGAAAATATTTAATCTAATTAGAATTTTGCCTTCTTATATAGAAAGAAAATTTAAATATTTTCTCTCTTTCTCTCAAATGGCTGCGACAAAAATGTATTGTTTTTCACTCTAGAAATCTTCAATCTCTCTCTAATCTCTCTGAATTTGAAAACACCAAACTTTTTATCAATTTTATCTTTTTGTGTCTCATATCTTTCTCACTAAATTATCTTTTTTGCATGTTTTTTATTATATGGTTCTCATCTTCTACTACTTTAAAGGTAGATCTATAATTTTAGGATATGTATTTTTGTTTTGTAAACATATGTTAGATTCTAAAAAATTATAGATTCAATCTAATATGATTTTTTATTTATTATTTAAGTATAAAAAATATTTTAAGATTTTTTCTCCTTTTTGAAGCTATTTCAACGTTTTTACATATGCTGACTTTTTCGAATCTGAGTTAGACTTTAGAAGACTATGGAAGACTTCTTGAAATTACCATCGTTAAGTAGCCGATGAGTGTCACTTATGATCGTAGGATACTAGGATCTACGATCAAAGAAACCGGCATCTTGTTCATGTAACTTTGGAAATGCATCATCTGAATTAGATCATATTGATTTGAGTAATTACTAATTAGTTTTTGGATTAACCTCGGTCGCAAACATAAAACGTAGCTGACATACGGCAGGATGCTACTAAGTCGCTGACAACGGCACAAACTAATAAAGAATCGGCCATGATCAACTGTCCACCAGATGATGACTTGGTTAACATTTATTTGAAAACTGTAGACAGTTTCTATATAATTAGTTTATTTATTGCAAAATAATTATCAATTAACATGGTAGCCTTCCAAGCATGGACGTCACTGAAGCTTACAAGGGAGTGATATTGTCGGAGTGACCATAAATTTTCAAACAATTTATATATTTAAAGGATTAATCAGTACTATATGATATCATGATTATATCTCCTAGTACGTTTTATCTTCTTTCAAACGTTTTAATAAGAAGATAAGAGCATCCAATTAGTGAACCCCATGAAAGGGGTTCACAAAGCATTTTTTTATTATTTTTTTTTGGTTTGATTTTTGTTTTAAAAAAAAAAAAAAATTATTTTTTCGGACCACCGCGCTACAGTGATGAACCAGATTCACTGGAAAAGGGTGGAAAGAGACAGGTTCATCACTATTCCTTATTTTAATATTTTTTTTTTTTTTGGAATCTGTGTGAACCCCCCATAAGTTCACTAATGGGGGTGCTCTTAGAATAAAGATTTATCTCAATCTACTAATGAATGGAGCCTCGTTCTTGGACAGCAGCTTTGATGTTTTTTAGAGATTCCTCCCAGTTGTCAAGTAGCCGATGAGTATCGCTTATGACCGTTGGATCTACGGTCAAAGAAATCGTCATCTTGTTCATGTAACTTTGGAAATGCATCGTCAAAGCCTAATCAAATTAGACCATTTGAGATCGTCAAATCTTATTCACTAATTCTAAAAAACAAAAAAAACAAAATCATTACATAAAATATAATGATCTAAAACCTTACATGGGGATGGCCATAAACACTAGGGGCCATATAAGCGATAGGATGTCCAAAGAAGCTGATTTCTTCAATAGGACCAATCAAGTTTGAGAAGGACATCGTTGTGTTGGACAATGCTCTATTTATTATATTAGCTGTCATCTACATTCATTTCAATTCATATGATTAGATAAACGACCAACTAACAAAAATAAATGGTAAGTTAGGTATTATTGTTTTGATGATGACGATTACAAATAAGCTAATTATTGTTCAAACTAACCTTAACGCCGAACGATTTAATCATCAATTTACCGACGATGAATGTTAGTGCAGCTTCTAACGAGTTTTTCTTCCGGTCGATGATCCTTTTGGCACTTCGAAGATGTTCCAACGGATCTTTGCGTAAGCCGATAGAAAACGGAAAGACTATGTAGCCGATCCAATTTCCCCATCTACACTTAGATCCTTTGGCCATCATATCAGATAGATCCTGTTTTAAGCCAAGAAATTAAATACAAATAAGTTTTTTATATGATCGTCGTTGAAAAAAAAGTGATAAAAGTATATGAAATTGCCTGGATTCCAGTAGTGGGTCTTAGATTTACAAGTATAGCTGATCTTAGCCTTATTATTTTAGGCATATGATTTGAATTCCTTTGATCTTCTCCTAGTTTCTTCTTCTTCTCTCCTATTAGTTTATCATAAGGTCATGAGAAGTGACTCGTTAATGTAAATAGTATATGATATTTTAACATGTATATGTCAAAGCGTATATAAATATAGTTTTACCATATCTTGTCTCGAGGTATTGCGAGAGACCAGCCTGAGTTACTCCAAGTACTACATCGTTGACAGTCTAGAAAACCAAAAAAGAAAAGAAAAATTAATAAAAAGTATAAAAAACATATTGTAGGATGATAAAAACAAAAACATTGTTAGGAATCTTACCATGTTCATGGTATTCTTTATTAGCTTTATGTCGTCTAAGCTTACGGTACGATGAACCAAAGACATCCGTTTATGCTTACTTAGCCGGAAATCGCCTTTGATGGGTGTTTCAGTGTCCTTAAGGAACATTGCCGTAGCAATAAACTCCAACGCATCACACATCGTATTCAAAACCAACATTATCGCCGACCATAGAGCCATAATTAACCACAAGAATCGGAAATCACCTCTTGAACCGGCCTTTAACCGGGAAGATCTGGACGATGATCGGTTTTGGTTCGGTAGAGTCGGTAGCTCGTCGGGGTTCGATGTTTTACGCATGCAAGCGAGGACAAGAGCCATTAGAGACATACCATCTCCTAAAGAGTGATGAAACTTCAAAACGGCGACGTTTTCAGCGTCAGAGGTTTTCAAATCGAGTAGGTGAAGCTCCCATAATGGCTTCGAGGTGTCTAAAGGGATCAACGTGAGGTCCGAGACGTAACTCTCAAGAAACTTATCTGCGTTTGCGTTCTCTATGTTTTGCGTTTGGATGTCTGGTACGATGACGTGATCGCTGACGACCACGTTTGTCCGAACCCATATTTGTGTTTGACCATTCTCGTTCCTTTTGCTCACCTTCAAGTAATTAATTATTTAAATAAATGTTAAAATTAACATTAAAATCTCAAAACCTATAAATAGAGGTGAGGAGGAAAAAATGTTCAATTAGTTCTAAAATGGTCAAATTAAATAAATTTCCGTAAGGGTATAGGAAAAAATGAATTATACGTACAGTATATGAATGATAGTTACATGTAAGAAAACAAAATGCAGAGAAATCTATACTATTATTTGCGAAGTAAATTTTTGGAATCAAGCTCTCACGTTAAAAGTTAGAGCGGTTAATATCTATAATACCCTTAATGAATTTTCTAAATAATTAATTATATAATCAAAAACGAATTTTAATTAATAATATTAACTTTTTGGAAAATAAAATAATTCTTATATATTGTGTTGTTATCTTAAAACATATTTTTCAATTATAAAATTTAAAAATAAACTATAAAACAATTATAATAAATTCAGTGGTTAAAGTCAATGTTATCTTTAATAAATTTTAATTGATCTATACTATTATTTGCGAAGTAAATTTTTGGAATCGAGCTCTCACGTTAAAAGTTAGAGCGGTTAATATCTATAATACCCTTAATGAATTTTATATATAATTAATTATATAACCAAAAACGAATTTTTATTAATAATATTAACTTTTTTAAAAATAAGATAAGTCTTATATATTGTGTTGTTATCTTAAAACATATTTTTCAATTATAAAATTTAAAAATAAACTATAAAACAATTATAATAAATTCAGTGGTTAAAGTCAATGTTATCTTTAATAAATTTTAATTAAACATATATATCTAATTAGATTTTTGTCATATATATATATATATATGTTTGATTTAATTTTTTTGAAAACATAAAAAATAAGTTATTATGATGATTTTTGAATTAATAAAAAATAAACTAATAAATATTTGTTAAACGATTAAGCCCGCATATGCGGGCAAGACACCTAGTATTTAAGTAATACGTTAGAATAAAATAAATCTATACTATTATCTGCGAATTAATTTTTATTAACGGAGCTCTCATGTTGAAAGTTAGATCGGTTAATATCTATACTATCCTTAATAATTTTATATATTATTAATTATATAATCAAAAACGAATTTGTATTAATAATATTAACTTTAAAAAAAAAGATAATTCTTATATATTGTGTTGTAATCTTAAAACATATTTTTCAATTATAAAATTTAAAAATAAAATATAAAACAATTATAATAAATTAAGTAGTTAAAGTCAATGTTATCCTTAATAAATTTAATTAAACGTATATATTTAATTAGATTTTTGTCATAATTTAATTTTTTGAAAACATAAATAATAAGTTATTATGCTGCTTTTTGAATTAATAAAAAATAAACTAATAAATATTTTAAAAGCGATTAAGCCTCGTATATTCTGGCAAGACACCTAGTTTTAAAGTAAGACATGAACAAAATATTTGTAATAGCAATCGCTTAACTTTGGAAACTAAGACTATCATTAACCCCAGTCTCTTAATTGGGGTTCTTAGCTTCGGTTAAGAGACGATTCTTAGGTTTTCTTAGATTTTAACTAAAAAAAGTTAAGAACCGTCTCCTAAATAAGAGATATAAGACCATAATTAACTTCAGTCTCTTAACTGGGGTTCTAAACTTCAGCTAAGAGACGATTCTTAGTTTTTCTTAGATTTTAACTAAGAAAAGCTAAGAACCGTCTCTTAAATAAGAGATATAAGAGCCGTCTCTAAGTCGAAAATGTAAAAAGAAAAAAGTGTCAAACCATGAGTCAAGAACCCCGGCTAAGAGACCGGAGTTAATCATGCCTTCAGAACTGTTTCTTAACTAAAAAGTGTAAAAAACTAAAGAAACAAAAAATTAAATCATAAGTTAAGAACTCGACTAATAGATATGGGTTAATCATGTCCTCGCATTCTCGTAAACTTAATAAACTGAAGCGAGAACAAACAAAAAGTATTACTATTTTTTATAAAAAGGTATAGGAACTTAAAATGATTCAAACAAAATCTAGAGTTCTCACGTTCATTAACATGATAATATGATATACCACTCTAATATGTGGTCAAGACGCAAAAAAAAGGATACAAGTATGTCTAAGAATTATTTACATAATATTAACAAAAACTAAACTTAAAAAAAACAAAACTTTATACATAGATAATTGATCTTTATTTTTAAAGTGTATATATATATATATTTGAGTTTATTAGATGAAATTTTGTTATATTAGATAAATACAATATTCTTTTACTAACAACTTCAAATTTAATAATAATTCTTTAATAGAAAAATAACTATATTAAATCATGAAATTAACTTATGTATATATATGAGGAAAAAAAATATGTCAGTGGTTTTGCTCAACTAATAGCAATTTTGACATTATTGGTCAAAAAACTGTATCCCAGCTCGACGGTCACGCAAAACTAGGAGAAAAGTCAAATAAAATATGTAAACCGATCAAAATATTGAAAAAGTTTGTATCCATCAAGAGAATTAATTTCTTTTTTTATTCGCTATATAAAGAATTTATAAATACGAGTTAAAACACACACACACACACACATATATATATATATATATATATATAAATTTGGATAAATTATAGACATATAAGTTTGTTTTCTTTTTGTAAATTAAAAATATAAGTTTGTTTTCAAATAAAACGAAGTTACAATCATTTAAACATATATACAATTCGTTGTATGTATGTAAGAGCTAAAAGTGTGGGACTCACCATTTTACTGGAAAAACGAGGATGTCTGATCAAAGTTTGCTTTAATCCTTCCATAATAACATCTGGCTCGATCTTCTTCTTAACACCAATCACCGATATGACGTAACAATTAAACTCCGGAGCGTGGAACACGCGCGCCGCCGGACTAAGGGGTTGCTCATCTTCTTCTTCTTCGTCTTTCCTCATGGTTGTCTCTGGTATCTTAATCTCCATGGCTTGGTGTTCGATCATAAGTTCATAACCCTTTTTTCTCTCTTAACTTTATAATATTCTCACTTAATATAGCCTCCAATATTGTGTGCTAGGCCACGTTTCTCTTTATAATGTTTTTGGACGGTTGGGTCCACAATTTTACATACCAAACTTTAATAATATTTGTGGTTCCTGGTGTTTATATAAAATGTACCAATGAAAATTCAATATTTTGGAGATAATATAAGCATTTTAACGAATGGTAAGGAATTTAATGGGCTAGCTAGCTGCCTTGTTGTTTAGGTAATATGGGTTCTAAAACCTTCTTCCTTTTCTGAGATTAGAAATACCATTGATAAGAAAAAAAAAACATAGGGTGTGATTTGTGACCAACGGAACGAAAAGAAACATTTAATTCCTTATGATTCCCATAATAATACACCATTCATAAGAAATCAATTTTCATTTCTATTTTTTTTTTTTTCATTTTCATTTCTATTCTTTATCATTTTTTTTTGTAGAAAATAACAAAGCAAATTTATTCCTTATTGTAGTATAGTGGAGGCATCGAAGTAAGGTTCAGTGAAAAATGTGGGTGCAATTTAACCAAATAAGCCATTTCAACTGTTATGTCCAATGTACAATTTTTCAAATCAAAATAATTAGGGGTAAATTTTTCAAATCAAAATAATTAGGGGTACACGTGCCCCCATCATACTCTTTCACCTAGCTTCGTCCCTGGTTTTCTCTCTTTCTTAGCTTATTCTCTATCTCAGTTTTATCACAATATTAGTGTTGCAATCATTCTTAATGTTTGATTTTTATTTTTCATCCGGCTTTGAGATTCTGGCTTAATTATTGTTTTTAATTTTATGATGTTTAGGACTTTAGCTTTTTAGTGTGTGGGTTTTGTCTCCAAAAATTTATAACATGCCAACTAAGTATTCCATTATTGTATTTCACTTTATGTATTATCCGTTTTCGGTCACTAATTAATTTTTAATGAATGAAACATATTGAACTTGTGAATAACATAACCAACTAGTGATAACATGTGCCCTGCACAGACTAAGATGTAAATTAAATTTGTTTAATTTGATAATGATTTCAAATTAACCATGGAGATTACATGTATAAATCTTGGATGGTAGATTATGTAATTTCACTCCATCCACTTGTGTTTCGTCTCAATAGTTTTTTTTTACAACAAACGCCAACTCGATTTACTCAAATTTAAGGTGATCTGGATAACCAGACCGGAATAGAACAACTAATGTAACACCATTCTTTATGAAAAGATCTCGCATTTTTATCTAGAAAATCCAAAGTTTCATTATGCACTCTTGGGATATGAGATATCTTGAAGTTCGGAAAATATATCTTCAACATCTTTGTTGCCTCCAATTCAGTTGCAAAACTTGGCCATGTGTGAGGCTCCTTTATCATTGCGATCAGATCGTTACATTCCACTTCTGAATGTAAAGCGGTCTCTCACTGCCTTAAGTTTTGCATCCCAAAAAGTTGAATCCTCCCCAAACTATCCATCCAAACCCAACCACAACCACTGAACTGTGCCGTAGAGGTCCATGAACCATCCACCATATAAGTATTATCCAAACTTATGGCTTGGGATTCCTACATATTGTGCTCTTGTGGAATGGGTGTTATCATTTCATTTGCGTTAAACCAAGCTTGAAATTCACTTTCCACATATCTAACTAGCTCCAAGAGATCCTTGTATATCTCTCTAAAGAGTTTATTGTTCCAAACCTTCCAAATATACCAAATTATCGAGGGATAAGGATCTATGTCTAATTCTGGTTCGACGATGCTATTTTTCCTCCGGAAAAGATAATCCGTGTTGGAATAAATACTTGGTTGCGGAAAGATATTAGGACTAGATGGTGCCACTGATAGATACCATACTTGCAGATCTGGAGGACACTCAAATATGGTATGAGTAACATTTTCTTCTGGTTCTCCACATCTTAGACAATAATTACGTATCTCAAAATACGACAGTTCAGGTTCCTTGTTACTGCCACTTGTCCTGTTATCAATTGCCATATAAGATGACATATTTTCCGAGGTGCTTTTACTTTTCAAGCAAAATCTTGGAGTTTGGTAATATTGGATTCCAAAATCCCTTTCTCTTCCTAAGTTTTCAATAGATTTCGTGCTACCCAATTACCAGATTTAATCGTATATTGGTCGTTCTGTGTGTAATCTCAGCAAAAAGTATCATGGCGATGAGTTGAGCTTATGGACAAACTCTGTATAAGAGGTATGTCATGAGGACGACATAATTCTCTAGTAATCCAACATCCAATTCCTTTCATTCTCCAGTAATAAGGTCGCTTACTAACATTTTTTTATTCAAAACAGGAACAGAAGGTCGAGCATGCCTAGCTGGGGTGGTAGGGATCCAAGGGTTTTCCCACAGATTTACCTCATATCCAGAATGAATTTTCCGTCTAATCCACAATAGCAATAGTTTCCATGCTGCTGAAATACTGGCCCACACATATGATTGGTTGTTTACAGATCTTAGTCGCAAATGCGAACTCATTCTGTAGTATCTTCTCTTAAAACTCGAGCCACTAGGGAATCAGGGTATTGGAGAAGTCGCCATAGTTGTTTTGCTAATAGGGCCAGATTAAACTCATGGATCAACCTGAAACTAATCCCCCTCTCTTCTCTCGGTACGCAAAGTTTTTCCCATTTTGCCCAATGAATTCATCTCTTTAGTGGATTTGAGCTCCACCGGAATTGTGTTATGCCACTTGCGAGATTTTCACATATCTCCAGCGGGAGCAAGAAACTACACACAACATATATCGGCAGAGCTAACAATATAGACTTGATTAGAACTTCCTTTCCTCTTTTTGATAGCCATCTACCCGTCCATCCATTCACTCTATTCCTTAATTTGTCCTTGAGGAAAGCAAACATGTTGCACTTGGAGCCCGTGATATCTTCTGGAATTCCTAAGTATGTCCACATTCCTCCTTCATTCCGAATCCCAAGTGTATCTTTATTTTGTTGTCTCATATCCCGACCCACCCTCTTACCAAAGAGTAAAGATGATTTCTCAAAGTTGATACATTGGTCGGATGCTTGTCCATATTTCTTGACTACTTTTATTAATTCTTCACATTCACGGAGCTCCGCCTTACAGAAGAAAAGGCTATCATCACTAAAGAGAAAGTGAGATATCGAGGGACAAGCGCGTGTGACACGCATCCATGTTATCTTTCCTTGGTTCTCTGTTTGATAAAGAAGTTAACAAGCGCTTCCGTGCATAGAATAAAAATGAAAGGAAACAAATGATCTCCTTGACGTAGACCTTTCTCCAGAATAATGTTTCCTCTTGGTTGACCATTCATAAGTACCTTGTACTTAACCGACATGATACAACGCATTATCCAGTCTATCCAAGTTTCTGAAAAACCCATTTTTCTCATAACTGCTTCGATGAATGACCACTTTATCCTATCATACGCTTTACTCATATATGTCTTAATGGCCATCCTTTTATTTCGTCCACTAGGTTTATCCGGAGTGCATGGAACATCTCCTGAGAAATCATAATATTATCCAAGATTTGTCGTCCAGCAACAAAGGCTTACTGGTTTTTGAGATTCGATCTGTAAGAACTTTTTTTAATCTATGGCATAAGACTTTAGATATTAACTTATAACTACCATTCCACAAGCTAATGGGGGCGGAACTGAGACATTTTTTGTTAGCATGGTTATCTTTGGGATTAAGTAGATATTAGTGTCATTAAGACCATTAGCCATTGATCCTTCAAAAAGGAATTGATTAACCATATGAGTTAAATCCTCCTTTACGATATCCCATAATTTCTGATAGAAAAGAGCGGTCATCCCACTCAATGACCGGGCCTGTAAGATCATCATTTATTGTCTCTGTGATTGTAGATGATACTTAGATAGTGCATCTGCTATATCTTATGGGTTAAATGATTCAAAGATTTGACTAAAATAACTAGTAGCAATGGCTATCAGTCCTTTCTCATCCTCGACAACATTCCCAGTTGCATCCCTCAACTGAGTGATTCTATTCCTTGCTCTTCGTTGCTCTGTCAAAACGTGGAAAATTTTGTATTTCTGTTGCCTTCTCTTAGCCAAAATACTCGATTTTTTTGTTTCCAGAACATCTCCTCTTCTTTAAGAGCATCAGATAATTCCTGTACAGCCACTGCTGTTTCCTCAGTCGTAGTATCATCATTGTACAAACCCTCTACCTTCTCTTTAAGATCCTCCACTTGTTATGCTGAATTCAAATTGTGTTGTCTCCTCCACTGGCTTAAGGTTTTACGGCAACTCAAGATATGCTACATGATATTTACATCAGGAGGGAGATCTGAAGACTTTCATCCCTCGAGAATGACTTTCCTTAGTTCCTCACTATCCAACCATCTCTTATCAAATTTGTATTTTTTTGTTGGTTTTGTGAGAATTTCTGCTAGGACCGGACGATGATCCGATACCCATAACCTCATGTAATTTACCGCATAGTGAGGAAACTTCTCATACCAATCCTCATTTCCAACATCTTTGTTGAGTTGTTCTTCCAGCTCGTTTTCTTACACATGATAACATAATCCCAGTAAATGGAAACTCCAGCATACCACAATCGTACTTGAATATTGTCAAACACTGAGATCATAATTTGTTAATTTTTGGTGGCATCTGCAGATTATTGTTCGCATTCAAAGGTAATCAATTTTCTTAAAATGAAGTAAGTAATATAATAACACATATAATCTTCGATATACAAGTTTTTATATAAGTTTTGTCTTTCCATGTTGTACGAATAGTTCATTAGATGTTTTAATTACGTTTTTAGAAGATATTAAATGATTGAACACCAAAGGAAATAGTTAAATGGTTATTTGTTATCAAATAATAATTTGGAGATATATACTGAAGTATTGAGTGGTCCATTCAGTGGGACTCTTGTAATAATCTTAGTGAAGTCGGTCCAATAAAAAGGGAGGGCTGAAGAGCGCTCTCAGCTTGACATGTAAACATGTTTTTTAAGGTTATCTTTTAACCAATGATTCAAGATTAATATATAGAGGAGTAGTTTGGCTATACACATTCATTTTCTTTGCCTCGTAAATTAGGTTAAAATTTTGTATGTTCTTTGTGAGGGAAAATAACAAAAGAAACATTACTAACAAGCTTTAGAAGTCTTTTTTAACAAAATAGAATATCAAATTAAATATTTTGTCCAAGAATTAATAAGTGCAATAAAAATGAAGAAAATAATATTAAAAAGAAATTTGGAATAAGCAAAATTTGTCGAAAAGAAACTGACTACTTTAAAAGAGACTAGTGCCATATTTATTTTTATAGACAACTAAATTTTGATCCGTGCTTTTGAAGCACATGTTTTTCTTTGGATTGGAAACAAACTTTGTGAATTAGTATTTTGGAACTGGTGTACAGTATTATGTTACAAAGTCGTTATATCAAAAAGGGTATTTGTTTAAAATTATATAATTTATGAATTAGTTTATAAGACTTTGTATGAACACTCATATATAACTATATTTCAGGCCTGAATATTTTACCGGATCCGAAAAACCAAACCAAAATCGACCTAGAAATATAGTTGTGGTCTTGGTCTAGGGAAAAGTACATATTTGATTTTTTTTCTTTGACCTGCGGTCTCTGTTCGATTATGGGTCTTATCCGACTCTTATCCGAGACCCGATCGGGTATCCAAAGTACACAAAATGTTTTGTGTATATTAGATATATTTGGGTATTTCAAATATGTTTTGGTATTAATTATGAATACTTGTTAAGTTTCAGATTCGGGTTTCCGATCATAGTTTCGAGTTTCTGGTAAAATTTCAAAAAAAATAAAAATAATTTGGGTATTAGGAAAATTGTAAAGGTATTGGTTCCTGAGGTCAGCTTTATGGTAAACTTTTGGGATTATTTTTGTGTATTTGCATATTTTTTAGGTATTTGTTTGTGTTTTAGATATTTTTTTCTTGTTTCAGTATTTTTGAGTTTTGAGGTACTTCGGATCTTTTTCGAGTCCTAAAATACCCAAGTTAACTTGTATTTCTTACTTATCTAAAAATTATAAATATTTTTACAGGTATTTGAATAATGGATCCGGATCCACCCTTAAAATTTGATATGTATGTCACGTGACCTTGTATTGTTAGAAAAATATAAAGTAAGACTAATAATTAGCTAATGAATAGGTGCAAAAACTTTGTTCGAGTAGATTTTTGGATAATTTTTTTAAATAGTATTTAATCATTTTCTGTATTCTGTTTTGAAAATCCTATATATAATATATTATTAACAAAAAAACTATTAGAAGATAAGGTAAATATATATTTCCTAACTTGAGATACATCATTCCGTAGTCATAAACAGATTGATCAAACCTTTTAATTTGACATGTATCTCATGTTATCTTGTATTGTTTTGTGAAATATTAAGTAGAACCAAAAAAATAATTAGTCAATAAAAAAGTTCAATAACTTTTAAAATAAATTTTTAGTAATGATTCTGTTTTAATATTATAGATATGTTTCGAAGCTTTGGCATGGAATCTCATATGTAGGCATTTGAAAGAATGGTCTTCAAAGGCTTTCCTGTAAGACCGGTCCATTCAAATATATAATAATGTTATAGCGGTCGATTTGTGGTTCTGGTGATGCTCATACATCTTCCAACGACTAAACTATGAGTTACTACTACTTTTAAAATTCTGAAAAGTATTACAACTTGTTCGAGTTCATCTCCGCAGAAGTAGATAGACTACTCTTTTTATATATTAAAACGACTTTTTCTTTTTGGTTGACAGCTACTGTACGACTTAAATTCATTAATCATAATCAAGAAGATTCGTATAACAAGATGACCGTTACACAGAAAACGCACAAAATTGACAACGTCGTCATCGATAATATTTTTTCCTGTTTATAATAGAGAACATTAATTCACCGGATGGCCGAAATATCCACACGCATAAGCATTGGACAAGTGTCTGCCCATATAATAATCAACGATAATGTACATTCATGGTCTAACACGACACGACGTTTGCGAATGCATTGATCTAAAAAAATTAAATATCTATAAATTTTCTAACCAAAAAAAAAAAAAAATTAATATCCACTAAAAACGAAATATGTCATAAATACTAAAAATTTCAAGGTTTGATATCAAATCTATTCTGTTATTTTATACAAATAAAAATATCATTACTATTAAAACAAAAACAATTTTTATATACTTACAAATAGTCTAAGTTTGAACATACATTTATATTATTTCTACTTATATCTAAAACTTATACATATCACCACAAGCGATAAAATCGCAAAGAAGTGATGGTTGTTGACGACTGACCTTTTCTCGCCACCGGCGTGGTGGCGTAGTACTCCTTTGGAGCGTCATAACTATAAGTGAAAGCCCAACTCAAGTAAAAGAACAAGCCCAACTTATTGACAAAGTAGAGAGACCCAATTTAACTTCAAAACCCAAATCCTTGCTTACTCACAACTCTTCAATAGTCTTCTCCTACACTTTTAGAGCAAGACAAAAATGTAAAGGCACATGCAATTATGCATCTAGTTTCCTGTAAAACAAAAGCAAGAAAGAAAGCTCACCTGACAGCTCAGCATATCCTCATCCGTAACGATTATGCGCCGCTGAATCAATCTGTAGCCTGTGACCTGTGTGTAAACCCCTAGGATGAGCTCATTATAAAAGCAAAATGTATGATGTATTGAACAAGTTAAGCAAGCAATAACAAGAAAATATACTTTCCTTCTATGTTTCTTAGTTCTTTCAGGAATCATTGTTGGAATCTGGACTGCTCGACGGCTTGCTTGTTTCTTGTCCGAAATTATTTTTCTCTCCGATGTGCAAAAAAGAGAGATTATGAGAATCAATCGAGATACCAAACAAACCCTCACTAGTCATTTGCTTTACACGCTGATTATGCAGGTGGGTATTGTTCTGTGACTTTTTAGTTTCTTAGTGTGTGGCTCGAGAAGCATTATCATGATTCTTATGTGTCGGACAGTTCGGTTAACTGAAAAACTGTTGAACTGAACCGACACAAATTACAGTTTGGTTTGGTTTGGGTTGGTTTAGTTTGGTTTTTCAATTATGTTATCAAAATGAACTGAAGTTTTAAACTTTTATTAAAAATTCAGGTAATTTTAGTTATATTCGGTTAGTTTGGTTAGATATATTGTGGTAAATCGGCTTAGTTTAAATTTATAAATATCTAATTAGTTGATTACCGAATTGATAATCTAATTAATTTTGAAAAAAATGTTCAATCAGTTCAGAACTATGACTAAACATGAATTGAAAACTGAACATTTTGATTTGGTTCCGTTCAGTTTAAAACCGCATGTCTAAATACGAAGCTTTAGATTTTGTTTTAGTTGGTACGAAACTGGCTCTATCAAAAACGGAGGAAATCTAATCTTAGCCTACCCACATTTCTAGATAAGAGATCACATTCTTGGAAGATAGTGATGGATAGTAACAAAATCTACGAATGGTTCAAAATTGGATTATAAAAGAAAAGAAAATTAATCTTCTGTTAACCCAATTTCTGTGGTCTTAAAAAGATCACCATTGTTAGAGTCAAAATCGGTCATGACGGAATCAATGTCTGAAAGTCCGTCAAAATCGGCATGAACGTTTTTACGAAAAGTAATCTTCGTAAATAAATTTTTACGAAGAGCCTTGCGTTAAAATCTTATTCGAATCGCGGTCGAACCAAATACAGATTGTCCCAAGACAACGGACACGTATCCGACTGGCCATGGACGAGCTCGAGCATGATAATCGGACCGCGGACAAGCCAAGCTCGATCAATACGCGGAGACCAAGCATGCACATGGCTCGGTCGCTACGTAATGACCTCGAGCCAAGCTCGGTCGCTACGTAGCGACCGAGCACGTGTACCGCTCAGTCGTTACGTAGCGACCGAGTTCGAGTCAAGCTCGGTTGCTACGTAGCAACCGAGCACGCGTACCGCTCAGCGACCGAGCACGCGTACCGCTCAGCGACCGAGCACGCGTACCGCTCAGCGACCAAGCACGCGTACTGCTCGGTCTCTACGTAGCGACCGAGCACACCCACGGCACGGTCGCTACGTAGCGACCGAGTTCAGAACTAAGCTTGGTCAATACGTAGTGACCGAGCACATGCACATTTCGATCGTTACGAAGCGATCAAGCTTTCCTAAAACGTCGATATGACGCGAATCCATGCATTCTCGTCTACTCTTTAATGCTATCTCCCGAAGATCGTAGCTGAACCATTTCATGTTCTCGTTATTCGAAGTCATCAATCAAATTTTACGACAAAAACCGTGGAAAATTTGTTTTTATCGAAGAAACCGTAATAAACGTTTCGAGTCAAAAGACGGTCCAAAGAGACCTAAGTCATGACTCGAAGCCCACTTACGACTTCTTAACCAAAAGCCCATGAGCCGTATGATGGTTTATGCTTGGTTCGCAAGGAAAGATAAATGTCAAGTTTCCGCGGATAAATATGAAGTTTTCGAAGATAATCACGAAGATCGGGAAAAACATAATATCTCCATTTTTGAGCTATGACAGCTTAAGGGTAGAAGGGGAAAAGCGTAAACCGACCTAGGAGCGAGTATATAAGGAGTTCTAGGCGAGAGGCAGAGGAAAAAAAAAACTTTTCGGAGAGAACTTAGCACTTAGAGCAATTAGGCAACTTTCCGTTTTTGTTATTTCGAGCTGCGACTCAATTAGGATTAGCCGTCTTAGCGTTGTTAGAACTAGAAATCTCGCCGAGAGATCTCGAGTCCAGGCTTATACCTTGTTGTAAACGCTCATACACAAATTCGGAATAAGCTTCTCTTTGCTCTCTTTTTACGATTTCTTAAACTTTCTGTTGTTATCTCGTGTTCTGATTGCTTAGAGTGTGGTATTAGCAGATATTCGAAAACTCTGGGAAACTAGAGTTTTCATACTTTCCTAATTTAAACGGAAATCGACAGTGCGAATTTCGGTTCCCACAACCATCAATTTTAGTTATCTAGAAAAGTTCATAAATCAAAAAGAAGCTAATGATTTGAAGGTTTAGTGTTGGCATCTGAGATAGCAATTGACATATATATGTGTGAGGAGTGTTGTGTCTATAAAAAAAGATGATGAATAAGTGAAGAACGAACACTCAAGAACAAGAGAGAAAAGAGGTTGTAAATCCAGAAAGTAAAGAGAGAGAGAATGTAGATAATTGTATGTAAGAGAGAGAGAGAGAGTATATGAAGGATTTCTCCTTAGTTTATTATTCTGCATACATTTGAATATATAGACTGATAAGACAAAGAAGAAATGAATAAACAAAGACTAGAGGGGCCACTTCCAAAGACTCTAAGATTCAAATTCAAACTCTTTTGTCTCTAAGGGTCGAATGAATAAGTTGCCGTGGATGGGTTTCCTTGGAAATAAATTACGTGGATGAATTCCCGTGGATATGTTGGCTTGGATCATGCAATGACTCTTTTTTTTTGGTCATGTTTTCTTCATTCCAACAACTAAGTCATTGCTTCTTCCTTCTTCATTTCAACACTCCTTCTCAATCTTGACCATAGAAGATCCTTGGACAAGCTTGGAACCTTGAAGAAGCTCCCTCATTAAAACCTTAGCAAGAAAACCTTTTGGGATCAAACCTTGCTAAGGGAAAAAGAGTAGAGTTCAACAAGGCCTAGGGATTGGCCAGTGAGTCCAAGGAACTTCAGATTACTCATGGTAGAGTCTTTAGACTCTGGATCATGGCCTAACTTGTGCTGAAAGAGTGAACTCCACAACTTGCACACATCAACTTCTTGGATCTCTTCTTTACGCTAGTTTGATGTCTCCCCCTCTCTTCTGATTACTCGCCATCTTCAAAGGGGTTTATGGACCACCAGCTTCTACTACAAAGAGCCCCAAGTACTTTGAAATCTCTACTGTAGCCTCTCTTGAAGCTTCATCAATCAGGTACAAGCACACATGTTAGGGGCTGATTCATAGTTTCCCAACTGAAGGTAACTATTCTAAATCCATGTAGAAGATGATCCATAGCTTCCAACCAGAAGGTAACTGTTCTAACTCTATGCCTTGGGATGATCTATAACTTCCCCAGAGAAAACGTTTTTATTGGGTACCGCGTACAGTAAGGAGAAATACAGTTTTTATTTATTGATATTATTATTATTATTGCAGGAAATAGATCTATAAATAAAAGAGAGAAGATTGAAATGTTAGTGACATTCACGTAGAATACAATAAGACCCTCCATATTTTCATTCGAGCGACAGATTTTGAAAAGGTGTTATTTATTTTCATTTTAAGATTATTTTGTAAGTTTGCAAATAATTATGTGCTGATATGTAATTGTTTGTTAGAATCATATATATAAGACCATCTCCAATGGTTTTCCTCATTTTTTTCCCTCAAAATGAAGTAAACTCAAAATGAATTTGTGATTTGCTCCAATGGTTCCTCTCATTTTCTTCCTCAAATTTTATTATATTCATTTTTCAACTTTTTATATATTGCAAAGAACACCTTTATTTTATAAGATTTTAGATTATTTTCACTTATTTTTAAATTATACAATTTAACCAAACTTCAACTTGTAAAAAGCAAGTATTTATTACCTACAGGCTCTTGAATAGTTTGTACTATGGTAGACCATTTTGGATATATTCCATCAGCCAAATAATAACTCATATTATATTCTTTTCCTTGAATGACATATTGAGCAGGATGAGCAATACCTTGAGAAAGATTGGAGAAAAGATGAGAAAATTCTTACACATTGATATCATTATTGGTGCCCGGCATACCAAAATATGTATGTCATATCCAAAGATCATATTGGGTATAAAGTTATAAAAGTTATGTTTAGTGTTAATGTTTTGTTTATGCATAAAATAAAGATTGTCATTAAATAAATGATCATTATGTAAATAAAAAAGCTTGACATCAAAATGAGGTTGTGAATAGTGTTCCCTCAAATTTGATGGAATACTGTTCATATACTCATTTTTTCCTCAGTATGATGTACCACTAGAAATGAATTTTTCTTATTTTTTGATGTTTTTTCTCATTTTGATGCACCATTGGAGATGCTCTAATGGAGCTCTTTCCTCTTTTCTTAGAGCATCCACGTTTGCATTTGTTAATGATTGTGGGGTCCATTTAATGTTGATTAAGTGTGGTCGTTTTGGTTTAGTCTGGTCTGATTTGTGTTCTCCGCTTTTAGTTCCATAAATGAGTAAAACTCTGCCTGTTTCAAGTCTCATCGGATTAGGACTTCAATGTCCTCTTGGCAGAACTCAACCTGGTTGTCTCCTCTTTAATGGTCCTCTACTCATCTCTTCACCTCACCCTATGTTATCTCTTCACCTCCCTGAGGTTCAATGTATTTTTTTTTAATTTGGCAATTAATGTCGACGCCTCTGTTTCCTTAAAATCTATATATATATATATATCAGGGGGTTGAGAGTAGAAGGGATATTCAGAACCTCTATCAGATTCTCATTTTCTTAAGCGTTTAATTGATCTCAAAAATGTCTTCCTCCGATACCGTTCTCGCGCAATCAGGCTTTGACGCCGTCCGTTGTCGGAAGATCTGTGGAATCACTCTTATCCTCCTTGATGAGAAGGTATTGCAAAGAACATGTTTTTTTTTGTTAGATCGTTATTTTATTGAAAAGCTGATGGTAAGCCCAGAAGTGAAGCTGATCTTCAGGGTCATTCATTTATGATAAGCCCGGAACCCTGCCTACTAATTGGCATAGATGCTCCTAACTGATTATGAACAAATCTTTCTAATCCTCTAATAGACAGTGGTTCTTCAAATGGAGCTTGCAAACTAATAGAGCTTACTATGATACTTTGCAGGCTTCTCACGTATCCCCATCTACAAGGTACACGAGAGGCTAGGGCTCACAAAATTCATTGGTTTGTTTCTGTGAATCTTTGCAGGCTTCCTTACGTACTATGCATATGAGTTTGTGAGCTAAGCTTGCTTGATGAATTGCTTGGCAATTGGTTACCTTTTGATTAATAGAGTTGGATCCTATTTGCAGGCTTACATCACCGCACAACAACCATGAGTTTATTCCCTTGTCAAGCTTTCATGGCCTCAAGATTTCAAAACCTAACCCATTTATTTGTTTCCTCTGCAAGATTTTCTAGCTCATCTTCTTGTCTCCCCAAGTAAGCTGACCTCAAAATGACACATACTACTACTACGCATGATCTGTTTCAAAACATGATCTATAGTAAAGTTAAGAGTTATTTTTCCTTTTTGACGAATTTACGATGATATTTTGAAACACAGATTTGTGAGGGAATGACAACACATGTGGCTGATACGTCTGCCATTTCTCAGCTTCAAGTCAGAAACAGTACTGAAAAATGAAGTTAAGAAGAGAAACCTTTTTATAACATTTTCCTTCGCTTTCTTCAAGAGTGAGACCCTTGTATCATGCACAATGAATATCAAGAAGAGAGAGAACGCATATCACCCAAATCCACAGATCAGTACTCAAGCTCATGCAGAAAAAAAATACCAGGTGAGCGAAAACCTCCAAACTTAATTGTTCGTATTTATAGTGATCTTTAGCTCATAAAAAATATTTAATATTTGAGTTGGTCAGCCGAGAGCTATATGAGAATCTCTAGAGGGAGCGTCTCAATAGATCTGCCATGTGAGTCCAAGCCATGTTCAGGTATATGCAAGCTCAAGAGGATGAAGCTCATGTAAGATTATGTTTTAATTTTATCATTCTCTGAACCTCTCAGTTTAGAAAACACACACACACACACTCTAAATGATACTTGAATAAACAGAGAGTATTTGTATATGGTGTGATCCCATTGGAGTGTGAGTGTGCAAGATATTTGATCAGAATGGTGGCTATGGATATGTCAATCTAAGATATTGATATAGTATACTACTCTTGCCCATCTTTTGCATGATTTAAGAATGGGGTTTCCTCAACGTTTTAGATAGGAGTTGACCTTTTGTAACTATTGATCATCTTCTTCTTTGCAAATACTTTAAAAAATTAAGTCAATTGACATACTTTAATTCCCACTGATTATATATATACTTTTATTATTTTAATCATTTTTTTTGTTCCTATATATGATGGAAGTTCAGAAGATAGCGTAGAGGTTAAGCAGCAGACTACTGAAACATGAGTCAAGACGCTTGCTGCGGCATATTGTGAAGGATGTTCCAAACAATTTACTGAGGCATATACCCTTGAGAACAATGAAGGCAAGCCTGTTACTAACTCTAGAGAAATATTGAACAGTAGGGTACACCACCAAATGCTCAACAATGGGGTATACCACCAAATGCTTCACGATGGGGTATGTCACCAAATGCTTCACAATGGGACACACCACCAAATGCTTCATAGTGGGGGCTTTCATCAAATACTTCAGGGTGGAGACCATCAAGGACGAATCCAACAAATACTCAATACGGATTTTCAGTTGGAAGTGAAGCAGAAATTGTGACGAATACTCAGCAAGAAAATAATGCAGCAGTAGGAACTTCGCGAAATGATAATGATTGATGGCCATATTTCATATACACCTAGACCAGGAGGTTAATTCAACATATAAGAAATATCTATAAATATAAACGAAAGTCACCAAAATTACTCTGAAGAAGATTAGTTTTTTGATAGTCTTGTTTCTATATTTTAGCTTTTTGTTGCGAAAGATTGATATTTTTTAGTCTTTTAATCATTTTTATTTGGTTAGAAAGATTTATATTTACTAATGGCTTATTTCAGTTTATTTTTAATATTTCATGCTTTTCGTATATGTCATTTATGAGCACAAGACATACACAATCTAAGTTACGAAGAGAGAGTTGAAATGTGGAATTTGGAAAATGAGCAGTTTGAAGAGTTAATAATCAATCCAACATTGACTTACTATCATCGCTATTTTGAAAGGGGACCAGTGCAAACCGATAAAGGTTTAGGATGGACAAATATTTGGTGACGACTACAAGAAGATGATGCTACTGTCTGCAGTTATTACGAATGACATTTCTGTGTTTCTCGTCATTGCGTAATATGCCACAAACAAATTATGGTCTACAACCAACACTCAATGTAAGTATTGAAGAGAGAGTGGCTATGTTTCTACAGATATGTGGGCATAATGAAGTTCAAAGAGATGTTGGTTTGAGATTTGGCCAAAATCAAGAGACGATTCAAAGAAAATTTATGGAAGTTCCTAGGCCGACAGAAATATTGGCATGTGATTATATTAGAACCCCAACAAGACAAGAGCTAATGCAGATTCCTGAAAGACTTCACTCAGATCGCAGATATTATCCATTTTCAGTGGATTCTTAGATCTATGGATGAGACTTATGTATGCGTAAAAGTGGAGCATGAGTTACAACGAATGTACCGGAATCGACATGATAATGCATCTTTGAACATCATGGCTATATGTGATTTGAATATGTTATTCACATATATATGAAATAGAGCACTGGGATCTTGTCACGATATTGATGTTCTGGCAATGGTACAACAAAACGATTATGAGTTCCTTTTGCCTCCATGAGATAAATATTATATCGTTGATTCAGGCTATCCGAACAAGCAAAGATTTTTAGATCCATATAGATCATCACGAAATGGAGTTGTGAGATATCATATGTCTTAATTCAAATCTGGTACTGCTCTTAAAAATAAACAAGAAATATTCAACCGATATCATGCGTCTTTGCGTTCCGTTATTGAGAAAACATTTGGAGTTTAGAAGAAAAAATGGAGGATTCTATCTGCTTTTTCAAGATACAAAATACAAGTGCAAAAAAGAGTGGTAATGACTACAATGAGATTACATAACTTTATCAAAATATTTAACTACGCAGATGACGGTTTTGCAAATACGATGCTAGATACAAGACTGAACAACATATATTTAGAATATGACGTAGTTGATACAGAAGAACTTGATGCGACCCACATAGAGCAAATGACACAAATAAGAGATAATATTGCAAATATATTGTGGGAAAATCAAAATAATCGATAATGATTTTATTGTATTTTATTTACTTTTTTATTTTATATATGTAATTTAAAATTTTAGTTCATATGAATTTTGGTATTTAAATTTCTAAATAATGATAATAAAATTTCCAACATAATTACATTAAATAGAAAATTTCAATTTAAATTAAATTGATTGTGTTGCCATATATGTTTTAACATTTTTTCAAATTTTGTTTAATTGTTCAGTTTTGCAAACAATATATTTTCACCAATCAACACAATTCTGCACCGCTAATTTAACCAAATCCGCACTTGTTCCGCAAACCACTTGAACCGTAGTTGGACCGTACCGCACTTTAATTCCGCACTGCTTATTTTATCAAAACCGTGTTACCATTTGGACCATATATATATAGATAGATGATAGATGATTTTCTAAGGTAGATTTTTGAAGTCCTTTTCGATATATATATATATTTGTTTAAACTGAAATTTGGAAAATCATTATAAGATAATTTGCAATTATCCATTTATAGTTATATATATATTATGCTTGTTAGAAAAATATTCCCATGCAAAGCATGGGGTAAATACTAGTTTTAAATAAAGTACAAATATATCAATAAAATTCTTTGCAAATTTTCTTTCAAAGTTTATTCATAAATTTTGAATAATCAAGTGTTTTAACTAGTTTATGTTCAATTAATATTATCGACAATACATTTAATAACTTATGAGAAGTATTCTAACGTAATAATTTTTGTTGAATTTTAGTTTAGAGAAAAACTATAAATTAAAATGATATTGTTTGACATATGATTATAAACCATTTGTTTGTTTTTAAGCAATTCGACTGCTTTCACAGTTTTGTTTGCAACTTTTATCAAATAGTAAAGTTATATATACATATTTTGTCGATATTGAAGAATAATTATAATTTAATCAGATCATTTTTAAGTAAATCCAATTTATATAATGTTAGTGAGTATTTTTGTTGAGAATTTCAAAGAGCAAAAATATTTTAATTCTAATTTTATGTTTGTGTACATTTTATAATTTGAACATATTATAAAATTTATGACAAACGATAAAGAAGATAAATTTATATAAACACTGATAGATACATCAATTCCAACAACAGTTAGTGAACAATGTAGAACATAGATAATTCAAAAAATGGTCAATTTTGAATTAGTAGAATACAGTAAGAACATTTTGAATTAGTAGAATACAGTAAGCGCATCTTGCTTTTAAAAATAGTATGTGTGGATTCATTACAAAATTTAGCATGATTACATTATAAGATTAACAGTTAGACTTTATGCTTCTGTGGCATGTGCAAGCTGGACTAGTTCAGGCTTTGAGAGTTGTTTTGCATACTGGGCGATGATTTCTTGACGGGTTGGCAAGTCCAATCATTATCATGGACTCAAACCGGCTACAGATATACACAAAGGACACTGGTCAGGATACTGCAGCCACGAGTTGAAACCAGTGTAGAAGGTTTTATTGCTTTACCTGATCAAAGCGGGATCAAGATCTTATTTTCTATTGGTTGTGGCAATCACAACCACTTTTTTGTCCTGTTCAAATCCATCAATCTGCAATAACATAGACAAAGCAACTCCAACATACAAGTAATAGCTCGTCTCTAGTTGTGCGTATTACCTGCCTTAGTAGTACATATAAACCTCTGTGTGTTTCTTCATGCATCACACTATCACGAGAGATAGAAAAAGCAGCGATCTGAAATGTGACTTAGACAAGTCAATTTTTCTTATTCGTAGATATATTTTGAACGGAGCAATATTTACTTCACCTCATCAAGAAATATGATTGCACCATCAGAGATCTCATTTGCTTGTGAAAACACAGCCCCAAGAAGCCGCTCGCTTTCACCATAGTACTTTGACATTACAGCTTCAAGCGGCACATACAACAATGGTATGTCCTGGTAAATAAATTGTAAGAGGTTAGAGCTCAAGATTCAAATCCTCAAAAGGTTTAAGGGACACTCACCGCTTGATTAGCAATGATGCGCACAAGATATCTTTCCAGTTCCTAAGGTTAGAGTTTAATGGACTATCAGATCAAAACTTGTTTCGATAAAAAAATGCTCTCTCTTCATTTTCTTACCTGGTGGGCCCTCAAACAGCACAGATCGGGGTCGGTTTGTTTCAAATTTATCTCTCTCTGCATCATGATAAGAAGCTAATATATGTAAACTGAAGCTTAGCGCTTTTGCTGATCATATCCAGCAATAATGTCCCATGATATCTCGTCGATAGAATCTTCTCCAAGAGGTTTGTTAACTCCATAGATTATCACTCCCATCGATTCCAATTGAGAAATAGTTTTGTCTGTAGTGGCTTCACGTACGCTACCTCTACCTCCACTTGCCTTATCTTGTCCACGTTTTGTTCCAGCTACTTGCAAAGCTGAAACAAAAGCCTCGAGTTCTTCAGTAGTCGAGCTTCCTTTCTTTATGAACTCAACTTCCTGAAACAATTTGTAACATCATTAAGATGTTTTTCAAACAAAGAAAAACCAAAGAATATTTGAAATTATAGTCTTCATCCGAACGAGAAATGAAACTTACCACTTTATCAAAGTGAAGTAAGGAACCTAAGATAAGAATGCACAAATCTTCATCTGATACATCCTCACTTGCTCCAGACTCCTTCTTCTTCTCCGCACTTCGAAGTGTTATTTGCCAAGCCACTGGACTGGGGTAACAAGAAAGGAGTAGCGTTTCAGCTTTATGATATCCATCTAACACTTGCTTGTCCCAAGAACGCAATATCATGTCTGAACCACCAGTGTGATCCAATGTTTGCTATTAATTGTGCAACTTCACAAGTAGAAGGAGCTTTAAATTTCAAGGTAATCTACAACACAACACATTCTTAATCAAAATCCTGCCTTTAAAAACCTTCCAAATCACAATCAATATTGATCTTATTCTTTAAGAGATCACTGCAGAAACCTTTTGGTCCCTGACAGAGACATTGAACCGTGGGCAAGAACAATATTGAGAGCCTTTACTTTGTATTGGTTCTTGGATTCGAGTTCCTTCTTTCCTGGCAATGTCTGCATAGTTTGGTGGAGGATTTGTAAGGACAGATGACTTGCCATTAGCCTGCATTAAGATCAAATTGTAAACTATGTTACACACAAGGAATAATTCATCTATCAACACGGGTGATTCAGTTTCTTATGTATTTAAAAACCTCATCTTTCTTTCTTGGAAATGTCTACATAGTGTTGTGGAGGGAGGATCTATGGGGGAAGATGACTTGTAATTAGCCTGAAAGCGGTCAAGTTTCAAACCATAATCAGAAAAACGTAACAGTGTCTTATATAAAAACGACTACCTGATGTTGTGTGTGACAAAACTTCATCAGGATCAGCATAAGCTACTCCAACGCTAAAGAGAGCACCAAAAAACTGCAGGCGCCATAGAAAACCATGGAGAATTGTTTAAGGTGCTGCAAGATCTCAATACATCACTCTTGTTTTGAATTACTCTGCTCAAAGGTTCCTAAGAACATATGAAAGTCGAATCATAGCTTCTCGTGCTCTCAAGTTCCCATTTTCAAACCAACTAGAAGAATTCATTCGAACCCATCAAGAATCAGAAGATCATCACAAAAATTTGTAAGAGACTCTTGAATCAGACAGTGTAAGAGACCAATTGGATTTGCCTCTACACAATTTCTCGAAGCTGTTAAGGGTTTATGAGGATTTTAGTAAGGATTTACAAAAAAAAAATTTATGCGATTACAGAGAAACTTTCCATAGATAACCAACCGGTTCTTATCAATAAAGCACTTTAAGATGTGGTATATATGGTATGCGCCGGTTTAAATTATTTCACTATTAATTATTCTCTATTTCATTTTAATCCATGTTTAAGATTGAACATGTGAATCCGTAAGAGTCTATGTGTTATTTGATTGATACTTTAAGATGTGTATATCATGGTTTTTACCGGATTTTGATTATCACATCGTTTTATAGTATTTTTGATTATTTTACAATCTTGTACGAGAGTCATTGAAGGTTTAGGTATGATTTGTAATTGAAAAGACTTTTGGAGAATTTTGGAGCTTAGTTAGATTTAAAACTGAAAAATGTATGTTGGTATCAAAGAAAGGTACTAGTTTCAGTCGATATTGTGATTACAACCAACCAACGAGTTTTTAAAACTTTCCGGAAATTGTAAAATCAGCCCAAAAGTTTGTTTTTATTTGCAAAGAACTCCAATTCGTTTTTATACTCTATTTTTGGATTTTAAAAATTTCAACATATATTGTATCATACTTTGGAGCGAGAGATTTTGTAGAAGGAAGTCAGAACTCATACTTCTGAGAGAAGATTTTGAACTCCTTTAATTCTTACACTTGTTTAATACAACTGTTTTAGATAATGATTTATGTTTCTGCTATTATGTCTAAGTATTTCACTTATTAAATTTAGTATTCGTCAAGGGTTATTGATGAATTGTTAGATTAATCATACAATTAGGGTAATCTTGTTGTTATTCATTCATATCTTCATACAAATTTTAGTTTAGTCACTTGGAACTTAAATCCTAGAATAATTAATAGATGCAAAAGTATTATTTATTTCCTTACATGAATCTTGAGTGACAAAAAAATCTATCTCTAAAAGAATTATGTTTAGGTATTTTTGGAGCTGATCAAACTCATACTTAATACTTGTTTGGATTGATTAGATTTTCATAGAAATTTAGAATTCTTGATTTAGAATAAATCAAAATAATATTTATAAAAGATCCAAATTAGAATTACTTTTAGTGAAAATTTAGGTCAAATTAATCAGTGTTTGATAATGTAGTGTGATGATTAGAAATAAACTGAAGATGCATTTGTTTGATTAACCAATTTTGATTTTTGTATTAAACACTAAATAAAAAATGTGTGTAAGAGAGAACGATTTGTGATTTGACAAAATTATGGAAACTTCATTTTTTTTGTCTATTAACCTGGTCATAACCATAATTCTAAACAAACCCAACCATAAAAGTCATAATCAAACCTCACAACCCCCATAATAAAGCCAATTAAACTTAATGACTCTTTAATCAACTTATAATCCAAATGACTAATCTTTTGAGCCTAAAACTTACAAGTTTTAGAGATTTCCAGCAGAGCTCATTTGTCATCATAGCTAAATTGCTCCCAGGACATCATAAGTTGTGTTTCGTAGCTAAATTGCTCTTCTGAATTCGAGCTCACTCTCTGTCTCTCTCCTCTTGTCCAGACACTAACTCTCCTGTTAGATTTGAAAAGAAGGTTACACCGAGGGTATTCTGAGAGTCTCATCTCTTGAGCAGTTATCCTTCTCAACCATCGAACAAACTCATCTCTCACAGGTTCATCATCATCATCAGAGGAACTTTCCTCTGCATCCATAGCTTTTTGGCCAGAGGAGGATCATGGTTCCACCTCTCCTGATTCTGACCCAGTGAGGACATGCCCAATGGTAACATAGTTAGGGTTTTAAAGTTGCTGAAGAAAACGTCTCAAGAAATTTTGAAAGCAAAACAATATAGTTACAACATACAACGGAAAGGAATTTGTACCTTGCACTCTTTAGATCACGATGACAAAAATTAGATGAAAATAAAACAGAATACATGTAAGAATATCCAGAACAAAAATCCAAAACTTTTACAAAATTTTGACAGGTTAACCAGAGAAGGATAATGCAGAATATCAGACATAAACGCTTAGTAGGAACAACATGAGATCCATATCCCTTCTTCATGATCCTTTAGTCAATCTTTTCATTGGTAATAGGAGTAGCCTTGTAACTTGTTCAAGGCATAACCACATAATCAACGCTTGCTGAGCCTTGTAACCTGTTCAAGGCATAACCACATAACCATCTGCCTTTTGCTGAGCCTTTCAACGCTTGGTGTACCCTACCTTTCCAACTGTATGCAAGCTACAACTGTTTCCTTTGCCATTTTTGTCATTAGAGTAGGGAGCCGCTTTGCTTTACCGATAAAGAAGATATCTTCTTTGACTTTGATGATTTTCCAAAAGCACAATCTTATTTCCTCTTCTTTCCCTTTATTTTGGACAATGACTTCGTCTTCAAAACAGCTTGCGACATCACCATGCCATTGCAGTAGCCTTCTTGCAAGACTTCAACACTTAACCATTTTATACCTGCAGTGTGGTTTTCTCTCCAGTTAGTGGAACATCATAGAGCTGGAAATCTCACTGCCTTTTACCTCATAATATTCTAGCTTCAAAATAATTTCCTTATATACAAAGATATACAATAAGATATGAGAGATTACATAAAATGATTGTTGTATGTTGATATCTATTTTTTCTGAAAACTTATTTATTCAAGATATAGTTAACTTTTGTTATTCGATTATCTAGTAATGATATATAGTAAATAAATAATGCATATGCATAATTGAACGTATATAATTATAAACAATGATACTATTTTCTTTTACATTGCAACTATAACACATTTAAGAACTGCATTTGTATTTGGAACACCCATGTTTAAGAATTGCAAAAGTTAAAAAATAATTGTATAACACTGCAACTAAATTGCGCCCACAAGTGCCAAAATAGTGGTTAACTTTATCCTAAATCTCAAAGTACATTTTACCTCAATTACAGGGTTTAGATACATGCAGAAGTAGCCATTAATATACATGTATGACTTGAAGTATTATATGTATAAAAACTTGCAACTCACTTGTGACTTGTTTGAGCTAAACTAAACTAACTAGTCACAAAATTGTTGCAGAGCTCATGGTACAATTTTGCAACTACAAAATTTACAATTTTGTGTGATTAATTTGTAACTACAAGTTTGCAGTTAAATACGTTGTTGTAAATTGGTCATAATAATGTTACTATGTTGTGACTATGCTGACTAATTACGAAAATGTCACAAATATGTCTGAAAAAGGCAATGGAATTACTACCATTAGTTACAGTCATATTTTTGCGACTAATTTATGACTTTTTAATTGTAATTGCAAAATAGTTGCAGATTAGTTAGAAATTAGTCAAACAATTTTGAAACTACTAATTGTAATTGCAGAAAAGGTCTCAAATTGATGTTTTCTTGTACTGGAACACACAAACACACTATGCTGATTTGGAAACTTCAGAACTGGATAAGTAAGAGAAAACCTGAAATGATGTGTATATGTCAAAATTAGTCAGATCTAAATATAAGAATAATATTACGAGTGTAACCGCTCAAAAAGTAGATATAACCTTCGCTGTTAACTCCATGGGAAGAGTCCATTGACGTTCAACTAGTCTTCAGATTCCTCTTTTTGGTGCTTTTACACGTAGTTCTGATGAAGGTGGCTTTGTCTGTCCATGTGGAAAGTCTTTGTATCCACTGAAGCGCACACAGTCAAATCCCGAATGGCCAATCGTGAATCTTTCATTCATAAGAAAACAAACATGAAGTCCATTCCAACTTCCTGGTGTAAAGTTCCCAGTGATACCCCTTGCTCTGGTCCTATTAATCCCGATATACAATTGACAATTAGTAGCGCAGGGAATGATAATGAGTCGGTTACCGATATAGCTAATCTTCTTTATAAGAAATAGTGAACTTGTATCGACAGTAACGTACTGGCCAAGAGACTACACCTGAGAAAGTAGATAATTATCCCAATAAACCTATTAAGTACATGCACACATCAAAAGTAGTAATGTAATTAAAAAATAAAAATCAGACTTACTCCATTAAAACTTGTTAGATTCAAAAGTAGGTTAATGTTAGACTTGTGTCATTAATACATTCGTTCGAGATGATGATTTTTAGCAATATTTGAGAAGTATTTGGGCAATGATTTATGGAAAGAAATTTGGGATCATATACTGGTTTAGATATCGTGGATTTAGGTATCTATGTCATTTTCAGCAATGAACTTGAATGTTTCCATCTGACATGGATAGATCATTTCTTCTGAAGCAAAAAAAAAACACATTAGTAAGCTTTTCATCAGGTCCATGTTCAGCAATAGGTGGCGCTTTGTAACCTGTTAATTATATAGAAAATTAATACAAGAGTTTGCCATAAGCACTACAATCATTAAACGTTATGAATCTATCTATCTATTTCTATAAGGAAGAGTTTTTCTCTTCGCTGGTGTTTCCACGTCAATAAATAAGGTAAGGAGAGAGTGACATGTGTCCACTTTAACAAAACTCTGTGTTTTATTAAATTTAAACTGCGCTGCTGCGTTTTGATTGTGTTTCTCATAATTTAGGGGCCTTGCTCCCGTTATTCAGCCCAAAACTACTAGACAAGCCGCAATATCTTGTTTACTGTCGATGCTATGACCATGTCATCAATTATTTTGGGAGGTTGGGTATAAAATTGATACACATCAATCTGTTATTTACTGTCGATTTATTTGCTTCGGTATGTCTCGGTTTCTTTTGTTTTCTCGTTTGTGTGTAGTCCGACGAACCGGAACTGTCGAAGGAAAGATTTGGCAAATTGTTTGAAGGTGAGGATGGATCTGGAGGGAATATTGATCAACCACTTGAGTGGGTGTTCTTCCAAGTGTTCGGCGAAGACTTGGCAGTATGTCGCGTCATGTTTTTGTGGTTTCATGTTTATCTTTGTAAAGAGCGCATGTCGTTTGTGTGTTGTCCGACGAACCGGAACTGTCGAAGGAAAGATTTGGCAAATTGTTCAAAGGTGTGGATGGATCTGGAGGGAATATTGGTCAACCACTTGAGCGGGTGTTCTTCCAAGTATTCGACGAAGACTTGGCAGTATGTCATGATGTTGATGAGAGCATCGTGGATCGAGGCTATGACCATGTCATCAATTGTTTTGGGAGGTTGGGTATCGGATTGATATCCGTCAATCTGTTGTTTACTGTCGATTTATTTGCTTTGGTCTGTCTCGGTTTCTTTTTTTCTCGTTTGTATGTAGTCCGACGAACCGGAACTGTCGAAGGAAAGATTTGGAAAATCGTTCGAAGGTGCGGATGGATTTGGAGGGAATATTGGTCAACCACTTGAGCGGGTGTTCTTCCAAGTGTTCGGCGAAGACTTGGCAGTATGTCGCGTCATGTTTTTTGGTTGCATGTTAATCTTTGTAAAGAGCGCATTAACAATGAGAGATGCGACTGCGGGTTAGTGTCTCCGTAGTATTTCGGGATTGGAGCATCAATCTTTCGAGGGCGGTGTTGGGTAATATTATTCGAGAAAGGGGTGTTCTTGGTTTTCTCCGGATTAGGTTCCATGTCGGGTTGTCGTCTGTGAGTTTCTACCACCTCTGCCCTTCCACGAGAGGTTTGGTTAGTCAGCGGTGGTGAGGCGGTTTGATGGGTTAGTGTGTTTCCCGTTCTTGCCTCGAACCTGCCCAGTGACTCCGTATGGGTTTCATTCTTCATACACTTCTATGTGTTCGGATGGTAGGAAGGCACTTCATAAGGATGGTGACGTCGTCCTTTGTAGCGAGGTCGCTCGAGTTTTCGCTTTTTGCCATCTTAGCTGATGGGTTCGCACGTGTAGCTTTCATCTTTTCAAAATGCTTCTTTGAGTTTAAAGATTCATGTTTCCCTCCACAAACGGTGCCAAATGCTAAAGTGTGAGTTCGGGTGGTTGATTAAGGAATGATTAAAGATGATTTAGGGACAAAGTAGGTCGAAAATCTTGTTTGTATTAGAAGCAGTTCGAAATGAAAAGAGGATATTACAAATAAGAAGTGAGGTCGATATTCTAATCGATGTCACTCTTTACAAAGTAATAAGAATGCTATATAAATTCTATCTGAGTTCGCTCGGGGAAAAGTTAGTCCTTTGGTCGGTTGGCAAAGGTCTTCTTTTATAGGCGAAATGCTCTTCGAATCCAACAAAAACAGCTTGTCGTCCTTTGTGATAAGGTCATATATTCGTTGTGTCCAAATTTGATGTTGTATATTCTCTGCGACGCTGGTTCAGCTCGCTTCGTCCCAAAGTATTTAATGTGAATCACTGATTCTATGTCTTTGACAGGTCTGCACGCTTTCTGGTGGTATGGGTCGTGAGGTCGTCAGGTCACTTTTGACACCCATTCCTCTTTTGGAGAGTTGAGTCGATCTTCTAGCAAACTGAACCGATCTGCGAATTATAGATAATATTGAGATTTTTTTAGAATCAGGCCGGGTTTTGATGGGTGTGTGAAGCCCACCTCCAACAACCATCACGAAACGAACGAAGAAATCGAACAATAATGCTGGTTTATCATCATGTAAATGTAAAATTGCATAAACTGAATGTAAGTACTAGTCATAGTGTTTAATTTAAACTACTCAGTTTAAAATTGACAAAAACTAAAAACATAAAAAGAATAACGTGAGATGTCTATGTAATCAGAAACAATGGGGGTCTTCTCTAGTCGCATTCTGTGACTTCTGTCATTAGCTGAGTCATTTTGTTTTGTACAATGTTGAAACGATATAATATAGACTTAATTAATTGCGTGTCAGTTGTTTAAGTTTTTAATCGCTTACAATACTACCCCAACATGTAACCGTGATTGAACTCGTTTTCACTATCATTTCATCAAGCTTACCTGGTAGGTAGGCGCCAGCTCATGCTCTTTAAAATTTACATTTAACACATATAATGATAATAATATCATTTACTGGATTTATATGCAAATGTACTAAACGCTCCGAACCGAAATACTTTAGTAAGGGTTATTGATGGGTGTATTTCAATGAATTTGAAAATCTAAACTAAATCTAGTATTTTTTTTGTTTTGAACACATTATTATTGGTTCTATGATTTTAAAATTCATATTAAAATCAAGTGTTATTGGTTTTATGATTTATAAATTGTAACGTAAATCAAGTGTTATTTAATCATACAGATTTATTAATAGATTTGATTTTATAATGGATTTGAATGTATTTGTATAGATTTATTTGTTAAAAATACAAAGATTCAAATCCGAGGAAAAACCTCTGGATTTGTAAATATTAATCCGAAAAATAAAAATCTGTATATTTTACTTGGATTTGTAAATATTATATAAATTCTTAAATCAATCAAAATATATAAACCAATATAAGTGTAGTATTTATAACCAATAAATTCCTATAAACATTACTTTTATGTATGTTTTGTGTGCCTTATTTCTGATTTTTTTAATATGTATCTGTTTCAAAATGAACTAACGCTCGGAACCAAAATACTTTAGTGTAGTATTCAGATCAGCATTATTTAGATATGTTTGTTTTGTGTACCTTATTTCTGATTTCTTAAAATTATTTATGTTTCAAGTTAATGGAACAAAAAAATTGGTATTGTTATTTAAATGAATTGGTGAAATATAACATCACAATTAAGAAATTAGACTAACCATTTATAATACGGAAAAAGATTAATCTTTATACGTAAGAAAAATATAGTTGTCCGCTATTAACTAACAAATGATCCAAATCCACTTGAAACTTTGTGATCGAGTGGTAAAAGAGATAGATTTGAGATGTCAACACATTTTAGATCGATCCACTGAAACGAAATCATATTATTTTTGGATATAGACCTCTGTTTTTGGACTATTTACATATTCGATGCAAGAATTTATCAATAGACTACACCGTACTTGAAATTTAGTCTTTACTCTTCACCCTTCTATAAAGTATGCATATTCTCAAGTTAATAAAAAACCTCGAACACAAGAGAAGTCAAGAACACAATAGAAACCAAATTTATTCTTATTCTTAACTAACGACTCAATGACGCGTGTCCCTCATATAATCACCACCACTCTCGTTACACTCATATATATACACTAAACATCATTCAGAATGTAAAATCACAAGAAAGAAAATATAAAACAAAATGGGCTACGAAAGACTCGGACCATCCAAACCAAGTGGTTCGGTCACAGCCACCACAGCTCCGGCTCCGAACGTGAACCAAGTCTCCACGTCAACACAACCGGAAAATACTAACCGGAGAAGAAAGAAGCTTCTAGTGTCGTCAATCGTCGTAGCTTTCGCCCTTATCCTCGCCGCCGCGATTTTCGCCGGAGTCCGATCAAATGTCAACTCTTCCCAACACGTCCCAGGGCTAGCTCGGAAACCAAGCCAAGCAATCTCAAAAGCCTGCGAGCCGACTCGTTTCCCCGAGCTCTGCGTCGACTCACTCATGGACTTCCCCGGCTCACTCGCCGCCTCCTCCGCCAAAGATCTGATCCACGTGACGGTGAACATGACGCTACACCACTTCAGCCACGCACTCTACTCATCTTCCTCCTTCTCCTTCCTCGACATGCCACCGCGTGTCCGCTCCGCCTACGACTCATGCCTCGAGCTGTTAGACGATTCCGTTGACGCGCTCTCACGCGCTCTCTCCTCCGTCGTTTCAGTCTCAACCGGCGAGACGAAGCCTCAAGACGTGATGACGTGGCTGAGCTCGGCTCTTACGAACCACGAGACGTGCGTGGAAGGGTTCGATGGTGTCGGCGACGGTGGAGTGAAGGATCAGATGACAGATGCGTTAAAGAATCTCTCGGAGCTTGTTAGCAACTGCTTAGCTATATTCGCAGCGAACGGTGACGGCGACGGGAATGACTTTACCGGAGTGCCGATACAGAACAGGAGGAGGAGGCTCTTGGACGTAGGAGACAATAACGTGAAGTTCCCGAGATGGACCAAGAGAAGAGAGCGTGAGATCTTGGAAATGCCGGTGTCTCAGATACAAGCTGATATCATCGTCTCGAAAGACGGCAACGGCACGTGCAAAACTATATCGGAAGCTATCAAGAAAGCTCCTCAGTACAGTAGTCGCCGGATTATTATTTACGTCAAAGCCGGAAGGTAAAAATACGTTTTTATCCTTTCCATTTCGAAAATTCCTCGATGTTTGTGTAATTTTAAACTGTTACGTCCGTGAAAATGATGAAAGTAACATCTTATAGTTGTACGGAAAATGTTAATAATTGCGTTGCGTTACATCTCAGTGATTGTCTTGTTTTTTTCTTTTGGAAGGTACGAAGAGAACAACCTTAAGGTCGGTAGGAAAAAAATTAATTTGATGTTCGTTGGAGATGGGAAAGGTAAAACTGTCATTTCTGGAGGGAAGAGTATATTTGACAATGTCACCACTTTCCACACCGCTTCGTTTGGTAAGGTTTCTTTCTTTGCTCCTTTTTAATTTTACTATTCCTTTTCACTTTTTTAACTTCTTGAAAATAATAGTATTATAGTGATAAATAGTTAAAAGTAATAAAACACTTTTGGTATGGAAAAAGTAATAAAAGACTTAAAACTCAACATCACTATTACAAGTAAACAAAATTACAATGCTTTATAAGTTGAGACTTGTAGATTATGGACGTCGAAAATCACAAGATCTTTCTAGCGCCATAACTGAAAAATTAAAAGAACCTTTAGTGATAATTACAGTCAAATCATGAAAAGAGCTAGATGGAGGTCAACATTTATAATATATTAGTATCGTTTTCGCTTTGAGGTTAATATATATATGTCTCTTGACTATTGATCAAAAAAAAAAAAAATTGTCTCTTGACCGAAAAAGAAATGTATATTAATACTTAAGGAAAGGAAATGAAAAAAAATAGTAAGCAAAGTTCTTGGAATCAGATACCGTGAAGGGGGCCATGAGCTAGCTGTATAGATTGCGAAGTGATAGGTTCCAGAGTGTCCGACAGATTCTCTTAAAGCCAGAACCGTTACAAAACTAGTTGTCTTTTTACCACTTGTGTCTATTTTTCATATGGAGTATGGATCACTAAAGATAGCTAGTTTTAATAAATCTTACATACTCGACCAGTAAACAAAGTCAATATTGTAAACAGTAAATTTTAATGTTTTTTTTTGTCTTAGTCATCTTTTCAAGACAAATATTTTTTTTTGAAACATCATTATTTTCTACCGCTTCCGTTCCAAGACCTCCATTGCGCAGAGCCGCAGACTAACTTTAAATTTCCACCAACTTTTTTTCTCACTCACGGTAGTTGAGACCTAATTTGTACGTAGTTATTTGGTACATTTACTTGTTTGTTGTTTTAGAGAAGATCATGATCTCTTCTTCATAAACCATTAAATTAAATTTCAATATAATTAATAATATTCCGTTACTCAAACAAATCCATTTGGTTGTTAGTTTGAAACTTATTTTACAGATTTAAATTTGTTCAGACTTTTAATGCTTCGTAGTTCAGTTACTGTTTTTGTATTGGATTTTCAGTATGATTCTGAAGATTAGTTAGGTAACACACTTACACTGAACCGCACATCCTATGTGGTACTGCCGCTTATCCAACCAAACTCACATGCATGTTGTTGTGGTCTTAATGTGCATTGAGTGCAGTCTACTCTACTCAAATCATACAACATTCTTTGGTAAAACAAAGTTTAAATACATTACACTCATCTAGAACTCATTTATATATCCCACATCCAAGTACGTACATCAGTAAATGCATGCATGTTCCATATATGCTAATTTGTATGCATATTCAAATCTTCATGTAGGTATGTATGCATACTTATATCATATATGCATACGCATCTAGATAGATAAAAAAACTCACATGGAACGCAACCTAAAGTTGGAGGTACGCCGCGCAATTACTGACCCACAAATTGGTACATATATATACACATTCATGATGGGGAGACATAGAAGAGTTGCATTTATTTATATATATAGTTGGATGTAGGTCATTGCTAATATTGTGGTTGGACGCGTTAGAGATCACTAGTTTCATTAACATTTCTATGTAAAGACATTTCTCAAATACTAGTCTTTGATTTTAAGTAATATAAATCCAATTTTTGTTTTTGTTTCAGTTCATTTGTTGAATCTATATTTAGAGATAAACTATTATTGATTTTAAGTAATTACATTGGTTTCTTATGTTTAATAAACTTAGAGTTGTTAAAACACAAAAACATAACTGTGTTTCTTGTTTTGTTTTCCAGCTGCGACCGGAGCCGGTTTTATTGCAAGAGACATAACATTCGAAAACTGGGCCGGTCCGGCAAAGCACCAGGCAGTTGCTCTCCGCATTGGGGCTGACCATGCGGTTATATATCGATGCAATATAATTGGTTACCAAGACACACTATACGTCCATTCAAACCGCCAATTCTTCCGTGAATGTGATATTTACGGTACAGTCGATTTCATTTTCGGTAATGCAGCCGTAGTACTACAAAACTGTAGCATCTACGCACGCAAACCCATGGACCTTCAGAAAAACACAATCACGGCTCAAAACCGGAAAGATCCGAACCAAAACACCGGAATATCGATACATGCGTCTAGGGTTTTGGCCACCCCTGATCTCCAAGCGACCAATGGTACCATCCAGACGTATCTAGGCCGACCGTGGAAGCTATTCTCTAGGACGGTTTACATGTTAACGTATATCGGCAGTCATGTACACACGAGAGGTTGGCTGGAGTGGAATACAACATTTGCTTTAGATACTCTATACTACGGTGAATATTTGAACTCGGGTCCCGGGTCGAACCTTTCGCAACGTGTGAATTGGCCAGGGTATCGTGTCATCAATTCGACGGCTGAGGCAAACCGGTTTACGGTGACGGAGTTTATATATGGTTCATCGTGGTTACCTTCAACTGGGGTTTCGTTCTTGGCCGGATTAAACATTTAGGTAAAGGAAAATAAAATGATTTTCTTTCCGATGCATTGTTTCATTCTTGCGTCCATATATTAATGGACATATATGATTAATCCTTTCCTATACAATTTAACTTTTTAATTGTATGATTTCGGGATATATATATTATTCAATAAGATCGTGACTCGAGGATAATTTACATTTGCAATATTCTTTTCGGTGGTACTAATTATATAATTCGGTGTGATGAAGTAATCGTTGGATGTTCTGTGACACAGACTAGTTTGATTTTACATATATTTTGAATAGAAATATAATGTTTACTTTAGAAAGAAATATAAAGTGAAACTTTAGTGTTTTTTTTTGTGTGTCAATAAGAAGGTCCAGCGACGTCAAATTTTTTGAACCGATTGAATGTTTTGAAAATTTTAGCGAATATCAAACATGCATTGTTTATAAAAATAACTAATTAAAAAGGGGAGAAATGGAGGCGTCGGTGCCGGTACGAACCAATGTGACTGAAATCAATATGGTCACAGCACAGAACCGACACCGACTGTGGGGTCCACGATTTTGGGAACTTTAGTTCCAATAATTCGAGAACCGATTAACTCACTATGCAGCAATAATACCAAACACCAACATGTTCTCTTACGTTATGCATTATAATTCGTTCTGATTTAAACTAAGAAAGTATTATATAACAAATTGTTGACTTAAGATTAGCTACTTATAAATGTAATAAACTATTTTTAAATCTATTAAGGTCGACAAACTAGAGTTTTTGAATCAGTTATTGTTACACCAATCAACTATTTAATCTAATTTTTAACTCTCCTATTGTCTCCAATCAATTGTTGTATGATCCATAGGTGTTTAGTAGATAGTTAATCTACAAGTTAATGTGGCTATACAACTGCTTCTAGATAGCTATTTTGTTGGAAATTCCTTTATTCACGTGTTTAAACGAATATATCTACTGAAATTCAATTCTACTTAATACTTGATTGGTAGAGCATTAGCATAAGCATTATGTTCGTTATTATCTTATCAACATTTAGCACATAAGTATTTAGAAAAACATTTACATGATGCTAATGCTCTCCAAATGCTCTTTTTGCTCAATGCTCTCATTTGGAGCTTTTGGTAGAGCATTTGCAGTTAGAATATATAATTTTTTTAAAAAAATTATATATAATTAATTTATTTTTGTTTAATATTATAAAAAATTATGTTTATAATAAAAAAACAAAATTTGCTTTAAAAAAAATAAAAGTTGCAATTAAATTTTTTTGAACTTTTTAAAAAGAACAATATTTCACATTTAAAGTATAATATAATTTAAATAATTACACGTATCATTCATTATTTTTAATAACAAAACATAACATAATATATATTTATATATTGCATATTATAAAATAAAAATATCTATATTATTTAGAAATAAGTAAATTATATATCACTTATTAATTTTTACGATAATATTATAATTTATTTGTTTTGAATAAATTTTATATTTTAAATAAATTTTATATTTTAAATAAATTTTACATTTTTAAGAAAATAATAATTCACATTTAAAAATTAATTTATATAATTAAATAATATTTATTATTTTTAATAACAAACATATTATTTCAAAATAAATATATCATATATTAACTTTTGTGGTAATTTTAAAATTGCATAGTGTTTCTGCTCAACCAGTCAGTTTATTAAAAACTTTAATGAAAGCATGCAGCTTCTGCAGCATACTGCTTATACAACATACTGCTACTGCTTTATCATCTGCTGTACCAAACGAGGCCTAAGTGGCGTTTCATAATGTTATAAGATTAGCTATGGATCGGATGATACGACGTTGCTGATCTAACCGATGACAAAAAAAAGTTTAGAAATTCAAAAATATTTGGGGAAAATACCAACACAATTTTATTTGATACAAAACAAACCATTTTGGTTATTTAAGGTGCCTTAGTCAAAATTTAATAATTTTTTTACTCACAAAACATGTAATATGATCACCAATTCCCCATTGAGCTTTTCTTCTACACACTTTATCGTTATAATGTATATGGATCGATGATGTGAAAATATGATAAATAAAAAAAAGTAATAAAGAATAAATATGATTCACTAAATCAGTTTTACATACGGAAAAAGAAAGGTTTTATAATTAGAGACATTATATTTTTTGATACATTAATTTTTTTTTTGGTAAAATGTTAAATATTATTACAAATTTTCAAATTTTGACAAACAATACAAATATATCAAATGATGGAAAGAAATAAAAACATACTGTAACAACAGAGGAACATACTGAAAGCAACGGAAACTGAAGCAAATAAGTGGTCTAATAACGAGAGAGGTTCAGACCTACCAATCATGATGGTTGCAGTGAGCTACTAAGAGAGGGGCACCCTCAAACCCTGAATGCAACAGTTTATACAAATTCCAACAAGAGCCCAGAGCTTACCGAACGAAGAATCCAAGCACAAACAAGTCTAAAGCATACCCGAAAATAGAGACCACTAGTGTATAGGAGAAGTCGTAAACTGACGATGCTCTCGTTCAGCATCTTGTGCCAAAGATTACCGCTTTCTACTGACGAGATATGAAACTTGATACATTAAAATTATCTTGGATAAGTGTTCTAGTAACCAATTTTTAGAACAATTATTGTTAACAGATACATAGATCTAAAACCAATAAAAAAATTCAAACTGAAATTTAACATATACATTTGGACAACTATTTGACACATAAACCAAATCAATCATTCTAGTTCAGTAACTTTTTGTTTAATCTACTGCTCATTATGTGCAGCTTATTTCATCTCAAATTTCTTGTTTTAATATCCTTTGTTCAAGAACAAGTTAAAAAAAAAAAATCATAGTAAATACAGTGGATCGCGGCCCACATAAAGGCCCATATGTTAATGGTTAGAAGTTAGCCTTCCTTACTGTCTTTTCTCTATCCCCACGCAGAAACATGGTTATCCCAGTTACCAAACAAAGCACACAAATTCATCATCCCCAAACCAAACCCACACTCTTCTAAAACCCTAACAAGTTCCTCTTTTACCTCTCTCACTGAGGACCCATCATTTTGAACCATGTCGATCGCTAAAGCCGCCTTCTTCAACCACCTGCAAACGCTCGCGAGAGCCTACCGCCCTCGCCTACCGCCGCCGTTTTCCGCCGTCCGTTACATGTCTTTCGCGACGCAAGAAGAAGCCGCCGCGGAACGTCGCAAGCGCAAGCGCCGTCTTCGCATGGAGCCGCCTCTCAACTCCTTCAACAGATCTCATCAACAGCAGCAGCAACCTCAGATCTCTAGGCCTATCCAGAACCCAAACATCCCCAAGTTGCCGGAATCTGTATCTTCCCTCACTGGGAAACGCCTCGATCTCCACAATCACATCCTCAAACTGATCCGAGAGAACGATCTGGAGGAAGCCGCTCTCTACACTCGCCACTCCGTCTACTCCAATTGCCGCCCGACGATCTTCACCGTGAACGCCGTCTTGGCCGCGCAGCTCCGGCAAGGGAAGTACGCGGCGCTTCTGCAACTCCACCGTTTCATCAATCAAGCTGGTATCGCGGCTAATATCATCACCTACAACTTGATCTTCCAAGCTTATCTTGATGTTAGGAAGCCTGAGATTGCTTTGGAGCATTACAAGCTGTTTATAGATAATGCGCCGCTGAATCCTTCCATTGCTACGTTTAGGATTCTCGTTAAGGGTTTAGTTGATAATGATAGCCTTGAGAAGGCTATGGAGGTTAAGGAGGATATGTGTGTTAGAGGTTTTGTTCCTGACCCTGTTGTTTACAGCTGTCTGATGATTGGGTGTGTGAAGAGTTCTGACGCTCATGGTGTTTTACAGCTTTTTGATGAGTTGAAGGAGAAGCTTGGTGGGTTTGTTGAGGATGGTGTGGTTTATGGGCAGTTGATGAAAGGGTATTTGATGAAGGAGATGGAGAAAGAAGCTATGGAGTGTTATGAGGAAGCTGTTGGAGAGAACTCTAAGGTGCGGATGAGTGCTATGGCTTATAATTATGTTTTGGAGGCTTTGAGTGAGAATGGGAAGTTTGATGAGGCTTTGAAGTTGTTTGATGCGATGAAGAAGGAGCATAGTCCACCGAAGCGTTTGGCTTTGAATTTAGGGAGTTTTAATGTCATGGTTAATGGGTATTGTGCAGAAGGAAAGTTTGGGGAAGCTGTGGAGGTTTTTAGGCAAATGGGTGAGTTTAGGTGTAGTCCTGACACGTTATCATTCAACAATCTGATGAATCAGTTGTGCGAGAATGGTTTATTGGCTGAGGCTGAGAATCTTTACGGTGAGATGGATGAGAAAAAGGTGAAGCCTGATGAGTACACTTATGGTTTGTTGATGGATACTTGTTTCAAGGAAGGTAAGATAGACGAAGGAGCTGCGTATTACAAAACGATGGTTGAGTCGAGTCTTAGACCAAACTTGGCGGTGTATAACCGGCTGCAAGATCAGTTAGTTAAAGCCGGGAAACTGGACGATGCCAAATCCTTCTTTGATATGATGGTGAGCAAGCTCAGTATGGACGACGAGGCTTACAAATTCATCATGAGGGCATTAAGTGAAGCTGGGAGACTCGACGACGTGCTTAAGATTGTGGATGGGATGCTGGACGACGAAACGGTTAGAGTGAGTGAAGAAATAAAAGAGTTTGTGAAAGAAGAGCTGAGGAAAGAAGGAAGAGAGGATGATCTGCAGAAACTTATGGATGAGAAAGAGAGATTGAAGGCTGAGGCGGAGGCGAAAGAGTTGGAAGCAGCAGAAGCGAAGAATAGGAGTACGAATATTAGGATAGCTTCTTTAATTCCAAAACAAGAGCAAGAGAAGAGTGATAACGTTAAGATGCTCTGGGATAATAACGGTGTCGCTGAAGAAATCGATGTGGCGGATGTGGTGGCTCAAGGAAAAGAAGCCGGTGAGGTGTCTCAAGGAGAAGAAGCCGGTGTGGTGGCCCAAGGAGAAGAATCAGGTGGATCTAACGGCCAGGCTCCACCGTGCTGATTTTCGTTTGCTTGAATTAATTAGTCTCTATTTAAGCGTAATTAAGGATTTAGTTGGGACAATAAGCTATGATCCACCTTTTGGTATTATGTCAGGTTTTGGCAAAATCATATTTTAAGCTTGCTTCTGCTTTCAATGTTATTACCATGGTATACACTTGATTGTTTGTCCACTACTGTTAACTCAGAGCTCCATTGTGAAGTTTCATAACAATGTGCAGAATCTTACCGACTTCCATGTGTGAAGAAGATTCCAGCTGTTCTTATGATTCTTTCTGTGCGTGGAACCGACAGATCAGTGAAATGAAAATTGCCTATGCGGTATTTAATTTGGAAATGGCTCCCTGTTTTTTTTTGTTCTCAGAACTTGATGATTGCGAACGAAGTTGTATTCAGCATTTGAGTGTTTCGAGCTATCTTACAGAACCGACGATAAAATACATGTGAGTTTTGTATTCAGCAACAGCCAGACAATTTTATGACTAAAACTGTCTTTTTTCTTGAAGGCTCTGGTGAATACAGTTGACCATTTAGGCTCTATTAGGTATAAAGTCAACAACTTTATCACTTCCTTAGAAAAGGTGAAAGAGAAATAACCATATTGTCATACAATGGATCATCAATATTCTTTAAATATTTTGTAAAATTGAATTAAAAGTTTCAAGTCATGAGACCAATAGATATTATTTTATTGAATCAAGATTGATTTTTTTTTTTGAGCAACTGAATCAAGATTGATAGATTACTCGATTGATTGATAGTTCAAACAAAATAGTCATGGATAACTAGAGTGTAATGGACAATATGGCTTCTTCATAGGATGCAGAGGTCGTCTGAAACGTGGCCCACCAGGTACGTTGGGACCCGGTTTTGGATAGTCCATCAGCTTTTCGATATCAACCTCTTCAATCTGTATTATATATATCGCACATTTTTTTTTGGCTCAACTACAACTTTCGTTAACTAACCAAACGGAATTACATGATCTTAACCTCAACAGAGATTAAACCACACACACAATGAAGTGATTTAGTATCACCCAGAAACACATAGATGGATCCTACGCTATCCAATCGATACTCCACGACTCGAAATGAACCGCCTCTTACACCCCTAAAATTAAACCCGAGATACGAAGATCTTGATGATCCGAGAGGGATTAAGGTCATACCTTGTTTAAAATTTGCACAAATCGCTAGTTTCCAAAGATCCGAATGCTGCATTTGAACTAGGATATCAACACCGTAAGGCGGGTCTCAAGTTTTGACCCATCGCTGTTGGAATCAAAGTCTCAATCCAAAGCCTAGAAAACGGAACAAGTACGTACTGCAAAGGTCGGGTCTTGACTGCAAACAAACGTGACCGGACCAGAATTTATGGCTTCCAAAAGTGTGAGCTAGTACCGCCGAACAAAGTAGAAAAGCCTACCACCGGCGCTGGGATGTACCGCTTCACCACGACTTTCACCAAAGTCCACGCCTTCGGTTGACAACTCTGTCAGTGTGAAACTCTGTGTCGCGACGTCTCCGTGAACCATAGAATGTAACCCTTGTTCACCGACCGTAGAACGTAACCCTTGTTCACCTACCGTCAATCCGCTCCTCCAAACATCACACCGCTGCGAACGTTGGTAGATCCAAGGTGGAGGAGGGCTCCACACTGAGCCACGCGCCGCAGCCATGAAGATTCCGCAGCAGATCTGAGAAGGAGAAAATTAGATCTGGCGATATTCTTCAACTCTAAAAGCCGACCTTCCCTGTCTCAGCTTCTCCACATCCTCGCCGCTTCTCCATAGATCCACCGTCTGCTCTTCTTATGATCCCGAGAAAGACCTTCGATTGAGAGTTGGTGAACACAGAGTAAGCTTGCATATCGGAAGGGATTGGACAGAGACAAAGGAAGGCATAAAGAAAAGAAGGCTAAAGAGGAGAGAGAGTGCCTCCGGTACCGGCAAACCACCGGACCGAAGTTAAAGGTCTTCTTCTTTCTGGTTCTAGTGAGGGATCGTAACTTGATTTATTTAAAGAAGGCAAATAGTTATTAGGATTAGTTATATAAAAAACAAGGAGATAACTTTTTGGAAGAAAAATTTCTTAGCATAGACCTAAAATTTTTTTTATCATAAATATAAATCTTAAAAATAAAAATGATCAAAATAGACTTAAATGTTTTATTAAAAAAAGTAAATATACACTTATACTCCTGAGGTTAATTAATCTAGACATTAGGGTTTAGAGTTAAGGAGTGAGGTTTATGATTTAGGTTTTAAGGTTTAGGGTTTAGAGTTGAGTACTGGGGTTTAGGGTTTCAAATTTTTAAAAATAAAAAAAAATGCTATTTTGATTCTATTAGTTTTTGATATCTATTTTTATGGTAAAAACTTAAAAAAAGTCTATTTGAGAAAATTGCCTTTTTAAGAAATTGGGTGGAATAATTATAAAAAAAAATAATTCACTAATTAACTAAAATCACACCCTTTCTCTTCCTATCTCTTTGTAACCTTTCTCTACAAAACTAAATTCATTTTTTTTAGTTATTTCACAAATAAACTCTTAACTTTTTCTTTTTGCCGTGTTTGTTAAGTACAAACGAACTAATAACATGAATTTGAAAGATGGAAGAAAACTGCTCACAATCTTTTGCCACTTTTTCTCGAGTTTTTACAACTAAATATGTAAATTAAACATTTTTATTTATTTTATTGCTTTTTTACTAAATTATTTTATTGCTTACCTTGCCGAAGGAATATTGATCAGTATGAGTAACTCCATGGCCATCATTAAGCCCTAAAAAATGCAAGATAAAAATATAATATATATTTTGACCAAAAAAAAGATAATATATATGTGTTGTTTATATTTATACAAGGTATATATTATTGACTCGATTGGTGATATTTTACCACAGTGGCACTGGCACAACGTACACCTTCTCTTGCATACCAATCAATGAAGCAGTAAAAGAATTGGTGTATGAATGGCACAACTGTTTTTTTTTTATTATTGCATTGCTAATATATCTGCTATTACTATTCGTAATGCTTGTAACTGTATAATCATCTTGTTTTGCTGTTTCGTACCATAATCTTTTATAGCTGTTTACTTTACTAATCATACCCATTAATATATTGATCTTGATAACATTTGTTATTTAACTTGTGTCATATACATGTAAGAATCAGGCAATATCAAATAAGCTCTTAAATTATTTTGTATAGCATAGAAAACTGCATCACTTTAAACTAAGCAACGTACTACAATTTTGTTTTTGGTAATTAAAATACTACAAAACATGCTAGTTGAATACATGTATTTCTTGTCAATCTCTCCCAAATGACGATTTTTTTTTTAATTAATTTGAACATTGAAGCAAAATCTTATATTATTATAATATTTATACCTATATTAATATTATATATTATTTTTTCTATGAGTTTTTAATTCTTCTTAAAGTAAAGTGTTATCCATATTTGTTAAAATGAAATTACTTAATATTAAATATACGTAATGATTTAAATTGTATGGATTTCCAAAATTAAAAATTTATAAAAGTTAAAGAAAATAAGGATTTTGCTATTGTCTCGACCATATTTAACAGTATTAACTTAATTTTACATATTGGATTTAAACATCAGTAGATTTGATATATTTATTTATGAATTTTATTTAAATTATTCAAAAAATGTAATAAAAATAAATCGTCTTAATTAAATCTTAATTATGTGTTACATTATGGTTTTGTTAATTTATTTTGTGATTACCTGAAGAACTAAATGGTAACAGAAGCAAGAACGAGATGAAAACCACCAACTTCATCATTTTGGATGGGGGGATCCCTTATGTGAAATGAATTGAAAATAAAATCTGGGGCAGACTTTGTATGATAACGCCTAATCGATCAATAGTGAAGTGAAATGTTTTCTTATATGTTGATGATTTTGGAGGAATATTTAGAAGTCTTTGACAGAGATAATGTCCAATTATAGCCTTCGTATATCCCATACATAACCAATAACTTGATAAATCAGTCGCAATTAATTCTGAGATCTAGCCATCAATCTCTTATATATTAATTGAGAAGCATTACACCATTTATTTTTGTAACCACATTTCTTCACTAGAATGATTGTTAGAATCCTTAAAAAAAATATATTGGTCCATCTAAATATATAATATTTTTTTATTAAAATAACCATAAATACATTATTAATGTGCTTCATTATTTTCTTAAATAAAATTACGGAATTGTCTAATGTGGCTAAAATATATATGACAATTAATGATTGTGAATAATAAAGATTTGATAAAAATAAGTGTATCTTATATTATATTTATTTAATTTTAAACTATTAAAATAAATTAAACAACCATATTAACCATATAATAAAAATTTAAAATTTTCTTTATATGTTATAATTTGAATTTTTTAAAATGAGTATAAATTATTAAAAATGTTAAAAGTCTCACATTCAAATTTTGTGATCCATGGTTTAAATTTTTTGTTATGATATGATACAAATGATTAAAAAATCATATAAGTCGAAAGTCTCTTTTAATAAGTATTAAGATTAAAAGATATATATATATATATATTTAAATTAAATTATATGCCATATAAAAAAACAGATTAATTTTTAAATTTAATTTGAACATTTTTTTTGATAAAACATTTGAAAAAATATTGACAGCTTAATTTTTAAAATATTATAAATTAATTAAACTATTAATCCTACAGTAAAAAAATTGTTATCAGTAATTTACTTTTTTGCTATAACATATACAAATGATTAAAAATATGAGTAGAAAGCATCATTTAATAAATATTAATATTAAAATATATAACATATATGTTACTATTATTTAAATTTAATTATATATCATATCAAATAGAAAAAAATATTTTTTCGATTAATAAAATTTATTTATATGTTTGCACCAATTTAATTATATAGGTAGTGGTTACTCACTTTTTAATTATGTAATATATATTAATTATTTCATAATATGTTAAAAACATATAATACATAAATAATTTATATATATAATTTTCATCCCTTAACCTAGTCAATATAATAAAATAGAAACACAATTGAGACCTAATATTAGTATAGTGTGTGATATTACCTTTTTCTGGAGAACTGCGTGTGTTACTACCAAATTTAAACTTTTATATTAATTATGTTCCATAATATGTGCATAGCAACTTAATTATTTAATTAATTCAACAAAATATTCAATATTTTTAAACAAAAATAAACAAAAATATATTTATACAGATTTTTCTAAGATTGCAATTTCATAAAATTTAACTATATATTTTAAAAGCAAAAAAAAAAAAAATTATTTATAAATATTAAAACTTTATAAATATCTAAATAAGTTAATAATTGAGTTTTTTCAAATATGACATACAATTTCAAGTCACGTATAAAAATAACTCATGTTTTTTTGAAATTGTTTTCCCTATTCACCCTAGAAGCTCGAGTTATTCACGAAAATGCCACTACTTTTTTTTTTTCATTTTTTCTAAAATGAATCTTCTACCTTTTTAATCCTCATCTTCACCAAGTATTTACAATATTGTCATTGTCATCAATACATAACCACCATGAACAACCAATTTGGAATTCTTAATGCATGAAAGTTTCGATTTTTACTCTTTATATATCTCATTACTTATGCACACAAATCACATCTCTTTCACCCTCTCTCTTCAAATTCATCCAAAAAACCAAGATTTTGATTCCAAGCTTTGTAAGTTTCATAGAGACATTGAAGCTCATGATTCGTGATCATGGACGACTTGGTAGCTTTTGTAGTGAGGTTTTGGGTGCTTGGAGAAGCTAAGCAAGTCATCTCACAAGTTCAAGGTATGAAATCATCTTTTGTCTTAGATCTGTTCGCAAAGACTTTCAAAAGACTTCGGGAGACTTTCAGAAGACTCCGGGAAGACTTTCAGAAGACTTCGGGAAGACTTTCAGAAGACTTCGCTACATATGTTCTCCATCGAGAAGACTTCCCTAGAAGTCTTCGAATTTTCCTTTATTAAGAAAAAAACCCGAAAGATCCCAAATAAGACTTCTCGAGAAGTCTCAAGAAGTATTCTCGGATAAACATGTTAGTTTTGCAATTGATCGAAGTTTGTTAGAAATTTGACTTTTTATAGAAGACTTCTCGGAAAATCTTCTCGGAGAAAACTTCTATAGAAGTCTTAGTCTTCTGAAAGTTTTTTTGAAGTCTTCTCACTATCGCAAGAAGTCTGAGTGGGTAACTTTTGCAATTGAAAAATAATAGTAAAAATTTAATATTAATGAGAAGACTTTGATTGAGTCAAATTTTATTCCGGGTTTTGGTCAAACCTTTGGTTACAAGAGAAGAATTCTATAGAAGTCTTCTCTAGAAAAGTTAAATATTGTCAATTGCAAAAGTATCCCAGGTAGTCTTCTTGCAACAATGATAAGACTTTCAGAAGACTCATATAAAAGTCTTCTTCGAGAAGACTTCCCGAGAAGTATTCTATAAAAAGTTAAATTATTAACATACTTCAATTGCAAAACTAACTTGTTTATCCGATAAGACATACTTCTCTCGCTTTTTGAGAATTTTAAAAATTCAAAAGTAAACCAATATTTACAAAGGAAGACTTCTCAAGATGTCTTCTAAATGGAAGACTTCGTAGGAAGTCTTCTACGTCAATGTTAATAAACTTTCATTTTTTTCTACAAATTAAAATGAATTTTTAATATATTTTTATTAATTCATGTGTATTAGTCAATATTGGGGCTCATGGATGAAATTCATAACTTATTTAGTGATAATTATGAGATTTCAAATATTTATGTTTACTAATGTTTCTAGCTATTTTGAGACTTCTGGAGAAGTCTTCTATGTTAGATTTTTAAGAGTGTTAAGTAACTTCAAAGTATGTTTTTAACTTTTAAAAGTGTCAAGTAACTTTAAAAATATCAAATCATATGGTTTAATGTGTCTTTTTATATCATAAGATATAATTTTTTAATTTACATGAGATTTAAAATTTAAAATTTCACTTAAAATTCAAGTTTGATCTTTGTGAATTGACTAAGTTTTCTTGTGAAGTCATATCTCTTAGTTTTAGTAAATTTGACTAAGTTTTTGCGTTGTTGTGTTTTGTTTTGAGTGGATAGAATGGTTAAAAAAATTCTTGGTATGTTTGTATCAATAACTTCAGTAATACCAAGTACTTTTGGCAAAACATCAACATATTTACCAAATTCTTTTGATTAATATCTCTTCCAGTTTACAAAAGAATTCACAACTAAAATAATATACATACAAATCCTGAATTAAAAGTTTCAAGTCATGAGACCAATAGATATTATTTTATTGAATCAAGATTGATAGATTACTCGATTGATTGATAGTTCAGACAAAATAATCATGGATAAATAGAGTGTAATGGAGGATATGGCTTCTTCATAGGATGCGGAGGTCGTCTGAAACGTGGCCCACCAGGTACGTTGGGACCTGGTTTTGGATAGTCCATCAGCTTTTCGATATCATCCTCTTCAATCTGTATCACAGTAAAACTTCTATAAATTAATATTCAATAAATTAATAATCTTTATAAATTAATAAATTTCACCGATTCCAATTTGGACCAATTGAAAATATAACACAAATCGATAAAATAATAAGATAATAATTTTTTAGAAAATTCTATATAAATATATGGTCCCACTAAAATTATAAATTAATAAAAAAAAGAAAGAACCAAAAAAATTATCAAAAACCTTTTTGCCTCTTTTTAGACTTTCGATTTCGACAAAGTGTCATGAATTACTTGTTTGATAGTCCTAATCCTAGTATGTATATTAAGAAGAATTCACTTTACCCTTTACATGTATACATATTTTATATAAATAAGAACATATTATTATATTTTTTGTTTTATATTTACAATGTAATTATCTTTATATTTTTTTAACACTTAATATATATTTGAAGAAATTTAGTAATATTATTTCTAAAACCACATTTAAGTGCTATGTATATATTATATACACTAAATAATATAATAAAATTAATATAAATGTCAAATTTCAAAAAATAAAACTAATGTATATACACTAAAATTAAATATATTTTTTATCTTAAAATAAATATATCTTAAAATAAAAAATATAAATAAGAAAACTTCTGTAAATTAACATTTCTATAAATTAATAAAATTTCAAAGTCCCAATATTATTAATTTATAGAGTTTCTATAATATTGCGCCACCAATCATTTACATAACTTGATTTATTTAAAGAAGGCAAATAGTTATTAGGATTATTAGTTATATAAAAAACAATGAGATAATTTTTTTTTCTTTTTTTTGTTTGTAACTTAAGATAATTTTTTCTTTTGGTCCATGATTTAACAAATACAAGAATAATGTAAAAATGGAGCGCCATAGAAAGTAATAGCTTGTTAAGTACAAACGAACGAATAGCATGAATTTGAAAGATGAAGAAAACTGCTCACAATCTTTTGCCACCTTTTTCGCGAGTTTTGACAATTAAATATGTAAATTAAACATTTTTATTTATTTTATTGCTTGTTTTGCTAAATTATTTTATTGTTTACCTTGCCGAAGGAATATTGATCAGTAAGAGCAACTCCATGGCCATCCTCAAGCCCTATAAAATGCGAGATGAAAATATAATATATGTGTCTTTTTATATTAATACAGGGTATATATTACTGACTCGATTGGTGATATTTTACCACGGTGGCACAACGTACACCATCTCTTGCATACCAATCAATGAAGCAGTAAAAGAATTGGTGTATGAATGGCAGAACTGTTTTTTTAATTGAATTGCTAATCTATCTGCTATTACTATACGTAATGCTTGTAACTGTATAATCATCTTGTATTGCTATTTCGTACCATAATCTTCTATAGCAGTTTACGTTACTAATCATACCTATTAATATATTGATTGACATAACATTTGTTATTTAACTTGTGTCTATACATGTAAGAATCAGACAATATGCTGATATAAGATCTTCCACTATTCATATAAACCATTTTGAAGGTTAAATAAGCTCTTAAATTATTTTGTATAGCATAGAGAACTGCATCACTTTAAACTTAGCAACGTACTACAATTTTGTTTTTGGCAAAATACTACAAAACAAAATACTACAAAACAATATGCTAGTTGTATAAATGTATTTCTTGCCAATCTCTCCCAAATGACGATTTAAATTTTTTGATTTTAATTAATTTGAACATTGAAGAAAAATCTTAGTATAATATTTATACCTATATTATTATTATATATTAATTGTTCTATGATATTTTTTTTAATTCTTCTTAGAGTTATCCATAATTGTTAAAAATATTTACTTAATACTAAATATACGTACTGATTTGAATTTAATAATTTGTATGGATTTCCAAAATTAAAAATTTATAAAAATTAAAGAAAATAAGAATTTTTGTTGTTGTTTCGAATATATTTATCAGTTTTAACTGAATTTTACATATTAGATTTTTTATTAGATTTAAAATCAGTAGATTTGATATATTTATTTATGAATTCTATTTAAATTGTTCAGATAAAAAATGAAATAAAAATAAATCGTCTTAAATTAAATCTTAATTATGTGTTACATTGTGGTTTTGTTAATTTAATTTGTGATTACCTGAAGAACAAAATGGTAACAGAAGCAAGAACGAGATGAAAACCACCAACTTCATCATTTTGGATGGGGGAATCACTTATGTGAAATGGGTTTGAAGAAAATAAAATCTGGGGTAGACTTTATATGATAACGCCTAATCGATCAATGGTGAAGTGAAATATTTTCTTATATGTAGATGATTTTGGAGGAATTTTTAGAAGTCTTTGACAGATATAATGTCCAATTTATAGCCTTCATATATCCCATACATAACCAATAACTTGATAAATCAGTCGCAATTAATTCTGAGATCTAGCCATCAATCAATACAATAAAATAGAAACACAATTTAGACCTAATATTAGTATAGCATGTGATATGACCTTTTTCTTTGGACAACTGTGTGTGATATTACCAAATTTAAACATTTATATTAATTATGTTCCATAATATTAGCATAACAACTTGATTATTTAATTAATTCCCTAAATATTTAATTATTTTTAAACTAAAACAAATAAAAAGATATTTATTTAGACTTTTCTAAGATTGCAATTTAATAAAATTTAACTATATATTTTAAAAGTAAAAAATTCATTTATTTATAAATATAAAAAATGTATAAATATCTAAATAATTAAATAAATTCGTAATTATTATACATTAATATTAATTTAGTTTGACTTATATACACAAGATAAATTTATAATATCATATATATAAATTATAGAATAACTAAATATTAAATTTCATAATAAATATATTTAAATGACTTAATATACTACTTACTTTGCAAATTATAAAATAAATTAAAATATATACACATAAAATAAAATAAAATTTTAATTTACGATATAGTTTAATTCATAGAAAATATTAGAAAAGTAAATATTAAATTAGTGACAATTAATTTTAATTTATTTTTTTTATATAAAAATAGTTATTAAAAATTAGATAATTACATATTTAGTTAATAATAAAAAATATTTATAATTAACTTTTATTTTATAGTTTATTGGAACATATTAGGTTGGCCAGTGCAAGACATGTTAAAAGATAAAAATGTGTGACACACCAAATAACCAAATAATTATATTTTAAATATTTGATAATTATGTTGTTATATTTATATATTTCTAAAATTTTGACTATTGAATATTAAAAACTCAAACAAAATTTATGAATATAGGTTATTCTGTAAAAAAAAAAAAATTCTTTTGAAACACTAAATTGATTAATCAACAACAAAAAATGTTATAAAAAGATTCTTAAACCTTTATAAGATGAAAGTAGAAAAATGAAACTCAAATGAGTCTAGGGTCCACTGTTCTTGCAAGCCGACACTGCATCATAGTGCTATAGAGAGCTGGTTTCATGCAGCAGAGAGAGGATATTATGTTCCTCAGTAATTTATCAATAAAGCAGACCATGTATGCCACATCATTGCAGTCAGGGCCGGGCCTGACAATTTCGGGCCCAGAAGCAAAAAAAAAATTTTTTGGCCCATAATCTTAATAAAACATGAAAATATTAAAAGGTGTTCCCATGTTATTCGAACCCATAACCTCTCCCTGTTATATATCTAGCTTTTACCACCAGAACTAAAGAGAAACTTCATTTATTTTTGGTCCCTAAAATAAATATTCTTTTGTTGGCCCCAAAGCCAATGCTTGATGGGCTTGGTATCAGGCACGGCCCTGATTGCAGTTGTGATCGTGCTTACGACTGTTTCGTTCCTGCCACAAGCTATGGATCGTTATGAAAGCAAACTTCAAAAGACAAGTTCGAGTCTCTTTTCCGCATGGAGAGCAACCTTCTAGTGGTGATGTTCCAATATGGACTAAGTCGTAGCCCATTATGTACCCCACATAATTAATTACGTGCATCACTTATTTCAAATTCCGTCCCCTTTTGCATTGAAAAATGACTTTTTGGAGTCCATAATAATATTTGTACTACCAGATATTGTATTTATGCTTTTAGGGTAATTTTTTATTTTGAAACTGAAAAAATACAATATCTGGTAGTGAAAATATTATTATGGACTCCATGTTATATTTTACTTTAATTATCGTGTGCGTTGACATACTATCTACATGTTATATTTTATAAAGTGAATTATATATATATATATATATGTGTGTGTGTGTGTCTACAAAGAAAAGATAATAATGGCAAAAAGAGAGAAAGGGATGGGAGGTAAGAGAAAGTGAAAAGTGTGACTTTAACTTACGGGTGTTAATTCGGGGTGGTCCGACCCGGTCCAAACCCGCTAAGTCCGTAAATATTTGAGTCCGGTTCGGCCTGGTCTGGAAATATTTTGAGCCTAGAATTTAAAGCACGGCCCGGCCCTTATAAGGTTTTTCTTGCTTTTTTGAGCTTTTCGAAAAATAATTTATCATCGTCACTTCTATCATTTTAATACATGTAAATTTTAATTAAAAAAATAGTTTTTTTTGTTTTAAAATATAAAGTAAGTTTAAACTTTTCTTCTTTATCAAATGTTTTTACTTTTTCGTATGCTTTAAATACATATTATAAATAAACCAAATTTAATAAAATTAAAATAATAAAATAAAAATTAAAATTAAATATATAAGAGAACAAAAATTTATGATAAACATGGTCAAACGTTTCATACTTTGTATTTTACAATAAAAAATACGTTGTACATAAAAGAAGTAGGTACATTTGCAAAATTTAAAATGTGACATTTGTAATGATCAAACAATAAAATGCATTAACAACTTTTATATTTACTTTGTTAGAGTTTGAATAAAAATATTAAAATAATATGTCAATACTAATAATAGTTTTGATTGCAAGAACAATAATATTTAAGTTAAGGTATAAAATTTTGGTTTTCGGGCCGGTCCTAGCCCAAACGGGTTAAAGCCTAAAATACCCAAAAGCCCAAATGAACTTAGCCCGGAAGACCCGTTTTTGAGCTTTAAAACTACGCCCAAACCCGCTGCGGGCTTCAGCCCTAATTGACATGTCTACTTTTCCACACACATTCGCATGTCAACGATGAATTTGACAAATATAGAAAGATCATAGGGATTGGTTTCCCTTCAGCACACATAATGATTTGCAGGGGTGGACACAAATCAAATATTTGAGTTTTGGAGTTATTAGTGATTCCATCGTTCCGTCCGAATAATAAATTATCCAATCTGATTCGCTTCACAACTACCCTGATATTCAGTGCCCAGATAGATATCTACAAATATTTATATTTTAAACAAGATATCCGATTCGTTCTTATAATAAAATAAAAAATTAAAATACAAAACTAATATAAAATATAATATGTTATTACAAAACAAAAAGTTATTTACCTTTTACAGCTTTAGCAACTAAATTAATCAATTTTTTTATTATTTTTTTAAATTATAAACTTACATATAGTAAAATAAATTAAATTTTATATATAATTCTTTTAATACATGTATATCTATATATATCCTTGTAACAGATCAGATATATGTTCCTAAAAATTTGATATTTGTTATTTTATTCATTTTTACGTTATTTTATTTCTTCGTAGAGTTATAGATATTCAAATTTTTAGGTTCGAATCAAAACATATAATTATTCGAATCAAAATTTACAGATTTGTTTCACAGCCCTAGTGATTCCAACTAGATGGGGGTTCAATTAATTTTGTGCCAGGCCTGGGTTGATGTTTTATACGATCTGTTTCTTGTTTCTACTAGGTTAAGATCCGCGCCATGCGCGAAATGAGATTATGTAAATAAATAATTTTTACATATTAAAATTTATTTTGTATTTATTTATGTATTATGTACATAATTAAATTAGATTAAGCACATTAATCAAAATAATACTTTTTTATTTATTGAAAGTGTTTTTTGTAAGTAAATCAAAAAATCATTTTATTTATTTTATATGGTATATAATTAAATTTTAATGATATTGAGATAGATATATAGTATATTTTAATATAAATATTTATTATTAATACTTTCTAATCATATGATTTTCTTAACATTTGCATTTGGTGAAACAAATAATTTAAACCATTACTCACAAAATTTTCAATGTAAGATTTTTTCAATGCACAATTCAAAATCATAATATTAATGTCTCAATAAGGTTTCAATGCAAATTCCAAAATTAACATATTTGTTTATTTTTATATGTTATATATTTTAATTTAAACGATACTGAAATAGACACACATATATATATATATAATATAAATATCTATTAAATGACATTTCATATTTATAAGATTTTATGGTCGATATCTTGTTATAACAAAAAAAGTTAAACCATTGATCTTAAAATTTTCAATATGAGACTTTAAACATTTTTAACAATTTATAGTCGTTTAAAAAAAAATCTAAATATAACATATAAAAAAAATCTAAATTATTTTTTACATAATTAATGTGATTGTTTAATTTGTTTTAAATAATATAAAAGTAAACAAAAAGAAGAGAAGATACAAAAATTGTTATCAAATCTTTATTATTCATAATCATTAATTGTCATAAATGTATTAGTCATATTTGGTAATTTTGTAGCTTTTATTTAAAAAAAGAATGAAGAATATTCTTTTGTACACAACTAATCAATTGATAGTTAGTTTAATAAAATGTATAATATATGTTTAGATATACCAACATATTTTCTAATTATTCTAAGAATCATCGTAGTACTGATACGTGACTTCTCAATTAATATATAAGAGATTGGAATTGGGATGTTCAATCAAATAAGAGCGATCCAAACCGAACAAAAATGTTTTTTTTTTTTGTTTCAAAACCTGCCTACCGTTTCTTTGTAAATCTTTCCAAATTAAATTATACCTTGCCAAAACTGATACTCAAAACAGAAATAAAAACGTAACGAAACAGAAGGGAATGATATCGATTTCTTTTGGTTTCAATAACCAATAATTTTGAATGTTGGATTGGACACTCCTAACTGAGGTCGAAAGATAAAAAGATGTTCACAAAAGTGTTTTCAAAACCAAATTGATAGTAAAGTGCGCAATATTTCCAATGAAATGAAGTAGATCAAAAATTTTGAGTCACAAATTAACCATATTGGTGATAATATATCAAAGACCAAATTCTTGGTGAAAACTCTGCTATATATTTACCAACTATCTGTCCACCTTATTATATTTTTTGTTTTTGTTATTGCCATAACTAAGTAACTAACTATACTTTAGTTAGATGATAAAACCAGCTCAAAAACTTTTTTTTTTTAATTTAGATGATTGGTTTTGACAGTACATATCATCTTACAATACTAAAAAGAGAATATCGTGAGTGGAGAGAGTGTCCACGTCGTATAAAAAATCAGCCAATGAAAAAGTCTCTTTTCGCCACGTCACCATGCTTTTGACTAGAATAGAGTAAAACTGGCCTTTAGTGTGGGTAGACTTAACATTTTAATTCGACCCATACCAAACCCACGTGGCTAAACCTTTTTGTTCGTCTCCCCCGACTCTTCCACTTCGTGTTCGTCTCCGATATCGGAACTTTCACGTCGTATAAAAAATCAGCCAATGAAAAAGCCTCTTTTCGCCACGTCACCACGCTTTTGACTAGAATAGAGTAAAACTGGCCTTTAGTGTGGGTAGACTTAACATTTTAATTCGACCCATACCAAACCCACGTGGCTAAACCTTTTTGTTCGTCTCCCCCGACTCTTCCACTTCGTGAGTGGAGAGAGTGTCCACGTCGTATAAAAAATCAGCCAATGAAAAAGTCTCTTTTCGCCACGTCACCATGCTTTTGACTAGAATAGAGTAAAACTGGTCTTTAGTGTGGGTAGACTTAACATTTTAATTCGACTCATACCAAACCCACGTGGCTAAACCTTTTTGTTTGTCTCCCCCGACTCTTCCACTTCGTGTTCGTCTCCGATATCGGAACTTTCACGTCGTATAAAAAATCAGCCAATGAAAAAGCCTCTTTTCACCACGTCACCACGCTTTTGACTAGAATAGAGTAAAACTGGTCTTTAGTGTGGGTAGACTTAACATTTTAATTCGACCCATACCAAACCCACGTGGCTAAACCTTTTTGTTCGTCTCCCCCGACTCTTCCACTTCGTGTTCGTCTCCGATATCAGAACTTTCAGTTAACCTTGAACCATTACTGACCAATCAATGATGATTATTTTAACTCTCCTTGATTTGTTTCGTTTCACCTCCCGTTGATCCTTTTCGTATATAAAGTGCTATGTCTAAATCTAAATCCACCCAAAACCCAGTTGGCTGTAGAAACGCTCATCTTAGTGATATGTGATTGAGGTTGGGGTTCTTGGTCGAATCGCTTTCAAACGGAACTACAAGTTCGGTTTTCTCTAATCTTTTGGATGCAATTCTATTTATTTTTGCAGGGCTTATGTTTTTGTATGCCAATCCTTACTATTTGATCTTAGCGACTGCATATTTTGGTTGAGTTGTGGTTCACAGTGATCAGTCAATTAAAGCATAAGTCAGAGGAGGGGATGCTTATTGATAAAGATTCAGACAACTTAATCTTGCCATCGTGAGTTTCTTGAATTTCTGGCAACTAATTAATGATTTTTTTCCTTTCTGATTAGTGATTACTGATCTTTGCAATCTGATTGTAGGCTGGACATGTTGATTCCGGTAATTCAACACTTTCAGGTAAACTACTGCATCTACTGGAAGTACATCTCAAAAGCAAATGACTAAGTTTGAGAAATAAGCAAAGTTGTAGGCTCTGTTCGAAAACGCAGACGCCTAGCCACTTAGGCGCCCGGCTAATCGCTGTTCGGACATCCGAGGCGATTTTGACGTAATCGGCCAACAAAATCGTTAGCCAATTAGTCGGTCCGCTAAACCGATTACTCGGCCCATTTACTGATTAGTCGGTCATTTAACCGATTAATCGGCCCAATTTAATAGGCTTAAATGGTTAACTATGAAAGTATTATATTGGGCCTCATAGGAAATCCGAAGCCCATATACCTTGAGTTTGCATTGTATGTGTATTCTATATATAGAGTCAGACTTCGCCCCTCTTTTCTCCAGTAAGCTATGTGGGACTTTGTCCAAGGAAAGGAAATAATACGAAAATAAATAAAAATCATTTAGGGATATAGAATCCGGGTTGTTCAGTGCACTAGCAAATGTCTCAGCCACTGGGAGACAATGTATACTTGTTTTCTTACACATATGTCTTTATATATACATATAGTCCTCTCTTAATTTGTGCTTCAATTATATGATATTCAGTTTTGCTAACAATTAATTTTGTTAAAACTAATAAATATAAATTTCAATAATAACATACGAAAAAATATTATATTCTAATTTATTTATATTATATATTTAAATTAAACATTTTAATAAAATAAAATAATAATTAAAACTAATCTCCGCGTATATCCCGATTAATCTCCGATTTTTTAGTAACTCGCTAGGCTCGAGGTTACCGCCCGACTAGCGTCTAGCGTAGTTTTGAACATGGGTTGTAGGTAACATGTTTTTTTTTTTGGATTCTAGAGACTGTAAAATAAATAATTCTGCACTGTTTGCTTAACAATGACCGTGTCTGTTGCTTATCTCTATACTAAAAGACATCATGCTGTTTTGCTAGACTCTCCTGGAAACAAATATTTTGTTCCGAACATACCGTGATTCTGGTCATAGATGCAACTATTGGTGCTTTTGAAGCTGGTTTTGATAATTTGAAAGGCTAGACAAGGGAGTATGCGCAGGTTCTTTAAGATTTTGGCATGGAGCAACTGAGCAAGTCATAGTCGCATTGAAGTCAACAAATGAATATTGTTGCGCATTCGAAGTACATAATTAATTTGATTAAGCAGTATGTTGGATCTTCTCTCATTCCTGCCGCTTTGAAGAATCGTATCTGACATAGATTTCATAAAGTGCCAAGGAAAACCAAAACTTGGTTTCGGCTCCCTGTGAAAGGCGCAAATCCTCATTGTTCCTGTTTCTTCTCTCTTGGTACCGAACCTTGCATTTCTGGTATTGTTAGCGGGTGAATTGCTTAGCAAATCTGAAACAGTTCATGTCATGGTTTACTTTTTGTTTAAATACAGGTATAAAGGTCCAAGTTTATTGGATGCAGTTGACTCTGTCAAGTCTCAGGATCTAAGGTACAGAACTACTACTTTGAGTACAAGTTATGTTAGGTGTTATGGGTTTCCAAGTTCTCTTTGTTGTCATTAGCTTTAAATCGAAAAACTTTCTTATGGATTTGCCTTAGTATATTGTTTAAGGATACTAATGAGACTGCTTCAACTAATGGCTTACATGACTGGAACTTTCTGCTAGGTAATTAATGGTTACGCCATCGGGACTCCGATTCGGAAGATCATGGAACCGTGCACGTCTCTGGAGCGTGGTTCTCAGGGTTGCACCATTGCGAGAGCTGGAGATAATGTAGCAATAGCGTTGCAAGAAAATGATGCAAACCAAGTAATGTCTGGAGGTGTGTTGTGCCATTATTATTACCTGGTTTCAGCAGTAAATGACAATAATTATGTTTGACTAAAAATCAGGTTATTATTTTGTTTTATTTTTGATGAATATCAGTGTTTTGTGGGAATCCTAAAGAGATGGATCAAACTGATTTAAGAGGTGAATGCATCATTTTTCTTTACTGGAAGCTAGGGAAATAATTCGAGAGCAGAAAGAGGATCTAGATCAACCAATGTGGATTCTCAAATCAATTATCGACCCTTCTTTGTAGAGTTAGAGGGCATATACAGATTAGACTTCGACACATGCACCACCCACTTTCGAACCACAAAATATTAAGAACCCTAAACTCCCAACTCAAATTTGAAAGAAGTGCGTAACTGAAATTGAGGAAGAGAGACGAGAGCTTAATTACCCTATTCCGAAAATAGCATTCTAATGACATATTCAATTCTTCTTGTTCTCACTTTGATTTCTCCTCTCTATCTTTTCTCTGGTTTTACTTCAAAAAGTATGAACCTTAAATCTCTAATTTGATTTGAGTTTTATTAAGTCAAGAGAAGCACACATTAAAAATGTATTTTTTTTTTAATTTAACGTCAGTAATCTTCTGTAAACAGAGTTTTAACTATCCCGTTAAAATTTTTGACGGCGGAAAGACGGAGGCCAATTTGAAGGTTTAATATGTTAGAGTCACTAGTTCGAGGGTTTGAAGTGTGAGGCATTGAGCACCGAGTTTAAAAGTCCGTCTCTTTCACACTTTTATGCAGAGCCGTGCCTGACATTTGGCAGGCTAGAAGCGAGAAAAAAATTTTGATCCAGAATTGCTCTACCCATCACTCGAACCCAGGGCACCCAACAAGAGAAACCCAAATAATAGCATCTTTAACCATCTCTACTACCTAATCTTCATGAGATTTGCCCCCAAAAATTCTTTTATACTGATCGGCCCTCAAGAAAATGCTTGATGGGCTTGTATCCAGGTCTGCCCTGCTTTTATGGTTTAAAATACGATTTTTCCATTGAAATTTTATAACTAAAAGGTTCATATATAGCCTTCCTAGGCTCGATCACCATTTGATAATATTTTTAGGACGTAATCTTGGATCGGATCGTAATAGGAGTCAAAAGTTCATCCCCAACGTCGATGTATTTTTATGTGTCTACATGATTTTAAATGAGCCCACACACTTTTTGTTATCAACAAGAGATTTATGAAGTAGATATGCGTTATTTTTTTCTGATAAAAAAAAAGAGTAGATATGCGTTATCAACGTACTATTCACTTTCAGAAAGACTAAACAGTGCGTAGACATATGCTTGTAAATACTTTTCTGAATAGTTCTATCTCCATCAATGCGTTTTTCTTCTCCATATGTTTAGCTAAAAGATCTAATAATTTTTTTTTTTGAATAAATGTTAAATTTTATTCATCAAAAAGCCTGTTTACATCATGTGTAATCCTATTTCAAAAGAAAAACCCTTTACAATAGATCTTCTAAATCAGAAACTATATTCTTGTCTCAAACCAAAATTGAAGAACTCTTTCCATACCCTTCCTCCTATCCTTCTTAATCAAACTCAGCTTGTTTCTTATACCCTTATCAATGGTCTTCTTCAATATAGCTATAGGCATAGCCTTCTCCCCATGTCTTATTATGTTCCTTTCACGCCAAATTGCATAGATAGCTGATTGAAATGCATATCTGATGCAAAAAGACCTCATCCTCTCTCTACTACCATCACATATAAGAGGCACAATAATGGACCAGACATTGGAGTATGAGCTTCTCAGGATTCCAAGAGCAAGATATTCCCAAACTTGTGAAGAATAGGAACATTCAAAGAATAAATGATTTCTGGACTCCGTTGTCATTTATTAACAAAAGATCTAATAATTAACAAAAGAACCTTATATATAATACTAGGGTCGGCCCGCCCTACGGGCGGGATATTAGTTAATTTGATATTCACTAAATGCTCGAGTTGAAATTTGTTTTAAGATTCAAGAATTTGGTTATCTGTTATGTGTTACTTATTAGTATGAAGTGGTATAGTTGTTTTAAGATTATTTTTGCTTTGGTATTGTATCAAATTAACTAATTGTCCGACTCATAATTATAGATGTACAAATGTGGATTTGTGATAAAGTTTGATGACAATACTGTTTTTTTTTTAATTCTTATTCATAGTGGAGTGTGCATGTGTCAGAAAGAGGCCTATATCAACTTTTATGTTTTTGCGTATGGATTTTAAATATATATTATTTTGTATAATGCATACTTGCTCTACAACATTTGCTTGTAGACTAAAAAAACTGTTTTCTATATTTTTAAAAAAGAAAATATTTAGTCTAGAATATAACATGGACATATGTATTGACTATATATAGAAGTTGGGTGTTATTTTAAAATGACATATGTATAGAGGTTTTTCAACCATTACTTCTGGCACAAAACATTTATAACTGCAAATACCTTCTTTTAAAAGCAGAACTAATAAAAGCGTGTATAATAAATGTATTTTGATATATATTATATGCATCAGATTATAAAGGTTGGAAACATTGCAAAACTGTTTGGAGCAAAGTTTTTAACTTCATGATCTTCATCTTGACGCTAGTTCAGTGCCGGCCCTGACTACAAGCATAAAAAGCATGGACTTCCAGCCGACACGATAATAAGTATTTTTGCGGCCACATATTTATAAAAGTGAGCCTAGTGGTTTTAAAAGAAATTACTAGGGCTGGAGGTGCTGAGTTCAATTACCCCTGACAGCCTTTTGTTTTATTTTGGCGATTACAGTAACGTAATACATGCTTCCAACAACATAACTTTCAAAATAGATATGACTACAACGAAAACGTGGGACCAAAATGCATTATTCGAATTCATGCAAGTGGATAGAAAGCAAGACGGGCCAAACCACACATTCCTTCGGGTGCATCCACATCTCTCTTGATTCTCATGTAACCATTTTCTCCCCAAGTTCGTCCCCATGAATTCTTCAGTAACCAATACTTAATCCCTTCTTCACTCATCCCGTAACCAACTACTGTAACGGCATGAGTCAGTTGCGTCCCACAGTCTCCGTCAAATATGCCACTCCGATATTGCTTAAACGCAGGCTCGTGGCCATTTATCGCCACTGAAACAGGCTGTTTAGATACTGCCTTTAGCAATGATTGCTCGTCATTACTTGGAACCGTCTCGTATCCACTGATGGTAGCAGCAACGGAATAGGTTGATGAACATGTTTGTTGTGACTCCTGGTAAGGATAGTTATCTTCTGTTGTGATTCCTTGGTTTTCGATTATGTACTCGAAAGCCTTGGACATTATCCCTCCCGCACATCCTTGGTTGTAGTCTCTGCTGCAATCCAACAACTGCTGCTCCGATAGCGATAGGAGCTCTCCTTTCGCAATCTGTGTTATGCCTTCTACGGCTGCCACCGCCGAGAAAGCCCAGCAGACTCCTGTTTCATTTTTATAAATTATATATATTATTTTTAAATGTGATGTAAACCGAATTATATAATCATAAATAGGTTGTCTGCTATATTTTGTGTCTATTAATTACAACAATGGTTTAGGTTAAAGTAGTATAGCTATTATTGACAAAAAAAGATTACCACAGTGGCCTTGGTTCTTAACGGAGGTAACCGCCCCCTCCTGTCTCCAATCCATGTTCTCGCCAGTGTCACTGACATTTTCATGTCTAAACGACACCTTTTTGTGCGAACCTGACGATGAAATTCTTAGCATATCTTCAGGAACCACCAGCCCCATGTACCTCGCCCGAAATTCCTCGTCCGTGAGGTCAGAGAACTGACTGACATCCAACGTGTACGTTATGTTCGTATTCATGTTGTGCCTCTCCACGAACTCCAAGTTCTTCTTAAAGATCTCAAACCTATTTGTTTTTTCAGATTCATCGGAGTAAACACGATGGAAACGAGCCATCCATTGCTCATGTTTCTCCGCAACAGCAGAAGCTTCAAAGAGTCCCCCACGAGAAGTGGCTCCTGAAGTTCTAGAACTCAATATAATGGCTAGAAGCAATAAAGTGATCGAAGTCATTCTTTTAGAGAGAAATGTATAAAAGGTTTTCTAAATATAAATGTTTGGGTTTCAAGGAACGAGTAAGAAGGTGGCGTTATATAGAGATTGCAAACTGTAAGGTCGCATGTTTTTTCTTGAATATTCTGACGATATTTTGTTAGGTAATGATCGTTGCCAATTTCAACACGCTAGTAAGTCAAGTACATGGCCAATCAAGCTACACTAAACTTACTTTGATTGAACCTCGTTAATCATGATAACAAGGTTGGGCCCCAAATCGTGTGATGACTTATACAAGTGGGTCCTATATAAGATAGTAAACAAGCGATTTGACAATGAGGTGGAAAATTCTGCGAAAATTGTACATGATTGAAATTCTCATTAGAATAAGTGGTCAAATTTCATATATAAATTTATTTATTTATTTTCCATTTTGACCGTTAACTGCTTAAATTATATTAGGATCGAGAAAAATACATGTATCCAAAGAACCAAACACAATCCGATTAGAAATATAATACTAAACTCGAACCAAACCTGATTAAATATCTGAACGGGTTCAAAATTTTAATATTTGGAGAATATAAATCTAACCCAAACCAAACCAAAATATTTTAGATACCCGAAATATCTGAATCAAAATAATATTGATAGATATAAATTACAAAAAAACAAGATAAATATATTAATTACTTTAAATTTAATATACAAAAGTATCCAAAATATAGATTTTTTTTAAATTGTTGAAAAAATTAACTGGTTGTATTCGACTTTTTCTTATTATTTTCCAAGTCGTCTTAGCTCTTTTGTAATTTTGTAACTCTGGTAAACGAGCATGGCTCCAAAAGAACTTTTAAAATTCAGCGGAAATCATGCTTGGAAAAACGAATGAAAATTCCAGTCTCTTTGCCAAATCACGTTCTGATCAGAGTCTCATTCATTCGAGTGTACGATGGCCTCTCAAGCTATGGCAATAAATTGGAGTACCTTTTCTTAATCTTTTTTTTTTGTTATATGTAATTAAGAAAAAATAATTTTACATTCCACACCTTTTATTACAGTCAACTTGATACAGATGTTGGAGAAGATGATAAATATTATTAACCTTGAGATGACGTTTCTAAAACACCAAATGGTCCAAATCAACTCTCAGAATGTGAAGAGTTTAGCATAAGAAACAACTCTAGAACATCAATGAGGGATTTTCCAAAAAGGTTCACAAGAAAATCAAAGAAACCACGGAGAATAGATGAAGAAGACTAACTAACTTTACAATTCTCGATTACTCTATTCTCTTCAAGTATTTTCTGTATTTTTATGGTTTCTTGGCTTGAAACATGATGAAGTTGTTGGATAATTCCAAGACTTGTGGAAAGTTAACATATTAATAAATATTTAAATTGTTAGGAAATAAACACACACAAAAGAAATTTTGAATAGGAAAAAGAAGTTTTATATTTTGATTAGGAAATTGTCTTTCACTATAACTATATGTCTCATTGAGAGTTGTTCTACAAGATCTAAGAGAAACTTTGAGAGCTTTAGTTTTGAAAAGTTTCTAAAGCAATAAGAAAAATTGTTCTTATAAGTCTTTGTGTTTTTAGATATTTGAATTGGTATCAGACTTCAGGTTGGATATTCGATCTAAGTTTAAGTTGAAGCTTTGACCCTGGTGAATGTGAAGTGATCAAGAAAGCAAGATGAGGGACGTGACTATAGCTTCACCTCGCACGAAGGACTTTGGATCCATATCCATCCATCATCTTATGTTGTCATCGACAAACTATACAGTTTGGTCGATGAGGATGAAGGTTCTACTACATGCTCATGAAGTGTGAGACACGATCGAACCCGGTTTGGATGATCAAAAGAAGAATGATGTTGCGCCTGCTCTTTTGTTTCAATCCTTTCCCAAAACTTTGATTCTCCAAGTGGAAGAACAAATCGCATCAAAAGAAATATGAAATGCCATCAAGTCATGACACCTTGGAGCTGATCGTATAAGGGAGGTGAGACTTCAGACGTTGATGACAGATTTTGACAGATTGAAGATGGAAGATAATGATACGGCCGATGACTTTGCGGAAAAGATATCGGGCCTATCATCCAAAGCAGCCTCGTTGGGAGAAAACATAGAAGAGTCCAAGATGGTGAAGAAATTCTTGAAGGAAATTCTGAGACACAAATATATCTAGATCCTAGCGTCTCTTGAGCAAGTCCTAGACCTCAACTCTACGGGTTTTAGGAATATAGTTGGAAGGCTAAAGGCACGAGGAGATTATAGGAGAAGAAACTCAGAAGGAAGACCAATGGAAGCTCATCTTTTCGAATAACAACCAGCATGGTCTTAAGAACTTGATCTGAAAGTTTCCGTTGAAGAGATAGAGGACGGAATGGTAGAGGCAGAGGTCAAGGTCGGTTCAAAAACTAAAACCATGTGTCACACATCGAAGACAAAAAGTCAAAGAAGGATCATTCAAAAGTGATATGTTGGAGATGTGACAAGTCATGTCACTATGCAACTGTCTGTCCCGAGAAACCATTAATGAATCAAGAAACCAACCTAAAGGAGACATAAGAGGTCGACGCCCTCTATGTACATGAAGTGGTTCTGAAAAATCTTGATATCGACAAAGTCAATGCAAGTGGTTGGTATTTAGATAATGGAGCTAGCAATCACATGACGGGGAAAATGAGTTCTTTTCGAGTTTGGATCATAACACCAAAGGAAAGGTGAAGTTTGATGATGGTTCGTGTGTTAATATTGTAGGAAAGGGTGCGGTTACTTTTGTGCGTAAGACTGGTGAGAAGAAAGCACTCAAAGACATATATTACATACCTGAGCTGAAGCATAACATATTGAGCCTTGGAAAAGTAAAAAAAACGGATGTGAGGTGAACATGAAAAACGTCTATTTAACACTCATAGATTCGTGTGAAATATTGCTTGTACGTGTTACAATATTCTCAAACCGTCTCTACAAGACCCCGATGGAGATTAGCTACCCGGAATATTTAAATGTCAGAGATGAAGATATTATATAGAAGTGGCATGCTCGACTATGACATATAAGCTATGGATTTGATGAACAACATGGTAAAGAAAGAGATGGTCATAGGAATACCGAGTGTTAACATACGAAGAAAGTGTGTGTGACGACGCATGTCTATCATGGAAGCCTATTAGAGACTCATTCCCGACTAAGACCATGTTTCGTGCGACAAAGCCATTGTAGTTATTAAATGCATATTTGTGTAGACCGATTACACCACCAACGCCAACAAATAATCGTGAGGCATTTTATTGTTCAAAAGGTTTTGCACCAACAGAGGAGGAGAGCTTACCTCAGCTGAGTTCAATCTATTTTGTGAAAAAATAGAGCGTAAGCTATGGTAGCCGAGTTGGAATCTATCACAAGAAACAATACATTGGAACTTGTAGATAGACCGACTGGAGTTGACCCTATAAGGTTAAAGTGGATCTACAAGATAAAAAGGAAGGTGGATGGTATGGTGAACAAGTATAAGGTAAGACTTGTGGCAAAAGGCTATGTACAAAGAAAAGAAATAGATTTTGATAAAGTGTTCCCACTAGTGGCACGTCTCGAAACTAAGCGGCTCTTAATATCTCTTGCAACAGTAAACGGATGGAAGATTCATCATTTGAACGTGAATACCGCTTATTTGAATGGAGATCGAAAGGAGTTAGTGTATGTAACTCAATCCGAAGGTTTTGAAAAAAAAAAAAAGAGAAGAGTGTGTTACAGAAAGCTTTGTACACTGATGGTTCCCATCACAAATAGATCATCAACGTAAATGACTGATGGTACACTGATGGCTCCTTTGTGCACTTCACAAAGGATCCATCAGTGTACCGCAAGAATGGAGGAGGAGACTTCTTGCTAATAATCATTTATGTTGATGATCTATTTGTGATGGGAACTTCGCTTAAGGTGATTGAGAAATTTAAGGAAGATATGTCAAAGAAGTTCGAGATGTCATATCTAGAAAATTAAGCTAACGTATTACATTGGCATATAAGTGATTCAAGAAGCATACGGAATCAGGATAAAACAAGAAAGGTGTGCTCAAGGAATCATGTGTGACACAAAGATGGAAGCGTGTAACGCCACTCAAGTCCCAATGGAGTCGACTTTAAAGATCTCAAAAGCTGAAGACGAACTAGAGATAAATGCTACCGAGTACATAAAAATCATAGGATGTTTGCGGTATCTACTTCACACAAGACCAGACTTGTGTTACGCAGATGGTGTTCTTAGTAGTTCCAGTGGAGTCATGTGTGACACAAAGATGGAAGCGTGTAACTCGACTCAAATTCCAATGGGGTCGACTTTAAAGATCTCAAAATCTGAAGACGAACCAGAGATAGATGCTACGGAATACATAAGAATCATAGGATGTTTGCGGTATTTACTTCACACAAGACAAGACTTGTGTTACGCAGTTGGCGTTCTTAGTAGTTACATGCACAATCCCAGAGACTTTCATAGACAAGCCATCAAGCACATACTAAGGTATGTAAGAGGAACAACAAACTTTGGTCTTTCCTTCAAGAGAGATGGGTCAAACATCATTATTGGTTATAGTAACAATAGTCACAATATCGATGTTGATGACAGGAGGATCACGTCATACATGCATTCTATTATGGTTTATCATTAATTACTTGGACGTCGCAGAAGCACCCGACGGTCGCATTATCATCATGCAAAACAGAGTTCATGTCGGCAACAAAAGCAGCAAAGCAAGCTATATGGATCAAGAAGTTATTGTGTGAGATACTAAGTGAAGAATGCGAAGGTCAAGCTTAGAATCGACAACAAATCAGCCATGCGAGAAGGTCAAGATATCATGTCATTCTTGAATGTATGGAGAATGAGCAAATCGAAATGGAGCATGTGATGGGTGTTATGAAGAAAACTGACATCCTTATTAAGTCATTAATAAGGATTAAATTTAAACAAATAAAAAGCTTAAGTGGAACTGAAGAAATTGATCTTCCTAATTCAAATCTGAATTAAGGAGATGAATGTTAAATAATTACAAGACTTGTGAAAAGTTAACATATTAATAGGTGTTTAATATATTAAGATATAAAAATCTATAGTAGGAAAAAAAAGTTTTCCATTTAGATTCTATGTTACACGGAAACGGAAGCGGGTACGTGGAAGCAGAAGCGTAAGAAAGCGCAGAAGCGAGATTTTTTTAAAAAATTAGGAAGCGAGTACGTGTTGGAAGCGTAACCATATATATATATATATATGAGAATATTTTAAAAAAAAATTAGAACTAAAAATTATATGATTTAAATTTAAAATAAAGCATTTATTCATTTATAATAATTTTGAAATGATTTCATATTAAAACTATGAAATACACATAAATTAAATTTAAAATAAATTATTATAATAATTATTTTAATACTTTATAATTAATTGACATAATATATTTGAATATATGATTTATCTTTAATAAAAAAATCGATGCATAAAAATAATTTATAGTATTAGTTTTAATATTTGTATATTTCTACTCTCTCTATTTAATACTATTAAAATTTGTATTTTATATATATTAAAAACTATAATTTTATATTTTATTGATTTAAGATTGTTTTTTTTTTTAACGAATGTAAGCGTGATTCCAAAACGGAATCGCAAGGTTCCAACGTGCTTTTAAAGAAAAGATTTTAGAAGCGTTTTGGAAACGGAATTCTGTAAGCTTCCATAAGGTTCCGATTCCGATTTTGGTTCCGAAGCGGAAAGCGGACGTCCGATGAAGCTTTTGTGCAACGTAGTTTAGATTAGTTTATATTTTAATATCTCACATTTAAAAAGAATAGTCTTTCACTATAAATATCATAAATATAAATCTCATGGAGATGTTTCGTAAGAGAGAAATAGTAAGAGCTTTCGTTTTGAAAAATTTATAAAACAATAAAATAATTGTTTTTATAATTTTTTTTGTTTCTAGAGATTTGAGAAGCCACTCATCTTCCACCACTTGTCCGTCATTTTTGCGATATAAGTCTATAACCATAATAATTTGATATTTTATTTAACCAGATAAAGACTTCTCTCCGGTTAACAACGCGTGCGAAAATAACACTTTCTCCTCATCAAAATCCATTTTCCACAGCTTTGTTTACTGGCACACATTTTATGAAACAGCTTTGATTTCTCAAGTAAAGAATCTCCCCTACGGAATTTGCAAAGGCCCCCCCAAATCTTTTCACAGTTTTCACAACACACACATATATTTATTTTCAATTAAATACACACACACGTCTCTATTCACCAGCCTCTTCCAATCTCTAGCTTCACTTCATTAAGCAAGGATTCAGAATACTCACAAGCCAATTCGGCCTGCAAGGAACCAGGGGACTCACCAAGAACCCCCAGCATTTAACACCAGTCACATAATTAAGATAAAATCTTATGAGAAGGCATGTTCGATCTTGGTGTGGAGAGTAACAACAAGGTCATGTGCATCATCCAAGAGCTTCCACACATCTAACTGCCCTGCCATACTATGACACTCCCTTAGAATCTCATCCATACTGTTATACTTCTCTATTATCAGCTTCCTTCTCTGCAACACCGATGCCGCTATTGCATATAACACCAAATCATCCGTGGGAGGTGCACGCTGCCTAATCCTGCTCCAAGCCGACTTCCCCATCCCGGCTCTGATCGCAGCTTGGTCTGCCCACATCACTTCCCACAGACAAAACGTCTGTTCAAGCGTCAGCTCTCGTCTGAACATTACAACAACCATTCTATACACAAAGAAACAGTCTTCAGCTTGGAGCTTCTCAAGGTGGCGGTACAGCTGAGAGTCTTTGGACTTTATTATCTTCGAGACAATGTTGAGTTGTCTTCTGATACCGACCTCATCAAGTCTGAAATTGTGCCGAGCTTTCTTCATGAACCCGACAAAACACCAAAAGGCTTCATGGTCATCAGGGATCACAGAGAGTATTGGAGATAGAAGATCGCTCATTCCTTGACAATAGCCAATGTCAGAGTCATACAAAGCATAGGCTTCGAGAACAGCAACGAGCCTAGCAGCTTGGAAGATCTTGTACGGTTCCAGGTGGTGGTAGTCTTTTAACCCGACAGCTTCAGCAGCACGACAGGCTCTGTCCTCGGATATAGCCGCCTGGGATGGAGAACAAGGAGTCCACTCTGAGTTAGCACGCACGGCATCTAGACGGATGATACGCTGCCACGTCACGAAATCCTCTTCTGTCCGAGGGATAGATGAGCTGGCTGGATTCACATCCGGAGTAGCTGAAGACTGAAAGACCTGAACCACTTCACTCTCGTCTGAAGAGTCTGAATCTGATGAATCGGAGTTGAGAGTGGAGATAGTAGCATTGGTGATTCGTCTAGAGCTGCTGTTGGCTCTCTCCACAGTACATGAAACTCCGCTCATGTAACCGAGATCTTCGTCACTAGAGAGAGACTCGCGGGCACTGACAACTTCATCAGAACATAAACTGTCAGTGTCTTGGGCTTGTGGCCAGTCATACTCATCTTGCATAGTGTTGAACTTGAGAGTTCCGTTGTTGTGTTTTTGAAGCCGCTTGCACTCCCTGCGTAGCCTCTCGTACTCCTTTCTGCATTTGTACAATCAAAGCTTAGAGAACACCAAGAAGAAGTGAAGATTCAATCAGTCTCTCTCACCTTCTCCATGTTCTTATAGTAACTCTCTCTGCTTTGGAACTATTAAAGCTATACCTGTAAGAAGAAGAAAAAAGTGTATTAAGCTTCAACTTTTTGGTTCACTTAATAGAAGTTTTGAGTTTAGACTTACACTCCAAGAAGGAAAGGCCAGACCTCAAACCGAATGCTTGGCTCAATACCCTACAAAGGAAGAGAAGAAAACAAATGTTTTTTAAAACTCAATACAAATGGTGTGAGTGAAGGTGGGGTCCATATGACTCACTCTTCTTCGGACTTTCCTCAACAAATCAACACCGCCGTTACGAAGTCTACCATCGGAAGTGAAGAACCTCTTCCACTGCTTAGCTCTGAGTGGCCTTTTCCTTTTCTTATGTGACCATGGCGACTTGAGACGAGCCCTGAAAACATTGAAACCGAGGTTTAATAGCATACTATTGTCCGATTCAAATGCTAAAAGACTCTTATTCATCTGGAAGGTACGAGAAGTCAATGAAAGGATTTTGCGATCTAGTTTCCATAAAAAAAGACTGACCGATCAGAAGAAGAGGAGGAAGGAGAGGAAGATGCGACGACGAAGAGAGCAGAACGCAAATGGATCCAAGAAGATGAGGAGGGAGAACGAGGAGATGTTAATGGCGATGAAGGATTGGAAGACGATGACGTCGTTTGTATCCTTCTCAGAGCTTTCATCTATTCCTCCCTCAGATTCAATCCTAACTAACCGCGAATATTCCCCTTCGAATCAATCAAACCTTGAAGAAAAAAAGAAAAGAAAAATAAAAACAGAACAACACTTGTCCCCGGAGACGAAAGGAAGGATGTCCGCCTTCAGACCACCACTGTCCGACAACGTTTTCGCCGGAGACCGATCAACTCAACTTGCTTCTTCTTCTTGTTCTCCTCGTTTACTTTTGGTTTCTCTCTCCAGAAACGTGGGCTTTCTATCTCGAGAATCTATGAGAAGAAACAAAAAGAAAGTCTCTTCCGAGTAATTACAGTGGACGCTTTGTTTCTCTCTCTTGTGGACCCCACTAACTCTTGTTTATAGAATTTGCACTTTAGCTCTCATTCTTTTCATTATTTTTCTTCATCTTTTACGTTTTTGTGTTCCTTATATATTTGCCCCTTTAGTTCATATTTACATTTTTCTTGACTTGTCTATTTGGGGACATATCCTGTTTGAGAGTAGGATCAGTCATGTGAAAAGCCGAATAAAACATTTGTCTTTAATTTTAATTTTTTTTGAACAAAACTATGTAGATATAATTTAAATCTGTAAAATATAAGCCTCTAAATTTATTTAATAAATCATTTACAACATCCAAAATCTTAAGATCGACGTTGTATGAAAGTTTGAATTGAATAGTTGAGATATACATACAATTATTTCTTAAAACTTTTTTCCCCAATAAAAAAATATTACTAAATTAAGAATATACTCCTACGACTAATTGACTATTATTTTAAGTTATTAAGGAAAGTATATATTTTCATTTCTAAAATTTTCAGAATTCTAAACAAGACTTGCTTTTAAAATATGTTTTGAAACAACAATTATTTTAGGGTGGAAGGGTAATATGTTAATCCTGATTGACTTTGTATCAACAAAAATAATAACTATAATCAATCCAAGATTTTAAAGAAATAGAAATAATTGCAGGGAAAAAGCTGATACCATGCCTTTTTATTTTGTCATCCTCGCATATTTTAAAGTAGAAAGGATGAAAGATAATAAAAGTTAATTCTGATTTACTATTGTACTAGGTTAAGATCTGCGCTTTGCGCATAATAAATATCATATATATTATTTTTATGTATTACATATTCTTTTACATATTTATAAAATAATAAATGTATATTAAATAATTAAAAATTCAGTAACTATTATATATATATATATATATATTTATAATTAAATTGGTGTGAACATAAATAAATAGGAAATTCTCTCAAATAGACATTTTTAATTTCTTTGGGCAGTCTCATGTATGAGAGAAATGAGGATATCTTCGATACGGTTCGAGACAGATTGCTCGGACCTAGTGGATATGACTATGAATCCGATGGAGTGGCCTACTTTTACGACAGAGATCGAGATGCTTCAAAGACTTCAGGAGGATTTTGAGGATGTGAGCTTGTCTCATATTTCTCGAAGTATGAATGGACGAGCAGACGCGCTAGCGAAAGAAGCAAGACGAAGAGGATATATTTTTTTCCATATAGATCAGACACGGACAGACGGAGATGCTCCTCGGAGAATCGGCTCGTCTGCCACCACTTGATCTAGTATATATGGATAGTCGACAAAAAAAAAAAAGACATTTTTAATTTTTTGTCACAAAAATAGTACTCAAAAAATAAAATGACAAAATAGACCCTTTTTATTTTGAAATTTTTAATATTTATTTTTTATTTTTTAAAATTTGAAATCCTATCCCCAAAACTTCACCCCTTAACTCTAAACCCTAAGTCTAGATTAATTAAACCTTGAGTATAAGTGCATATTTACCCTTTAATAAAACTTATTTTGATCATTTCCTTCTTTGAAGTTTATTTTTGTGAAAAAAAAACTAAAAAGGTCTATTTAAGGAAATTTTTCTAAGTAAATTCCATTAATTCAAATAATAACTTTTTTATTTTATAAGGTAAATAATAAAATTTAAATAACATTAACATATATATATAGTGTATTTTAATATTGATATATATATTAAATGATGCTTTCTACTCATTAAATTTTTTGATCGTTTGTATATTTTTATAATAAAAATTTTAAATCACTGATAACAAAAATTTAATTGTGTGATTAATAGTTTTAGTAATTTATATTTTTATTAAAAAATTCATGGCTAAGTTTACAATTTAAGTATTAAGTTGTCAATATTTTCTCAAAGCTTTTACCAAACACAATTGTTCAAAGCAAATTTCAAAATAAAATTATTTATGTATTTTAAATGGTAAATATTTTAATTTAAAAGAAAAAAAAAATATATATATATATATATCTTTTACACTTAATATTTATTAAATGAGACTTCTTACTTATATAATTTTGTAATCATTTGTATTTTACTATAAGAAAAAATTTAAACCATGGATCAATTTCTAGGGTTCGATGAAGTTTCGAGAATGGGATCCGGGGACTGGAGGTGCTAAAGGAATCTCAGATCATCACTATGGGTGCTTAGAGGCGAATCGCAAAGGATCTGATACTACAGATACGATTGAGATCCAACGAGATCTCGGAAAAAATGGAAAATTGGGAATTGTGGGATTTTGGTATTTATTGCGAGCTAGCTCTCGAGTTTGTTTCTTCGAAGTTTGGTCGATAGTATCTCAACTACGGAACCTCCAACGTGTGATTCTAAACCAGATAGGGGAAGTAGTTGGGTTGGAGATTAAGGAAAAGAATTACAGATCTGCTTTGCTCCGACTTTGGAAGGTATTGATCGTATGGCAGATTCATACGTATCATGACGGGGTGGGACTTCTCAGAGAAGAGATCTGTGGAATCAATCAGATAATTTGGTATTTAATTGGCTTAGATTGGTGGCGTGGGGTGGAGGAGATACGCTTAGTCTATATAAAGAGGATTGATACTGAGGCATGGTTTAAATTTTTTGGGAAATCATAGGATCTGAGGTAGTCATAGCAATCTCCCTTTTTTTCCCCGCTGTTTCCTTCCAGCCACTGCAAATGCAACCATCCTGTCAATGGTACCAAATTTTCCGGGAGCGAGTAAAGTTACTGAGTTTCGACCAATCTCTTGCATGAATACAGTTTATAAAGTCATGTCGAGGCACCTGGTGAAGTGCCTGAAGATTATACTACCGGATCTGATTCTCCCAAGCCAAACTGCATTCGTGAAAAATGGATTATTACTGGAGAATACAATACTCGCGAGTGAGCTGGTAAATGGATATCATAAGAAGCAAGGAGTAAAGAAAATTACTATCAAAGTGGACATTGCCAAGGATTTTGATACTCTGTCATTGGAGTTCCTTTTTGCTTGCCTAGAAGGTTTACAAGTCCCCTCTGTGTTCCTTGCCTGGCTAAGAGCATGTATCTGCACAACGAGCTTTATGGTTGGTTACAATGGCACTGTCAACAGGTATTTTAAAAGGAAGAGAGGCCTCAGACATGGAGACCCTCTTTCCCCCTACTTGTTTGTCATTGCTATAAATTTTCTATCACTAATGCTAAACAGAGCTGCTACAAAAAACAAACTCAAGTTCCATGCGAAATGTAAGTCCACAAGAATCACTCACCTATCTTTCATGGATGATCTCCTGATCTTCACCGACGGCCCTCTGGAATCATTACAACAAGTGCTTATGGTCCTTCGGGAATTCGAGCTTCGATCTGGCCTGAAAGTGAGCATGGAAAAAACAAGCTTCGTCGTTTCATGACTTACTGAACATGAGACTCAACTAATTCAAGCAACAGCTGGTATGAACATGGGATCCTTACCTTTCCATTATCTTGGAGTTCCTCTGAATTCTAAGAAGCTGAATCTGGTCAGCTGCGAGCCACTGCTACACCAAATCAAGGCGAAATTATCTTCCTGGTCCGTAAAGTCACTTTTGTTTGCTGGTAAGCTGTTGTTGATTAAGACCATCATTGCTAGGATAAAAACATTCTGGTGCTCCTCTTTTATTCTCCCTAAAGCTTGTGTAAGGAGAATCACCTCCTCTGTAGTGTTTTCCTGTGGAAAGGTGATGTGGAGAGCAGGCTCATTTGGATTTTGTTCTTCAGAGCGGGGTCGGTATGGGTGGCATGGTTCAAAGAAGTGATCCTAAAAGGATCCCTAGCAAACTACTGGACGACTAGGCCTTCTAGTTATTTCTCTTAGCTAGCGAATAAGCTCCTCAAGCTAAAGGAAACTGTGTTCTCCCTCATCAAACTACAGCTTCAGAATGGCCATTCTGCTTGTTTCTGGTTCAACAACTGGACTCCGTTTGGGAGTCTCTACTCGTTTCTGAATGGATCAACCTCCTGCTTGGGTATCCCTCTAAAGGCGACTGTTGGATCACTTGTTACCAACAACATATGGTCCCTTCCTCTTGCAAGATCAGACGAAAAATTACAATTGCAAACTTCCTTAACTACGGTACAATTGACTGAGGGAGAGGATCATTATGATTGGGAAATTAATGGGACCAAATCATCAAGGTTCCAGACATGGAAGATCTACACTTACTTAAGACCAGAACTAACAAAGGTTCGCTGGGAGGAGTTAGTATGGACAAAGCGGGGGATCCCAAGGCATAACTTTCACATCTGGCTGGTAGTCCAAGACAGGATTCCTACGCGGGATCGCCTCATCAGATGGGGTTTGCAAGTAAGCTCGGTGTGTCTCCTATGTAATGTAGCAGACGAATTGCGAGATCACCTCTTCCAATAATGCTCATTCATCTTTGATGTGTGGGCTCTACTACAAGACGACTCCGATTACAACCGCTGAGAAGCTGCGATGGTACTCTCAACCAGATGATCAATCTCCCCAAGGGCAAGCCGCTCACTCTCCTATCTCATTTAGCTTGGCAAGCTATGATATATTGGATTCAGAATGAATGAAACACTAGTCTGCATTCCAATATGTTTCGATCGGTTGACTCCTTCAACAACTTCATCTATCGTCAACTCAAGAACAAGATTAAGAGCTTTAGACCCTCAAACCCTTAACTCTCCTCTCAGATGTTGCAGCTGTGGATCTGATATGCATGTCTCCCGATCGTTTCCTCTCCTCCCCACCTCTCCATCTTTTTTACTGGGCTTAGCCATTATGGCTTCTTCTATTGGGTAACTGGGATATGATTCAACTAAGGTTCATTTGATATGGGCTTAAACATTGGGCTTTGCCCGTCTAACTAGTCCGGGGGTTTGTAATATATTTATTCTCATGCATTTAATATGAAAACATTTCTTCAACAAATAAAATAAAAAAGTTATTGTGATAGTCACCTATTTTTTATCTTATATACCAAAACACTATTCAAATCTACTGGTTCAATCTTTTTCTATGTTTTTTTATTTGAATCTCAAAAACCTCTTGATCAATAGGATCATTTACATATTTCCACACACCTCAAGTCAAATCAATCAGAAATCAAAACACAACCTCGTCTTGTTACGCTATTTTACATCACCGATGAATCTTTTCTGGACACCATCGTTACCAATACGATTGTTCGATATGATTGGTGTTGCATATTAATCATTTTTGATGTTTCGTTTATGTTTTAACACTTTTTAGTTGCAAGTTTAGTTTATTATTCATATTTTAATGATTAGGATTTAGTTTTTGGTTTTTAGGGGTTAAAAGTGGGGTTGGTTGTAAGTCTATGATTATACTATATATAAAGTCTATATACTATCAATTTATATTAATTTGCGTATGTACATAAAATTGACTCTCTATTGTGTACTATTTGTAGAGGATCAATACTATATATATATTACATGAAAACAAGGTTTTCATTATCCTCCAAAGTTGTTCTGCCACCTACATCATTGTTCCTCCCTCCTCTATTTAAGAAATGAAAACTTATTTATGTGGTAAATAATTGAATATCATGATGTTATATGCATGATTTAGCATTCTCTCTTCCCTCCCTCTCTCTCTCTCTCCATCTCTCTCTCTCTCTCTCTCTCTCTCTCTCTCTCTCTCTCTCTCTCTCTCTCTCTCTCTCTCTCTCTCTCTCTCTCTCTCTCTCTCTCTCTCTCTCTCTCTCTCTCTCTCTCTCTCTCTTCTCTCTCTCTCTCTCTCTCTCTCTCTCTCTCTCTCTCTCTCTCTCTCTCTCTCTCTCTCTCTCTCTCTCTTTGTACATTTGATTTGTTATTGTTGTCATATAAATTGTTCTATTTGCAAAGAAAAAGAGAATGGTATCAAATAGTGAATTATAATAAAAGAAAAAACACTTTGGATAATTTGTAAGTTACTCTATTAATAATTTAAAATTTTAAAACTACACATTCTATCTTTTAATTACACTTTAGTAAATATAAATTGACATTTTTAATCCAAATTATATATTTTAATAATTGAAATATAAATTAGAAAATAATAATATTATTATTATTAGATATGTTTAAAATAAATTTGTGTGTTGAGATAAATATGTTGTTTTACCATTTAAAATTTTACAGTAACAAGGATATTAAAAAAAGAAACAAATTATGATTTTTGGACTTTATTATGAAATTTATTTTCAAAATAAAATATAAGCAGAGTCAGAAATTAAAATCTGATTTTGAAACCATCAGATAACCCAAGTTTAATTTTTAAACATAAAAAACCATATAAGATCGACATGAAAAAATTACAGAGAGAAAATATATGTTTCAAGAGAAAGAGGACAATAATAGAAAACGTGAATTACAAAATCGAATTCTTAAAAAAAATTAGAAAATCAAATTGCACTGAAAGATTCATAAATTAACAAACCTCTCGGCTATGAGTAAAAGAAGAATAAACTATGAAACTAGAAAAAGAAAAATAAAAATGCTTTTGCAAAAATGGAGGATGGAGTATCACGGAGAAGAACAATGCAAGATAACTATCGATTGTTTTCTTTTTTTTCAGAAAAACTTTAAGATATATTAAAAAGAATATTGTGTATATATTTTAAAAAATTTGTTTTAATAAAAAAATTTTGAAACCATTATTATAAATATAAGATAAATTATGATGATAAATAATTGCAAAATATTCAGATTGCACAATTTAGTAAATTTATATGTACAAAAGTGTATTTAAAGAAACTTAAATAATGGTCTAGTTTTCAAATCAAATCTCATTTAATTATATTTCTCTCTCTCTCTCTCTCTCTCTCTCTCTCTCTCTCTCTCTCTCTCTCTCTCTCTCTCTCTCTCTCTCTCTCTCTCTTCTCTCTCTCTCTCTCTCTCTCTCTCTCTCTCTCTCTCTCTCTCTCTCTCTCTCTCTCTCTCTCTCTCTCTCTCTCTCTCTCTCTCTCTGTACATTTAATTTGTTATTGTTGTCATATAAATTGTTCTATTTGCAAAGAAAAGAGAATGGTATCATATAGTGAATTATAATAAAAGAAAAAATACTTTGGATAATTTGTAAGTTACTCTATTAATAATTTAAAATTTTAAAACTACACCTTTTATTTTTTAATTACACTTTAGTAAATATAAATTGACATTTTTAATCCAAATTATATATTTTAATAATTGAAATATAAATTCGAAAATAATATTATTATTATTATAATTAGATATGTTTAAAATAAACTTGTGTGTTGAGATAAATATGTTATTTTACCATTTAAAATTTTACAGTAACAAGGATATTAAAAAAGAAACAAATTATGATTTTTGGACTTTATCATGAAATTTATTTTCAAAATAAAATATAAGCAGAGTCAGAAATTAAAATCTGATTTTGAAACCATCAGATAACCCAAGTATAATTTTTAAAACATAAAAAACCATATAAGATCGACATGAGAAAATTACAGAGAGAAAATGTATGTTTCAAGAGAAAGAGGACAATAATAGAAAACGTGAATTAAAAAATCGAATTCTTAAAAAAAATTAGAAAAGCAAATTGCACTGAAAGATTCATAAATTAACAAACCTCTCGGCTATGAGTAAAAGAAGAATAAACTATGAAACTAGAAAAAGAAAAATAAAAATGCTTTTGCAAAAATGGAGGATGGAGTATCACGGAGAAGAACAAGGCAAGATAACTATCGATTGTTTTCTTTTTTTTCAGAAAAACTTTTAAGATATATTAAAAAGAATATTGTGTATATATTTTAAAAAATTTGTTTTAATAAAAAATTTTGAAACCATTATTATAAATATAAGATAAATTATGATGATAAATAATTGCAAAATATTCAGATTGCACAATTTAGTAAATTTATATGTACAAAAGTGTATTTAAAGAAACTTAAATAATGGTCTAGTTTTCAAATCAAATCTCATTTAATTATATTTCTTCAAAGTTTTCCAAAATATTTTCCTTCATGCATACTTGTCACTTCTAAAACTTATGGTTATTTTCTTAATTATTTTTGTTTTATTAATTATGAGTAAGCTAATTCACCTATTAGTTTATTATTTCTGCATAATTTATTAATATACATTTTTGGTTCAAATGTTTATTAATATACATTTATTTTGAATTTTTACAGTTGTAGCCTACTTCAAAAAGTTTCGCATGATAAACTATTTGGATATTTTAAAAATAACAAATAAAACCACCCGAAAAGTTCAATCACAAAAATCTTATTATCTTGATAGATCTGAAACGATCTTGGGATAATGGTTCCCAATTAGTGCGATGAAATAATTCCCATGTTTTCAACCGACCAAATATCAAGCACATGGAATTTAGCTATTAAGAAAATCATAATTATATTTCATAATTTACGTTTTATATTGTTCTTGTTTATGAATCTAGGTACATTGCCATTTTCTTAGTATACGTTTGTATATTTTTTTTAATAATGTAACCAAATAAAATAGAAGAAGCATAAATGTAAATTAAAGAATCAGTAATCATTAAGAATCTGTAGACAATCTTATATATTAAAACAGAAGTCACAACCTTGATTCATGTGTGATTTTTTTAAAAATGGACCTAATGGACCTATTCATAGAAATTCATATTATATTTTAGTTCAGACTAATAATAAATAGAATTTTTAAAATATTTTAATCATAATATCTTTTGATATCTTTTCATTTTAAATATAAATATATTTATTTTAAAATTCTAACAAATCTGTTTAAAAAGATTTTTACAAGATCTTCATTTTTGAAATTATATTTAAATATTTTTGCTAATTTCGAAATTAGTTTAAAATATTATTATACATTAATATATTCTGTTATATAAAATTTAAAAATAAAAAAAATCTATAATATTTTATTTATTATATAATCATAATCAATCATATTAAAATAAAATTATTATATTGAGCTAAATATAATAAAATTGTATTAAATTTATATATTTATTTATCTTATTTTCGTAATTATAAAATATTTATGTTCAAAAATAAATCTAATATGTTAGAAAGATGGGTTAACATTATCAAACTATATAATACATGTATAAAAATTAACATGTATTTCTTTAAAATTAATAATATAAAATCTTTGTAACTACTTTAATCATAATATATTTTCATTTTAAATATAATATATATTTATATATTATATTTTAAAAATTCTAATAAATCTGAGTACAAATTTAAACAATAACTTAATGTATTTTAAGCTATCGTTTAAAAATGAAAATAAATAAATTATATCCTATTTTATCTACTTTATAGTCATGATCATGTTAAAATATAATTATTATACTAAAATAAATATGATAAAATTATATTCAATTGATAAATTTATAAATTTTATTTTCATAAATATAAATTATTTATTTAAAATATAATATGATGATATAATAGCTTAAAATTAACCAGCTATATAATACATGTCTAAAAATTAACATATCTTAGACTTTTATATATACAATAATAAATTATCTAATATTGGTAAAAAGAAATCCAGTTTTGAAAGACGGGTCAAAATTTAGCATAAATTAATACAAAATAATTTTTAAATATATTTTCTCATTAATATATTAATTTGCTTAATAACTAAATGCAAATACAATAAGATAAATATATAATAAGAAGTGGTAAATACATACGGTTTAAACAATTAATTAATTATAACATGTAAATTATAAAATTATTGTATTTGAAATAGTTATATAAATATTTAAGTATATGATTAACATTAAAAATATATACCACTTATGTTCTAAAACAATAATGTATGTATAGAAAAGTGAAAACAAACACCCGTGCAGTTGCACGGGTCAAAATCTAGTACTCATTAAAATTGGTTCTTACGCTATGATTGTCATTCTTCTACTAATAAACAATTTCATGTATGTAGCCCTTTCTCAAAACAAAACAAAAAAGAAAACAAATTGATGTATGTCACCAGTCCACCCTTTTCTGGTTTTATTTTTCATTAAATATATATTTTGTCTTATTCAATCGATTCAGTTAATACATATTAAATGCAAGACAACGATTAATTTATTGAGCTTAAGGATTTGACTGGTTAACCACTTGGATTAGGTTTAAGAATATTCCAGATGCAAAGTATCACACGTTTTTCTATTGTTCGGGTGTTTGGATCCAAATATTGATTTGGTTTTAGCTTGATTTATTTTTCTTTGCGTTCTTGGAAAGTCTGTAGCCTAAATGACTGAAAAATGATACTGAAATAAATTATTTTTATTAGTGGACGGTTTACTTTCGGGATAATTTGAGAAATACCCTATTTGTGATTTTAAATTTGAAAGATACCTTTTGTTTTTTTCTTTTTGAAAACTTCACTTTCTTATATGTGAAATGCCGTTTTTGTCCAGATTTTATTTTAAAATTAAAAATTAAAAACAAAATTTAAACAATAATAAAACAGATTTATGTTTTCATATATTTATGTTACAGATTCTTGTTTCAGTTTATAAAACAGTTTTCCTCTGTTTTTCGTGAATATAACAAAGCTACTTCTTTATTTTTATTTTTTACAGAGCTACTTCTTGATTCATTAGATGTGCAGATACTAACTGTTCATCGTCATCTATTTCCCTAGCGTAGAACTGTATGTTGAATAAAATAACTTATGCAAAGCCTTTTTCAAAAAAAAAAAAAAAGATAACTTATGCATAAACAAACCTGTTCAGTTAGGTATTTTTTTTTGTCATCATTCAGTTAGGTTTAATTCTATGTATACCTTTGATCAAAAGCATATTATCCTCTAATAAATAAATAAATAATAATTTTCAAGAGACCATCATACAAATGCCTGTTTCTCTAAATTTCTAACAACACAGTTGATGTTCACCATTGAAAGAGACGATATCGGCGAGATTAGAAACAAGAATATACGAATTTAAACTACACCTAAAGACATGGACGAAGAAATAAGAAACCAATGAACGACACAGAATAGATAACAATATGAAACAAAAGAATAGACATGGGCGAAGAAATAAGAAACCAATGACGTTTGAATTCTCCAGAAGCTGCAGGAGCCGTGTGTTTCAAAGTTTGAGGGCACCTTTCTCTCCGGTAGCTCGTGGCGACTGGTAGCTCTCTCTGTTGTCGACTCGCTTTCTGATCCTTCGCGCTAAAGTTAAAGTTTTGTTCATTATCAGCTTCTTCCTTGCTTCATTAGTTTTTTCGTTGCTTAGATCCCTTTTGTTTAGTTTATTTATGTTCCTCTGCTACTAGTTTGTTGTGTATCGTCTGTAAAAAATTGAAAATTTAGTATAATAATTTAATATTTTAACAAAAAAAAAACAAAAGAAATGCATCATAAAAATGGGAAACCAGATGATTAAACTAGAGGAGGGAGAAGATATACAAGGCAAAATGCATAAAAAATGCTTCGTTTCTATACTTTTTTCAAAACATATAAGTTATATTTTAATAAATTATTATGTAGATATTAATAGTATTATTTAAAAAGAAAACGAAGATCTGAATCTTGTTAGATTTGTTACTTTAAATATTTAAGTAATTACGATGACAAAAATGTATTACAATAGTTTTAAATATTTATGATGGATAATTTCTGTCAAAAAAAAAAAAATTTATGATGGATAATTTAGTCAATTCACATATTAGAAAGTGTAGTATATAAAAAATAATAATAATGGTGTAGTTTTCAAATTCAAAACTCATATAAATCTATTTTCCCAAATTTTCCCTTTAATTTTAGTTTAAAATTAGAAAATATTAAAACAATCTTATGTATTTTCAAATTTAATTTTCAATCTGTAAAAAAAAAATTCACATCACTATCTATATTATCAAAACTAATCAACCATATTTATTTATTTTGTTAGATTCTTATCTATCCAAACTTAATTAATTAACTACAAATAATTTATTTGGTTAGATTCTTCTCTAACTAAAAGTACCAAACTTGCTATCATTCTTTAACCAGATTATTCTTTAATCAAATTTTATAACAAAACTAAACAAATTTATTTAAAATTTGACTACAAACTTTTAAATATTATATATTCATGTATATTATTATTTCATATATTTTTCAAATATATGTTAAATAATATGATGATTAATATAATTCACACATATCTATACTATTAAAAGGGAAGCAGTGTTTAAAAATCTACTTATAAAAGGTTGTTGGACCCTTTACTTTTTTATTTTTTGGTCTTCCTTATATATTATATGTTATCCCTATTTAATCTCAATTTGTTATCAGCAAAATAAATATTATTAATTGGGCTTTGGGCGTTTAACTTAAAAAAGATAATTTAACTGATACAACTCATTCAGAAAAGAAAATTATAAATTCAATTAACTTTAGTTACAGAAAACAAAAATTAACCAAAATAACTTTAGACCCATTTTTTACAAAATCTAAAATTATGAAAACCATTTTATACATAAATACATATAAATGTAACATTATTTAAATTGTATGGATTTCTAATAATAAAATATCTGTCACAAACTGGATTTTTTTTAAAGAAAAAAATTGATAATAGTTTGATAGAAAATTAAAAAACGAAAAAAATAATACTTGCTATTGATAATTAATATATTTATAAATAAACTTAACAATATTTGTTAAAATAAATTTTTTATACAAGTCAAATGTATATTAATATATCAAAAATTTATAAAACAAAAAACAAATTATATTTTTCTCAGTGGGTTAATAACGGTCTTTTGGATTTTCAGATACTTTTACTATATTTATTTTATTATATTCTATCCCACTATATATGAGTTACTAGATCTTACGATTCGACCACAAGTATGATTCGGATATGAAAACTCAATGAAAACATTGTACCGGACTGAAATAATAATAATATAACAGCTTTTAAATATTTTAGATATCTAATAATAAATATAAATTCATTTAATATTTGAGTTTACGGTCACCAAAAAAATACCCGCGCTTCTTAAGCGCGGGTCAAAATCTAGTATTGAATTATAAGAATACAACAATTCAATCTCATTTAATATCTTTTAAAAAATAAACGTAGAAGTAAAATTTATTAAGTATATAAAAACTTAGAGACATATATATATATCTATCTTATTAAAAATACATTTAATTTTAGAAATATAGATTTATTAATATACTGAAACATAATAACTGATTTTTTTAACTTATAAATAAATACATTAAAAATTGTTACTATAGTTAATAAAATATTAATTGAAAATGATGCTATATAATATATTATTTTTATTGGTTTTGTATCTAACTACAATATGAAAAGTCAACAAATTATACACAATTAAAAATCGTCGATCTATCTTAACTATTATATATTATAAATCAAAAATATATATGTTTATGCAATCATTATATTTTTGTATTAAAAAAATTGTTTATTTTATTAAAACAATCATCCTTACATCTGATTAAGCTTTAGTAGTTACATTAAAACTGACGTAACTCATTTTTCACATTTCTCGGATAATTTCGGGTGATGAACTTTTGGCTTTTTACATAAAATATCATGGAAAATAGAGGACAGTTATGAAGATAATAAGAAAAAATAAGCAAGAAACAAAAGGTGAAAATCATATACGGCAAGTGGCAAGTAGCAACTAGCAAGTGTGGGTCAACAAAAGCAGTTGCGTGTTGTTTTGATGTCTTTGCAACATTTTAAAGAATGTAAAGCAAAAATGTGATTTGACCCCAAAAATAAAAAGTAAAGCAAAAATGTGACCGTAAGTAAACTAGGATTATTATCCGAGATCCGGATTCGTTCCGAAACCGATCCGAATCTGCTCCAAAAATTTGGATATATAAAGGGGCCCTGATCTGGATTCGAATCTGTCAAAATCGAATCCGGATATCTTAATTTTTTATTCTGAATATTCAGATCCATAATTTTTATTAATGATTGTTTCAACATAGTAATATCTATGTAAATAATTTTATTGATTATATTTTCATATTTCAATTGTATATATAAATTTATATAAATTTTGTAAAAGTATATATAGACATAGTTAAAAACATTATATATATTTTTCTTTTTAAATTATTACTAATATTTTAATATTTTTAATATTATTATTTTTGTTTTAAAGATCAAAATCCGGATCTAGATATCTATCAGATATCATAATTTTTTGAAAGATATTCGATACTTGAATATCTTAAAACTTCGGATCTGGATAAGAATAATAAAACTTAGTTTTACCAAATAGGATCCAGATCTGAATACTTTAAAATTATCCGGATACTTGATCCGTCCCACCCCTAACTGTGAGAAAGTTAATCAGGACAATTAGTTGTTTAATTTTTTTTCCGAGGATAATTAGCTGTTTAATTAAAAAAAATGATTTTTTACTGAACTTTTGAAAGGCTAAAGCCTAAAACTAAAACTCTGACTTGCAAAACACGTGTTTGTCATGATTAGTTATTTAGTTTAGTTGGTGGGTCCAAAATCAATGTCTTTTAAAACCACCTGTAAACTTAGGCCTTGAACCTTTGATGATATCCTGTTGACCAAAAAAAAACTGACTTTAGTTATTGAGATAAGACATTCTGGTAAAAATCAAACTAAACAGTAAACATTCTAAGACATTTTTCTTTAGGTGAAGATTGTTTTGAAACCATTTTTCATCCAATCAAGTTTTAGCTTTTAGTTTTTATTTTTGTAAACCAATCAAGTTTTTTAACAAATAGATTCCCTAAAATTTAGAGAAACTAAATTTTCAAAAGTTTAACAAGCCAAAAACCAACTTTTGTGGGTTTTCAATATAAAAATGAATTTTGGTTTATTTTTTATAAAATACCGTATTTTAATTAATTAAAAAATAAATAAATAATATGTTCATAACGATAAAATTCCTAAAAACATTTTATCATTTTAATATTAATGTAAAATAATTTATTTGTGTTTCATATCTGTAAATAAATATAGATATTTTTAGTTTTAACTGTAAAAATTTGTTACTAATTTCTATTAAATAAATTATTGAATAATATTAATAATTATTAGACAGTAAACAACAACTAAAAATTATAAGAACTTAAAATATTTTATTAATACAATATATTATATTGATTTGAAAATAGCCATTCAAGTTTAAAAAATGAAAAATAATTTATGTAATAAAATTTTTAATAGTTTCAAAATTTTAAATTTTTTAATCTTTTACAAATTATAGATATTTTATTAATTATATTTTAGTATAATACTTAAAAAATTACATGGTAATTTTTATTTTAAATAACAACGACTATATTTTTTTAAATTTTAAATACTTTATCGCTATTTATTTTATTATTTTAAAATAATGTATTGCTTATTTTATAATAAAAAAAAACTAAGAATACAAAACCAAAATTTAAAAATTAAAAACCAAAAACCAAAACCAAAAACTGAAAATAAAAAAAAACCTAAAAGTTAAAAATTAAAAATCAAAAGTCAAAATATAAAATCAAAATTTAAAAACCAAAAACTAAAACAAAAAAAACTAACGGAAACAATCAACGCCTTAATACGCCTGGCCTCTTCGACTATCTTTATTATTTGTATACTTTTCTATTCTACACTCGTTCGTCATACATCCGGCAAATGGATGTTGATATGTTCCTAAATTATACCCTTGTAATTATATTAAGCGTTTATTATCATTATCTTATAGGTTGGAGACGAATCTACAGAAATGCACTCAATTATTCAGTTCAGAAAAGAGTCCACTCAATATAGGTTTAGAAAAAAATAACAGATGATTACTTTTATTATTTGCTAAATTGATCATTTAATTCTACATGGCAAAGATAATTTACTGTTGCGTCTTTTTTTTTCTTAAACTAGATTACTAACTTACCTTAAACATATTTGATGTATATATCTATCTTCAATACTTAGTATAAATAAAGGTTATCGAAATCTTCTCTCGTGTTTTAAATTCTCACTAGTTTAAGATCCGCGCTTTGCACGAAATGAACATTTATATATAAGAATTTACTCACTATTATTTATTTTACGTTCTTTTACATAATATAAAAATAACAAAATAATAAATATATATTGAATTATTGAGAAACCATTAACTATTATTTATTTACAATCATTTTATGGTAAAAGTAAATCTCAACAATCAGTTTTATCTATTTTATATAGTATATAATTAAATTTAAATGATATTGACATCAATATTAAGTATATTTTAATATGAATATCTATTAAGTGAGACTTCCTCATTATATGGTTTTATGATCATTTGTATCTTTTTATAATAGATATTTTAAATCTTGATAACAAATTTTCACTGTGAGATTTTTAACAGTTTTAAAATTTAATTTAGTTTTGAAAATTGACAGCAAATTGTTAAATTAAGATACTAAGTTCTCAATCCTTGTTCAATGCAAATTTTGAAATTAAAATATTTATGTATTTTTACATGGTATATAGTTTAATATACTTTATTATTATTCGGAATAGCTATTAAATGAGATTGTTTACTTATATTGTTTTAAAAATTCAAAATATAACATATATGAAAAACTATAAAAATTATATTTTTGATGTGATTATTTAATTTATTTGATGATATAAAATTAAACAAAAATGATGGAGGATACACAAATTATTATCAAAATCATCATTATCATCTATTTGATTTAATCATATTTGGTAATTCTGTATATTTTATTTCAGGAAAGAAAGAAAAATATTATTTGTACACTAAGTATAATATATATTCAGATGTGCCAAGATATTTCTCTACAGACTTTGACAAGCATTCTAAGAATGACACATGTCATGGCTAAAATTTTGTAATGCTTCTCAAATAATATATAAGGGATATCAATCCTTAATACTTAGCATATAAAACCTTATATTAGTGTACTATACTATATTGGTTTATTCGGAATGATCAAAACTTCTCTAAAGCATTTACAAAGTCAATTTGTGACAATATTTCTATACTATTTCAGACAATAGTTCTATACTATTTCTTAAATATGTAATAATGTTATAGGTTCCTTGTTAGGGTTTAAATTGTCGAATATTGAAAAATAGTTTATAGATTGTATTTGGTTTTATAGGTTTCTAAATAGGGTTTAGATTTACTAAGTAGGGTTTAGGTATATTAGTCAGCGATTTTGGGTGAGTTTATTATGTATAGTTCTTACCATATCTTGGGTGTTGTACTATGTCACCGAAATAGAATTGTACACTCGCAACATATGGTTAATATTATATTTGGGTTTAGATTTAGTAACTAGGAGGTTTGTCTAGGGTTTAATATTTAAGTGGGTGGGTAGGATTTAATATGTGTGTTCCATACTATGACTGATAAATTTTAAATATATAGTAAAATAGTTATAGATTATATTTGATTTATAATTTACTGAATACAGTATAAATTTACTAATTAGAGGTAAAAAACAGTGATGTGGATGACTTTAACACTCTCGTTGTCAATAGTGTGCACTAAATTTTAGTCATATCTCATTTTGTTTATTACATTATGTAAGTATCTTACTCACCATATATTTTTTTGGCCACATCATCTCTAATAAATGATATAAATGTTAGTTATTACATTATGTCAAAATCAATGACATGCATTTAATTATGACATGCATTTAATTTCTTTTGCAATCTTAGAGTCGCAAATTCTCCCTTGATTTTATCTTTCTGAACTTGGGGAAATGAACGAATATGCTTTTTTTTTTCTTGTCGACATAAGAGCATGATTAATGGTAAAAACCGTTTATGGAGTCCTTAAATTTTTTTTTTTGTCCTTAAAAAAAAAGTAAACCAATCGCGGACTACCACATGTCGATGGGGCCAACAAACAGTGCAAAAACTATCCCAAGATCGATCCTTATTTTGCGACTTTGGGGACCGTTTTTTAAAGTGGGGCCCACACATTAATTTTCTGCAGAAACCAGTTTAGGAAACCGCAATATTTATGGCCTAATATACTTAAATAAAAAAAATACAATTGAGAATTCTACTACCATTACATCATCATCATATGTAAGTGTTCTTCATTTGATGTAATAATATAATTAATCTGCTGAAACATTAGGGCTTTTTGCAAAATTGACCTAAAATTCAAAGTCAAACACAAAACTAACCTCTTTTTTTTTTTTTGGATATTGGTTTTGCCCTATTCACCCCACAAGTTCATATAATTCACGAAAATACCATCAATTTTTTTTCTTTTCGAAAATGACATTTTTAGTCTCTCACCCTCATCATCTTCAAGTAATTACAAGATTGCTATTGTCATCAATACCCCACACAACCATGAACAACCAATTTGAAGCTCTTAATGCTTCCAAAATCGATTTACCCTTCTTCTTTCTCCATTCTTATGAACTAAACACATCTCTCTCACTTTCTCTCCACATTCAGCTAAAAAAACCCAAGATTTTGATTCTACATTTTTTATGGTTCATAGAGTCATAGAAGCTAACGATTCTGGGTGGGTCACTTTCGTTTGAGATTATGTGTGCTTGGAGAAGCCTTATGTGTGCTAAGTAAGTTATCTCACCAATTTAAGGCATGAAATCGAGTTTTTTCCAGATCTGTTCGTCTAGACGACTTCCCAGATAAGTCGTCTGATCAATGCTGAGGTTATTTTTGCAATTGACTTTGAAATATGTTTTCTGAGACGACTGAAATATAAGTCGTCTGCTTTTGTTTGGTTACAAAAAAAATATCCAAAGAACCTAGATGACTTACATGTAAGTCGTCATAGGTTAATTTTGCATTTGACTAGATTTTGCCGGAATTTTGACTTTCCTGGACGACTTATTTTCAGTCGTCTGGTGAAAAATTGAAATATCAATATTTTATTAAAACCCAACGACTTACATGTAAGTCGTCGTAGGTTAATTTTGCCATTGAAAAAAAAAGACTTCAATGTTTAATTATACCCAAACAACTTACAATTCAGTCGTCCGCCCGACGATTTACATGTAAATCGTCCATGATTTTATTCTGAGATTCTGGTCAAACCTCGTAAATCCTGGACGACTTACATGTAAGTCGTCGGACGGACGACTGAATTGTAAGTCGTATATATATAAGTAAATATTGAAGTTTTATTTTTCAATTGCAAAACTAACCTATGACGACTTAATTGTAAGTCGTCGAGTTTTAATAAACTATTGATATTTCAATTTTTCACCAGACGACTGAAATGTAAGTCGTCTAGCTTTTTTGGAGTTTTTTTTAACCAAACAAAAGTAGACGACTTATTTTTCAGTCGTCTCAGATAACAGATTTTAAAGTCAATTGCAAAAATAACCTCTACGTTGACCAGGCGACTTATATTTTAGTCGTCTGGAAGACTTAGATTGAAGTCGTTCGCGTCGATCTTTAATAAACTTTCATTTTCTTTGTTCTATGTTTGCTAATGTGTTTTATTTTGACTTCTTCAGATGATGCGTCAGTTATATGTAGTGTTTGGAGAATGGTTGTTGAAATATGGATGTTGGAATTTTGTGGTTGATCATTTCGAAGGAGCGAGAATGTTATTTTTGAGTGAAGGTTCGACACATGCTGATCTTGTTGCAATGGCTCAAGAAGATTATAACCTGGACATGAACACATAGTCTGTGGAGTTAACCTACTCATTACAACAGAGTCTTTGTAAAATTTTAATTGCAAAAATGACCTAAATGGACGACTTCTCTGGAAGTCTACTAGACGACCTCCGTGGATGTCATCTGCGTCAATGTTTAATAAACTTGCATTTTCTCTAAAACTATAAATACTTTTTAACATTTTCTTGTTAATTCATGTTTATTAATGAATATTTGGAAAATTTATAACTTAATTGGTGATATTTATAAGGTTACCAACATTCACGTTAATTAAAGTTTCTAACTGATCCGAGAAAACTTCTGTGGAAGTCTTCTACGCTAGTTTTTGAATAGCTTGTATTTCTAAGAGTGATAAGTAACTTTAAGATATGTAAAACTTATATTTTTAAAATATGGTTTCTCCCTTAGTTTTACTAAATTTGACTAAGTTTTTCAACACAAACTTATAAAAATATGATATACTTTGACTAGTTACTATTGTTTGTTTCCATCTTTTAAGTATTATTGTTATAGACACTAATATGAAGCTACCAACATTCTTGTTTATTAAGATGAGAAAAAGGCCATTGGAGTTTATTATTGCATATGAGAGATCCAAAGATAAGAAAAAGGCTATTGAATTCTATTATTTCGTTGATTTGTAAATGTGTAAACACATTGTTAGCACATGTATTACATCTTAGAAAACATTATTACTGATTTTACAAAAAAATCACAACTAAAAGAGTAGACATGCAAATCACAAAACAGACCACAAATAAAACTATTATAGATCATTTCTTTACAAAGACAAGCTTGGATTCCACTTGATATGTAAGAAGACTTCGTTAGAAGACTTCTACGAAGTCCAGACGACTTCCTAGAAGTCGCCTGGAAGACTTCTTGGAAGTGGTCTGGAAGACTTTCTGGAAGTCGTCTGGAGAGTCGTCTAGTGCATTATATTTTAGATGACTAACTGGTAAGTCGTCCCAGAAGTCTTCCAGAGCTGAAAAATCTGTATATCAAAAAAAATGTTCAAATGGGTTAAAAACAGAGAAAATGAGTGGAATATTAGATAAATACCTTTATAGAACACACAAAAGTACATATTTGAAATTAATAGATCTACCTTTAAATGAGTGGAAGATGAGTACCATCTGATTAAAAACCTGCAAAAAAAGATAGATTAGTAAGAAAGACATGAGACAAAACTGAAAAATTCATATAAAGTTTGGTGTTTTCAAGTTAAAGAGATTAGAGTGGGTTTGGAGAGTTTTAGTTTGGGAAAAAAGTAAGAACTTTATACAACAAGAAGTTACCAAATGAAGAAAAATCAGACATAACAACTTACCAAAACGCTCAGTTCTATTATGAAAGGGAGACTTCGTCAGAAGACTTCCTGGAAGTCGTCTAGTACATTATATTTTAGACGACTAACAGATAAGTCATTCCAGAAGTCTTCCAGATCTGAAAAACATGCATATCAAATCCAGATATGTAAAACCTGCATATCCAAAAACGTTTAAATGGCTTAAAAACAGAGAAAATGAGTGAAATATTAGATTAATCTACCTTTATAGAACACAAAAAAATACATATCTAAAATTAATAGATCTACCTTTAAATGAGTGGAAGATGAATACCATCTGATTAAAAACCTGCAAAAAAAATATATTAGTAAGAAATACATGAAACAAAACTGAAAAATTCATATAAAGTTTGGTTTTTTCAAGTCAAAGAGATTAGAGAGAGGTTGAAGAGTTTTAGAATTATGAACATTACATTTTTGTTGCAGCCATTTTAGAGAAGGAGAGAGAATGTGTAATTTTTTTTTTATATAGGGAGACAAAAAATCCAATTAGGTTAAATATTTTTGATTCAGACGACTTCCTAGACGACTTACTTGTAAGTCGCCGAGAAGATTTAATATTTTTAGCGGGAAATTAAAATATTTTTAGCGGGAAACTAAAATAGAAGACTTCCCAGACGATTTACAAGTAAGTCGTCTGGTTTAAATTATTTAAGCGGGAAAATAATTTTTTAAAAATTTTAGGCGGGAATATTTGAACGACTTACATGTAAGTCGTCTGTTTTAATTTCTTCACCAGACGACTTCTATGGAAGTTGTCTAGACCCTAAACATAACCTCTAAACTTAATTAACTAATTAAACACTTCATAAAATCAAATTAAACTTCAAAAGTGTTTACTATACACAAAAATAAACACATATATGTAAAAATTTAATTTTTCAAAATAACATTCAAACTTTCCAAAATCTAACCCTAAGAATACATACAATACTACAACATATGTTGCCAAACCCTAGACCAAAGAATACCATGATTCACTACATACATTCATCTATGTTGAAAACAATTCAATTTTGTTATATTTTAATTGTATCACTTAAAATTGTTTATAATTACATGATTTTAATTTTTCGCTTATCAAAATATTTTTTAAAAAATTTAAAAATTATTTTTAATATCAGCTAGACCAGAAGACTTACTTTGAAGTCGTCCAGACGACTTCCAACATCTCAGACAACTTACTGTGGCTATATTCGTAAAAATGACTTTTGTTTTTTTGTTTGGTCATAAGGGGCTGGACTGTAATTTCACAAGGCGTTTAGGTTAGTTTTGCATTTGATTCAAGTTTGGTATATGTTTGGGGTTAAAATCAAGTTGTGGGTTAGTTTTGGCAAATTTCCCGAAACATTATCCAAATATATTAGTTTGGATGTCTGGATAGCCAAATTTTCGAATATGTTGCTTATGTAAATCCTACTTGATCAATGTATAAACAATTAAAACATTATTTGACAGAAAATCATTAAACATTGATAAAACAAAATATGATTCTATAAATTAAAAACGACAAATAGTTTAAGTTTCAGACTGAACATCTTATATTACTTAGCGCTGGGACTTTAAATACAAATATTAGAAAAATCTTAAAACTTGAAGTTAGGACTTAGGATTATAACTCTAAATTCTTTTAGATATTCAATGGATAGTCACCATTATTTTGCCAAAGATCAACCATAGATATTTCATTATTTTAAAATACATACGAAAAGGTCCACAGCGGTAAGTACACAAAATGTTTGTAAATGATTTTAAAATTCCGGAAGGCATGTTAATCAACAAAAAAGTTTGTTGTGAAAATATAGAAAAAGGCATGATACTTATTTTTTTTTTGGGCGTAAATGTTAAGATTTATACCAAGCTTTTTCTGTTTACAAGAGTTGTGGCAAGCCAGTTTAAAAGGCATGTTACTTGTTTTTGTTGTGTCATGTATTTAAAAATTATTCGTCGGTAATCTACGTATAATATGATCCATCATGTGAATTAGATATGTGTTGTTTACGCTATGTCTTCTCGTGTCTTTCATGATGTGGACACAATCATGGTGTTTCACACATTATCTTCGATCTTAGGGAAATCTATTCTATTAAATTAGAGTCTTACTTTTTATCTACTTAAAAATATTGTCATTCAAGTTTTGAACCTATTCACATTTCATTAGACATAAATATAACATCCTTTAAAATTCAGTTATACAATATACATCATGTTTGTTTTCGTGTGAATATTTTGTTGCAAGGATTTAGGAAGTTAGGTTTGTTATAGTTTAATAAGAGAATACTAATGGAGACATTTTTTATACGTATATACATTTTAAGGAAAGCTAATATAAATAAAAGGTTTGATATGCATGTATTAATGTAGTATATTCAGATGTATGATATCGAAATTTTCCATAACTACATATTATGCTTCTATTATTTATTTTGGTCTGTTCATAACATTTGTGTATGGTTTTCCAAATCATATATGATGTAACTATACCAGTGCTAAATATGATATATGAAATTCATTCAATCGTTCATATAGAAAAACATGGAATCCTTAATATATATTTTTAGAAACTCATTCGGTTCAAATTATCAATATTTAGATATATATATATATATATTATGTATTCATGAAAAGTTTTTGAGCATTTCTAATTTATTTAAAACTAAATAAAATTTTAGTATGTTGTTACATTTTTAAATAAAAATACAAAAACAAGTGGTTAATATATGATTATTAAAATTTCATCAAAACAAATTTTACAAAATATAAATATAAAATAATAGTAACTGGTATAAAAATATATTTTATAATTTAAATAAAGATATATACGCGCGGACGCGCGGGTTCAAATTCTAGTATAAAATTAAATTTCCTGTATAGGATTTTCGAAGTCTTTTCTAGTATACTAGGTCGTCGTCGCGGATTATTGGTATATAGAATTTTATAATTGATGTTTTGTTTGAATACTAAATATTATGGAATCGGTCACACTTAATAAGTGTTTCAAAACTGGAACTGAACTTACGGTTGAACCGGTAAACAATGATCCAAAATAAATCCAGTTTGAGTTTAGGAAAACATCCAATATTTTAAAACCCAATAAAACCAAGAAAACCCATTAAAGTCCGAAATTCGATTATTGGCTGAACCATTGGTAGCACCAATAAATAATTTAATTTAATTTAATTTTTTGTTATTTTTTTTGTAGATTTTGATAAAAACTTTCACTATGTCACCCGAAGAAAATGAAGTGAACGATGGTATATGAAATCAAGATTAGTTGATGTAATTTGTTGTTAGATTTTTGTTATCGAAAATTTATTACAATGATGTTTTACTTTTGGTTTATTTTAGTTTTAAAGTTTAATTTTGTAATTCGCATTAGAAATTTAAATATTTATGTATTTTAAATCTGTATATTTTTAGTAGATGTCATAACTCTTAAATTGCTATAAAAATTGTTAAATACTCTAAACTATTTTTAATATTTTATGTAAAATGAAAGTAAAAATATAAAAAACTAAAGTTAAGTATTTTCTAAGCGACTTTTTTAAAACATAAAATATCTATTATATTTTTATAGCTAATATATTATATAATAAAATTAATTGATTTATTAATTTGCAGTTCACTAGCGGTCGACCTAATAACCAGGTAACCGGGAAAGTTGTCCGGTTCAGTTTCCGAATCAGATTTCAAAACACTGCAGTTTTTTGTTTAGGTCTGCATAATTTGTCGTTTTCTTTTTGCTCTAAGTTAGGAATATAAATTTCTAAATTTTAGTTTTGTTATTATATAAGCCCACACTCTACAAAACTAAAGGATAAGTAGCCTGATTAACATCCTAAAGACGACGAAAGCAGCTTTGTGATTTTTTTTCTTAAGCTTCAAATAATTACAGTGGAGGTGTCAAAGTAAAATCTTGTTGATATTGTTAAAAAAGAATTGATGAATTATTAGTCTTTAAAATATAGAGAGACTTACACAGAAAGACACTTTCTGTCTTCTCTTTTCATTTAAGGACACATTGTGTCTTTGACACACTTTGTGTGTACTTTGTATAGACAGCTGTTTTTTTGTAGACAAAAATAACCTTGCTTTTGTGTAAGTAGAAGGATATTGTTTCTAAAGAATCAACCGTAAACCAACTAAAATTTTAATGGAATGGTTCTTAGTTAGAGAGAGAAAAAGAAATAAAACTTTTTATATAATTATTATTCTTCATTCACCTTCATTTGTATTTAATTTGCTTATTTTCAAAAGTTAAAGATATATAAATCAACTTTATTTAGTACCATAAATTATAACTTCTTATTTTCTACATTTTAACATCCATTTTAATATATAATTTTTATATTTTAATTTTCTTACGGAAACATATAGATAAGAAAGACTTAAATGAAAACACATGGATGGAGAAGACGTGGACAGAGAAACAGACATAAAAACATGAACTCAAGAGATATAGATTTGAAAATTTATAGATGGAAACTCGTTCAAGTTTGAGTTTTCAGATTTTCTTACGATTTTTGAGATTTTTGGCTAGTTCGAGCATAAAGACAAGTGAGAACAAGCGAAGCGTGGATGTAGATACGTGGATGCGCCTTAAAAATAGATGTGTACATGCGATTTGTGAACTTAGTGGATGAGCTAGGTAGAATATATGAAGTACAATGGATGGTGTTATTCAAATGATTATGCAAAAATACAAGTTCAATAACATTTACTATAAAAAGCACACAAGTTCTTGTGGACGGACGATTGTGGATGGATTATGAATACATGTTCAATCTTCATCTTCCCTCCCACATATTGAGAAATAAAGATTCAAGAGACTATTCAATTCAAAAAAATTAGTATATATTGTCTCCATCTTTAAATAATTTTACAGTTAGTTAAGCTAGAAACAACAAAAAATGTCAAAACATTACGTAAGCTGATAGTAACCACGTGGACAAACTCTTGTGGATGTATACTTATGGACGGATCATGTATACATGTTTGTGAGTACGAGGTTTGAATTGCATGGCTTCTTTATAAAACAATTATCTTGACCACAAGTATCTTGTCCATAACTATCTTATCCACAATTCTCTCTTCTATAACACAATTCTCTTAACCACAATTCTCTTGACCACAAGTATCTTGTCCATAACTATCTTGTACACAAATTCTGGAGAACCACAAAGACGATGGCGGATGAAAGCAAGTGTGCTAGGTCTTGAGTAATATTCAGACGGCGACAAGAGAACCGATCTGTTGCGAAAAGTCTCTCGGGGAGACATGGTCTTCTCTGTTCTCTGCAATGAAACAAAGATTCATCAAGAAACAGTGAGTTTTGTTTTTAAGCCGCTAGGACAAACTATAATTATGTTATTGCTTGTGAAACGAGAAACAAACCTTCCATGTCGGAGATTGAAACCGAAGCAAAGCGGCGTGATTACGGACACTACAATTCCTGGATCGAGAAATCTGAGACAGAGAGAAAGAGGATTATGATTTGTTTTCTGAGATATTACAAGATCTAGAAATTTAGGAAGGGAATAGGTAAAGACGTTTTTAATAAAGAAAAAAAAGGAATTAGTTTTATTGTTTTAAAAATATTAAAGTGGTTCTAGTTAAAAGGTTCCATCTAGTTAATGATTCAAAGAAAGGAGAGAGTTCACATAGTTGAGGGCTAGATAAAACAATTCACTAAGAAGAAGTGTTCACAGAGCTCAAAGTGTCTTTTTAGGTAATTGGAAACTTGAATTGTGTCTCCTAGAGGAAATATTTCTAAAATATATGGTACATGGTTAATTAAAGTAAGTTTTTTCCATTTATATATTATCAGGTTGTTTCTTGAGATCAACATGGTTTTTATTTATTTATTTTGATGCTCAATAATTATCTCAAAAATATTTTAATTCATCACATGTATATAGTCACAAAATTGTGAACTTCTGAAAATTTGTTTTATTAAAGCTTCGTTTTGCCTGCCTAAATTGGTAAGAATTTTGCTATGTTTATGAAACCATGATTTTATTTTAACCGTTTAACCATTTTTCTATTCATCATCCTAAGCAGAGAAATTTGGTTTCTTTGATCGTACTAATAAGAGATTTTCATATGTATATATAAACCAGGATTCCATAACAGTAAATTTAGTTGGATGGGTAAGTTTAGTTTATCGGGTGAAATAAACCAAACAAAAGGATGAGTTTAAGATTTTGATTATAAAATTTTTAAGGTTGATAGAGCCATTCAAGTTTATGATTCTTGGTCATTAACAAGTGGGTCGCTTTGATGGTGAATTTTTGTGTGGTTGAAGAAGCTAAACAAGATATCTCACTGGTTGAAGTTATGAAATCAATTTTTTTCCAGATCTGTCGGTCAGAAGACTTCCATGTAATTCTTCTAGTCAATGCATAAGTTAGTTTTGCAATTGAATTTATATGTATCTTTTAGAGATGATTTTTTTTGAAGTCTTTCGATTTTCTTTGTTTTTTAAAAAATAATTGAAAATACTAGAGGAGACTTCTCGGTAAGTCATCTAGGATAAACATGTTAGTTCTGCATTTGACCGGATTGTATCAGAAATTTGGCTTTTCCTAGACGACTTAGAGGGAAGTCGTCCAACACAAAAATAAAACTTAAATATTTAATTTTTAGACGACTTAGAGGGAAGTCGTCCAACACAAAAATAAAACTTAAATATTTAATTTTTAGACGACTTTCATATAAGTCGTTTCATGTTACTTTTGCATTTGAAAAAAATAAAAAAAAATATTTTTAAAAAATCTTGAAAATACCAAAGGAGACTTCTCGGTAAGTCATCAAGGATAAACATGTTAGTTTTGCATTTGACCGGATTGTGTCAGAAATTTGACTTTTCCTAGACGACTTACAGGGAAGTCGTCCAACACAAAAATAAAACTTAAATATTTATCGTTTAGACGACGTCCATGTAAGTCGTATCAGGTTACTTTTGCATTTGAAAAAGTAAAAAAAATACTTTATTTTATCCGGACGATTTCCATGTATGTCTTCAAATAAACGACTTACACAGAAGTCTTCCAGGATTTTATTCCGAGATTCTGGTCAAAGCTTGGTTATTACAGAAGACTTCCGTGTACGTTTGGATTATTTTAAAACGTTGGTTACTGATTCTGGTGAAACATTGGTTTAAACAATGTAGAAGATGAAGGAACGAAGAAATGTTTATGTGTAAATTTTTGGGCCGATAATAGTGCATCTGTTAAGAAAACAATAATTACACTAAGGCTCCGAAAGGAAAAAGCGAATCAAGCATTGCGGATCTAGCGGATCGATCGGAACAAGAGTGGATGAAGCGGATTGAGTTGATGAAGCGTATTTAGCGGTTCCAAACTAATGTTTGAATGGTAAAAATGGATAAAAAGCGCTCTAAAAACCTGTGCAAATTTGAAATAATTTATATAATGTTTTATAACTACTTACTTTCATAAATAACATTAAATGATTTATAAATTCAATAAGTATAGATTTTAATTTAAAATAAAATAGAAATATACTTTCAAGTTTACATATATAATTATTAAAGCTTTAAAATTATAATATATACTTTGGATTATTTAGAAATACTTATAGTTTTAGGTAAAGTAGTATAATGTTTTTTTTTGAAAAAAATAATGATTTATTGTTAAGAAAATAAAGCTTTAAGTCAAATATTATATATATATGATACATCAACTAGAATTAAAACTTGATTTTGAATAATTTATATATTATGTAATTCTTATTTTGTTTAAGTTTGAATTTTTGTAGATGTTTATATGACTAAAATAATTTTTAATTTAAAATTAGCACGTATTAATATTATTTAAACAAAAATTAATTTATTTAAAAAAGAATGAAGAAAAGAACCACTAGAAACACTCACGTCTAGCTGAGTAGCTACTGTAGTTAGTGTTTCATGAGTTTTGTTCACAAATTTGAACTAATAGGCAGTTCATTATTTAAAAAGTGAATCAATATACAATTAGTTCTAAAATATTGAATAGCAAACTTAGCAAAGTTTGCACGTCTAGGTGTCTTTCCGTCTTTTTCTTTTACTCTGTTCAGACTCTAAATACTGTCAACGTTGTGTATATATTGATTTTGCTTTATTCACTTAAGAGCTGACGTGTCAGTTTCATTGATTGTGAATATTTTATCCTATGTGGACAGTTTTAGAAGCTTTTAAATTTGTTTATTTTATAGATAATATATATATATATAAATATATATATATATATATATATATATATATTTAAAATCGTTCCATTAGACATCAACTTAGAATGATTTAATTTTAGATTTTATTACTGTATAAAAGATTTAAAGGTATAAAGATGGTTCATTTACCGAGTTAGATCAAGATAATTAAAATTAGGGATACACAGTTACTTATAGACTAATATACAATAAGCCGACGACAAAGTTAACAAGTTTAATTTTTTTACCGCTAAGAAATTTCAGTTATTTTTTATTTGTATTTCAAGAATACGAAATTCAAATAATACATGAATTTTTTTCCTAATAGTAATACTGTACATCTTCTCTTAACAACAATTTTAGCGTTAATTTTTCTAGTGACTATTTTTAATCGAATACTTTTGTACATCAGATGCTTGTAGATCTCGTCTAATGTTGTTTGGAAAATAAAGAATAAAAAAATTCTCTAGATCACGTTCCTGTTTCAAATCCTTTCCTTCCATCACGTTCTTGATTTTTTTTTTTTTGAACTTATTTGCATAATCTTCTGTAATATTTAGATCACGTTCTTAGTTCAAAAAAATATATTTAGATCATGTTCTTTTTTTTTGTGGTAAAAATTAGATCACGTTCTTGTTGCTAACTATTATCCACGGACCACAGTTTTAATCAAACGTTACGATTCCATTGGTTTTTTTCCATTGCGTCTTTAGTTTCGTTCCTGCCAAATGCAGTGAATCATTGCTTGCAGAGTGAATCATATTAGGAACCGTTCTGTTTTAGTAATCTAATCTATTAAAACTGAAGTACATTTGAGAATTAATCTTTACTAGGTGGCCGGCCCCGCACCCTGTGCGGACATAAACATATCCTCTCTCTCCCTCTCTCCCACTCTCTCTCCCCTCTCATCCTCCCTCCTCCCTCCCTCTCTCTCTCTCCGTCCCTCCCTCTCCCTCCCTCTCTCTCCCTCCCTCTCTCTCACCTATTAATAGTGAGAAAAATGTCTTTAGTATTTATTTACAACATTACAATATCGCGAATTCCACAAAAGTAAAACAAAAAAAATTAATTAATAGAAAATCTAACAAAAGCCACATCTTAACCAATAGAAGAGTATACTATTGATAACACGTTTCAAAACTTAAACAATGTAAATGAGCTTCCGTTCAAACGCATGATTGATTCAATCTCCGCCAAAGATAAACTCTTAATTTGATCTTCTGATAAACTCAAGCCTGAAAGAACATGTAAAAATTAATTTGATCTACTGACGTTTTCTTTTGATAAAAACATGATAAGCTAAGAAGTAGAATATTCTTTATTAAATTCTCAATAAATCTTATACTTATAAGGTAATATTATTTTTGGAATATCTTGTTAATAAAGCTAAATGAGAACATCTCGTGAATAGATTGCACCAAAATTTTGGTTGACAAGTCTCACCATAAATATTAAGTTTTAAATGCATGATTTTAGGAGAGAAAATATCTTGTCAAATAATTTTGTTTCTCTGACATCTAAAATATTTAGTGAGTATTTAATGAACTAAACAGAGAAATGATCTCAAAAAGATGTTATTTGAATCGAGAAAACACAAAAGATAAGTAAAATGCTAGAGTTTACTAAAATATTTAGCTTTCACAATAAGCTATGTAATAGAATGTTCTCAAATTAATTTTAAAAATGTATCTACCTATAAGTTAGGATTATTTATGGAATATATTGTTACTAAAATTACATTTTAAATATAAAAAAGAGAATATCCCGGGAGTAGTTTACACTAATGATTTAATTAACAAATCTTGTCCTTAAAGTTTAAATATTAAAGCATGAGATTAGGAAATAAGATATTATTTCAGTAGAGAAAATACCATCCTACTATAGATATTTTAAAAATATAATTGATTATCCAATTTTGATGTACAGTAGAGAAAATACCATTCTAAGTGCACATCTTTTGCAGGATCGGAATGGTGAACTCTTAGAGGTCTGAAATATGACCACTTCTCTCAAATCATCTCTGAAAAAAAAAATCACAATCAGCAAACCAAAAAACAAATATGTGTATATATAAGCTTATAATTCTAAACAATAATATAAATCTACAAATCAAAAAAAGAAAAATATTCGCAGCACAAAAAGATGCTATTGAAATGATTTAGCTGAGAGATGTTATCAAATTGAGTAAAAATTTTTTACCAGATTGAGGAACAAAGATGTTATCGAAATGATATATCAAAGAGGTGTACAATCAAATCATATATAGCTTCAGTGGAGAAATTGTCATAATAGGGTATCTGCATATAAACCAAAAGAAAAATCAGCTCTCATGAAATATAAAAGCTTAATGTTCTAAAATAAGAAGAAAAAAAGTTTAGAACATTATTAACATTAAAAGTTCAGAATACAAAAATACAAAGTTCAATTATTTCGTTTCTTCTACTGTGAATGTCTTATTTATAGTAAATTGGTAGACGTTTCTCATTGATTTAGCTTGCATGATAAGCTAAGAAATAGAATATTCTTTAATAAATTCTCAATAAATCTTATACTTATAAGGTAATACTAGATTTTGACCCGCGCTTAAAAGCGCGGGTTATTTTTCAGTTGATAAAGATATATGATATGAATTAGTATTTTAGTCTTGTTATACATTATTATGTTACAAAATTTTATTATGTCAAAAAAAATTATTATTATGTAATTATATTTTTAATCGTTTGATTACTTTTTTCAAAAAATGCTTTAACATTTTTTATGGCAGTTGATATCAGGATGTATGGCGGTAACGAAAAATCTAAGGGCAAGAGGAATACAAGGAGATACGTGCTGTGCACGGTGTGGTGATCCTGAAGAATCAATAAACCATGTGTTTTTTGAATGTCCCCCAGCTCGTCAAGTCTGGGCACTATCTAAAATTCCATCAAATCCGAATATTTTTCCTATTGGCTCTCTTTTTGCTAATATGGACCATCTATTTTGGAGAGTTAATCCAAAGATGGAGGATCATCAGTTTGCATGGATACTATGGTACATTTGGAAGGGTCGAAACAATAAAGTATTCAGTAATCTTGATATTGATCCCAGGGAAACACTTCGATTAGCAGAACTAGAATCAACACTTTGGGCTGAGGCACAGGTTAGTAACAACAGGTGTGCACAAGAAGTACAAGTTAGGCCTAACGTAGGAACCACAGGAAGATGGTGTTTCACAGATGGTTCTTGGAAAGATAACGACCTATTTTCAGGACAAGGTTGGCTCAGTACATTATCAGGGTTTGATGGTTTACTAGGAGCAAGGAATGTAAGGGCTTGTCTTTCACCGCTTCATTCGGAGATGGAGGCATTAATTTGGGCAATGGAATGCATGAGAAACTTAAGACAGTTTCAGGTTACGTTTGCAACGGATTGTTCTCAATTGGTGAAGATGGTTTCAGAACCAGAAGAATGGCCAGCATTTGAAAGCTACCTGGAAGATATTAAGCTGTTGAGAAGAAGTTTCGTCAACTCAGATATTGTTCATGTACCTAGGACGGAGAATACAAGGGCGGATAGTTTGGCACGTAGTGCTCGGCAACAACCGTCTTTCGTCGTACACATGGATTCAGAGTTACCACTTTGGTTTACAGGGTCTATATGAGTCTGTAATCTTTTTGCTGTCAAAAAAAAAAAAAAAAAAAAAGATTACTTTTTTCAAAAAAAAATTATATGGATTGATCAGATTCAGTGCGTCTATTATTTTAAAATAAATTATTTTCAATTAGATGAGAACAGTACTTTTATATTAAGTTTGGACCCGTCGTCGAACCAGTAAACACGATGACTTGTACATAAGCTGGTTTAGATTTAATGAAAACTCGTTAATTTAAAGCATGCAAACTTCGAAAAAACCCGCAATCAAGTGTGACCCGACATTTGGTTTACATGGTAGGAAAAAAATAATCTTCAATAATATTTTAAGAGATGAATGAAACTTCTAATATATTAATGTAATAAAAAATAATTTAACGTAAATATATATAATTTTGTTTTGACAAATGATTTGCTAAAGTATTTTTTTATTAAATTTGATTTTGTAAATATTTAGAATTATATAATGTTAGATGACATGATATAATATGTTGTATGATATATGCTTTCGTTTTAATAATTGATATCTAAATATTATATATCCATCTTTGAGCATAATATATGATGTATATAACGTTATTAATAACAACAATAACATTGGATGATAATAAGAAAAATAATTAAAGAAGTGTATCATACCAAATGAGAAATAATAATAGGATTTATTTGAATTATTTATAGTTATTGTAGTTAATGGTAGGATAAAAAATAAAGAGTTTTATATAGATGTTATAAATTCTTTTATAAATTTTTTAAAAAAAAAATCTTTAATAATAAAAATTTTCAATCGCATCTATAATATATTCTTATCAAAAATCATCATAACAATATATTTAGAATATATATATTTTTAGAATATATTGTTAAACTAAATTGGAGAAATATAAGGTAATTGATTATTGCATAGTTAGAAAAATATAAGATAATTGACTATTGCATAGTTAGAGAAATAAAAGGTGAGACCAAAAAAATAGTTTAAGCTAATGAAAGGGTCCAACAACTTTTCATAGGTAGATTTTTTAAAACTTCTTCCCTTTTAATAGAATAGATTATTTTTGGAATATCTTGTTAATAAAGCTAAAGGAGAACATCTCGTGAATAGATTGCACCAGAATTTTGGTTGACAAGTCTCACCATAAATATTAAGTTTTAAATGCATGATTTTAGGAGAGAAAATATCTTGTCAATTAATTTCATTTCTCTAACATCTAAAATATTTAGTGAGTATTTAATGAATTAAACAGAGAAATGATCGCAAAAAGATGTTCTTTGAATCGAAAAAACAAAAAAGTTAAGTATTAAAGTGATTTCATTTTTAGTAGTGTCGATGATTAAAATAAATCGAAAAAGAAATTCAATCAACAAAATCAAGAGAATTCTTTCCATTTGTAATAAGGAAACTAATTATTACATGTATTAACTAATATTGTTGCGCAAGTAATGTTAATAGAGAGATTAAATTATTTTTTCCTTTTCAATCAGTTTTCAATGTTACTTTCCTTTTATAGGGGATCGATGAACTAAAATAAATTATTTGATTTGATAAAATGACTTTATATTCTAATATATCTATAGACTACATAAAATAATAAACCAAAATATTTACTTGAATTGATAAAATGACTTTATATACCATACTTTCGACAATTAATTACTATAAATAGTTATTAATAATATTATGTAAGTCATTTGGAATCCAAAATATTTATTTGAATTAATAAAATGGATTTATATACTATACTTTCGACAATTAGTTACCATAAATAGTTATTAATAATATTATGTAAGTCATTTGGAAAGTGATGTTAATTGGTCATTAAATTATGTTTTCCCTTGCAATTAGTATTCAATGGTACTTTCCTATTATAGTGGGATCGATGAATTAAATGATATATCGAAATTACAAAATAAGGTAAGTATTTAGAGGGCTTTCCTTTTTAGTAGTGTCGATGGAAAATATAAATCAAAAAGAAATTCTAAAAAATATTTAACAATAAACAAATATTCAATATATAGTAAATTTAATTTTATTAATAATTTATAACATTCTGTAAATTATTTTAAAATTATGATAAATTTATTCTTTAAACAACGATAAATAATTTAAAAATAATATTAATAAACATGTTTGAATTTTTTAATATTTAAAATATTCAAAAATACCTTCTTCACTAACTGAAAGTTATATTTTTAAATATAAGAAACTTGAGAAATGAAAATTTTAATTTTTTTTTTCAAAATCTAAATATCTGAACCAGATCCGAAATAACCGAATCCGAACTAAAAATACCCGAACCCGACCCGAAGTACAGAAATACCCGAACGGATTCTACACCTCTATACCGAAATACCCGAAAATCTGAAATACCCGACCCGAACCCGAACGGTTACCCAAGGCTAAACTAAATCGATAATTATTATCCCCTAGCTATATATGGACTTAACAAAATCGACAATAGTTTTGGGCTTGTCTACATAAGTGATTGATTAAAATAAATGAAAAAGAAAAATTCAAAAAAACCAGCCAATAGAATTATAACGTTTTTCCTGAGAAGCTCTATATGAGTGCCACCTCAGCAGAAATCACTAAAGTGACTTCTCTTTTTAATGTATAGGGGGATTTCATATTTAATATTACAACATTTAACAACATTCTAAAACCAATTTAATTCATTTGATATACTCAACCAAAAATCACGTATTTCCTTGATGTAAAATAATAAATTAACATAATTTTTTTAAAAAAATTAAAAATATTTTCGGTTATCCACAAATTTTAACGAAATGGGTCGATTATTAACACTTTGTAAGTTATGCTGATCGCATTTTTGAATCAAAATATGATTTAACCCGTAGCTGGGCAGATTTGACTTGTTTTCTAACATTACTCATGTGGTCTGGTTCGTAGCTTATGTTTGCTTATAATTATGGATGGAGCCTATTTGAGCGTTAAAGAATATTCCAGAGAAATAGTTTTCCTGTTTTGGCAGCCATCTGTTATATATGCATGTCAACTTTTCTGTGATGACTTTTTTGAGATTTTTTCCGAAAGAACTGACTCTCTTTGGATATACTTTATCCCTCAAGTAGATATAACTCTTATCCTATGCAATTGGATATTTCAAACTGGTATTAACATTAGTACCAAAACAAAAAATTCAAATAATAGCGTAGGTCAACGCAAGAGGATAGGAGAAACGAAAAAGCCTTCATAGAATCAAATAAGAGCATCATCAGTGGAGAAATTCTCAGACAGAATTTTTTTAACATTTTATATTACTTTTTAGTAATGTAATTAAAATTAATAATACAAAGGAAAAAGAACCATGAATGAAAGACGTTTCTTGTAATTGTTAGAGTCTCTTGTTATTTGTGTGATAGTCTCTCTTGTCCAAAAGATGTTTCTTGTAATTGTTCTCCCCTCTTTCCTATTGTTCTTTTGTAGCTAGAGACTATTATATAATTAAGTGAATAGGTGTAATGTTTCATATGAACCATTGCAATTTTTTGTATGAACAGTTGCAACTATAAAAATAAAACATTGCAACTATTGATGATTACAATCTTTGGTGATAAACATATTAATTAATTGCAACCTTCGGCGATTAACCATTGTAACTCTTTACTAACCATTGTAACTCTTCATTAACCTTTGCAACTTTTGGTTTAACCATTGTAACTATTGGCTGCAAATCTTCACTCTCTATATAAATAGATGTAGGCATTGGCAAATGGATATAGAAAAAATCAGAAACTAATAGTTAGTAAAAAAGAGAGAGAGAAAAAATTCATTGTTCAAAGTGTTAAGCTAGATGGGTTTCCAACCTAAAACCAATTGGTGATAAGTGGAGTGACCCATCTATCTTATATATTGCTTAGGATCCTTTCCAAATACCGATGTGGGACACTTTGTGTCTAATACGCCCCCTCGAGATGATGGCTCTTTAAGCATCAATCTAGGAATATTCGGGCAAGGATCAACGGGCCAACTTTGGGCTAGATTGATGTGGATCAGGTTGGGCTGTGTGGATCGGAGTCTGATACCATGTTAAGCTAGATGAGCTTCCAACCTAAAACCAATTGGTGATAAGTGGAGTGGCTCATCTATCTTATATATTACTAAAAATCTCTTCCAACTACCGATGTAGGACACTTTGTGTCTAATACGCCCCCTCGAGATAATGGCTCTTTAAGCGTCAATCTCGGCATGCTTAGACAAGGATTAATGTGCTAACTTTGGTCCGGATCGATGAAAATTGGGTTGGACTGCGTAGATCGGGCTCTGATACCATGTTATGCTAGATGTGATTCTAACCTAAAACCAATTGGTGATAAGTGGAGTGACGCATCTATCTTATATATTGCTTAGGATCTCTTCCAACTACCAACGTGAGACACTTTGTGTCTAATACGCCCCCTCGAGATGATGTCTCTTTGAGCGTCAATCTCAGAATATTCGAGCAAGGATCGATGGGTCAACTTTGGGCTAGATCGATATGGATCGGGTTGGGCTGCGTGAACCTGGCTCTGATACCATGGTAAGCTAGATGGACTTTCAACCTAAAACCAATTGGTTTTAGATTGGAAGCACATCTAGCTTAACACAAAGATCATCAAAGACTTTGAAGAAACACATATAAACACTAAAGCTCTATTTGTTTCTCTTGTATCTTAGCCTAGAACAAGAGTGAGACTTTTGATTGTCTTATCCTACAAAGGGATTTCGTGTAACCCAAAGTTTGGAATATGGTCAAAATACTCTTTAAGGAAAGCACGGCGATTCAATCATTATCCATATATAATTCACAACTTTACGGGTTATAACCCTTAATACAATCTTAAAGAGTATTTTCTTGTGAATTATGACTGGTGAATCTATACGAGAGATGACATCAAAGTTTGAAAAGTTAGATAAGTTTGAGGGAGTATATTTCCGGAGATGGCAAAAGAAGATGCATTTTCTCCTCACAAATCTGAATGCCTACTGTACCGGAGGATGCTGAGAAAGAGTCGTTGGATGAGACAAGGAAGCAACTTAAATGGGAAAACAACAATTACATATGATGTGGCCATATTCTCAACGGTATGTCAGACCCTCTCTTTGATGTTTATCATAATGTCGAATCCGCAAAACAGTTGTGGGATGCGTTAGAATCAAAGTACTTGGCTGAAGATGCTTCTAGTAAGAAGTTCCTTGTCAGTAATTTTAATAATTACAAGATGTCTGATTCTAGGCTAGTTATGGAGCAATACAATGAATTGCTTCATATACTAGGTTAATTTGTACAACACAACATGAAGATGGACGAATCCATTTCAGTATGGAGTATCATCAATAAGTTACCACCTTCATTGAAATTTTTTAAACACATGTTAAAACACAAAAATGAATTGTCTCTTGTACAACTTGGCAGCCGTTTGCGCATAGAGAAATCTCTAAGGGCGCAAGAAGGAGAAAAACCCAAAAATAATGAGGCTGGTGCTTCTTCCATCAATATGATGGAGGAAGGTGTGAGTTCTAAGAATAGGAAGAAGAGGAAACGATCTTCTAATAACAACACTTGCAATGGATCTAACAAAAAGTTTAAGAGCATTTGTTGGAATTATAACATGTCGGGCCACTTAAGTCATTATTGCCGAGCTGGGAAGGATAAAAATAAAATGGGACAAAACCTTTTGGGACAAGTGTCTAAGGACCAAGTTCCAGTCACTCATCAAGGTCAAATCTTTGATTTTAAACCATATTCTAATGTGAATTATGTATCAAAGACTTATGAGGCATTTTATGTGCAGGATGATGAAGTGGCATGGTGGATTGACTCGGGTGCAACAACACATGTTTGCAAGGATCATGAATGGTTTACTACATATGGGTAAGTTCAAGATGGATATGTACTTCATATGGGAAACGAGTCAACTTTCCCTATTCTAGTTCGTAGAAAAGTGGTGTTAGAGTTTAGTTCTGGAAAAATCCTTGATCTTAAGGATGTACTTCATGTTCCCGGAATTAGGAAAAAATTAGTCTCTGGTAGTGTTTTAAATAGATGTGGTTTTAAACAAGTGTATGAATCTGATAAGTATATATTATCGAAGTGTGATGTATTTGTTGGATTTGGACATTTCTGTAATGATATGTTTATGCTTAATATTAATAAAATTGTCAATTATGTTTATATATTTATATGGCAAGTTCTAGAAAAATGATATTTCTCTGTGGCATGCTAGATTAGGTCATGTACATTATAATCATATGATTAATATGTCTAAAGAAAGTTTAATTCATACTTTTGATATAAATTCAGAAAAATGTAGTACTTGCATGATAACAAAGATAATTAGGCAACCATTTAAAAACATTGAAAAAAATTCTGTAGTGCTAGGAATCTATGTGATTTTCTTGCTACACCATCTTTAGGAAACAAGAAGTATTTTGTCACTTTCATAGATGATTATTCTCTTTGTAGTATGTATATTTATTACATGCTAAAGACGAGGCCCTAAATAAATTTAAGGTTTATGAAACTGAGGTTGAATTGGAACAAAATGGTTTGATTAAGAAGTTACACACCGATAGAGGTGGAGAGTATTATGATCATGTATATTTCCAGTCCGTAGGCATTATTCATGAAACTACGGCTCCGTATACACCACCACAAAATGGTGTATCAGAAAGGAAAAATAGAATCCTAAAGGAAATGGTTAATTCCATGTTATCTTACTCGAGATTAAGTCACGGATTTTGGGGTGAAGCCATGTTAACGGCTTGCTATTTATTAAATAAAATTCCTAACAAAAAGAACAAAATTACCCCTTTTCAACTTTGGTATAAGAGAAAACAAAACTTGAATTATTTTCGAGTTTGGGGATGTAGGGCTGTTGTAAGACTACCCCAACCCAAAATTAAAACTTTGGGAGAGAGATGTACTAATTGCATTTTTATTGGATATACAGAGCATTCCAAAGATTATAGGTTTTATGTAATAGAACCTAATGATTCAATAGCAGTTCACACTGTAATTGAATCAATAGATGCAATATTTGATGAAACTCATTTTTAATCTATACCTATGCCAAAGGCTTTGGTTCCATGTTCAAGTGCAACTAATAAAGGAGATGAAACTCTTGTGTCTCTTAACATGTTACCTATGCTTCGTAGGAGCAAGCGAGGAATGATTGAAAAATCATTTGGTCCTGATTTCAAATATATTTAGTTGAAGGATCAAAAGATGAGATTGGTTTACAACACTCATAATGTTATCATATTGATAATGATCCAAGAACTTATAGCGAAGCTATGAACTCTCAAGATGTTGCCTTTTGAAAAGAAGCAATAAATGATGAGATGGACTCCATCATGGGAAATAATACTTAGATCTTGTCGGATCTTCCACCTGGTTGCAAGCCTTTAGGCTGCAAATGGATCTTCAAAAGAAAGATGAAAGTTGATGGAACAATAGACAAGTTTAAAGCACAATTGATTATTCAAGGCTCCAAACAAAGGGAAGGTATTGATTATTTCGATACATATGCTCTAGTTGCTAGGATCTCTTCTATAATATTATTAATTGCTTTGGCAGCAATTGATAACCTTGTGGTTCACCAAATGGATGTTAAGATAGCGTTTTTAAATGGTATTTTGGAAGAAGAGGTGTATATGAAGCAACCTGAAGGTTTTATTATGCCTGGTAATGATCATAAGGTGTGTAAGTTGATCAAGTCATTGTATGGGCTAAAGCAAGCACCTAAGCAGTGGCATCAAAGGTTTGATGAGGTTGTCTTATCAAATGTTTTCCAGTTAAACCAATCAGATAAGTGTTTATATGGAAAATTTGATGAATCTGGAAACGGAGTAATCATTTGCTTGTATCTTGATGACATGTTGATTGTTAGTACTGACCTTAGACAAATAGAGCTTACAAAAGCATTTTTGTCATCAAATTTTGCAATGAAAGACATGGGGGAGGCGGATGTGATTCTTGGAATTAGAATCAAACGTGAAGACAAATGACTATTTTTGATACAATCTCATTACATTGAGAAAGTTCTTAAGAAGTTCAATTGTGAGAATTGTTCTCCATTGAGCACTCCCATGGATGCGAGTGTGAAGCTTATGCCTAATACAAGACAAGCAGTATCACAACTCGAATATTCACAAGTGATTGACTGCTTAATGTATGCCATGACGAGCACTAGGCCATATATAGCTTACGCTGTAGGAAGGTTGAGTAGATACACTAGTAATCCTAGTACTCACCATTGGCAAGCCTTAAAAAGGGTGCTCAAGTATTTGAAAGGAACCATTAATTATGGTTTGACATATGTCGAATTTCCTTCAGTGCTAGAAGGATATTCAGATGAAAGTTGGATTACCAACATAGAAGATCATTCTTCTACAAGTGGTTGGGTGTTTTTGCTCGGGGGAGGAAACAAACTTCCATTACAAGTTCGACGATGGAGTCGCAATTCGTAGCATTAGCAGCTGCTGGTCAAGAAGCAGAGTGGCTACGAAACTTAGTATACAAGATTCCACTGTGGCCGAAACCAGTATCACCAATTTCTATCCATTGTGATAGTGAAGCTACTTTGGCAAAGGCCTATAGCCAAGTGTATAATGGTAAGTCTAGACACCTGGGCGTTAGACATAGTGCAGTACATGAGCTGATCACTCACGGGGTGATTACAATAGATTTGTTCGGTCTCAACAAAATTTAGCTGATCATTTGACGAAAGGATTAGTTAGGGACTTAGTGATAAGTCGGTTAAAGGGATAGGTTTAAAGTCCATTTAAAATCTTTAATGGTGGGATACCCAATTCTCCTCTAATACGATGTTAGGTGCTGAATTCAATGTGGAAAGCATGCATTTAAAGATTGAAGCACATTCTTTTTTTTTGTTAATATCATCCCAAGGTATGTGTTTGGACCTGCAAGAATGAGATAGTTGAAAAATTATTCTTAATAAATACTTTGAAAAAGTGCATTTTGCAGGTGCATGACTGAAAGTATTTACCTATATGAGTGTGAAGTGATGCCGCTTCAATAAGTTGGGTCTTGGCTTTGTACGCGCTTAAGAATGGATAGGAACACATAGCTTATAATAGTGTCAAGTATAAACACTTAGAGTAGTGTGGAAACACATGTGTGTATTATCTTCATGTGCCCAAAATGGGTTGAATGATTCAATCCGTATGACATCCTGATTCTCGGACATTTGGAATGTGTAGTACACTTAGATGAAAATTTAATTCTTCGAACATTTTCATTTATGCATGAGTTTGATATATGTATTATTTATATAATAAATTTATGATTAAACTTTAATGGAGGAGGGATGTTATATATTTAAGTGAATATGTGTAATGTTTCATGTGAACCATTGCAATTGTTCGTATGAACAGTTGCAACTATAGAAATAAAACATTGCAACTATTGATGATTGCACCTTTTGGTAATGACCATATTAATTAATTGCAACATTTGGTGATTAATCATTGTAACTATTTAGTAACTATTGCAACTCATCATTAACCTTTGCAACTTTTAGTTTAACCATTGCAACTATTGGTTGCAACTTTTCACTATCTATATAAGGAGGTGTAGGCATTGACAAATAGATATAGAAAAAATCAGAAACTAATAGTTAGTAAGAAAGAGAGAAAAAAATATTCATTGTTCAAAGATCATCAAAGACTTTGAAGAAACACATATAAACACTAAAGCTCTATTTTTTTCTCTTGTATCTTAGCATAGAACAAGAGTGAGACTTTGATTGTCATTGACAACTAGACATAGAAAAAATCAGAAGCTAATAGTTAGTAAGAAAGAGAGAGAGAAAAATATTTATTGTTCAAAGTTCATCAAAGACTTTGAAGAAACAGATATAAACACTAAATCTCTATTTGTTTCTCTTGTATCTTAGCATAGAACAAAAGTGAGACTTTGATTGTCTTATCCTACAAAGAGATTTCGTGTAACCCAAAGTTTGGAATATGGTCGAAATACTCTTTAATGAAAGCACTTAAAAATGAACTGATGTGGGTGCTCTAAATTCTTTGAGGCAGATTGAAAATATACTTAATTGGTCTTAAGCATAACCAATGCTAAAATAATAGGTTCATAATCGAATCAACCCAAGGCAACAGGCCTAGTGAGGTACAACCACAAAATTGGAACCGAGTTTGGATTTTTGGTAAGACATAAATTAACGTTAACTTTGACTTTTTTTGGTTTCTTCTCAACAATGAATTAAAAAAATTTCTTCCATCCCCTTAAATTCTTGTAGGGTAATAATCAATTAACGATTTTTTTTGTTGCAACAAACGGCTATTCTATTACTCAAATTTGAGGTGGCTGGGTAACAAGACTATAATAGAACAATTAATAAAACAAATAGATCTATGGAAAGAATGAGCATTCCTAGCCAGCGAATCAACGATTTCATTTTGCGCCCTCGGGAAGTAGCTGATCTTGAAGTCCGAAAAACACATATAGAGAATTTGAATGATCTCCAGCTCAGTTGAGAGGTTTGGCCAAGCTTGTGGATCTGTTATCATTACAATTAGGTCTTTACATTCTGTCTCAAATCTCTGGCATGTCGAATGCTGTAGCATGCTCTCAATTGCCCATTTTAGCGCTTCCAGTTCCGAGTGTAGTGCTGTCTCACGTCTTCTTAAGTTCAGTGTCCCCATTAATCGATGGATAGCATGGGAAAGATCCAATCAATTAATGGATTTCTTAAGTTTGATTTGGGGAATTTTGTCTTTCCCTGATTCATATGTTGGCTAAACATCCTCTCTCATTTATGAAACCAATTATTATTAAAACCAAAGAGAATACTTGTAAACCAAATTAATCATTTGGTATGTTACACAGCATAAACAAGTAATAGCAATACACGGTTTACAAACGAGCCAAACAAAACCGATACAACTGGACACACAAACGTTGAAATCAAAGGATAGAGCACCAGCCTTTGAGTTTAGACGCAGCTGCTTGGTCAAGGAACCAGACCACTTCAACATCCGCTGTTAGTCTACCAGCTGGTACATCTTTGGTATGAGTAAGAGCAGCCGCAACCGAATCGGCTTGTTCTTTATCACATACGGCCATAACATTGTATGAAGCACAATTGATAACCGGTAGAGTAAAAGTGATCCTTTTTGGTGGGGGTTTTGGTGAATCGGTAATAAATGTAACCCATTTCACTTTTTCATTGATTTGATCATGTCCCGGGAACAAAGACGCCATGTGACCGTCTGGTCCCATTCCTAGAAGCTGGAGATCAAATTGTGGGAAACCCGAGGATTTGTATGTTCGGATTATGTTTTTGTTCACCTTTTCTTTGAGGCATTCCTCATACCGTTCGGCTGCGAGCTCGGCATTGCCTTCAGCTCCGAGCCCTTTGTCGATGGCATAGATGTTCTCGGCCGGAACAGGAACCTGGATGTTTTGTTATTAAATATCAAATATATATCTATGAACATGATCTTGCCTTGACGTTTGGTGTGTTTTGTATCAAAATAAACCCATTATTTCTGGTGTTTTAGTCAAAATTTTATCATAAACTATGTACATTAAACACGAACATCAGAAAATTTCCTTAAGATTTTCAAAACTATTAGATGAAAATTATAAATATGCTCTATTTTACTAATATGATATTAGTTTTAACATCCACAGGAAATATTTTATTGTGTTTGTAACAAAAGAAACTGTATTCAGATATACTGCTTGATAATTATATATGTACCTTGGAGAGAAAACCGTCGTATGCGAGTTTATAGTTGCTATCGGCATCATCCCAACCACAAACCCTCTCATCGACCCAAAAAATGTGCCACTTAGACCATTCAATTGAATCAGCATAAGGAGGTTCCAACAATTTCCTGTAGGATGAATCAAATATAATGAGACTTGTATTAAGAGTGTGATAAAGATGGTTTTATATTTGTTATACCAAAGCCAGGAGATGAGGTCGCCGCCGGAGAGAACAACGGTGAAGATTCCTCTTTCTTTGCAGAATTTCGAGGAGAGATTCGCTGTGTATTTGGCCAGCTCCACCGCCAATTCATGCTTTGTTTTGAATACTATCTTCTTCGCCGGAGCCATTTTACTAGATGATGATTATAATGGTAATTGTAATGGTGTGATGATGGCAAGCGAAGGAGCCTTGTTTTTTATAAGAAAGTGAGTGGGGAGTTATTACTTTTTAAAATATTTGTACGTGGAAAATTGGATTAACAAAGGGTATGTATGTTACTACAAACAAAATAATATATTTGAAATATTATACTTTTTTTGAAAAAAGGTTTAATATTATACCTTTCTTTCTTTGTAGTATATACATTTAATCATATACAACCTTATTATTATTCCTTTCGTCCTTATTAATCTACTCTATATAACTATATATTCATGTTTTTCCATGAAATTAGATTGTTTTAGTGGTTCAAGTTTTTTCCCCTAAATCCATTTGTTCAAACTTTTATTATGAGTGTAGCTAAGAAAGATGAAATAGAATGTGAAAGATTAATTTGGTTTTTAGTTTTTAAATTTTGGATTTTGCTGTAAATTGTAGTTTTTAGAAAACATTGAATAGTAATCTATTTTTTGATTTGTAATTTTTTGATTTTGACTATATTTAAGTTGTTATTTTTTTTTCAAGTTAAATTCACAAAATAAAAGTTATTAATAATAAGATATTACTTACTATGAAAATATTAAATCATACAAAACATTACTACATCAAATAGTTAGTTTTATATAAACAAACTACAAAATTTAAATACTATGATAAATGTGTGTAATACTTATGTAACTAGGCATTTTGCCCGCACATGCGGGCATAATCATTTTAAGAATACTAATTAGTACATATATTATAAATTTTAAAACCAGTATGATAAATTTATAATAATCTTTTGAATAATCTTTGTGTTATTAAACACCAATGTATCATACTATGAAAACATAACCATTTATCAAACATTCTATTTAATAAAGTAAAATAAGAAGGTCAAGCCTTCGTCTCTTTTAACCTTCTTTACCTCTTCAAACTACCAATAAACATGAAACTACAAAAAAAAATTCAAAACACACAACATAATATTTTGAAATTTATCTTAGTACTTGGTTAACCAAATTCTGAATACAGAAAACTGAAAGTCTGGTCACTGAAACATGTACTTCCTGGTCGGAACGTTATGGTCCAACGGTTTGCAGATAGCGTAACCGCATAACATAGGTACCAGTCATACGTAGCTATCAGTGGTCCAAGCTGGCTTCTCGCTTTGAGTACTGCAGAGGCAGCGACATCGCATCTAATTCCCTAAGTGTTCTTCCTTTGAAGTGTGTGCGGTTTGTTCTTGTGTACTGTTTAATACTTTCAGCCTAAGTTGTTATAGCCTATAGGTCATGTATCTTCCCTGCCTACTGATATGGTTCTGGTTTCTTGTTTTAAAACTATGTTCGAACCTTATCCTTGGTGGCTTAATATTAATCAATATTTAAAAAAGAGTTAGCATCATATATAGTTTCGAAATACTAAAAGAAATTAGATATTAAGAATCTGCCTAACACAGTAAAACTTTGAGGGAAATAGGGATGATGGAGTGAGTAAAACTTAAGGCAAAGACAGTGTCCAACAGAGTGTTTAGGTAGATCACTAAATATGATAAATTGTGTGGGTAGGAAATGCAAATACTCTATACTTTCTCTGTATTAGGACTTATATATTATTATAATATAACATTGATTACGAATTACGATAAATATCACTTACATACTATCTATACTATTATTAAATTAATATAAGATTAAAAAAAATCACCTATGTTTGACTTTACGTTGTTTGCCCTGCATAGTTTTTAATTAATGGTTTGTACTCATCTACTCTATTAAAATAGAATTCTACTAGATAATAACCTGCGTCATGGGCAGGATGAGGTGATTATTTGAAACTATATATTATATATTTGTCAAAATTATACATTACATATGTATATATTAAAAGGAAAGTTATTTTTCTTAAACACACCACAATTCTTCCATTGTTTTTTACCATTAATTATATCAAATATATGATTGATAGTAGATGAAATTTGAGCTTAACGCTCCAATATAAATTTTTTTCCTAATTTATATATTTAAAATAAAATAAAATACATGTTTGAGCTAATAAAAAAAGCTGAAACATTTGCATGGTACCGTACGTAATGGACATGAGTTAGACATGTTTAAGGCAAACATTTACTAATTATTATCACTAAATTAGTGGTACATTAGACATATATAATTTCCTCAAAACAAACTGGATTCAAATATAGGGGCCACATATGTATAAAACAGTAAATCGCTGTAATAAATCGATGGCTATAATTAAGAAATTTGCATATCTATCTACTTTTAATTCACCCATTGACATAGCAAAATAATACATGGAAAGAACAATTAATAAGATGAATCTTTTTGACATTAGCTTGGACACCACAAACACGAAAGTCAATCATTCCAAAAATATTTGATTGACTCAAATTTTATTAATCTTTTGAATTGGAGCATTCAATATTTGACACCGAAATTTACTCCATTAATAAAATATAGCTTAATCAAGATCCAATAACATCATTTTTTTCCGATTCATTCAAATTTATCATGGATTATATATTTTATTTTCCAGTAATATATTTATATTGTATCTAAGTATTTATAATCAGAATAAAAATATGATTATATTGTTGATGTGATCGAGTATACAGAACTATTATACTAACATATTACTAATAATAACTAACTAATATACAACAACATAGAAACAAACCGCACAACATTCTATTTGTTTCTGGTTTATTCAGCATAGTATATTTTATAACATAAATTTGAAAAATTATATAATAAGATGGCCAATGACATAATATTATCTCGAGTTGATATGGATGTTAAAAAGTATTGATATAACTTAGCATGGCATATAAATTATATTATCCATAAAGTTTACATTTTATACAATAGTATTGTGATACGGATGTATAAAAAGTTTCAATATTCTAAATTTAGTGAACACGTTCATGAAATGAGACTATATGTTTTTGGCAAGATGCTTAGAATAATAAATGTTTTATTTACGGAAAAGATAGATAAAAGTTGTCATATCATTAGAAAAATTCATAATATTATAGATAAAACCCAGAATCCCCAATTTATGGATTTTCCCTAATGATATGACAACTTTTATCTATCTTTTCCGTAAATAAAACATGTATTATTTTCAGCAGATTAATTATTTTACATATATAAGAGTTGTATCTACCGCTCTATAAACACATGAGAAATATCAAAAATAATAATAGCCTATGCAAATCAAACTTTAATATTTTATTTAAATAAGTTAATTTCATTATGTTTTAATCAATATACCATTAACCTTATGTAATTTTAGCCATAAGTATTATATATTTGTTACACTAAAATATTTTTTAAATTCTTTTAGATTTTAATTTTATAATATGTTTATCTATACTATTATTTGAGAAGTGAATTTGCTTATGTGTCATATTTTCCATAGTTTTAGATTATTTTGTTTTTTTTGTCATGTTTTAAGTAATTTTAGCTCTAATTTTTCTTATGTGTCATTTACTCCATAATTTTAGATTATTTTGGTTATTTTCATGTTTTAAGTAATTTTAGCTGTTTCATTAATATATTTTTCATGTTTTAAATATTTTTTAGCTGATTCATTAATTTATTAATTTAAATAATATTATTATTTCAAACCTTTTAATTATATATGCTTATGTGTCATGTTCTCTATGATTTTAGATTATTTTGCTTATTTTCACGTTTTAAGTAAAGTTAGTTGACTCTTTAATTTATTTTTCATGCTTTTAGTAGTTTTTAACTGATTCATTAATTTATTAATTATAAAAAAGTTGAAAATCATGTTTCCTTAAAAAGTAGAGAATCTAGTTTACCTTAATTTTGATTAGATAAAATATAGATTTTAGAAAACAAAAGCCAAATCTATTCTAGAATCTACAAACAATCAACTTCTTAGTCTAATTATCTTAGGCTATAATTTTTTGAAATTTTTTTAAGTTTTGATTTTTGTTTTAGATTTTAGAGTTTTTTTAAATTTAAGTTTTAGTTATTTTTAGATTTTAATTTTTAATTTTTGGTTTTTAGTTTTGTATATTTTAGTTTTTTTATATATTAATGTTTTTTTTACAAATAGGGTGATTTATTTTAAAATAGTACAGAAAATAGTAATAAAATATATAGAATTTTATATTTTCCAGTAAAAGGTATTAAAATATCAAAAGTTGTTATTTAAAAAAGAAAAAGATATATTAGCTTGTTATTTTTAGTTAATTGTATTTTTGATAAAAATATAATTTAGTTTAAATAAATCATAATATAAATACTAATATAAAATTCCTTAAACAAAAATTAGAAATTATATACATTTAATGCTCATGTATATTATATTAATATTTATAAAAATAATAAAATACATATGGAACTAGTTGTACACTTTTTACAAAACCACCAAAACATTAATTGTGATATAATTTGTTTTTGAAATTTTTTCAAAACATATAAAAACTAGTTTTATAGGAAAGTTTTTTTGTTAAAATCTTGATTAGATATTAAAAAGTTTTCTTTTCTGAAAAACTAGTTTTCATAACTTATAGAAAATCAAAACTTGATTAGATAAAAAAATGATTTAAAAAACAACATTAAAATACATTTAAAAGCTAACGAAGATCAATCTCTTAGGCTATGTGCAACGGTTGTTGTTATTCAAAACTTTAATTTACACTTTTAACATTCTATATCATATTCTCTTTCTTACACCTATTAATTTAATATTTTTCAATTTTTATTAAATAAAAATTTTTATATTCACAAGCATTTATTTAATAAAAATTAATACCCTAATCCACCATTTTATCTCATTTTATCCTTTTTATAATTATACTTTTAAATAACAACATTGAAAATATTATTTAAAAACAATAATAACTAAAATTTAAATAAATTGTAATTTATTTTTTAATAAAAAAAACTATTTATGTTCCACTTAGCAGAAAAGAGTATTTTCTTTAAAAATTAACGTTTATATTATATTACAATAGATTTTCTTATTTTATCAAAATCAAAAGAATCTAGTCTCTATTTATAGAACACAAAAATTATAAAATTTTGATATAATTTGTTTCTATAAAAAAATATTATTTGATGTAAAATAATTAATCTCAAGTTATTAGGTTGCAACAATAATCTATAAATTCAAACAATCAATAACATAGTTACAAATATACCAATATATATACATATATATATATATATTTATATATTTTGAAAAGTAATTTGCTCATACTCGATCATGCTTTCTCCCATATGTGGTTTAAAGTGAATCAAAACAACATAAAACACTTTCAACATGATAAAAAAATTTAGTAATAAGAAATAATCTACCTCAGGTTTTTTTAGGTTTTCAAGAGGTCTATTGCAAGTATTCAACAATTGAAAGTAAAATTCAACAAGCCAATTGTATATGCTAGTCAAAACCTCACTAACATCTTTCTTTCTAGTATATTAAAAAGTATTTATATATTGTATTATGACAACTATAGATTTCCTTTTCACAGTGTCCTTCTCCGTATAAATTTGTTTTTTTTTTTTTTTTTTTTTGTTAAATTTTTCTTTAGAATCTGTCTCTGTAAGCTGTTCCATACACAATGAGGTAAGGTACTGTTCTGACAACTGTGTCAATAAGAATGGCAAAGTTCACACCTGAAGACATACCCGTCCCTGCAACAACAACTGTATAAATTTGTTTACTTAGTTTTACTTTTGTCTATAAGTGTTAATTTCTTGGGGTTAGTTGAACTTATTATAAACGTGACCTACTATACATCTATACGATAAAGTTTAGTACCAATCTGAATAAATAAGATTTCCACGTTCTTGTAGTACAATATTTTATATGTGAGATGAGTGCTGTTAGAATATTTTTATTGCAGGTCTCTTAAGTTGGAATTTTAGCGTAATATAAAATACGGTCTCTTAGCTTTTAACTAAAAAATTTAAGAACGTTTCTTAAATAAGAGATATAAGAGACGTCTCTTAGCTTTTTTAGTTTTTTTTTTTTACGGCAGCTTTTTTAGTTAAAAGCTAAAAGACCATATCTTATATTACGCTAAGAACCCCAATCTAAGAGACCTTCGATAAATATGCTCTTAGAGGTTGGTGTGTTAATGTGTATTTATATATATATATATATAATTAATAATTACACAGCAAAAGTATGTAGTCTTATTGTAATTTATTTCTTTGTGGTGACTTTTCTGATTAACGTGGACTGAACTGTCGGTTTTACATAGCACCTTCATTTTAAAAGACTCCAGTGGGAATAATAGCAATACTAAAGCTAGAGAGGTGCAATACCTTCGACACCTAAAAGACTTTTGAGAATGTCTTAGGTGCAATAACAACAAAGCTATTTTTCCCTTTTAAACAAAAGACTTTTGCCATTCAGAACTACATGCAAATTCATGACTAAAGAGGCTATATATGTAATATGTCTATATGCAAATAGACTCAGTCGTCAACTTAGAAAATTTAAACAGGGCCAGGCATTTTGGAACATAAGTCTCTAAGGTATTCGGATCCGGATCCTTATTCGGCGGATCCATAATTTTACTATCTTTATCAGGATCCGGGGTTCTCGGATATCCGGGTATCGGATATTCTTCTAAAAATTGTAATATCCAGCGGATATCCGGATCCGGATTTAGATTCTTAAAATAAATAAATAAATAATATTAATATATATAAAATTATTAAAAATAATTTAAAAATAAAAATTCTATAACTATTTTTATTTATTTCTATGTATAATATTACAAAATTTACATATACTATTATAAAAATAAAAATATATTAGATAAAATTAGTTTATATATATAGATATTACTATTTTTAATAAACCTTACGGATCCGGATATTCAGACTAAAAATCAAGATATCCGGATCCGGCTTTGACGAATCCGGATCCAATATTTTACTATCCGGATTCGGATTCGACCCTTTCAGATATCCGGATTTTTGGATCGGATCCAGATCGAATTTCGGATCGAATTCGGATCTCGGATAAAAGTCCCAGGCCTACTCACAAGAGAAATGATCAAAAACTATATATGATGAAGGAAAGAAAAATAAAAAAACACAAGGTTTTCAAGTCCAGAATAACTTCATTATTTACTATAAGATGTTATGGTCTGGTGGACGACAACCGTAAATCTCGCTTCGATGCTTTTTCATATGATAAAGTATTAAAATTTACATGCTTGAAACAAATATTCCTTTTTAGGTAAAGTTAAACGGTTTTTGTTTTATTTGTGGTGTCTGTTTTCTTTCCATTGAGAGCCTTGTTTCTTAATAATTTCTTTTTCCGCCTTTAGTTTGAGAGATATTTTGTGGTGTAATATCCCTTTTAACTATGGGAAATTTGGCTGTATCACCAACAAAAAAATATATAATTCAAAATCTAACTTTTTTTTTTGTCATCAACTTTACAGACTCATATTGACTTTGTGAACCAAACTGGGAGATCTTGATCCATGTGAACTACAAAAGACGTTTCCTTCCTAGCACTGCGGGCTAAGCTATCCGCCTTCTTGTTCTGCGTTCTTGGTACATAGATAATCTCTACTCGGGAAAAACTCTCTTTCAGGCTGTTTATATCTTCCAAATAACTTGCAAATGCTGGCCATTCTTCTGGTTCTGAAACCATCTTCACCAATTGAGAACAATCCGTTGCAAACGTAACCTGAAATTGTCGTAAGTTTTTCATACATTCCATTGCCCATAATAAAGCTTCTATCTCCGCATGAAGAGGAGTAAGGGAAGCCCGAACATTCCTTGCACCCATCAAGCCCGCAAATCCTTCTAGAGTACTGTACCATCCTTGACCTGAAAAAATCTCATTCTCTTTCCAGGAACCATCCGTAAAACACCATCTTCCTGGAATTGCCAGAAGAAACATAGCCTCTACCTGTGGAATCCTCTTGTGATCAGTCAGTATTTGTGCCTCAGAATCTAACTATTTTACTTAATAAACTAGAGTACACAACATATTTTATATAATTGTCATTTTGTCCTTTTAACCAATCGGTATAACCTGTTAAAAATAAAATTAAAATAATTATTAGATAATTGTAATTATTATATCGTGTTTTATTCTTCTTCACATGTTTACACTAGAAACAATTACACCCAAAGACAGTTTTAAGTTTATTACTACATGATAAGACAGTTTATGCTACCAAGACACTTTTCTTCTAACAACTTCTCTTTTTCTAAACTAATTAGTTATCTTGCAACTAAAAAGCTGACTAACTAAAAAGACTGTTTTAGCGGGAATTGACCCACACCATTCATCCATTTTTACAATTGATGGCCCAGATTTGTTCTGATATATGTGACAAGACTTATATTTGTTTCCTTTCTCAGTCTTTAGATTTGTATTTTACTTTACATTTTAATGGTCCAGATTCATTTAAGCACAATAAGATATATTCATCTCCCACACTTATTTTCTTCTTTTGATTTTATGTAAAACAGAACCTTAATCATTTTTTGCCTCCATCTCCATCGGATTATGTCTCCATCTCCATCGGATTACTGCGGCTAATAACCTGATTTTGTGATGACTCCGGCGCGGCAAGGATATCCGACTTTATCTACCTCCGGTAAGAGTGATGACTCCGGTGGTGATGCTTTGTAGCCGCCGTGGTGAATAACAAACAAGATCAGACGGGACTACTCGTCTCCTTATGTTGACTGCTAAGTTAGAAAGAAGAAGAAGATGATTATGATTGATCTCCAGCAAATCATCTTTCTTTTATTTGCACTTTAGGTCATTTATGTTTAGCTAGGTTTTCAATTTGACCCCCAAATTATGGAATGCACATATTTTTTAATTTACTCCAAACTTTCAAATATGCACTTTACCCATTGTTACATGCAACAAGAATGATTAGTGTGTGTTTTCATGTTAGCTTTATTTTAAGTTAGTTTAGACTAATCTTTGGTTATTGTACACATGTACACAACCATTTTTTTGATATCATTGACGAAGACTTTAATATACCCCTTCCCGTCACTTTGAAGACATAACATATGATATGTTTTTCATTTCTTATCTACAGCCACTATTCTTTTTCATTCACAGATGTGTACACATGTACAACTCAGATAGTGTACGCAACCAAGTCCTACATACCAGGGGAACACCGGTCCACTTCTAGCAAATGTCTTTATTGATATACACATATTTAACATACTTCCTCTCCTCACTCTGAAGACATAACATGGGTTATTCATTTTTCATCTACAACTACTATTCTTTTCATTCATATATGTCTATACATGTACCACTCAGATCGTGTACACAACCAAGTCGTACATACCACGAGAACATCCACTTCTTGAAAATGTTCTTATTTAATGTACACATGAACACCACCATTTTTATCGTACACATCTACTCCATTACACTATATCGTACACACACAACAAATATCCAACAACCACTATCTACGCACACCATCACGTGTCCACATAGAATATACAAAGCCACACTACAACTAAATTGAGTTTAATCATAAATACATAGACTTATAGGTTAGATAAAGTGTCATTTTGCGTATAATGCAAACTAAATTGAGTTTTACATTATGTTTCTCAACTTTACATTATGTTTCTCAACTTCTTGTTCTTAATTTTGGTTTAGTGTTCCTTTTTAGATTTATCTATTCATTAAAGTTGAAGTCTTTGCAACAAAAAACCTATCAAAATTATTCAATTTGAGTGAAATGGATGTGGCTTGTGGGTTTGTACGTTCTTAAGAATGGCAGAAGGAACAATGTTTGCATGTGCAGTAAGACATGATTCACATATATGTGTACGCCAACAATATATAATGTTGTACATGTGCACACATATAACATAGACAAGCACACTTCCTCAGCTTTACACTTGCAAAGAATGAATTTTCTCTTTCACATATACACATGTACATTGACATTATGTACTCGTCGTGTACATGAAGGATATACTTAAAAAAAAACACAAAACACAATTGTTTATTTTGAAAGTATGAGGCAAAAATAAAAGCAAGCAAAATATAAAGAACCATTTCTGTAATTATAAAGAAATGCTGAAATGAACAATCAAGAAGTTATGGGGTTAATTCGAATAGTCATCTGCACAATTAAAATGTTTGGGGTCAAAAACGCAAGTATGTGAATTCTAAGGGCCTAAACAAGCAAAAAAATCTAAAAATACCCATTGATTCTCTCGAGTTCTAACAGAGCCGCGACAGCGAGATATGAACCCATGGCGCCAGAAAAAATGTGAAATAGTCTGACGTGACACTAGTTCAGTTCGTGGTGCGGAGGTTGGCGATGGATGAGACTTCAAAGGAGTTTGTGGTACGGAGGTTGGCGATGGCTGAAATTCATGGCAAACCTCCATTGAAAAAGAAGAACACGGTGGAAGAGATGATGAAGAAGATTGTGGTGAAAAAGGCAAAATGTACAATAACATCAAATAAAAAAACAACCGCCACATAACAAACCGTCAACTTTTTCCTTTCCACGCCGGCTGTCTTCTCGACATCTTCGCCGGCGTCACTCATCGCTCGTCAAACAATTTCCCTGAGAATTTTAATCTTCAGATGTCGCCGTCGTCGCTAATGTCTCTTTCGTCGTCTCTCGGTTTCTCTATCGGATCTCAGTAAAAGTTAGGGGAAGTGGATAAATCTTTCTACACATCCGGTAAATTAAAAAAGAAATAGGTTAAATCCTCATTGGGCCCTCCCAGTTATTTTTAAATTTCAAAATGTAACCAGATATATAAAGTTTCAACCAACAATACGCGACCAATTACCATTTCTTAGGAACAACTTATGACTTTTCACATAAAAACTGCCTTGGTAGTAGTAACTGTCTTATCTTGTTAAAAAAAACTCAAAATTGCCCTTCAGTGTAAATTACTCTTTACAATTAGGTGATAAAAATATAAAGCCGAAAGACATGATTCTTCTCCTTCATTATTCCATTAATTTCATTTCCGGTCATAACACCACATTCACCTTCACCTATATAATCGAACCATCACTACTTATTATTTTACTCGTCGCAACCCGTCTTCTCTTCCAGCCACCGTTGCAAACCTTTTTTCTTTACTTCCTCCCAGTCTCTTCTTTTCTTTCACCTATTGTACCAACAACAAAATTTCTTCTTCAATAACCACTGCTTTATACAGATGTTTTTACAGCCACCGTTAGTTCTTTTATTGGAGGAGAAAAACTAAGTACATCTAAGCAAAAAAAAATTATCACATTGAATATATATTTTCATTCTATTTTGCGTATATACTTGTTAGTAGAAGTTAAATGGAAAACACCGGTTGATGCCATATGAAAAGATTTAAATAGAACAGTTGTTTTTTCACTTGAAATCAGAATGGACTATGAACTCTAAATAGAACAATATATATATATATATATATATATATATATATATATATATATATATATATATATATATATATACATACTAACCATCCATATATATAGATATACAAACTCATGTAAACGAAATTGATTTTCTAATTCTTGTACTAGAACATAACTCACTACTGTTCATGTCGTGCGTGCAACTACATCTATTGAGGATGTTTGTCGATGGTAGTCATGTAATAGAATTACTATCTGTTCAAAGGTAGTATAGTATTTGTCGTGCTAATAATAAAGTAACTGTTGTGGAATATACTTATGCTCTTTTAACAGAATAGAAACTGTTGAAATGTAGACACGTTTTGTGTGCCATTGTATGCATAATGTTGTTCTTAATATGTTTGACACATTGACATGGACTTTTGTAATCTTTACAACTTTATCTTTTATTTGTCTGTTTTAGGCTAGGAATGGATGAGTTACAATTGCCAAGTAGATTAGTCAAAACTTGGTTCGGTTTGAGCTAGTTGGAGGGCAACATGTTAAAAATTATTTCAATCTTCGTTGGATAGAGCTGATAAAAATAATGTTAGATAAAGAGCATTTGGAAATGTTGCATGGTATACATTATCAAAAATGAACTATGGCCACATGGGTATTGAATACCGTGTATCAGAAAGAGACTATACTATTTATATATGTTAGAGCACGCGCAATGGTGTTACCCAGAGTGAATCCTTAGAAAAATTGTATTTTGACTTTTTAAGTATTATTTTTTTTCTTTTTTAGATTAAAAAAAATAATATCAACCAATCGCGGGTCGCCACATGTCGTGGGGACCCGCAAATAGTGCAAGGATTCACTAAGAAAGAATCCTTATTTAGGGATTTTACAGATTGAATCCTTAACTTTTGGTGGGATCCACTGATTAGTTAATTATTTTTTTTCTTAAAGATTCCCCTTTAAGGATTCTCATTGCGGGTGTTCTTATATTCTATTATTTTTATCGGTTACTTGTGTATGTGGAAAAAGATCAGAGAAGATGACCGATTCTTGTTCTATTATATTATAGACATATATAATAGATATGTAGCATGTTCTGTCAGACGGTTGTTTCATCGCTGCCACCCGTCCTCTCTTCTTCCACCTCGCCACCTATAGTCTCCTCACCACCTCTTTTAAATGTTGCAATGAAATATTGTTTTGTTCTATTCTATTTGACGAATGTAGAATATAAATATGATTTTACCATAAATATATTATGTTTTGAAGTTGTATCATTGATATGAATAATAGTTTTAACCACACCTACACAAGTGGTTTACAAACTCAATTTTATCATTTCGTTAATCATACTCAAACAAATGATTTTAATTCACAAGTATATTACACTTTCCATTTTTATATAGTACAATTTAATATTTCAAAATATTGTATACTAATTTCAGATTTTAGTTTAATTTAAAATCTTATAAATAAATATTATAATTTTAATTTGGGTTTGAGTTTAGTGATTGAGGTTTAGTGGGTTGGGGTAATGTTTAGCATTTAGTGGTTGTGGGTGAGATTATAATCTTATACTAATCCAACGATATGAAATAGAACACTCGGTACATATGTAGGTTATTAAATGAAATATATCTTTATTGTTTATATTTAAATCACTCTTTTGACGTGTATATTTTATCGAGTTGGTTACCATATGAGACACATTGTGTCTTTGGATTGCATAGAGGGACACATCTTGCTTTGTAGACACAATATCTTTGTCGAAGAAGAATAATGGACATTGTTGCCCCTGATTAAGGGAGACCGAACTTTCTGTCTGGTTATGGAACCGGTTTGCAAGCTGTAAGACCGGGTTGTTAGCTGTCTGTCTTATCCATTACCAAAAGCGGGGAAAAAAATCTCACCGTAGGATAAAAGAAAAAGCAAGTTTGATCCTACGGTTAGATTTGAAAGTAGGTTTTGCCAAGGACGTGGATAAAATGCGTGTTTGTCGTTGGGGAGCAAGAAAGAGCGACGTTCTTCTGGGGATTTGCAAGAGAGAGAACGTAGGTTAATAATTTTTTTTGTCTATGATTGTTGATGAATGTTTTGTAAAATCGGATCTTGTATTCAATCGAATGTGTACTTGCGCATGGTGCAGGTGCTATGGAGGACCAGTGCATGGTGATGTGTGGCGACTGGGTTTGTGGGGATGGATGTAAGTGGGAATTTGTGGTCGACAAAAGGCAGATGGCACGGCTTGTACCGATTTCCGAGTCTATTGCACTCAAAGAACTTCAAGAGAGTGTTCTGCGGGAGTTCGGTAAGGAGGAGAAGCTTTGGGAACCTGTTCTTAGTTACTGGACGCCAACAAGCTTCGAGTTAGCGACGGGGATTCGAACGCCTCCTGTGCAGCTTACAAGTGATGGAGCTATCAAGTACTTTGTTCAGCACATGAAGGTGAAGGGGGCTATGAATCTGTTTGTTAGGTTCGAGAGGAACGTGACGTTTTCTGAGAAGGACAATGTTGACGACTCGGGGATGGGTTTTATAACTCCGGTTGCATTTGGACCAAAGAGTTCTTCAAAGTTAGGCTCTGGAACTTCGAACGGAGGATATGTATCGACGGGTGCTTCTAAATCTAACATTGTTGACTTGCAAGATGTAGAGTTTCTGAGTGAAGTGGAGAGAGTTGAGGAGGTAATCAAAGGCGGTAGCGAGGGTGGAAAAGGAGAAGCTTTAAGCCAGAGTAGTGTTGGGGAGGAAGAAACTGTGGTGGAAGAAGTGGACGAGCTTGACGTGAGACCTCGAGGTTATGACGAAGATTTCTGGAGCCCACTACTGAAAACTGACTACAAAGGTTCGAATGCTGTTAATGTCATCTACAATGAGGAGGAGATTGTTGCTGGTTTGACAAAGAGTAGTGGTCCACGGCGTTACACTTGCACCACCAATGATGCGTTTGACCATGTTGTTGAAGTCGGCGGTAGTAGCAGTGGTGTAAATTTGCCCAAAGATGAGGACTTTGGCAAACAGAACCCATGGCTGCATGGCGTGGATGAGGGTGTTGGTGTGGACAGGCAGAGGAGGTCGTCCACAAGGAAGCTAGATTATGTTGTGATGAAGAGTTTGATATCCCTCCTCTGTTTGATGATACTAGCTATGCCGCAGCAGAGATTCCAGACATGGATTTAGATGAGAGAGATGGAAGGATACATGTTGGGAAGGTTTTTGGTAACAAAAAAGATTGTCAGATATCGTTGGCGATATATGCAATCAAAAGCCAATTCCATTTTAAACAAACAAGAACAAAGGTTGATTCTTTTGTTGTGGAATGTCCAGATGAACACTGTGACTGGAGAGTTACAGCTCATGAGATCAGGGTGTGTGGTTATTATGAGATAAGGAAAGCTCAACTTGATCATAGTTGTCCCATCGAGTCAAGGCAGGGGTATAAGAGCAAAGCTACTTCGCGGGTTATTGCGGCAGTTTACAAAGCTAAGTTTGGGGAACCTGGTAAAGGACCAGTGCCTGCGGAATTACAGAGGCTAGTGCTCGAGGATCTTCGAGGGACTGCATCGTACATGAAGTGCTATAGGGCGAAAGAGAAAGTTATCATGGACATTCGTGGATCAGAAGAAGACTCCTACTTGAAGCTGCCAGAGTATTTGCACATGTTAAAACTTGCAAATCCTGGCACGGTTGCTGATCTGGAGACTGAGGTGGATGAGGATGGAGATGAGCGATTTCTTTATATGTTCCTTGCGTTTGGGGCGTCCATAGATGGGTTTAAAAAGCTGCGTCGTGTGCTGGTGATAGATGGTACACACTTAGGAGGGAAGTACAAGGGGGTGCTGTTGACTGCAAGTGGACAAGATGCAAACTTTCAGATCTTTCCTCTTGCTTACGCTATTGTGGACAGTGAAGATACAGAAGCGTGGACATGGTTTCTACAAAAGGTTGAGCGTATATTGGCTGATTCCCCAAGTCTTGCCATTATATCTGATCGTGCAACATCAATTTCTAATGCTGTGAAACGTGTCTATCCATCTGCTCAACATGAGGCGTGCATTGTCCACTCAGCAAGGAACGTTAACTCCCGCTACTCGAGCAAGAACTTGGCAAAGATGGTGACTGCTGCTGCAACTGCATACAGACAACGGGACTACAGGGAGCTGTACGCTAAGGTCAGAGCAACTAACAGTGCATGCGGAGTTTATTTGGGGAATATCGGTGTGGCTCATTGGTCGCGGTCGAACTTTGCGGGTGAGCGCTATAATATCATGACTAGCAATATAGCTGAGCAGCTTAACAACGCTTTGAGGGAAGGGATGACGTCACCAATAATGGAGTTGGTGATATTCATTCAAAGGATGATGACAAGGTGGTTCTGTGCTAGGAGAAAGAAAGCAGAGAAGCATAGGGGGGTTGTTAGCGTGGAAGTTGATAAAGAGATGACCTCTAATATGGCAACAATGAAGGGTAGTAAAGTGAACTCTGTCTCGAATTGGACTTGTGAAATTGTGGGAAAATTTGGAGGAAAGGAGCGTGTGATGCTTGCTGAGAAGCAATGTAGCTGCAAGTATTTTGATAAAATAAAAATACCTTGTGGCCATGCTATGATAGCTGCTGACAGTTTGGGAGTGACTTATGAAACATTGGTGGGTCACTGGTACAAGACTTCGACTTGGAGGGAGACATATGGTGGGATAATTAATCCAGAGGGAGATCCTAGGGATGTTGATGTTCCGGAACACGTTAAGAATATGGTGTTAATGCCGCCCTTGACGACGAGGCCAGCTGGGCGTCGTAGGAAGAACAGGATTCCTTCAACTGGTGAATTTCCGGTAAGTACATGCATAGTTCTTTAGATCATTGAATGTGTGGGATTGTAGGATCTTGTAGTACTTGAATGTTTTTGATTTGTGTTTCAGGTTGCGAAGAAGACAAAGCTGGTTCCAAATAAGTGTGGGAGGTGTCGTTGTGAAGGGCACAACAGGACCCGTTGCACAAACCCAATATAGAGATTGAGGCAGTGGGAGGGAGTTTTTGTTCGAAGTCATTACTTGGCTAGCACATTATCGTATGAATAAGTTTTTGAATAAGAAACGAACTTGATCATGTAGTGTTATGAGTGGTTTTGTGACATTTGAGTTGGAGAAGTATTATGGTTTGAGTTGTTAAGTGGTAAAGACTATTACTTTGCTATTGTATTTGAGAGGATAATTGTGTTTGCATTGATTAAGGTTTATTTGGTATTCCTGGTGGGGTTATGTAGCTCTTTTGCAAGCTGATTTACTATAAGAGTAATTGTGACTCCGTACATGCAATCGTTTGTCTTAAGTATTAGATGTGGATAATGGATAGTACTTGTGTTCGATATATATAGTGTACAGGGACGGAGGTGTGTACGTAATTTCAAGCTGATTAGCTTAAGGTGTGGTAAAGTTGTAGATGTGGACAATGGGGCTAGGACTTGTGTTCGATGTATAACGTGTACATGAATGGAGGTGTGATTAAGTAGTAGATGTGGACAATGGCTAGGACTTGTGTTCGATGTATAACGTGTACATGAATGGAGGTGTGGACGTGAAATCGTTTGGTAATTGTACAAAGATGTAGGCTAAGGCAAAATGGAAAGGAGAGCAGTTGTAGGAAAGTCATAAACATAATATGTTACATAACGATTGTCTAGAAGCAAAACACCAAGAAACAGAAAAAGTTGCATAGACCAAGACACATAAGTTGCATAAACCATAAGTTTTAGTTTCAGACAACACTAATAGAGACATGACGAAATGGAATTTTGATCAAGGAAAAGTAGGAACGTGGTAAGCAGGTAGGACGATGGTTTTGTAGACATCCATGGCATACTGTTTGCGTAGATCATCAACGGTCCCGTCAGTAATTCCTGACATGTGGGGGAGAGGATCACCGTGAGAGTGTAGCTCCATAAACTTGATGCTGACTGGACCACAATCACCCGACCGCTCATTTATGTAGCTTCCGGTGATCCTTTCCCAATGAAAAGGCTTCAGTCCACGGAACTGAGTCTGATGTGGTTTAGCAACCTTCTTGACGAGGTAGGGCAGTGAAGTGAGGATGGGGTCCATGAGCTTCTGCACTTTGTTATCTCCATACAACGTTGGGAGTGGGTCTAGGATCTCAACATATCCCATGTCGAGGTTTATAGCTAGTCCCACCCAGTGACGATCCTCCCAGATCATAGGAGTGTATATCGTAAACACATCTTCCATCCATTTCTTCCCTGGCTGAAGCACCAACTCAGTCAGACGGGTGTCCCATTTGAATCGGTCTTTCCTTGCCAGTTTCTTGAACCCCTTGAAGACCTCCTGAATCCCGGATGCTAGATACGGTGTTGTGAAAGCAAGCTTCTCTCGATCAAGGAGCTCTCTGTGCCTTCCAGCAAGCATGTAAATTTCCATATGCTGGACCATAACGTCACATGTTATTCAACAGAATATGAGAAAGAACCAGAGTAATCATAAAGAGAAACAGGAAAAGCAAAGGAGCTTAGAAGGGGACTCGAACTTACAAATGTGGTGACCCATTTCTGCGGCTGAGCTATTTCCAATATGAATCTGTTGGAGAAGTCAAATTGGGACGGAGTAATGTGGAATCTGTGATAGTTTTAGAACATGAATTAAGAGTTGTTGAAAGAATGAAAATGTTAAAAAATCAAAAATGTTGCATGCGATGAAGGTTTGGATCAAGGTACGTACGCTTGCGTATTTGCTGTGAGAGTCGCGTGGAAGAGGTCCCACTGTTGCTGCGGAAGCGGAGCGATGAGGGCTAGTGCTGGAATTGAAGGGCATTTGAAGAGTTCTTCTGCAAGGTTGCATTCTTCATCTGATGGCTGATGTCTTGGGGTTGGCTTTACAGGGCTGGAGTCGCTAAGTTCAACAACTTCCTCGTCAGATAGGTTTTCCTGCACTCAAGAAATGAAGGCAGTTACGGGAGTGGTGGGAAGAAAAGTAAGGAAAAAAACAGTACCTGACTCTTTTCCACGTTTAAGGTTGGGAGGGAGGTTCGTTTTGATGTAGCGGTAGCAACGAATGCATTGACAGATGAGGCATGTTCAGCAAATCCGCTACTCTTAGTTGGACACGTATCGGGTGTGATGGGGATTAGTGGGGGTTTAGGAGTAGCTCTGTGGGTTGATGTGTCGTATCTAGGATTATTCAGTGATGGGGGGGGCAGGACTGTTGGGCTCGAAGATTTCAAAACCTTGGAATCGAAGTTGGTGGTAATGATGGTCACTAGTATCGTAGATGGGTGTAGTGGGTTCGGTTTGGTTATGGTCGGGGGTGGTATGGACGGGGGTGGTGTGGACGGGGGTGGTGTGGATGAGGGAGTGTGGACGGAGGAGGTGTGGACGGCAGAGGTGTGGATGGGAGAGGTGTGGATGGGAGAGGTGTGGACGGGGGAGTTGTGGACGGGGGAGTTGTGGACGGGAGAGTTGTGGACGGGGGAGGTGTGGACGGGGGAGTTGTGGACGGGGGAGTTGTGGACGGGGGAGTTGTGGATGGGGAAGTTGTGGATTATAGGGTTTGGTTCAATGGGGGTGTGTTCGGGTAAGGTGTAAAAGGTGGTGGTGTGTACGGGTGTGGTTTGTTCAGGTTCTGTAGGGAGATGTGTTGTGTGGACCGGAGTTGACTCGCTGGAAGGTTGGCCGTAGAGCTGAGCTGCATATTGGCTGACAACACGGGAGCTGCATTCCGGATGATCTTCCTCTATAGGTGCCGGGGACTGCAACGACGTTGACAGACATACATAAAAGTCAATAAATTGCAACAGAAACGCGAGAAGATTATAGGGAAAAGGAAAAATGGTACCGTCTCGTTAGGTACATCATCGGTTGAATGCTCTGTGGGGTCAGTCTGACATCCTCTGTGTGAGAGTTGGGGTTTGTGTGGAGAACCAATGAGAGAGTGGAAAGCAGAACGCTTGATGTGGGTTCGAGACTTCTTGCGTTTGTTGAGTTGGCGCATCAATCTAAACTCTTTCCTGAGTTTGGAAACTTCGCTAGAAACTTTAGAAAGCATTTCCATCATCTGATCGTTTGAGTTGCTGGTTGAACCAGTTCTGAGAAAGTAGTTGCTGATCCTCCTCTGCTTTCGGCACGGTGGTGGTTTGTTTAGGGGCTTTCTAGGTCTCAAAGCATTTTTTGAAACTTGTCTCCTCGTTTCTGGTTCCTCCAAGGGAGGTTTATGGATGAGTATGGGCGTGGAAGTGTCTCCACCTGGCCAGAGATGCTTCTTGAATGGGTGGTGGTTCGCTATGAGGTTCTCCATGTACGTTAGGCGTTCATCAGCAACAACGTCGTGCCAAACTCCCCATCCTGGTTGCGGTTGGCTTTGTATTGGTATCAATAATGTAACAGCAAGCTGTAATGGCCGCAAAAATGACCAGTTGTTAACATAGACTCGTATTGAAAACAATAGAAATGCTCAAAATTAATTGAAGTAGTAAAACGAGGGAGATGAGGTGCTTACATTCTCAACAGCTTCCACGCGTAGTATGTCAAGGTAGCTAATCTTCGGGTAAACAGGAAGATGAGGTTCTTCGAGTTGGATGATTGATAGCGAGTCTAAGGGGGCTGGGATTATGGACTGCAGCTCCGGGACGGCTTGAAATGCAAGGAGTTGTAATGATAGGGGGAATCCCTTCAGCCTGAAAGTTTCCTGCTTCAAAAGATCAACAAGCTTTGCAATAGGGTCCTCGCATTTCAGAGGGATGAACTTGGGAGGTTTCATGCAGGTAATAGTCTTGAGGAAAGACTCTCTGCCCCAAGGGTGTAGGCAGAAAGCGTCGACGTCCTGGACCATCTTGACGTACTTCAGAGTAGGCCGTGGAGTTTGTTGATGAGCGATTAGAACCCCATCAACAATTATTATTAGAGCTAGGCGCAGCTTCTTTTTTCCTGGCATCGTTGTTTCAGTCTCGAGCTTGTGGCGTAGATCAGCAATGGTGGTGAATCTCTTTTTACCGATCAGCTTGATCCAGTCAGGATCTTTGTGAGCTTTACTCTGGTCTTCCAGTTCAGTGTTGTAGTCTGCAGGAAAATCTCCACAAGGCAGACCTGTGATTGTGCCGAACTCTTGGAGGCCGAAACGGATGGGATCGCTTCCAAAGACTGACCAGAGTGTGTGTTTATCCTCGACAATTAGCTGTCTTGTAAGAAAAGCGTGTATTATTTTACACGAGGCAGGACACTGACGTGCTGGGAGCTCAAATAACTTCCCGAAACAAGAGTCTTTGATGTACTGGAGCTCTTTGGTGTTACGGATAGCATGCTGTATAAAAGCTAGAAGGTCTGGCTTGGAGTAGATGTTGATACGTCCGCTTGGGGCCCTGTCTGTGGCGAACAGCCTCGGAGGGAGAAGGTGGTCTGGCTTGTTGTTTCCTACAAGAACGTGTAAATGTTAGGACCGTAAATGGAAACAACTCGGACACACGACCAGAAAAAGAAAAAAACTAAGAAACTCTAGACTTTCCTTTAATTATTGATCCCTAAAGAAGAAATTTGAAATTGTTATGTTAAAAGCAGGAAACTTTCACACGATTTCATACGATTTCATAGAGTTATACAGTTTTAAGAGAAGTGAAAATCGATAACTAAGAGATCTACCAACAAGTACATGGGTGAAGAAATAAACCTTGCATGTCGGAGCAATCAAGACAGCAGATCGAGAAGGCGAGGAAGATGATAGATAGAGTAGGGAACTTAATCTACGGCGCTGAATATGACAAGACAACAGATCGAGACCGAAGATTGACGGGTTAGGAAGATTGTAAAGGGTGCGATACGATTGAGGGGTGAGGAAGATGATTGAGGGGTGAGGAAACTAGGGTTCTTAATCTCCGCCGCGGAAACTAGGGTTCTTAATCTCTGTCGCACAAAGTATCAGAGAGAGAGAGAGAGGGTGTGAACCGTAGGATAAAAGTGTGTCTTTAGATTTATGAACTAGGTATAGTTTGGCGTTGGTATACTTGGGTTTAAATTAAACTCGATTCGGTTTGGTTTTCAATGTGTCCGGTTTGGTTTTATTTGTTCTAGGGGCATCGATGTCTTTGGCTAGCCAAGAAGGTTGCCTCAAGTTCAATGTGTCTTAATGTGATATATGAAACTGGAAAAGTGTTCTAAGGAGTAAAAAAATCTATTTTATCGGCCATGTCATCTCTTTCATGCACATGGTTACCGGATAATTTCATAAGGAAGAAGTAAGAATCTGATGATTTTTGACGTAAATGTTAGATTATACATTACATTGCAATTACTTAATTTCTACTGCTAAATTGGTTAGTACGCAAATAAGCCATTTAACTAGGTTTAATTATTATATCTTTCGTTTAAAATTTAATAAAACTAGATGACAAACAAATGGTAACATGATAAATAATGGTAAAGCCATATTATTAAGAAATGGTGAAAGGTGATTCGCAAAAGATGACAGTTAATCATATTTTGATTGGTAAAAAACGAAGCCACTTAACATTGTATTCGCATTTGCATTTGAACATAAGAAAATTTTGTCAACAGTTAAACCTAGCGCCTTAATCACAACTAGATGACAATGGTGCAGGGTGAATTTAGAAAGAAAAAAATTGTACTTAAATTTTATAAACTATATAAATTTTGTTATCAATAACTTTTTTTTTTACATTTGATTAGAGGTGGACATTCGAGTACCATTTGATTCGATTCGGATCCTTGAAAATTTGGTTCGGTTCGGATCTTTGCGAGTTTGGTTCGGGTTTGGGTTCAGATAGCCTATTTAATTTTTTTTTTCAAAAATTAAAGTTCATATATACTTTAAATTTATCAAAATCTAAAAACAAAAATAATATATAACATATAAATTTGAATAATATATGTCAAATACTTAAACTTAACATAAAAATTGGTTTACCTTAAATATATGGATAGGAAGTTAATAGATTTTAAGTATTTTAGATATCATAAGTATCGTAACTATCGTTTAGCTATTTTAAACATGTACTTATAACTATTTGTATATATTTCCAAGTATTTTGGACAAATTAAAAACGTCTAATATATTTTATATATTCTTTTAGATATTAAATTTAAAAATAATTAATATATTTAAGTATATAAATCTTGTTCGAATATATTCGGATTATATAAATCTTGTTCGAATATATTCGGATACCTAAAATATTACAGTTTGGATCAAGTTCGGTTCTGATTCTCTAGATACAAAATTTTTGAACCCATTCGTATATCTAACCAATTTTGGTTAAAATTCAGTACTAATCTTTGGATCGGTCTTGGTTTGGTTTTTTGGATTCGGATTTTTTGCCCAACCCTATATTTTTATTGTGACAAAATGTTAAACGAAAATGATGATGGTTTATATTGATTTTGGATATGCAATAATTTTTAAACCAAACATATTTTACTATGTATGTAGCCCATTTAGTTAATCACTAAAAATTGTTCTAGGCTCATTTAGGAAAAACAATTGGTTGAACTTAAGAAAATGTTATAATTTCAGATTGTCAATTGCCACTTCCAAATATTCTATGTTGGTGTTTTGTAGAATAGAAAGGGCGTTAGGGTTAGCAATCAAATGTTTTGTGCAATCCATGTTTTCGCTAGGTGATTTCAATAACTTCTAAATAAATGTTAGTTGTATCGATCTCTTGTAATATTTTCGAACAACATTAATTAATAAAATATATAATTATATTTCAAAGATATTGACATAAATATATAGTATATTTTAATATAAATATTTATTATTTAGATTTCCTACTCATATGGTTTTATTAACATTTGTATATTTGATGTAACAAAAAAAATTTAAACCATTAATCTCAAATTTTCGATGTGGTATTTTTCGATTCAAGTTTCAAATTAAAATACTAAAGGTCTCAATACTCTTTCAATGCAAATTTGAAAATTAGCATATTTATATATTTTTAAATGATACATAGTTTATTTTACATGATACATAGTTTAATTTAAATGATACTGATATATATATATATAGTTTAATTTTACATGATACATAGTTTAATTTAAATGATACTGATATATATATATATATATATATATATATATATATATATTATTTAATATGAATATCCATTAAGTAAAAATTCATACTAATACGATTGTATGATCATTTGTATCTTGTTATAACAAAAAATTAAGCCATTGAGTACAAAATTTCCAAAGGAATTTTTAACATTTTTTGTAATTTAAAGTCGTTTTAAAAATTTTAAAATATTACATATAAGAAAAAATTTAATTTTTTATTAAATGGTTAATGTGATCATTTAATTTCTTTAATAATATAAAATTAAACAAAAATGAGAAAGAATACAAAAATTGTTATCAAATCTTTATTATTCATAATCATTAATTGTCATATATATGTTAATCATATTACGTAACTCCATAGCTTTTATTTAAGGAACGAATACACGTTTCTTATATTTTGGGTTAATAAAATATTCTCTAGTAATTGAATTTTGGATGTTTTTAATTGATTATTAAGCTGTCACATAAACTAAATTATCATCCTAATTAAGTGATACATAATCAGAGTCTCTTTTTAATTAGTACTAATTTAAAGTTATAATTTTTTAAATGATCATTAATTAATATATAGGAGATGATAGCGCATTAAAAGTATATGATTTCATCAATTCTGAAAAAAGTTGTAAACAAAATAGAAAGTAGAAGCGTATATGCAGATAGAAAGAAGTTCTTATTTTTTCTCCGTAGTTTTTATTTTCTTTCTTTTTTTAACTATATGTTTTTAATTTTAGAAGAAAAACAAGAACTGTGAAGATATACCTGAAATAACTGAGTTTTTTAAAATATTATCGAATGTTATTAAGCAAAAACTGTAAAAAAAATCTATTTATCGTATGTGAAAAACTCCAAGTGTATTGGAAAGTTAGAAACAGTAATAAAAGGAAACATAATGATGCCAAAGATCAAACGAACAGTTAGCATTGTAAAAGCCGGTAAACCGGACTGATGTAAACGATATAATAAAAGCGAAGTTAAGAAAATAGACGAATATAGAAAACGAATACGAGAACGATAAGAAACCGTATTCGCAACGAGACATGGAGGCGAGATATGATCTCTTTCCTTAACTCAAAATATTCGCTCCGTTAGTGAGACGGGACTGTACGAATATAGAGTCCCAGGATACAACCATGGCAGACGACTCACACCTCACCCGTGATCGCCCTATCGAACAAAAAATCTACGAAACACTCTCGCAATAATAGACTTACGCAGAGGGAATTTTGCTGTTGGATTTCGATTCAGAAAAGGTTGAAGAAAATGAGAAGAGGAGAGTCCGTATTTAAAGAGAAGACTAAGAGCGGTTTTTCGAAACTGTTGCGAACATTTTTCCGAAAATCTCGCAAAGATCTCGGAGTGGAACGTTGAGCAGCTTTCTCCGCAAGTTTCTCTCTTGTTGACTCGTTCTGATCCATTTCGAACAGATAAACTTCGTGTTGTTTTTAAACGAACTACATGTCGTTTATACACAAATGTCATGCTGTTTTTTAGAAATAAAATGGCAAAGCGTTGAGCTTAACTTGGTCCAAAAAGAATAATTCTTATCGGGCCAAAGGCCACCCAAGCCCAAGCCCAAGCCCAAGCCCAAGCCCAAGCCCACGCCGAGCCGAGCCGAGTCAGCCGGACGGCGGCGGCGCGCGCGTGGGAAGCTCTCTCTTTCTCTGAGCCGTTTAATCCAACGAGAGTGTGATACCATATATATACATCACAACTTCTCAAGTTTTAATCGATGTGGGACTCTCTTATTTCCTTTCATTAATACCAACATGGTTTTTACAAAGAGCTCGTAAGCCCATTTCTTTTCACATTTGCCTTTCATTATTTGAGCTAATAAGCTTAATAATTAGGCCCAACAATCCCCCACATGAATAGAAATGACTCTAAACATATGCAGACTAGATGCAGACTCGATAGACTCTAAAAAACTATACTTATTCTAATCCTGACTAGACTAGACAGACTTATCGAGAGTGTTTGCAAAAAAATTCACTGTGTTTGATTTGGTAGCATTTTTAAGCCTTGAACCACTCATAGTTAATATCTGTCGGGTTTACTTTACCAGAAGGTGAACATGATGTCTTGAACCAACCGGTGTTTTATGTAGACCGAGACAACAGGCATAACACAGCTTCATTTTCTCGTAGAACTTAGTTCTCTATTGTGTTCATTGTGGCCCTGAACTATTCCTGGTTTTCATGAGTGAACTTAGAGAATATAGCCTTGCATTCATTCTCCTAGAAACAGCCCCATTTCACACTCGTTAGGTGATTGACCATGAAAAGTATTGAGTAATACTCCGCTTAGAAGCTATGGAATCATTAAAAGCTTATGCTTATCCTTCACACATTCGTTAGCATTTTTATCATCTTATGAGCTGGGAAGAGACTACTTTATCTCAAGTGCTTTGGTTAGATTCTGTTTGATTTTGTTTTCCCTTTGAACCTACGTCTTGGGATCTCCAGTCATGATAAGTAGGGTTGCAGTCAAGCATCCTCATTCGTTATAGGCTTTAAACCCATTCCTTTTGATGATTTAGCAACAACATCTCGTGGCAAACCTTTAGTAAATGGATCCGCTAGGTTGTCAGCCGATTTGATGTAGTCTATTGTGATTACACCAGTTGAGATAAGTTGTCTAATGGTTTTATGTCGTCTTCTGATGTGACGAGATTTACCATTGTAGAGATTATTCTGCGCCCGAGCTATATTGATGATTGACTATCACAATGTATGCGTATAGCTGGCACAGGTTTCTCCCACATAGGGATATCTTCCAAACAATTTCTAAGCCATTCAGCTTCTTCTGCTGCTTTGTCTAAGGCTATGAACTCAGATTCCATGGTTGATCTGGCTAACACTGTTTGTTTGGTAGATTTCCATGATATTGCTGCTCCTCCTAGTGTAAATACATATCCACTTGTGGATTTTAAGTTTTTAGAGTCTGATATCCAGTTAGCATCACTGTATCCTTCTAAAACTGCTGGTTCTTTACCATAGTGAAGCCCAAAATCTTTGGTGTAGCGCAAGTAATTGAGTACCCTCGTTATAGCTTTCCAGTGTGTATGACCTGGATTACTTGTATATCGACTAAGTACGTTTACTGCATGCGCCAGATCTGGTCTAGTACAATTTGTCAAGTACATGAGACTTCCAATTACACGTGCATACTCGTTTTGTGAAACCGCTTCACCTGAATTCTTTGTCAAGTGCATTTGGGGATCTAACGGAGTTTTTGCCGTACTATTAGAGTAATTTTTAAATCTCTCTAATATGGTTTGAGCATAATGAGATTGGGTTAAGATAATTCCGTTTGAATTTCTTTTGACTTTAACCCCTAGAATTACATCTACTAATCCCAAGTCTTTCATCTCAAATGTCCCTTTGAGCATGTTCTTTGTTTGATTGATAATGTCTTTATTGCTTCCAATAATGAGCATATCATCTACATATAGGCATAGTAAAACATACGTATTTTTGGTAGTTTTGTAGTATATGCATTTGTCACATTCATTTATTTTGAAACCATTTGACATCATTGTATTGTCAAATTTTTCGTGCCATTGTTTAGGAGCTTGTTTAAGCCCATAAAGTGACTTTACAAGTCGACATACTTTGTCTTCCTGTCCGGGAATGACAAAACCTTCAGGTTGTTTCATGTAAATTTCCTCTTCTAAATCACCATTTAGAAAAGCTGTTTTTACATCCATTTGATGGATTTCTAAGTCTCTTAAGGCTGTGATTGCTATCATCAGTCTTATTGATGTTATTCTCGTCACTGGAGAATATGTATCAAAATAGTCAAGGCCTTCTTTTTGTCGGAATCCTTGAACTACAAGCCTAGACTTGTATTTTCCACCAGGTTTGCGTGTCATTATCCATTTATTCCCTAATGCTTTGCAGCCAGGTGGTAAATCTGTTATGTAATACGTATAATTTTGCATAATCGGATCTAATTCACTCCTGACAGCTTCGTTCCAAAGTGGAGCTTCTGGTGAAGCCATGGCTTCTGCCAAAGTTTTTGGAGCATTTTCTACTAAAAATGCCATTAGGAAATCTTCTCCAAAAGATTTTTCCTTTCGAGCTTTTTTGCTTCTTCGAGGTTCATCTTTTTTTTCATTTTCTGAAATATCATTTATAGAAATCTCGACGTTTGTCTCAGTTTCTGAATTCTTGTCATTGTCTCTTTCTTCTCGAGTTCGTTTTGAACCTTGTTTTTTCCTATATGGAAAAATATTTTCGAAGAAAGATGCATTTCTTAATTCTATGACTGTATTTTCATGAATATCTGATATTTCAAATTTATGTACCAGAAATCGATAAGCATTACTGTTATGTGCATATCCGATGAAGATGCAATCCACTGTTTTAGGTCCAATAGTGACCTTCTTTGGTGGTGGTACCGCAACTTTTGCCAGGCACCCCCACACTTTGAGGTATTTATACGAAGGTAAATTACCTTTCCATAATTCATATGGAGTTTTGTCAGTTACTTTGTGTGGAATCTTGTTGAGGATATAATTAGTGGTAAGCAACGCTTCCCCCCACATGTTCTGGGGTAACCCAGATTCCTGCAACATAGCATTCATCATCTCTTTTAGAGTTCGATTTTTGCGTTCAGCAACTCCATTAGATTCTGGTGAGTAAGGAGCTGTAGTTTGATGGATTATTCCATGTTCTTTACAGAATGCATTGAACGGACCATCATACTCGCCTCCTCTGTCGCTTCTAACTACTTTAATAGTTGTTTTAAGCTGATTTTCGACCTCGAGTTTAAATTCTTTAAATTTTTCTAAAGTTTCATCTTTGCTATGTAATAAATAAACATAACAATATTTTGTGCAGTCATCTATGAAGGTCACAAAGTATTTTTTACCACCTCTAGTTTGTAAATATTTTAAATCACATAAATCAGTGTGAATTAAATCTAGAGGTTTATTAGTTCTTTCAACACGAGGTGATGGCGTTTTTGTGAGCTTAGCCTGTACGCATACTTCACATTTTTGTTTACTTGTTTTGCATTTAGGAATTAGATTTAAATTCATTAATCTTTGTATAGATTTGTAGTTTACATGGCCTAATTCTTTCATGCCATATATTAAAAGACTCAACCAAATAAGCAACTGGTTCATTCTTATTCATTGAAACTTTTGGAGCTACAACTTTTGGAGTGACTGTCATTACATTCAACTTGACAAGTCCACCCTTAACATAACCCCTTCCCAAATACATCCCATTCTTCCTAATCACGAGTTTATCCACCTCAAAACTTGTGGCGAATCCATTCTTGCTGAGCAAGGTTCCCGAGACCAGATTCTTCCTCATGTCAGGCACATGCTTCACATTTGTCAGAGTGACCTCACGTCCAGATGTCATCTTCAAGATCACATTGCCGCGTCCTTCAATCTTGGAGACTGCAGTATTTCCCATCTTGAGCTTCTCCTCAGTCTTGCTTTTCTGATAGGTGTTGAACATCGCCCTATCGGTGCAAATGTGGGTGGTTGCACCAGTGTCATACCACCATTCCTTGGGGTTGTTGCTTTCAACCATGTTGGCTTCGGTCACCACAGCAACGAGATCCTCCTCAGTGAGATTTGCCTGAGCCTTCTCATCCTTGATCTTTTTGCGACATTCAACTGTCTTGTGCCCCACTTTGTGGCAGTAGTGACATTTCCCCTTAAACTTCTCCACATTCGCATTGATCTCAATACCTTTGTTTTTGAAGTTTTTTCCAGAAGCCTTCAAGGCTACAGCAGTTTTGGAAGGCTTGGCAGGAGAATAGGCGTGGGCCTTTCCTTTGCCTTTGTGCTCAGCCATGTTGACACTGTGCTCCTTTGTACCGACCTTTGCAGCAGTTCGGTTTCTGGATTCCATCTGAAGCCTCGTGATGAGCTCCTCGAGCCCCATCTTCTTCTTCTTGTGCTTCAAGTAGTTCTTGAAATCCGCATAGCTTGGAGGAAGCTTTTCAATGAAGCTGAGAGTTGTGAATGTCTCGTAGATGGACATTCCTTCAGCAGCGATTTCATGGCAAATGAGCTGAAGCGCTTCCACCTGATCCATGATTGGTTTTGAATCCACCATTTTGAAGTCGTGGAATTTTGAGACCACATACTTCTGGCAGCCGGCGTCCTCACCTCTGTACTTCTTGTCTAGTGATCTCCATAGCTCTTTCGCCGTGGGTATCTCACAGTAGACACGGTACAATGGGTCAATGAGACGACCCAAAATGTAGCCTTTGCAGATGAAGTCGGAATGCACCCATATGTCAACAGTTGCGAGGCTGTGAACATCATCAATCCCGTAGGGCATAAGCGGCTTGTCCTCCTGGAGGAACTTCTCCAGCTTCATCGTTGCCAGGAAGAACAACATCTTCTTCTGCCACGTTTTGAAGCCTTTGCCATCAAACTGGTTTGGCATCAGTCCTTGAGTGAACACACTAGAGACAGTCGGAGGAGTTTGAACTGCCACCGGACCACTTGCAGTTGCTGAAATGGAACCCGTCTGATAAAGACCAGCACCGAATAGGGTACAGCGAGTGGTTTCATCAGCAGCATTCCCCGCAGGGAGGAAAGTGCTCGTTGTTGCTGCAGTGGTTGACGCTGTGATGTTTCCAGCGGTTGTCACGCCAGTTGCTGCAGTGTTGAGTGGAGTCTGAATGACATCCGAGGTGTCCATGGGAGTGGGGGTGTCGTTTTCGTTTGTCATTTTCCTGTAGAGAAAACATGAAAACGGATTAGTACTCCATTCAACATTTAACATATTATTTTAAATAAAATAATAGTCTAAAATCGATGTTCATTTTTGGTGTTTGAACCAAATCATATCGATATAAGTCTTGGAAAAAACGTTTTGCAAACTCGCTTAAAAGCGTTCGCAGAAATCATTTTTATAGACTTAGAATGTTTCACAAACTCGCTTAAGAAAGCGATCTTGAAACGATTCATTTATAGAAAATGAACACAATAGAAAACTAAGTTCTACGAGAAAATACCTCGTTTTACAATCTTAACTCAAAATCGCTTTATGTCTAAAGCTCGAATCGGGTTGAAGAACGATTTATAAAACGGGTTTTGGAACCGTGTTTGCGATTTGCTTCCTAGCACTTCCGCGAAACGGTTATTCTTATTTTATAACGATGTTTGCGATTTGCTATACGCTTATCCGCGAAACGTTTTCTGAGGTTATTCTAAAAACGTGTTTGCGATTTGCTTTATAGTACTTCCGCGAAACGTTTCTGTTTTATTTCATTACGATTTGCGGATTGCTTTTTAGCATTTTTCGCAAAACGTTTTTGATACATCTTCAAAACGTTCTATAAATGAATCGTTTCAAGATCGCTTTCTTAAGCGAGTTTGTGAAACATTCTAAGTCTATAAAAATGATTTCTGCGAACGCTTTTAAGCGAGTTTGCAAAACGTTTTTTCCAAGACTTATATCGATATGATTTGGTTCAAATACCAAAAATGAACATCGATTTTAGACTATTATTTTATTTAAAATAATATGTTAAATGTTGAATGGAGTACTAATCCGTTTTCATGTTTTCTCTACAGGAAAATGACAAACGAAAACGACACCCCCACTCCCATGGACACCTCGGATGTCATTCAGACTCCACTCAACGCTGCAGCAACTGGCGTGACAACCGCCGGAAACATCACAGCGTCAACCACTGCAGCAACAACGAGCACTTTCCTCCCTGCGGGGAATGCTGCTGATGAAACCACTCGCCGTACCCTATTCGGTGCTGGTCTTTATCAGACGGGTTCCATTTCAGCAACTGCAAGTGGTCCGGTGGCAGTTAAAACTCCTCCGACTGTCCCTAGTGTGTTCACTCAAGGACTGATGCCAAACCAGTTTGATGGCAAAGGCTTCAAAACGTGGCAGAAGAAAATGTTGTTCTTCCTGGCAACGATGAAGCTGGAGAAGTTCCTCCAGGAGGACAAGCCCCTTATGCCCTACGGGATTGATGATGTTCACAGCCTCGCAACTGTTGACATATGGGTGCATTCCGACTTCATCTGCAAAGGCTACATTTTGGGTCGCCTCATTGACCCATTGTACCGTGTCTACTGTGAGATACCCACGGCGAAAGAGCTATGGAGATCACTAGACAAGAAGTACAGAGGTGAGGACGCCGGCTGCCAGAAGTATGTGGTCTCAAAATTCCACGACTTCAAAATGGTGGATTCAAAACCAATCATGGATCAGGTGGAAGCGCTTCAGCTCATTTGCCATGAAATCGCTGCTGAAGGAATGTCCATCTACGAGACATTCACAACTCTCAGCTTCATTGAAAAGCTTCCTCCAAGCTATGCGGATTTCAAGAACTACTTGAAGCACAAGAAGAAGAAGATGGGGCTCGAGGAGCTCATCACGAGGCTTCAGATGGAATCCAGAAACCGAACTGCTGCAAAGGTCGGTACAAAGGAGCACAATGTCAACATGGCTGAGCACAAAGGCAAAGGAAAGGCCCACGCCTATTCTCCTGCCAAGCCTTCCAAAACTGCTGCAGCCTTGAAGGCTTCTGGAAAAAACTTCAAAAACAAAGGTATTGAGATCAATGCGAATGTGGAGAAGTTCAAGGGGAAATGTCACTACTGCCACAAAGTGGGGCACAAGACATTTGAATGTCGCAAAAAGATCAAGGATGAGAAGGCTCAGGCAAATCTCACTGAGGAGGATCTCGTTGCTGTGGTGACTGAAGCCAACATGGTTGAAAGCAACAACCCCAAGGAATGGTGGTATGACACTGGTGCAACCACCCACATTTGCACCGATAGGGCGATGTTCAGCACCTATCAGAATAGCAAGACTGAGGAGAAGCTCAAGATGGGAAATATTGCAGTCTCCAAGATTGAAGGACGCGGCAATGTGATCTTGAAGATGACATCTGGACGTGAGGTCACTCTGACAAATGTGAAGCATGTGCCTGACATGAGGAAGAATCTGGTCTCGGGAACCTTGCTCAGCAAGAATGGATTCGCCACAAGTTTTGAGGCGGATAAACTCGTGATTAGGAAGAATGGGATGTATTTGGAAAGGGGTTATGTTAAGGGTGGACTTGTCAAGTTGAATGTAATGACAGTCACTCCAAAAGTTGTAGCTCCAAAAGTTTCAATGAATAAGAATGAGCCACTTGCTTATTTGGTTGAGTCTTTTAATATATGGCATGAAAGATTAGGCCATGTAAACTACAAATCTATACAAAGATTAATGAATTTAAATCTAATTCGTAAATGCAAAACAAGTAAACAAAAATGTGAAGTATGCGTACAGGCTAAGCTCACAAAAACGCCATCACCTCGTGTTGAAAGAACTAATAAACCTCTAGATTTAATTCACACCGATTGATGTGATTTAAAATATTTACAAACTAGAGGTGGTAAAAAATACTTTGTGACCTTCATAGATGACTGCACAAAATATTGTTATGTTTATTTATTACATAGCAAAGATGAAACCTTAGAAAAATTTAAAGAATTTAAACTCGAGGTCGAAAATCAGCTTAAAACAACTATTAAAGTAGTTAGAAGCGACAGAGGAGGCGAGTATGATGGTCCGTTCAATGCATTCTGTAAAGAACATGGAATAATCCATCAAACTACAGCTCCTTACTCACCAGAATCTAATGGAGTTGCTGAACGCAAAAATCGAACTCTAAAAGAGATGATGAATGCTATGTTGTAGGAATCTGGGTTACCCCAGAACATGTGGGGGGAAGCGTTGCTTACCACTAATTATATCCTCAACAAGATTCCACACAAAGTAACTGGCAAAACTCCATATGAATTATGGAAAGGTAATTTACCTTCGTATAAATACCTCAAAGTGTGGGCGTGCCTGGCAAAAGTTGCGGTACTTGAAGGACGATTTTACAATCTTAACTGAAAAGCACATCACAATATAATGAACAAGCAAATCAAACAAGAACAAATTGAAATCAAGAACCAGAAGAACAGTGAACTGCTCCAATTGTATTAACTATTTCATATCCAAAAGGGTATTTCAAGAATAACAACACCGCAGGAAGAATCTTTGTTTTTAAAGAGTATAGAAACGAGATAGTTAAAGACCAAAGTTCTTAAAAGTAGGTTCAAAGATACCGGGCAGGTTCTGCTGACTGCGACGCAAACTTCAAAAGTAAAATAGACTAAAACAGATTTTGATATTATAAACACAAAAACGCCTCAAATACCTTCTTATTCTTCTCTCTTCTTTAGACTTCTTCTCCCTCCTTTTCTATATATATGTTTTTGGGGATCTCCAGCAAGAGCTTTGCCAACATTTCATTTGCTCTCAGCGAGAGGATAGTGCGGCCTTACTGGTGTCTTTGATGGACTTACCCTGTTACAAACACACACATAAAGATGAAGATAGATTCTCAAATTATGTTAATAACATTTTTGTAACATAATGAAGATGCAAATGAATTATATTCAGAATTGAGTAAAGAGCGAGCCAAGTCTGAGTATCTGTCATCAACACTTTTTATTAGTTTGTATTCAATCTATATCAAGTTTGCTTTAGGTAATACCTGACACTACAACCTACGATGCAACAACTGTCATCAAGGAGATAGAAACATAATGAAAAGCTAAAACCTTGGGAGTAAAATGTAGAAAGCTTTTACCTTATTGGGAGTGCACCCAAGAAAATGCCACTGCAGTTAAGAGCACGAATTGCACTTTCAGCCTGAGAGACATCATCAGAATAACATTAATAATCATAGTCCATAGATGAAGTGAACCAAATAAGAGTGAAACTAATATAAAAGTTTTGAATCTTAGATATGTGACTTTTTGAGAGTCAAAGAAGCTCAGAGACAACATTAAAAACTAAGTAGCCTGATGAAATGCAATTCAACATATCAAGATATAAAAGCTAATCTCTGTTTCTTTAAAATGCATTAGATGGGCATGCAATGCAAGTAGAACAATCTTAGCTAGTAACTGAAACTATTCAATCACCGAAAGCTAGTTTTCCAAAATGGTAACCTAGGCAGAGAGAGAATTACATTGGAAAACTCAACAAAAGAGATGCGGCTATGGTGGTGATAGTCTCCAAGCCTCAGACGGTGAACCTACAATAGATATTGAAGAAAAGAAATATTGACTGTTAGAGCAGAAAACAAAAACACAAATATAAAAGCTTAAACCAGATCCTTACCTCTCCACAAAACATTTCAAAGAAGCCTTTCAAGTCAGTTTGACTAATCTGCAGATTCAAGAGACAAAGACATTGATGAATGAAAGTTAGTTTCTCATAAAATTAATGGTAAATGGAACTGAAGTTACCCGCTTGTCAATGTTGGTACAGTAAACAGTCCTCATGCACATCGCACGCTCATCCTCGGACTGTAAGAAAAAAAACCATCATTATGCTGGAGACTATATTAACCATGAACATTTGAAGCTTACCCGGGGAAGGAAAGTGGGGTTAACAGGGGCGATAGCGGTTTTGGAGGGAAGCACCTTGAGAGGGTAAAAACCAAGCACTGTCCCTGACATGCTCAAAGCAGCCCTAGCTCCCTCTGCAGGCACAAAATATTAGTTAAGAAACAGTACTTGTTAACTAGTAAAGAAAGGAACTTACCTTCATTGGTGAATTCAACAAAAGCGAAACGAAGGAGAGAATTTGGGTAACCGCATACACGACAATCAACAACCTTTTTGATCCTCCCCATAAAAAAAAAAAGAGAAAGTATCATATAATAAAGTACCAAAACATTCTAAACAAAGTAAAGATCATTTTTAAGTACCTGTCCACAAAAAGCAAATACACCAGCAAGGTTCTCCTCGGTAACCTAGAAACGAGACAAGTTAAAAGAGAGGCAGTGGTGATAGAGTGGATTCCTTTACAGGTTTTACCAGTTGATCGATGTGGGAGACATAGACAGTTCTCCTGATGACATCTTCCTTCTGAGCCAAGCTGGTTCTTTTGTTCATTCTTCTCTTCCCTTGCCCAAAGCTCCTTCTCTGTAAACACACAATAATTACGACATTTGATATCCACTCCACATAACAGTTTTGCACACTCTTCTATTATGTCTCTACTCTCTAGCAGCTAATAAGAATCATTTGAAGGATGAGAATATACCCTTGTAGGAAGATGATCATTCCCATCAGCAAGAACAGGCTGCACTGCAAATCCATTTCTCAAAACCCCAGATTGAGCCAGATAAGGAGGAGGAACAAACTCCTTAGCCATGGGGTTGAGCTTAGAAAACGCATCAGCCAAGTTCTTGAGACACCCTCCACTCTTTTCCCTCTCACCATTTGGGTTCCGACCCTTTCCGGCAGTCTCAATTGGGCTCTGATCGTCAAGACACGACGGCTTCGTCTCTGCTGCTGGAGAAGCAGTGTTGTTGTTGTCACCAGAAGAGTCAACTTTGACACCAGCATTCTCAGGGACAGCCATGATCGGACACAAAGAGAGAGAGGTGAGAAATGAGAATCTCCAAAAGATCAGAAAACCAAAGTTAGGAACTTGAAGATGTCTGCATCAAAACTAAACCAAACTCAGACAATTGCAACATAATTTGAGAAAGAGAATGTAAAACCAAACAGCCACAGAGAGAGAAGATACGAAACCAGAGACTTTAAAGATCAACAATGAGCAGAAGAAGAAGAGTGACACTGATACAAAGCAAAAATTGGATTTTTAAGGAAGAAAGTTAAATAAGTCAAAAAGGAGAAAACCTGGAATATTCCATCCAATGGGCATAATATGAATATGATTAGAATTTTAGAATACCATCATACATTTCGTTACTATATACTTTTGCTTTGGTACATTTCATATCTTTTACTTTATCCTTATGATGCTTCCTTCTTTTCGTTTTTTTTTAATTGACTAAATTTAAGGGAATTCCCTATAAATTATTTAATAAGTGATTTGATTACATGTTATCGCCACAATTATTCTAACAAAAATTGATGATATGACTTACTTAAGTGATAACTTATCATGAAACCTATCTAATTATGGTATGGTTTAACACATCTATTATTCAAATATAAAAAATCTTAAGAATATAATTACTATCATACTTAAAAGATAAAAGAAAATGACTTCAAATAGCCCGAAACCAAGTTTTTCTTTCCAATCTAGTTTCAAGGCTCAAAATCACAAAACTATATTTCATTTAATTTTTCCTAAATAGACATGTTTAAGTTAGACATGTTTAAGTTTATGTCTCAAAAATAGTCTCTCAAACTAAAAATCAGATTAATAGCCTTTATTAATAGATCAAAAGTCTAAACTATGTTTTCACTAATAAAACTTAAAAAATAGAAAAAAAATCACTAAGGACTAGGACGATGAAAATATTTGACTTCGACGTCTCCACCATCATCGCCTTCTTCTCTCGACGATGCTGGAGATAAGAATCTACAGTCGTTTTTGATATTTTTTTTGAGCAGAATTCACAACCAATCAAATTATAATAATTTAAAAAAAAAACATTTATGCATGATTGACACCTAAGCAAAAGTCATTTAAGTGATTTCTCAATTATATATAATATGATATTAATATTCAAAGCTAAAGATTTGCAACTGTTTTGTTTTTTTACTCAAACTGTTGAACTATAATCATTGGTTTTATAATAGAACTTTTATTTAAATTTTTTACCATAATAGTTTTGAGGAGTTTTTGGTAGCCGATATAGTCATGCTCGGAAGAAAAGTATTTAATAGTCAATAACTTTTTCTTTTTTTTGTGAAAAAGGGCTTTTAATTAATAGTCAATAACTTGACAAAAGAACTGTGGTTGACCAGTTTACAACGTGTATGAAATGCACAGATACACCTCCAAAAAATGTAAAATTGAGTCAATTCTTTCCCGCCATTAATGGCCTTCCAAAATATGTCTTTGGTAGCAGAAAAGGTAAGAAATCTATAAATCTTATCCTAAATCTAGAATAAAACTCTGAATTTCGTTGGTCCAAGCCTTGAACATCAGATTCCCAAAAAAAACCACAGATTTTCTTTTCCAGTTTGCGAGTAATTTTTGTTGAGAGTATGGCGATGGAAAACATGAACGGGCAGATTGTTAACGCAGCGATCGGAGAGCCAAAGAAAATGAAAAGTTGCCACCAAGTGATTGACCTTCCTCTTTGTTTTGATATTACGATGAAACTTAAAACTGAGACTCGTCAAATCCTGTGTTTAGATTAAACTTTTATTTCTTGTCATTTGAAGTTTTTATTTTGATAAGTGGTCTTTGTGTTGCAGTGTCGTAAACTGAGATCGGATGCTGTTGGAAATTGCGTGACCAAGAAGGGAGCCAAGACATGTGTGTTGAAGTATTGTCGTAGGTGCCTGTTGACCAGGTTTGGTTTTGATCGTTTTGAGATTTATGTCTTTTGTTATGAGAAATGTGTAAAAGCTCTAGTGATATGTATTGGCTCGAATTAATAGGTACGGAGAGATCGGAGAGGAGGTGGCGGTGAATGATAATTGGGTTTGTCCCAAATGTAGGGAAATTTGCAATTGTAGTTCGTGCAGGTAAGTCAAAATCATCCATTATATATATATTAAGGCACTTTCTATTAATTTTTTTTTCTTTTTTTTTCCAGGAATAATAAAGGTGAGAAGCCTACTGGGAAGTTGACAACCACAGCTAAGAAAAATGGTTGCTCCAATGTCTCTGAGTTCCTTAAAAAAGAGGGTTCTGACAAATACTTTTACAGGAGGAAGGTGACACCGCTACGAAGCAACGATCACTTGTATTCTATCGATCATAGATTTTGTGTCTTTTTTTTATGATATTTGCATCTGCATGAAAATGTTATGGGACAGGGGAAGTGTGCTGAAGAGATAAATGATTCAAGTGCTGGCTGCAGCGAGGAGAATGCTGCGGCAAGAACCAAACCCGTTCTCAAGGAGAAAGAGGAGTTTCAGCTTGAGGAGGTTAAGCTACCACAGGGCATCGGATCAATCACTGTTTCAAGTGTTGATTTGCACCCTGAAAATGCTGGAAGTGTGCTTCAGTTTTTAGAGTTCTGTCTGACTTTTAGAGAGGTATCATCTATATAATTAACCCTTTGAATATTAGAAAGGCTCACTAATAGTTCCCCTCACTTCATATGACTTTATGAAAAGGCTCTGGGTTTGAGGGACGGGCAAGCTGATTTGGTTGTACGTGAGGTTCTATCAGGGAGCCAAGAGCATTCGATGCTTACCCAGACGATAATCCAGTTATTGACTCTTACACTAGTTGACAGAGGAGACATGTAAGCATTGTTTTTCTTGGAAAGTATCAATTTTTTTCTAATAAATTATGCATATCATATCTGATCAATAACCATTTTTAAAATAAAATGTAGATCGGTTGGCTTGAGTGCAACTGATGACAGGTGGTTCACTATTCTTGGAAAGTGTCTTGCGGAATCAGAAGTTAAGCTTGATGAATTCCCTCCTGAGATGTTTCAGAAAGGCATTTCTGAATATGAGGAGATGGATTCATTACAAAAGCTTAAGCTTTTGAATTTTGTATGCGATGAAGCGCTTGGCATATCGTACGTTATAGAGATATATTCATACATACATACATACATACATATATATACAAGGGTTTACATGCTGTGATAAATTTTCAGGGTGATGAGGAATTTCATTGAAAACCCTGAATATGTTGAAAAGAAAAAGAAAGCAGAAGAAAAGTTGAATGCAGCAGAAGCTAGGGTAACCATAAAAAATCTACTTAAGTTTTTTACAGTTTAAGTTTGATAACACCTTAGATTTATTCTAAAACATTTCTGATATAGGAGAAACAACTGTATAAGAAGATAAAAGATGACTTTGCCAAAGCTGAAGCAAATAATAATGGGGTTGCATTAACAATCGAACAACGGGTTGCAATTTTATCGCAAATGTCTGCCGAATCTGAAGAAGTTCATTTTGAAAAGAAAAAGGCATTAGAAATGCAATCTAAAAGTATATATATGAACTCATATGATTGATTTTCATAACAATGTATGTCCCTAATGTTATTGTTTTGCATAGGTCAAGAATATAATGATGCTCTTAGAACCAACCCGGTTGAACTGGATGACAATGGTCTTATTCTCTGGAATTTGAAGTCGTACAATGAAGAACCAACCATTTTGCTTCAAGGTGTGAAAGATAGATTGGAATTCTCCATTTGTTGTGGCAAAGAGTATGTTACTGACTTTAATCTCTTTTGTATCTGGGTGCAGATTTGGGAAGCTGTAGTGACATATGTCCTCATGAAAAATGGTATTCTTTTAGCTCCGAGCAGAAACCACAGGTTGAGAAGTACATCACTTTCAAAAGGTAAATAATTTCATCTCAGTTTTTAGGTCAAAGAATTTATTAAGGCTTGTGAGAGTTTAAAACTAACCCAAAATTTTATACATACTATATACAATACTTGCAACTAAATCATATTTAATAGATTAAACTGATGCTTCACTTGAAATTACAAACTTTGGAATCTCTCTGTGTTACAATCAATCACTTTCTGAGCATGAAATTGTATTGGTTTCTTGAACTTCAAGCAATGTGAATGTGTTCATGGGTATCCATTTTCTGTTTTGCATATCATTTCTTATTTTCAATAATATTTTTTGTGGTACGAGTAAATGTAATCAACTCCCGTGCATGGGATTGTACTTCTTCTTCCTTTTTTTGGTGGGGAAGGGGGGAGGGGGCCTGTACTTCGATTGATGCTGATGTGTTATGGGTTTACATGTTTCTAGTTGCATCTCAAATTTTCTTTCATGTGTTTAATATGCAGGAAGAAATGTCGTCTAGAAAAGAAAATGGAGAAGAAGGAGAAGAAGAGAAAGACTATTCTTCAGTAGTATTGATGATTTTTTTCCGTTTGCCTGCGAGCACATAATACAAAAATGGGTTTGCTAAGCAGAGGTGAAAAAGTTGATTCCTGCACTCTTCTGACATGCAATTTTAAATTGCATTTGAATATGATTGGTTGTTTTAATTACATTTCTAAACAATCTAAAAACTCTTTATACATTTTTATGCTAAAAACCTTTCCAACATAATTATGAACGAATAATATATTTATTTTTGATTATGAGTATGATTGGTTACATTATAAATTTAAAATGCAGGAGTCTTGTAATTTTTGTATTGTCACTAATCATACATATAATTTGGTGCAAGTTTTTTCATATAAATTAATTTTCCAACATAATTTTCATATAGATTTTTTTGGTGTAAGTTTTTTCATATCGTTTTACAGCAATGAACAGTGAAAATAAAGAGTGCATTATAAAAGATGGTATAAATTTTCCATGTTAAATGGGATTGTACAAAAAAAGACATTATACTCACCTTTGAGAAGGAAATTCCAAGTTTTTTCTTCTATTGGATGATTACATTCACATGCTACTTTTTTTTTGACAAATTATATCTTCGCTGGAGAAATTGACATGTTACTAAGTTACTTTGTGATAAGCATTCTAATTATGGTAAACAATCATACACATTTATATTCATAGATACAAAAGTTAAAAGAAAGCTATATATATATATAATATCTTATGATTAGGATTATCATTCTCACCAAATACAAACATGTAATAAGTTTTATATTTACAAACTATCTACAATATCTAATGTATATAAATATATTTATACCACAGTAAATTCGATTACTACTTTTATAAAATTAAAATTGGTAATAATGCTTAATTTTAAATAAATATCAACTAAGTGTTTGCCCGCAATTTTGCGGGTAATTATATTACATGAAGAAGCATATATTAGGTTTACATTGTTATAATTTTTGAATAATAATTAAAATTAAAATTTAATTTCAAATAGTTGGATAATCAAAATTCTCAGTATATATTTTTAGAAGATCTGTGAAATTTGAAATAGTTCAACAACATTAACTTTAGTCATTACAAATATTTCTTTTACAGAAAAGTAATTTTAAAATTAATTCAAATAATTAGTTGTATAATTACTTTATATTTTATTTTAACACGTGAAAAAATGGGAATACTCTAGCTTTCAAAAAATAAAAAAGAGAAATTTGTGTGTAGTACTAATACAATGATCGGATGCTTTGATCATGTAAACCTAATATATATTTTTTTCATATCAATGTATCAATCTATATATATATATATATATATATATATAACAATAAAGTAGAGTATTCTCCTTTCTCATGCGTCCACGTCAGCGGAGAGAGAAGGGTAAATTGTGCTACATGTTGCATCACTATAGCCTCAGCTATTTTTTTCTCGACAGTTCTCTAATTTAACGTATGAGAACTGAGCTTTTATTACAATGGATATATTAGACCCAAACCTAGAGCCCGGTTAGAGACCCATTCGGTATTCGGGTTCGTCATCATCTTCCTCTTTCACATGCGACCTCCCCGATGAAATTCACAGACTTTAAGCGCCAATCTGAACTCTGTAACGTCTCACCAATTCATAAACCATTTTTTTACTCCGAGTTTTTTGTAATTAATCCATTCCGCTTACTTGAAGCAATCAATATACCTCTTCGTTTTCCACAGTAACTGGATAAATACTCGACAAAAATCGCAACCTAAAAATTCGAAAACCCGATCTTGAACAAGCTCTATGCTCACTTGAGTGTACTCTTGGCTTTGGCAGCAGCATAAACCTCGGCAGCGAAGAGCTCAAAATTCAGTTCACAGTCTCATCAAATCAATGAGTGTCAACAGTTTAAAACCAAAACCACAAAAAATCTCATCCCACGCTCGTCAATAAAAAATAAAACTATGAAACAAAGAAAAATCAATGGGAATCGAACCTTCGGCGTCTCCCAAGTCTCTGAATCCGATCGAAAATTTAGAGAAACGAGACAAAAACAGAGATGAAGAACAATGGAGAAGCGACAGTGAACGAATAGGAGAAGTGTGGTGTTTAAACGAATTAAATAACATAATCTGATCGGAAGAAACCACCGGATATTCTCGGCTCGAGCTTACAATCGAGTGTGATGACTGTCAATGGTGAGATTCACGGCGATTACACTGCTGTCTCCAGCATTGTCATCGTCGATTTTGAATATAATATCCCCGTCGTCGAGAGAAACTAATGAGTTTTTTTTTATATATATTAATATGTTTGAGAGTATTGTTGTCTTTTGATCCATTAATAAATGTTATATTTCTGATATTCAGCTAGAGAAGCTAGTTTTGGGATGAATTTTTAAAATGGCTATTAAAGAGAATTGCCCGAAAAGATATAAATAAAATAATTTATATTTGAGATGGAATTAATATTTGAATTACTTGTAAAAAACAACTAAATTGATTCATTATTTATATATTTTTAATGTTTATAATGAAAATTTATCCAAATATGGTAAAATTATAAGTAAGTATTCATTCTTACATTAGAATGTAAAACAGTTTTTTTTTTATGAATAAAATTTAACATTTATTCAAAAAAAAAACAATGAAGATTTGAAAATAAAAATATTAACTTTTCAATATATGCTTGCAAATATCAAAATATAAGAATACATTTTCATACGATGTATAGTTTAATTTAAAAGATATGAAAAAAAATTAAAATAAATTAAACCTTGATCATAAAAGCTTATATGAGACTTTTAACAATTTTAGTAATTTATATTCGTTTTGAAAAATTCAAAATACAACATATACAAAAACAAATCTAGAATTTTATTATACTATTAATGTAATTATGTAATTTATTTTAATAATAAATAAATAATCAAAAATGATAAAAAAAATATACAGATTGTAATCAAATCTTTATTGTTTAAAATTATTAATTGCTATATATATATATATATTTTAATCACATTAGGTAATTTCTTATGTTTTATTTAAGGAAAGCCTGCGAAACAATAAAGATTTGATATATGCGACCAACTATAGCCTGCAAAATATTATTTTGCTAGAGAGTATAATTTATAGACTATAGTTTATATAAGGTGTTCTAGAATTCTTTGAAATAGGATATAGAAGGCATACACAAGTGCCACATAGGATGAAGGTTTTTTTTTTAATTTTTACAAAATTTAGGTTATAACTTTTTACAAGATCCTCAGTTAATATATAGAGGATTTTTGATTATGAGTGTGATTGGTCACATTATAAATTTAAAATGCTGGGAATAGTGTAATTTTTGTATTTTCACTAATCATACATATAGATTTTTTGGTGCAAGTTTACAGCAATGAACAGTGCAAATAAAGAGTTCATTATAAAAATGGTATAAATTTTGCATGTTAAATGGGGTTGTACCAAAAAAGACATTATACTCGCCTTCCTGAAGGAAATTCCAAGTTTTTTTCTTCATTTGGATGATTACGTTGACGTGTTACTTTTTTTTGACAAATTATATGTTCGCTGGGAAAATTGACATGTTACTTTGTGATAAGCATTCTAATTATGGTAAAAAAATCATACATATTTATATTCATAGATACAAAAGTTAAAAGAAAGCTATATATATATATATATATATATATATATATATATATAATTTCTTATGATTAGGATTATCTTTCTCACCAAATACAAACATGTAATAAGTTTTATATTTACGAAGTATCTACAGTGTCTAATGTATATAAATATTTTTATACCACAATAAGTTCAATTATTACATTTATAAAACTAAAATTGGTAATTATGCTTGATTTCAAATAAATATCGATGTATATATAATATTATTAACAATGACGCGTTGCCATGAAATCTATAAGTTTGTTTCACCATGAAATCGTATTCATATGCAATAATTAGTTAATGTACTTTAAAAAATTCTAGTTTGTTTTGCTGAATTCGCGATTCCAACATCATACGTACAACTAACCTATATCTTCTCATAATTGTCAATAACCAACACCCAACCCACCTATATATAGGCTATCTAAACTATACTAAAAAGACAAATATTAAACCTTCTAAGATGGTCCACGTCGGACTAGAAATTCATCAGTAAGAAAGCAGCGTTCGGCCATGTCAGCAACGAGTTGGTTCAAATTGGGCCATGGGGTTTTTTCAAATTTCTATCTGGCCCAACTCAGCCTATGCCTAGAAACTGTATCGTCTCCAAACGTCTCTCCCCGACTCTTCCACTTCATCTTCTCCAATGTCTGATTTTTTTTTCTTAGTTAACTTTCTCAATCAATAATGATCTTAAAGCTATTCTTGAATGTTTTGTTTCACCTCTCCTCAATTTTCTCCTATATAAAACTATATCTCTAAACCTAAATTCATCCTAAATTAAAATAACCTAATCTGAAGAAGATACATCCATGGCCATGAAATACACCAGAAAATTTCATCTCTCCACCTACAAATCTGTAGTCGTCGTCTACTTCTGCTGAAACAACCCCCAAGAGAGAAGCTAAGGCAAATGATGTTTACCAGACTTCGCTGAGGACAGAGGCAGAAGCCCGTGTGGTCAATGGAACCGCAGCTGAGCTTGATCAGATAAGGTCGGATGTCTAGAGGCTAGCTGAAGATAGACAGAAGCCATCAGCGGCGACAACTGTTCTTAACGGCAAGATAGCCAAGGCTAAAGCTAAATTGGACTGAGCCATGGAGATTACGGCGGACTTTTCGAGAAGAAGTTAGCAAAGGAAGGTGAAAACTGAATATACCTTTGTTGTGGAGTTGACAATTTTGAACGAATAGTGAGATTCTTGGGTTTAGTTTTGAAACATGGCTTCTCTTGAGCTTGAGAGAAGACATGAAGACCATGAACGCGGTATGGAGAAGACCACCAATCACTTACATCGTCAAACTGTGAACTCCAAGAAGAATGATCTGACGTGGAGATCAAAGCTAGGGCAGCAATTGCAGGCTTTGCAGCTGTTGTGGCAGCTCAAAACCCAAGCAATCTCAAGGTTTAGTTTAAACCTTACTTGCAAAAATAATTTATAACTTTGTGAACCTGTTGATGTAAGGTCCTGGATTCGTTGCAGGTTATGAAAACTCAGATTATGCTTATTGCTCACGCAAGCCAAGGCCACTAACCCCCTGAAGCTAACGGTTCTCACCAGGTACACATAAGCGATGTTGGTAGAAAGATAGTTACTTGGTCATCTGTTAGGATTCCTCCTATATTAGCTTGGATAATTATCTACCGTTAGCTTTCTCATTATAATTATTTCACTACAAGAAAATGAGTGTATTGTTACGAAATATTTTGTCACAATAAAAAATATTTCGTCTTAATATTGACATTGTGACGTATTTGTAACTGTTTGCAAACGGTTGCAATACAATCGTCACAAATTTTTTTTGGTATCAAAAACGTAACAATTTTGCAACGTATTGAGACCGTAACAAGTCCGACACAAGTCGTGACGATATATGTAAGTGACAAAACAGCCACAATTAGCAACTAATAATCATGTCACAAAACCGTCATTTTATGTGACCATTACACCGTCTCATTTTCGTAACTCGGTGCGACGAAACATTGGTCTCCAATCGTCACAACTAAGGACTAATACATAGTCACTAAACAGTCTAATTTTGCTACTAATTTGCAGTCACAGATATGTTATGTATTGTCACTGAAAATGAGTAACAGTTCCGTCACAACTGAGGACCGATACGTAGTCACTAAACAGTCTAGTTTTGTCACTCAAATTGTCAGGAATTTTGTCACAAATCAGTCTTAATTAGATACTTATATTTTGTCACGTATCCGTCACAATTCTTCACTAAAAAAACATCACAAATCCATCTTAATTAGCTACTAATTTAGATGTAAAAGTTGTAGTGATTACTTTTATTAAATTAGTCACAATCTTACGGAATTATATTTATATCCATATATTTTTATTTTTATAAATATTCTGTAAATATTAGCTATATTACAACGTACTTTTGATAATTATTTTTCCAAAAAAAAAAATCTGATAAAGACAAATTATTGAAAATAAAAATTCCATAACATTAAAAAATTATAAATATAGTTTAAACTTGAACAGAAATTTAAATGAAAAAAATCATAGCAAGTGAATAAAGCAACTAAAAACCAATAAAATAACACCAAAAACCAAAACCAGAAATAACACCATAGCCACACTAGTTTGTGTTGAAGCAGAAAGCCTCCACAGCTTCAATTCGTTTCTTAAGGTCTTCATACTCATCATGACTCTTTTGCAATTCAGCTTCAAGCTCTCCCACTCGATGAGTTATTGTCTCCACATCTGCACTACCTAGTGGAGAACCCGTCGAAGACTCTAAAGGCATTAAAACACCTCTTTGGAGTGACCCAAGTCCAAATACACGACCTTGTTTTGATGTTCCAACAATCTACAAAAAAGTCATGTTTACAACTCAGATATTATAACACCAGATTTATAACCACATAAAAGCAATAAAACAAAATGTTTAGAACTAAAAAACTAAAATATGTATTCTGATTTGGTCGAAAACTAAAATACCATGTATAAAACTCGGAATTTAGGGCAAACAAACTAAAAGTGGAATAAAAGTTTAAGCTCTTACCTTAGAATAGATTTCATTTTTCTCTTCAAGGGTGAGATTGTCTATTGTCAAATCCTCTCCACTAGAATTTTCCATTTCAGACAAGCGTTCTTGAACACATTCATCAAATTTCTCAGCAATTAGTCGAGCTCTTTCATCAACATAAGTTCCATCAGATTTCTGGTGTGTTTTTTTCAGCACAGCAATGAAAGAAGAGTCTTCATTGTTTGCCTCCTACAGCATAACATCAAACAAAGTAAGGTAAACTACCAAGTTTTTTAAAATGAAATATAAATGTTTTTAAAAGTAAAAAATGCATAAATATTACCAAAACATCCTGAACTTTTGCATAAGAACGTGAGCCTGCTCTGTGTCGGTGTACACCTAAACCATCACGTCTAGATAGACGAGAAGCCCGAGCTTTCTCACTTTTATCTTTGGCCTTTGATGTTCTCCAATACTCAGACATTACCCTCCAGTAATCAGACAAAATCCAATCAGGTTTTTCTCCATTTGACTTTGCGAGACTAACCATTCCTTTGAGACGGGTAGCGGCAAGTTGATCAAAGTTTTCTTTAACAAGATTTCCAATTGAGGCATCCCACTCAAATTTAGTCTACAAATTATATGATATCAAATGGATAAGTATATAACCGTTCGTCTCAAGATGTAGTCACAATATATCCTTTTTTTTGTAGTGTTTGTGTTTTATAGTTTCTCTATAACACTGCAACATACACGAATCCATATAACCTAAACTCATTTCATAGATCCACTGCATCAAATGCGAGTTAATATATGTCCTTAAACTTGGGATCTATATGATTCATTTAGTTTGTTTGCAAGAGACGGTTTCAGTTACTAACTTTTTATGTGTGCAGGTATATATAAATTATGAGCTAATGTTACCTGGGAAGTTTGTGCTATATATAGAAGATGAGATTTCGTCACTCTGGTGGAAAGAGTATGCAGATTGCAGCCAAGGCTCTCTAGGTAATTAGAAATATCGTAAGATAAGAAAGAATTGACAAGCGGATAAGTACCACAAGTTGTTCCTAAAAATAAATCAAATAAACAGTTAATATACTCATTTAGAAACTTTTTTGTCATCTACTCTATATGATGTTGAAGAGGAGTGACATGTTGAACCTTCAGAGTCCTTATATCTAGCTTATGTTTCTGACCAAGGAACCATAATATTGTTGGTGGATTTGGTGAGGAGGCATTGTTTCCTGTATACTGGAATGGAGATAATCGGCTTGTGCTTAGAGTCCAAAAACTGTTACAGAACACTTGGACCTTCCATATCATAACAAGGTTAGATATCTTCTACTGGAGTATGTATCAATCTAAACTATAAGATTTTTTTCTACGTGATGTTTTTACCGTTTGAGTTTTTGGTTTTAGGTTTCATATATAAGCTGAATCTATGTCTTTTTTTTTTGCTCCATTCTCTCTCTTTTATTGTTGTTGAGAATTTCTGAAAGACTTAAGTTTTGTTAGGACTTTTTTCTCCCAGGTCTGGCGCAGAAGAAGGTTTCAACCCTCTGGGTTTTTTGCATCTCATGTTGATTTTCAGGTTCCAGTAATGTGTGCGAGTTATCAGTTATGTGTTAAAAATTGTAAATTTCTTTTCAGATGATGATTGCATAGAAAATAATGTCCTAAGTTATTAATGTAGATACTTCAGTCTCTCTTTACCGGGGAGGATGATACTTGGAGTCTTGGCTTAAAGCAGTTATGCGTGCTCTCCTAAACCTACAATGGTTCTCAAAATATCATGGAATTAAGTCTCACATTTATTTTCTATCTAAAGTCTACCAGGGATTGTGTTTTGAATCATATTTCTTGTGCTTCTATTCAAGAGAACTAGGCCAAGAACTGCAGAGCTCAAATCAAGAATCTGTAGAGGAGCCAAATTGTAAATTAAAATGTCATCTTTTCTTTTTTTTGTTTTAGTATATCAGTTTGGTCTTTGATGTTTAAATCCATGTAAGTTCTCTATATTTTCATGATAATCCAGAAATTCCACTTGGTTTGACAACTTTCCCCTCATTAGTACGACTATTACGATGTTAGATTGTCACAACTTTTAAAGGACATGTTCATGCATAGATGATACATATATATTTGCTCGGATGGTCACTTATTATGACATGTTTGGCCAAGAAAACACTGAGATTGTTTTTGTATATGGTCTATGATAGTCTAGTGAATATATTTTAATTCATATGTTTATTAGAGCAACGTCCTCAACACTATATATTTCCGTTCATTACATGTTCTTTGATTCCAGAAAAACGTCTTAACACATTCAAAGTTAACCACACAAATGTTTTTTAAAAACCAATTGGTTATGTTTAGTCAGCATTGTAATTGCATTTTAAAAACATTATAGCTTCCATATCTTCTAAACAAAATTAAAATCAACATAAAATTAAAATTAAATTTATATTTTTATATTTAGACTATTTTTTGGAAACTAAACATCTAAGTTTCACTAACATAAAAATGTCTTAAATGTAAAACTTTCAAAAAAAATAATTATGTCAAAATAAAGTTAAAATCAATTTCTCAAAACCAAAAAGGGTTAAAATCAGTTTAAGATGACTAAAAATACCAAGAAGAAATTAAATAAATATTTTTTTAAATTAGCATATAATATTTTAATTAAATGTGAAAATTTAATAAAATTTAACTACATGAAGAAAAAAAATTAAATTTTAAAAGTGTTGAAATTCTTAAAAATCATATATGTCAATATAAAATAGAAATAAGCTTAAATATTTTTTTAATAAAAATTATAAGATAAAAAATTATGAATTTGATAAGTTGTTTAGAGCTGCTTTTGATTACATTCAGTAAATCGCATTACATTTTTTTAAATTGTTACCTTCAATCTATCAATATACCGCTAGATTTGTCCATCGTTAATTTAAAATGTTATATTAAATGAATTTGTCTAAAGATCAATTTAGGTTAGAACATCACCAGTTAATGCATTGAGAATTATTTTAATTTTTTAAAAAAAATTCTAAATTGTTTCTCGCTATTCCAACACCTTCTTAAGCTTAAGACTAGTTGAAATAAGTTTCTACTGTAACATACAAACAATATTCCAAGGTTATAATTTTTTTTAAATTTACCAATGACTAATATATCTGCATATGTGTAATGCATTCTATCCAAAATACTTTTATGTAGTAATGAAATACAGAATTTTTCATATTGAAATCTACTACATATTTTACATTTTTATAACAAATAGTCATTTACAAAATAATAAATATCAAAAAAATTAATATTAAAAATAAATTATGGCTTCAAAACTTAAAGAATTACTGAATCATATTGGTTATCAAAATTTACAGATTTAAGTATTCAAAATTATTGCACATTTACAAAATTATATATTTATATGAAATAAATGTTATTTACCTATGCTTCAAAAGATAATTCAAAATCAATCAGACGATATAGAAGAAAATATATAATATACATAAGATGATAGAAAACATTTTTATTTTATTAAATGTAGAGTATTTTAAATTTTAAGAAAGATTTAAACATGGTTACGAAAATATTAATCGAGACATTTAATATGCTAACATAAATTAATGTTATTTCAAACAAAAAATATATTGAAACAAATAAATGATATAATATTAAAAAAAACTTAATTTTTATTAAAAAAATCTAAGGTTTAATGTTTATAGACAAACAAACCGCGCGTAGCGCGGTAAAATCTCAAGTATAATTAAAAAAGACTTGAGTTATACAATTTATTTTTCTTTTTTAAATGAATGTTAAATGAAATGGACTGACGCCGCACAATAAGAACACGCATTACCAATGAGTTATGTAACGGGGGTCATGTATGTGTTAACATCAACAGATGACAATTATCGGTTTTAAACATTTAACACGAAATCTCCAAAGAAGAAACATATGGGACAAGATTGTTTTTGATAGCCGAGTTTGTACATTACATCTATTGGTTAATGTATGGTACAAGATTGGTGATTAGATTCACCATCTTAAAAGTTTAATTTGTGAAATAAAAAACTATAGAACCAATAAATACAGTATCAAGTTTAACCCTTCTTAATAACTTATTACTATCATACAGGTGAAGCAGATAGCAGAAACTCCGGCTGCTTTCTCTGCAAGAGAATTCCACAGAAGAGGCAGAATGGTTTGAAGGCAACTTTGCTAAAGGAATATTCCGGAAGCCACTTGAGATCATTCGGGAACGACGGCAATGTGAATAAGGCCTCTGGAGCGAGCTCTAAAGTCAAACGGTTGCAGCATTTGCAGAACCATAAAGGAGTGGGTGGACATACTTGCATTGAGACGCAACACCTCTCAAGTTTGTGTCCTTGATCGCATCTCTCTTTCTTCTTCTTTTGGTGCGGAGCTTGGCAAACAGCTTCTTCTGGCGACTTGAAATGGACTGGCGCCGCACAATAAGGACAGGTCTCTTCCTCTAATGCGGTTTCTGTGCTATTACTACTTGATCTGTGTGAATTAGAAACATAGCAGATATGAAACTGAAACATTCTAGTATGTTGTTAAGAAAGGGAAGAAGCAGACATGTGAGATTAATTACCTTGTTAGACTAGATTTTACTTCTAATGAAAGTGTTTGGAGCTGATTATCGACGATATCGTGATTGATCTCAACCCATTGTTGCATCTGAGCCAATCCCGCTGGATGCCAGTTCCCAGTGGAAGGAGCTGACTCAGCAGTTAGATAAGCGGAGAAGCTGAGACCAACCAATCTTTCCCGGAGCTCTCTTTCGCTTTCCTGGAGCAGTTTGAGCCACAGATCAGTCTCTTCTTCATTGTTCATTCTCTGACCTTGCAGTTTTCTGTTGATTTCATCCGTTTTGAGCTCTGATAACATTACACGTCTGGAGATTACGTTGAGAATATGTAATAACCTTGAAGGAACATCAGAGAAGCGTTTGGAGATCTTTGGTACAAGATCTTCCATGGGGATATCAGCATGAAACCCAAGGTACGACACAGAGAGCCATTTGGTTGTTACCAATTCAACAAACTCCGGCATTGATTGTTTGAACGCCAACATAGCTGCTATCATATCCCAAAGAACTAGAGGCTTATTATAATCTTTGAACTCTTTCAACGACCATAGCAAATTAGATTCCCAGTATGCGTATTCGTTCTTGGAGAATCCCAGAATAGCTTCGGTTATCGTCTCCGAACAATATTCCGATTCTCCACATTGTTGTGCACCATTCCATATGAACTCTACAGCAGCCTTCTGTGACCTGAAAGCAAACAGGACAAAACGGTCAAGTTTTGCAATAATGAGCAAGACACAACAACGTTTCTTCTTGACAATCACCTTGCTTCGTACATCGGATTCAAGAGTTCAATATTAAAGCTGCGGACCTGCAAACATTCTAGACAAGTCTTAGTTATCATATTCTGAAAACTACAGTCAAACAAGTTTGCTTGGAAGATCATACCAAAGCAACAGCAAGGTTTCCAGGGGACAATGCAACACCAAGACATGACAGAAAGTCGTCAGGAAGCTGCAATTTTTTTTTTCATTGTTTGTAAAGATAAATCAGAAGAAGAGAGATACAAAGAGGCAAGATTGAAAGCAACACATAGTGACGTACATCACTTGTGCTACTGAGACCAGGAGTGTTTGCAGGAATTGGCACTTCAGAGATGGTATTCTCAGATAAGATCCAGTTTCGGACATAATTATCCTGCAATAATTTTTAAAGGAGTTAATGCAACCTACATAGCTAAAAAGAAAAATATAGTTGATCGATCATAATGTAGTTCATAGCTCAGCTTGTGGCTAAGAAAATCACTATTGTTTGTCACACAGAAGACAACCAATATAAAAGCTGAGCTTACAGAGAAGAAATAGTGTACCTGACTGCAACTGTACAAACAACGGCCATCATATGACCAAGCTAAACCCGTAACCTAAAAGACATTGACATATATATATATCAATAGATCGAACCCATATATTGCATTCAATAAAATGGTTTATAGCAAAAGAATGAAGGCTTACCACTTGGTCATGAGCATTAGTTGAAGCAACTTGTTCAAACTTTCTGGTAGATATTTCACACTTCCATACTTCAAAGGAACCAGATCCTTTGCCGATTGCCAAGCGCATTTCATCAGAGTAATTGTTCACAACAAATGAAAGCGTTGAAACCGGAACAAGGTTCACCGCTACAACCTATAAAAAGCCGGAAAATGGCAAAACATAAAACTCTTAATGTCCATTTGATGAAAATCACAAGGATTTACAGAGACAAATCGGAATATAAATCAAACTTTAGCTACAGAAAACTACAAAAGGATCACAATCAAAAGTCGAGGATAGTCACAAAACTCAGAAATCACAAGAAGCCATACCCAATCTGTTCTAAGCTGAGAATAAGACAAAGTAGAAATCACAGAGAAAAAAAATAACAAACGTTACCTGTTTTAATAGAAAAAATGAAGATGTGTAGACCTCAACAGATTTTTGCAAGTCTTCTTTGTTGCTCATCCAAATCTTCACACTACAAAAATTGTGGAAAGAAATGGAAAGAAAATGTTATAACCAGGGCTTCCATTGAGAAACCTATGCAAATGAATATACATTAAGATTTATAACACATCCAATGACTGACAGCATCTTTTGTAATGGTTTACAAATTCAAAAAAAATCTTGTAATGTAAAACTGACTTACCTACCATCGCAACTCCCAGTAACCAACAGCATTTGCGGATTGGAAGAATCGCAGCCAGAAATTCCCCAACTCATCGTTGAAACCCATGAACTATGGGCCTGAATAATAGCTGTAAGTTCCACGTTGGGAGATACATTGCCACGTTCAATGTGATAGCTTTCTGGTGCATGGACTTTCCATATGGAAACACAACCGGACTTTGAACCAATTGCCAAAAGAGAGAATCTTAACAGATTCTGACAAGAAGAACCTTCTGTTGAGAAGGTTAGTAAAGAGGACCAGGCGACAGAAAGAGAGGACAATAATGCCTCACGAGAAACATACTTCTCTGGACTTATCTCTCGACTGCACTTTTTCGGAGCTTTAGGCAAAGAGTGACAATTGTGAGCATTGCTTGGCTGTTCATACAATTCAATCGCAAGTACCTGGCAACACAATGAATCAGTATAGACACAATGAGGCGATTTGATTCTTACTAAATGACACTTAAGAGTGAGTGTGTCAAAACTTTTAAGAACCATGTGGTGTGAATAAATGCATATAAAGCACCACCTAGAACTCAAAACTATGACAAGTCGAAATGCATCAAATCAATAACGAAACAACATAAACTAAGTCTTCAATCCAAAAAAAAAAACAGACCCATATTATATCAAAAAAAAAAACTAGATAGAGTTACAAAATTGCTCAAGATATTGATTTATTTGATCAAATAATCTTGGTTCATATTAATACTAACTCCATCAAAAAAAAAAGTTTCCACAAAAGTGAAGGATGTGATCAAATTTGCAGGAACAGATTTTAAATCTGAAACTTAAGAGAGTAACAAAAATAAGTGGGAGGGATAGAAAACGAAGGTTTCAAAGGGAATATAAAGAGCAACATAAAAGAAGTTAGTGAAGAGAAACGAGGCAGTACATTATTCACCGTTTGGTTATCTTGCTTGGAACATGATGCTTGATCTGAAATATCCATTTCACGCAAGTTTCTAGATGTAGTCATCGATGAAAGCAAGTTAGTAAAGTGATCAAAGCAGGAAAAAAAAAAGATAAATGCAAAATTCTCTCTCATAATACTAAAGTAGTATGCAAAAAATAAGAATTGAAAAGAGAAAAAAATGTTCCTTACATGTTGTCTAGGCTCGTTTTTCTTCGCTTGCGTGTCCTGAGAATTGGAATCCTTTCATCATCTTCATGGTCAGGTTGCACCACTTGATCCTGTAACAAACAAAGAACAGAGGATCAAAATGTTACCCGTGACCAGTTAGTGATAAGAAACAAAGATTTATAATAACAATTGAATTAAATAACTGGCAATGCATAGCATAAACTATTTGTTAATACGAGTCCTCATCTACATAGAAAGGTGAGAGTGCGCATTACAAACCATCTGATCATGCCTCTCTAATATAGGACCACAAACACAGTTTGGGAGAGCAAGTAAAATAGAAAGTTTGACTGATTAGTTAAGAAGATACAAGTTACCTTGTTAGATAATGAGGTAGAAGAAGGATTGTTGGATTCTCCAAAGTTGATGCTTAATAGATTCTCAAAAAGCAAATCAGATACATCGGCAATCTACAAAAAATAAAGAAACCGAGATAAAATCAACTGAAACGCATAAGCAAAAGTTACAAAAACTTGCAAAAGTAATAATGAATTATTGACCTCGAGCCAGTCAGCAGAGAAATCAGAAAAGGGAGGTCGGTATAGCTTAACCCTGCCTTCTGCTGAGCAAACAGCCAGTAAGCAGCTGAGAAGCAGAGTTATTTGAAACCAGAGACAAGAATGAGTTGGGAGAATCGAATCTGCTATAAAGATAAGGATAATAATAATAATAATACCCGTAGTTTTGAGACATTCCTAAGTGAGACCATGAGAGAGAGCGGACAGAGGGATGTCTTTCCCTCTTCAAACTCGAAGGTAAGAGTCCACCACTAAGCAAATCTACAGCACAACATCCGTAAGGAAGAATCAGAATCTTCACGATAATGGGGGGGAAATTGAAAGAACAAACCTTCATAGCGAACCTTGCCAATCTGATAAGGCTCCGCGTTAGGGACTGAGATCACCCCACGAGGTCCACTTGGCAATGCCGGATTCTGACCAAATCACAGTTCAATTTTTTTTTTAAAAAAGGAGATTCCAAGTTCAATTCAAGTGGAAAACTCACGAGGATGATGACGAGGTGGCCAGCGGCGACGGCGATCAGATTTTCCGATGACCAAGCGACGGCGTTAGGGTACGATGGCGAAGTAACCAGTGACGCCTCCTGGAACCGCGACGCCATCGTCAAATTCAGCTCAATTTTGGAGGGAAAAGAACTTGCTTTGCGACGAGACGAAACTACCGATTTTGATTCACTACGGAAACCCTAGTTCGAATCGCATTGATGCAGCTGAGATCCTCTTTTTTTTTACTTTTTTTTTTAATTCGAGATAAGTCAACCTGCTCTGCTCGCTCCTGGTTCAAAGGATATTATTTATTTTCTCTGGGTAAGAAGTCGTCTGTTTATCTATGGGCTATAAGCCCAAAATCAATTCTGTAGTTAAGGGCTTTCAAGCCTTGCTCGCTCGTTCATACGGTGTCGTTTAACGAATGATATTGAGGCCCGACTTCGAATCGCCGTGACGCCGAAGTTCTCTTTAATAATAATGGGCTTTAATTTAAGGGTTTTTAGTAATTAAACCCCTCAACTAAAGATGAATCGTAAAAAAAACCCTCAACTAAAAATCCTGTGAAATAAACCCTCAACTTTAGTTCCGTTAACATATGTTACCCTCCGTCTAAAAAACCGTGACGGAGGGTAACAAATGTTAACGGTTTATAAGTTGAGGGTTTATTTCACTGGATTTTTAGTTGAGGGTTTTTTTTACGATTCATCTTTAGTTGAGGGGTTTTATCACTAAAAGTCATTAAATATTATTAAATTATTTATTATCATTTATACATTGTTTTAAGATTTATAAGCCTTTAAAACTAATTTATAAATTTTAATACATTAATATATTTGTATATTAATTTATACATCTTAAATTAATAATTTTTAAAACTACTTACAACTTATTATAACTTTGAAATATTAAATTATTTGATATTTGGCAATAGTGATATAAAAAAATTTGTGTGTTTATATCGTCATTGTCAAATATGAAATAATTTATAGTTTCTAAGTTATATTAAGTCTTAAGTAGTGTCGAGATAATTCATCCATGAAGTCAATCTTTCTATTTAGAGTATGACGCACTTTTTCCTATTTTCATGATTTCTGTCATCCGATTCATATTTCTCCCCCTCCAAAATAATGCATGATTATTTTTATTCTCATTGATTTCTGAATAACTACATTATATTTTTATTTTCTTGATCAATAATATATTTGAAACATAAAGTAATACAATAAATCAAGAACAATATAGGAAAATAGGAAAGTATAAGCCTCATGATGAAAATAATGAAAATAAGAAAAAGTACGTCATACTCCAAATAGAAAGATTGACTTCATGGATGAATTATCCTCAATACTACTTAAGACTTAATATAACTTAGAAACTTTCAATTATTTGATATTTGAAAATGACGATATAAACACACAATTTTTTTATATCACTATTGCCAAATATCAAATAATTTAATATTTTGAAGTTATAATAAGTTGTAAATCGTGTTGAAAATTATTAATTTAAGATGTATAAATTAATTTTATAATAGATTAATATATTAAAAATATAAATTAGTTTTAAAGGCTTACAAATCAATCTAAAACAATGTATAAATGGATAATAAATAACTTAAAAACCCTTTAATGACTTTTAGTGATAAAACCCCTCAACTATTTTTGAATCGTAAAAAAAACCCTCAACTAAGTTTTCAACATTATAAACCCTCAACTTATAAACCGTTAACATATGTCACCCTCCGTAACGATTTTTTAGACGGAGGGTAATATATGTTAACGGAACTAAAGTTGAGGGTTTATTTCACAGGATTTTTAGTTGAGGGTTTTTTTTACGATTCATCTTTAGTTGAGGGGTTTAATTACTAAAAACCCTTAATTTAATTTTATTTATCATAAAGAAACAGTAAAGGGTTTTTGAAGCCGCGAGAAATATTCGCCGTCGCCGATATCGGGAAACACACAAGAAACTTGAAGCAATCTTCCGCAACTCCTGTTTTTTTCTTATATGTCCGGTAAGACCGAATCTCCCAATTACAAACTTATAATTTAGTAATCAATTTCAAGGGGAAAGGAAACGCAATGAAGAACATATATAAGTTGAATTCAATTGGAATATATACACTACTTCTTATTCCCCCCATCGTGTAGCATTCATTGGCTAGAAACGTACTCTGGCTTATCTCATTGTTTCTTGTCATTTACAGTAGAGAGGGAGAGAAACAATGGGAATCATAGAACACGGAGCGGTCTCAGGTACCTTGCCAAGCAAGGAGGCCTTTGTAGTGCACTTCCCTGGATACCCATCATCTATTCCCCGAGCCATTGAAACCCTTGGAGGAGTTCAAGGGATTACTGAGGTAAGTTTTTTTTTTTTTCTCTTTCAAATTGTCTTTGTATCATAGTTGTTACAGTGATTCCATAGTGTCTATATGCTGATTAGTCATGCTTTATGTATCCATATAGCTCTCCTTCGATTTTTATTCTTTTGGTATAGATCATATACTTATGAGTTGGTGTTGGTTAGTAAATCTCTAATTTTTTTTTCCTTAAGAGCCTCTTACTTTATGCTGAAAGTTGTGTTTGTATGCTAGTTATTACAGTGATTCTGTAGGCTTCATGCTGATAAAGTCATGGTATATGTATTCATTTAGATCTAAGACCCTAACCAACATAATACATTAGATTTTTTTTTGGGTACATTTATAAAACCTGGTTAGTAAAAATCTTGTGTTAAAGTGGTGCACGATTAATTCAGTTTTGAGTCTTCTTTCTTTGTGGGTAGGCAAGAGGATCAATTTCAAATAAGCTTGAGTTGCGTTTCCGGCCAGAGGATCCTTACGCACATCCTGCATTGGGAGAACAACGTCCTTGCAGCGGGTTTTTGTTGAAAATTTCTAAGCAAGATATCAAGAAACCTGGAAGCCAACCTGTTGTTGCCACTAGTGATGTATGTTTGAAGGAGGCTAGTCCAGCTCTCTGTGCAGATATTGTCGCTCGTGTTTCCGATGCATTTCACTTCGATGGTCAGAGTGTAGCTCTCCTCCCGTGCATCTGAGAAATGACTGACTATCTCACATATACATATTCGTTGTCTAGGCATGGCTGACTATCAGCATGTTATTCCTATTCACGCGGATATAGCGCGGCAGAAGAAGAGAAAGTGGATGGACGTGGATCCCCTTGCAGGAGGCAGTGATTTGATGGAGTTGGCTGATGAAGATGTTATGATGTTATTGCCACAGGTCTTTGCACCCAAAGATATACCTGACAACTTGGCGTAAGATTACTCTCCTTTTCTTCTATCTGTTTCAACTTAGTTTGATTGTAGTCACTTCAGTTATAGTGCTGCTTTCAATTTTTTCGTGTCGTTGCAGGTTGAAACCTCCGGCAACTTCTGGCCCCAAAAAGAAAGATGATGCGGCCACTCAGAACTTTTATGAGGTAAACAAAGGGAAAATAAAAACATCCAAGTTTTCTAGATAAACTATACGCAGTCTGTTTGGAACAAAAGTTGACTTCAATAGTACAGCCATTGTAGCTGAACTTATTGTCTTGTTTAGAGTTTTGATGGTTTACAAACCTCCATTTGGATGATAGTTCACAAATTTTTAATCTGAATCGTCTAAATGAAATAGTATAACTCAGTTTCACTCTTATGAACCATCACGAACGTGGAACTTGTTTTGTTCATGCTGTTTTCTTTTATAATGCAGATGGATATTGGCCCAGTATTTGCAATTGATTTTAGCGTCAAAGATATCCTTTTTTTTTACTTTATACTATTTCTTCCAATTCGTTAGGAAGACCTATGTTTGTTTGGTTCTTGTCCTTAATTATCTCATATACATATCCCAAAGAATCTAAACTGGGAAGAATTTGTATCTCCCAGCTCGCACCACTGGCAATGGCAGGTATCACTCTCTGCATTGTTTGAAGAGCGTCCTATTTGGACCAGAGACTCTGTTGTTCAACGATTACTTGATAAAGGTCTTAAATGCACACATCATATGTTAAACAGGTGAGCCAGCTTTTTTTTTTAAAACAGGTTTCTTATGCTGAGCTGTTTCTAGTAGTACTGCACTGATCAATCATGGCTCTCTGTAGGTATCTGCTCAGGGCTGCATATTATTTCTCCAACGGTCCGTTTCTTAGGTTCTGGATTAAAAGAGGCTATGATCCACGGAACGATCCTGAGTCTCGTGTGTGAGTTTCATAAATTGTCATTGTATGGTTCTTGACATTTGTTAGGTGTAGTGATTGAGATTGTTATAATTGTGTTTCAGATATCAGAGAATGGAATTCAGGGTTCCACCTGAGTTACGAAGTTATTGCGATGCCAATGCAACTAACAAGTAAGTCTTATTCATATGAATGACATTTGCATTCTTAGATAATTGTTATAAAATTGTATCGTAGCTTTAGATTTATGCAGGAAAAAAAGTCTGATTATATGTTTTTATTATCTATGCTACAGATCAAAGCCAAGGTGGAACGACATATGTGCTTTTAAGTTATTTCCTTTTAAATGCCAAACATTTCTGCAGTTATTTGAACTCGACGACGAGTACATCCAGCGAGAGATAAGAAAGCCTCCCAAGCAGACTACTTGTAGCGTGAGTTCTCATCTTAGCTTTTGTGAGTCCTGAAATTTTGTGATCTGATTCCTTGTTTTTTTGTTTTGCAGCACAAAACAGGATGGTTCTCAGAAGCCTTGCTAGATACTTTGAGGCTCCGTGTGGCTGTGAGGTTTGTGTCTGTGTTTCCTGAGTCAGGCTTCGAAGATGTATTTAAATCCATTCAAGAAGAGTTTGAGAGGTCAGAAAAAATTCAAACCTTTAAAGAGACACATAAACCATCTCTAGTGAAGCATAAGGAGCCAACTAAAGGTAAAATCATCAACAAAATATTGTGTTTTCTCATCTCTTTTAACGTTTGAGTCTCTAGTGAGTGCTTTGTGAGCTGTGTGTTAGGAATGTGTGTGATAAGAATTTTGAAATGAGGTAAACATTATCTGAATACATATCACTGTGTTAGGATGATTGAACATGTGTTCTTTGAAAGACTTTGAAGCAGCAGCGACTGAACCGTAGTATTATGATCTGCAGGCTCTGAAGACATGGAAAAGTTTAAAAGCACAAACGATGATGTTGATGTTATTGTTAATGAGTATGGAGATGATGAAGAGCTGGATGAAGAAGAGGAAGAAGATGAAGAAGAACTATATGTGGTAATATATACTGTAGAGATAAATTTATGTTCACCCGCAATGGTTCAGTGTTTCAATGGTTCCTCTTCTGCCTTCTTATTGCAGCCTACAGCAGACGATGAGATATCTATTGATTCCCATGGATGTATCCTTCAAAGTTTAGCTTCTTCTTTTTTTTTTTTTTTTTTGAGTAATTGTTTATTTAGATATTCCTATACGATTAAAAGATCTAGATACTGAGAACAGCTCCAGAACGTATCTTCAAGGCTTGTTCGATAGCTTTCCAACGAGTGAACCTGGTTTGTATGGAGACTTTGCTGTCGACGATGGAGAGTTTCAGATATACGAAGAAGAATCTGATGAGGGTTTGTATTCTATTGATGATAATGATGGCGAGGAAGAAGAAGATGACCATGATGATGATGATGCGTGAAGATCAGTTCACACCACCCACCGGGTACTGTTTCTTCTCTTTATCCTTCAACGCAGAGAAAACTCTTTTTTTTTTTTTATAGTGGTATAAAGTTGAAAAAACGCAATCTTTTGCAAGTCACATGATTGATCTTATGCAGTTTGGTTTGAAAGTTTAAGTTGCTGATTTGATCTTGTGATTGGTATTTGACCAAAGGAAAAAAAAAGAAAAAAAAAAGGATCTTGTGATTGATAATGTTTACACTGCCTTGTTGTTTCTTTTGGGATGTTTCAGGTAAAGTAGGTTTTGTTCTAATGAATCTTCGTCCAGAAATGACTTCACAAGGCCTCTTGCTTGCAAGTTACAATTTGACAATTTTTTTTTTTTTTTGCTTCTCCAGGAAACAAAATAGATTTAAGTTTCTACACCTCAATTTTGAAATCTAAGATTCAAAATAACAGAAATTATTTGTCTCTTTCCACAAAAACTCAATTGTAACCCATTACACACAAAAAGAGGAGAAAAAGAAGACTTTTTTACCATTTCTCTAGTGAAGGGGAATTTTTTGCAAAGTTATGTAATTTAGAGTTATCTCGGTAAACAAAATGCTTAAGAAGGGACCGAAAAATAAAATCAGCAGACTTGAAAGATCACGTAAGGGTAATGTCGGTAATTTACATAAGTCCATTAAATTAAAGAAAACCCTAGAGATAAACTGTCACAGCCATCCATCTTTCGATTTCGAGTCTCACTTGCTTCTTCTCCGCTGCTGCTTTCTCCTGGTACGACGCCGTTCACCCCTCTCTCTCTCTCTCTGATTGTGTTTCCGCGTGTTCTCTTCAAGCGTTAGGGTTTATTCTGAATCCAGTAGTGTTGTCTCGTGGGGTCCCTTTCTTGATTCAATTGATGGGTCTTCTTTATACTGATGTCTGAATCTTAAAGTTTCGATCTTCTTTTTTTTTAAATTGGTAATTGTTAGAACGGTTTTGGAACTGTTGTAGTGGCGACACTGTTCTTAGTACCTTTACAAGGACTATGAGGTTATAATTGATTAATTGTCCTTGAAAGAGTTGTGCTGTATGTTTTGAGTAAAGGGAGCTGGACAAGGTAGATGCATTAGTCTCTATGTTACATCTTGTCATGACTTATGTTTTCTTTATGTTAGATGGCATGCGCTTGGAACATGAGCATTGCAATGGTTCATAGGGATATAGAGAGGGAATGGGAGATCCATGTGGACTTGTTTCATTTTCTTTTTTTTTTCATCTTTGGAGATTCTTACTCACTTTGGGAAGATCTGGAGAGAAAAAAAAAATAGATTTCAATATTTAAAAATAGCTTTTGGAGCACATTGGAGCAAATAAGCATTTTGGAGCTTGTGGAGCACTACTCTTACTGAGGATTGCTTTCACTTGGTTTGCTGTCTGAGTGGATATTCTTTGTCTATACCAGTAAACTATGCTCCTTTTTATTTATTTGTTTCCTTTTATTCCTATATCTGCAGTAACCTATTTGCTTCGTTTCAACAACCTTTGGGAACAATGAGTGATCGATCTTCTCGGTCAATCTATGTTGGTAACTTGCCCGGCGACATTAGGGAGTCTGAGATTGAAGATCTCTTTTACAAGGTTGGTTCTCGCTACCTTTTTTTTTTTTCATTCCGTTGATTTTTTTGCATAACTGTTCTAAGACAATGTTTCTCAATTGCAGTATGGCCGCATTGTTGACATTGAATTGAAAGTTCCACCTCGTCCTCCATGTTATTGCTTTATTGAGGTACACTCCGTTGTTTTATATTACATGGTCTTAACCAAATTTACAAGATTTAGTTATACTTAACCAAGCTCTGTGTTGAATGTTTGTAGTTTGAGCACCCTCGGGACGCCAAAGACGCCGTTGATGGCCGTGATGGCTATAACTTTGACGGCTGCCGCTTGAGGGTAACAAAACGTTCATTACTTCCTTACCACTTTGACACAGACAGGATTCCAAACGGTTTTTTTTTTTTTTGGTTCTCAGCTGTTTCTAATCATTATGAATGCAGGTTGAGCTTTCTCATGGTGGGCGAGGACAGTCTTCAGGTGACCGTCGTGGTGGATATGGTGGTGGGGGTGGCTATCGTGGAGGTGGTGGTGGTGGTGGTGGCGGCGGTGGTGGATCTGCTCGGTTTGGCGTCTCACGACACTCTGAATTCCGAGGTTTGTGTATTTTTTCTGTGACAAATTTCGTATTGGTAAAGTTTTGGCTGGAGGGTACCTCTTTCTGATGTATTCATGGATGGCTATCTGCAGTTATCGTACGTGGCCTTCCATCATCTGCTTCATGGCAAGATTTGAAGGTTTGATGATTACTTTATGCTCTACGCTGCAACATTTTGGTTTTCTTTTTTCATATTAAAACCATCATTTCAGGATCATATGCGGAAGGCTGGTGATGTGTGCTTCGCTGAGGTCACTCGAGACCGTGATGGTGCGTTGGTTTACACTTTCTTATATGCTCTATTGAAATGGCAGACTATTTCTTATCTATTTTTTTTCCTACACGTGAGCATGACATATCTTTAATAACTAATATGACCAGGAGCTTATGGTGTTGTTGACTACACCAACTACGATGACATGAAGTATGCTGTAAGATTCCACTCTTTTCTTCTCTCTTGCTGCATATCAAAGCTGTGAGTTGTTTAGTTTCTGATATTGCGAAATTGTGATTGTTGTTGTTGTTCAGATAAGGAAGCTTGATGATACAGAGTTCAAAAACCCATGGGCTAGAGGCTATATAAGGGTATGGTTTCTCCTAGCAGTCTTAGTTGTCTACGTTTTTTATGTTTGCTCTCTTTTGACTGTGTTTTATTCTTATGTGCAGGTTAAGAAATATGAAAGCTCCCAGTCAAGAAGCCCAAGCAGAAGCAGAAGCCGTAGCCGTAGTCGAGGCCGTGATCGCAGCCGTAGCCGCAGCATCAGCAGAAGCAAGAGCCCAAGGAAGGATATGAGGTGCGTTTCTTTACACTAAACATGTGTATATAACTCCCGTTTTAAACAGATGGAGTCTTGTTGTGCTTATCAAATGTTTAATGCAGTAAATCACCAAGACGATCCCCTGCCAGATCAATATCAAAATCTAGATCGCCATCTCCTGACAGGAAGAAGAGCCCCCTTAGGTCCAGGTCCAGGTCCAGGTCCAGGTCTCTCTCAAAATCTCCAGCAAAGGTATACAACAGACAGTAGACAAATAGAATAGTTTTGGAAATGATACATTTAAGTTATGGACATAAAAGCCAAATAGAGATTAATCTGAAACATGTTACAAAACTGTCTCCTTGTCAGGTTCAACAAGGCAGTGAGTGATTGCGAAAGTTGTCAAGCAGAAAAAGATCGAATGAGATGAACTGGAAGTTTTATTATAAGCACAAAACTGTATTTGTTCTGAATCCTTGTTTTTAATACTTTTTGTTTTTATTTGCTACTCTGAATTTTTAAAACCGGTTCTTTGAAATATTTCTTTTCGGTTCGTACTTAATAGTTCTTCAATAACTCAAGTTAATGGTAATTAAAATGGTTTTCAACATTACAGTTTCAAACTTTCAACTGTAACTAATGTTTATGGAAGTTTTATTGGTTATACACACTGAGATCTGCATTGTGGTTACTTTCCTATTCAATTTCTAACGAATGTGAACGCTCAAAAAACAATCTTATTTGGAGGATTTCCTCTTCCAGAAATTTTTCTTTGTAGTTTTTTTTTTTTAATGCTACAAGAAAGATTATAGACGATAACCGATAATGCTACATGTCTTATGAGATTTACGTTTAACTGTATTATCTGAGCCGTCCTATGAAGATCCACTTTTGACCAGATTCACTTTTTACGTATTTCTTAGGATTTCCTGTAATCTGCAAGAAATTGCATAATCTAGGTTGCGAACCCTAGACTTGGGTGTAGAATCCTTTAATCCTTAACTACTAAGCTACAGTGCTTCCACATTTTTTTTTCGTTATGTCAATCAGATTTTTTTCAATGAATCTATATTATCTATTAAATCAGAATCTCTGTTAGAATTTTACTATTAATTTTCAATTTATTTATAATGTCATACAATGTTTTATTTTACGATCTTTTTAATTAATTTCGCCTATTAAATAAGGAAACAAATCTTTCAAAATTAATTTTGTTTACATATACAAGTTTGTTGAATAACAGCACCAAAAAACACTTTGTAAAACATAAAGGCATATTAAGAAGAAAAAAAAGACCATAATATTGTTTTAGTATGTTACCCAAAAAGGTAAAGATACAAATTTATTCTGATTATTTATTTTGAATTTTTTTTTTTATATACTAATAGATTGCTTCATCTAGAATCAGATTTACTTACACGACTTTAAAAAATATTATCAATACGTTATGGATTATCTCATCTTAGTTTGATCATTAAATAAATCAAAACCAATGCAAAACAACAACATAAACGAATAATATTTTTACCAATCAAAATTTACTTATGCGATTTGAAGGTGTGTGTCTACTATACAGTGAACTTCTCTTTAAATCCAACATCTAGGCTCCACCTACTACAAATTACAATTATAATTTATTTTATTTTCTTATAAACATATACAATCATCTCAATTATAGACACTTTATCAAAAAAATCATCGCAATTATAAATGTAACTATGTTACAAATATTTTAAACACACATATATCTTTTCAGTAAAAAATATATATATTAAATAGAATTTTTAAAAGTTAATAAATTATACTTTTTTTAAAGCGTGGATCAAAATCTAATGCTCTTTAAAACTGGAAATTACATTTTCCCTCTATAATATTTATGAGCTTAATTTACGTGCATGGTTCCTTTCGAGCAAATGGCTAAACCAAAGAAAAAAAGATCGCCAAATTTCTGATTCTCTATCAATGTCATATTCTATGATTTTTTTTTTCTATTTCAACACGTCAAATCTTCGTTACACAATGTGTATAAATTATTTGTACATAGCAGAAAAAAATGAAGAATATACATTTGCCTCGATCTAGGAAGTATGTGACAATTTAGCATGAAATAGACACAGTTTCTCTTTCTTGTGCGTGATCTTTTGTCAATTTGATTTGTTATATTATATTGCTAAATATTGATCCGCGCTTTTAAAAAGGCGAAATAGATTTGATGGATGCAAAATTTGTAAAGTTTCAAATTTCAAATTTCAAATATAACAAACATTTACACGTAAACATTTTGACGTCTCTTGTATCCTTTTTTGACATTAAAACATAAGCTCAATAATTTACTTCCAATATTTAATTTTAAAATAAAATAATTAGTAGTCAATATAATTAAATTTAGTCGAAAAAGAGTAATGAATTACTGTAATTTATTATCTAATATATTTTTCCAATACAAAAGTATGAATACTTATTATATTAACTGGAATTTTGTTTGTCTAAGAAGATACAACTATTTATATTATGATTTGAGTTTATTGTTAAATTTTAGTTTTTATTTGAAAATATTAATTAAATATAACATTACAATTTGTATTATCATCAAGCTTAAAATTAAATTGGGCTGCCTGTATATACTCATATCTATTAATATGGATTTATTTGTTATTTGAAATGCTAATATACACGTATTTAGTGATCCAATTCCAAACAAAATGAAAAAATAACTACGCAATGTAATCAGAATATGTTTCACATCCTTAATATCTTTCCTCTGTTTTAACTTTCTAAAATTCAGTGATTTGTAACCAACGAATTATATTGTTGCCAAAGTTATTTTGAAACTAATAAATATATAAGGATGTTATAGAAGTTCCTATATTTTTTGGTAAGAATTGTTACGATATCTGGCTTTAAAGTTTTAAAGCACGAATTTTTCTAAAATCAATTTAATTATAGATGAAAAATCAAAATAAGGGAGTGACATTCCCTTATAAATAACTTCAAAACTAAGGGCGGAATTCTAGTATGGATTATGTTTTAATAGTATAGATACAATATTTATTAAATATATAATATATAACAATCGATTTATAGTACTTCGTTAATGGAGGAAGGAGAAGAAGAAAAAATAGGGAAAAGAAAGAGTGATAGCATTGCATATATGAAAGTTCTCGAGTTTTCTTGAAAAAGAGATTGTAAATCGACATGTCGATTCTATTGTTTTTAAAATAGAATAGAATAAAATAAAATATTAAATTTTAGTGTGAAAGGTGGATGATACGAGCCACGAGACTTATGAAAAAATACTTGCGAAGGAGTTGGTAGAATTTTTGTTGTAGTTGAAGGAGGTGAAAAAGAAGAAGAGATGTAATACATTGTGACAATAAAGTAGAATAATATAACTTACTATTTTGAAGAATCATTTATATTTTATTCATCATTTGTACATGCTTAATTTTGATCAATAAGTATAAATTAACTGATTCATAGATACACTAACAAAACACAAATTTATCTACTTTAAAGAGCTTGATCCGCCCCCGCACGCGGATGTTTAATTTAACTTGGGTTTATGAGTTTGGCTTTATAAAAAAATATATCATGTATATTTTTTATCTTTTGTAATTTACATATAGAGTATAATATAATATTTTATAATATAGATGTTTAGTAATAATATTTTTTATTTGTTCATAATATTATATTTTAAAAAATTATATTTTGATGCAATTTGATGTAATTATACTATTCATATATTAACCTGTTGTTTTTTGTTAATTTATTATAAAATAAAATAAACATACTAAATTTTAATTTTTTGCATTACCCATTATTGATATTGTATGAATATTAACTAAATTGGCCGTACCGAAAAGGTTATCTCCTTTTAATACAAACAATTTAGTTAATATTCATACAATATTAATAATGATCAATATATGAATATCGATTTGGTTAGATAAGCTTTGGAATTGTAATTAATTAATTTAAATTGATTTTAAATGCAATAGCAGAATCTGTAAATAAAAATAAATACAAAAAAAAATACTTATTTATTGTAAATGCAACGGCTAAACGTGTAAATAAAAAGAATTTGTGGATGCCTCCTGGAAAGAACTTGACCCAATGGGGCCGGATAAGGTTAGTACAACACTTTAGAAGGTTTCGACGGTTTGATGGGTGCAAGGAATGTTAGGGCTCATCTGTCCCCCCCCCCTCCCCCCCCCCCTTCACGCGGAGATGGAAACACTACTTTGGGCTATGAAATGTATGAGAAACTTACGTCAATTTCAAGTCACATTCGCAATGGATTGTTCTCAATTAGTGAAGATGGTTTTAGAACCAGAGGAATTGCCAGCTTTTGATGAAGCTTATTTGGAAGACCTAAAGATTTTGAAGGATGGTTTTCACAGCTCATAGATCATTCATATTTCGCGGACGCAAAATAAAAAGGTGGACAGCATAGCACGGAGTGCCAGGAGACAACCGTCTTTCGTTGTCCATATGGATGCGGAGCTATCCATTTGGTTTTCAAAGTCTATATGAGTCTCTTTTTGTTGTTGTCAAAAAAAAAGAATGTGATATTTGTGGCAATTTCCCAATTATAATCTTATACATAATTTTGTAATTTTTAAGTTTTGTACATAATTTATGTTAAAATTCATGTACATGATTATTTTAATTTTTCCTAGGCGGTTATATTATTAGGTTTTAGAGAGGATTCTAATCCACGCTAAACATAAGTTTTAAATTTTTTTTAATGTTTTGCCTGAAAATTAAAGTATGTAGTAAAATCCATGAATTTATATTAATTTGAGTATAATTACTCAAGTTTAATTTTATAACTTAAAATAGAAAATAAATTAAGGGCAAATTTCATGTTTACCACTTTTCATCTTTACCACCACTAATGGGACACTTTCAAAAATACATTCTTCATTAAGTGACAAAAGACTCTTATACTTTTGTTATATATATATCATTATTTAAATAAATAATAAAAACAAAAAAAAATTATGTTTTTGAATTATTCTTTTTCAAATTGGAACTTTTTTTTATTTTTTTTAATTTCTTTTTTTCGAAATTTGTTTTTTATTTTTTTAAAAAAGTTTCTTTTTAAAAATCGAAAATTATGTTTGAAACTATTTAAAATTTTCTTTTATATTTTTTAAGTATTTATATATATATTTATTAGAATCTTAAATTTCACATTCCAAAAACCTTACTTCATCCCTCAACTCTAAACCCTAAGTCTAGATTAATTAACCCTATGGGCTATGGGGTATTAGTGTGTTTTATCCTTCATTAAAAGTGAAGGTAAAATTGATTAGTGTAGACATGAAAAATGGTACTACAAATGTGGTATTTGTGGCAATTTCCCATAAATTAAATTATTTACTATATTTAGTTTTGCTTAATACAAGAGTAGATGATAAAAAAAAAGTTATATTAAATCTCGGAGACAAACATTTTTCATCGTTTATATGGACACAGAGTTATCAATTTGGTTCGCAGAGTTTTAATTAAGTACTAGATCTCGATCCGCGCAACCGTGCAGGTTTTTGTTTTCATTTATTTTTATATTAATATTTTTTTAATTCTAAATTGGTATATATTATAATATATATGTGTTTATCAATTTTTAAAATATAATAAGTTTAAGGTATATTTTTTTCATTGAACTCCATTGTTTCAAACTTTCACCTGTATTTGTATCTTCTTATATATATCTTTTCGGATTATTATTTTATTATTAAAACCGTAACTATATATATATATATATATACAGATTAGTAAAATATTGTTTTATTGTCATATTCAAAGATAATGTAACATTTCACAAATTTAGAAAGTTTTTAAAAAATTAAACTTTTCGCGTCATAGATTTATATTATCGAGTAAATAATAAAACATTTAGTTTTTGTTTAATTTTTAAAATAAACTATATATTTTAAAAAAAAAATTTCATTAGTTTAAGGTAGTAAAGATTAATCATTGTTAGATAATATGATTTTTGTTATTTATAAAAATATTTATAATTTTAAAAGTTAACATTGATAAATATTTAAATATTTAACATATGGAAGTATAGTATTATAACATTAAATTATATCTATTTAATTTATACTATCTATAAATCTAATGGATCATCTATTGTCTAAATTCAATTATTGATAGCCCAATAAAAATTTATGGTAGACCCAAAATTTAAATGATAAAATTAGAGATTAAATGTAATATGACTTTTTAGGAATATGTCTATTAGGTCCATTTTTTTAAAAAAAAATCACACATGAATCAAGGTTGTGACTTCTATTTTAATATATAAGATGTTATGTTGATGACAAAAAAAATATTTGCTGTAATCATGTAATTATGCTTATGAAATTTTATATTTTGAAATATTATAGAACTTAATTTTTTGTAATAAAAGTTATGATGTTCTGCCTAAAAATTAAAGTATGTAATAAAATCCATGAAATTATGTTAATTTGAGTATAATTACTCAAGTTTAAAACTTAAAGATAAAAAATAAATTAAATTATTAAATATATTTATTATTTGGTATAACGATTTATTTATTTAAATAAAAACTGAATTAATATTAATGTATAATAATTATGAAATTATATAACTATTAAAATATATAATTTGATGTAAAATAATATATATATATATATATATATATATGTTTAAAATAAAAAAAATATTTCAATGTTTCACTGAAAGAAGTCTTAGAAAATTTATAGGAATATATTTTATTTATTTTATTTTGGAAAGTCTAAAATGTTTTTGATTTTTTATGAAAAAGTTTGAACATAACAAAATTATGTTTAATGCAATATTAAATTTGCACTACGGCAAATATAGTATCGAAGTTATTTTCAAACTAGTAATTTTGTTTTATTTGTATATACTAGCATTATAAACAAAGTAATCTTATAGGACGTTTTGTGTAATAACACTGGTGTATTGAGAAATGAAAAGATTAGCTCACTAAGAGGACAGTACTCAATTATTTATTTATTCACTACCCATAAAAACGATCGAAACTTCTTGTCCAAGGAAGTTGCAGTACTCAATTATCCTTGCGGACATGTTCCCAATCCGAGATCGGGCTCACGTAGCCTTCGCCTGATGCAGATGGTTCTTCAGTACTGGCACACGTCTCTTTCACAGAATTTCCACCTATTATCATCATCGACTCCCAAAGATGGTCACAAATTTGTGTCTTGTTTCTGGGCTGGTCCTTGTCAGAATCTGAATCTGTGTCCAAGCGGTTGAGAGGTTCCTCAACTTGCTCAGCTTCCCGGCGTTTAAGCATCTTGAACCTATCCATGACATCACTCATTTGGCTGCTCCTGCCAATATTAGCCACCTCAGAAGCTTCTGGATTCTCCTCCTGATCACCAATTCTTGCCTCTGAGCAGTTCTGAGACATGAGTTTGCGCTTTGTTTCTTGCTGCTTCAGAATCTGAAACCTGTCTATAACATCACTATGTTTTTCCTCTGTGGTGAATCCAGGGGATTCCTGCTGTATTGCGTCCCGTATCTTTCCAGAGATTGCAGTATCAGGCTTGAAGTTTTCATGATGTTCCTGTTCTAAACCACCCATAAAGCTTCTGGACATAACTGATAGTACTGAAGAAACGGAATCAGAGTTGAATCTAAAGCTTTGTGGTGCATGACTCATTGTTACTATATCGTTCCCGCTATTGCTTCCGTGTTTGATAATGGAAACTGGTTTCTGGGGGTTAAGAAAAGGTTCTTGCATAAAGGTTGATGCACCTGCAGAGATCTCTGACAAAAGCAAAAGATGAACTGTTAAAATAAAAACACATGTTTAACAAACACTTTTGAAGGTTATTCGCAAGATGATGTGAAGGGTAAAGCATTTCTTATACTATATTTATATCTAAAAGCGTAACTTGACTATTCATAAACTTGCTAAACCAATATTGGCTGATAGACCTTCTTAGACAAAGACGCAAACAGCATCCTAATCTCATCTACCAGCATTTTTTTAGTGTTTACACTGCATCCTATGGATTTCTTTTATAAGAAACTAAGCATAGCAGTTGTATCTATGACAGGAGGATAGTGGACAAAATGGTCTTGCAATGCGGCTCTAGTCAATAATACGATCAGAGAAAAAAAATGGTTGGTTTAATAGTTACGAACCTCTATTCTGCAATTTGAGATTATCAATCTCACTCTTGATGCGACTGTACCGAGCCATGCAAGCTGAGGAACATAAGGCAGCTTCAGTTTCAAGCCAGAGGCTCTTGTACAAGAGAGTTTGTGGGTGGTTTTCTTCACCATCAGGAAAGTTGGAAGCAAGTATGTTCTTAATACTCTGCAAAGTTAAGATTCCGTAAATAAGAAGAGTTCACAAATATTTCAAATATGTAAGTAATACCTGGGTCATCTCATTCTCATACTTATCCTTATCCACCGGCTCTTTCAAACCAAATCTATCCAATGGCTTGACACTAAACCCTTCACAGTCTTTAGCAACTACATTTGAGGCCTGAAAAGGGTATCGTTAAGCAAATAACAAGTAACAACAAAGAAGAACAAACAATGTGTATGTTCTATCAAAAACTAAAAAGGTCCACAAATCAAGATTTTTTCCTACGCTCATGTGAAAAATCCAGTCATCACAAGTGGTGACCATAGGAAAAAAAAAATAACCAGCTCAGAGCATGAAAAAAGTAGTTTTTAACTTCTACCTGCGATGTAATTCACAAATTTTAGGGTCGAGCTGTACCACATACCATATTAAGGTCAATCACGTTTGGACAAGAAACATGCATAGCTTGAGTTGGATTTGATGCTTCCCCTGTTATTGTCTTGTTACCGGTGCTTTTCTTTAAGCACTTGGTGAGATTCTCAACTACTTTATCAAGGTTCTCAAGTTGTTCCGGCTTCAGCCAGCTCCCATTGTTGAAGCATTCATAAACAAGCACCTCTGACAGATTATGCATGGCATTAACCACAGAAGAGACTCTTGGACAAGAAGCAGGAGACAGGAACCCTTCTTGATCACATAAATGCCTTTCGGGCAATTGGCCAGTTGAGACATCATCAGCATTCGATTTACTACTCCCTTTGATACCCTTATCAGTCAACGACGTGGTCTTGTTATCTCCATTCCTCATATCATAAATTTGTTTTTCAGTGGCTTGAACATGGGAAGGGGCTTTACAGTTGACAGCTGATTGGGCAGCAGTTCCGTTATCTGCTTTCATTGCAACACATGACTCACTTCCTACAGAAAACATAATAGTAGGAGCTGAAGGTCCCTCAGAAGAAGATACCATGAAGTGGTTCCAGGATCTATGCTCATCACAATTTAAATCGTCAATAGCATTCTCCAAGGAGGTTTCAGAAACACCATTCTCACTGTCAGCAAGGAAAGTTTTCGGCGTCTGATAAAGGGAGGAGACGCCACTACCTTGTCGTTTCTCCGAGGACTTGCTATCAAATTGTAGCGGGTGGGAAGCTCGAGGACTTCTTAAACCTGCTGAGCCAACTGTCTCATTGCCAAGATCTGGGTTCTCGGACAAAGGCAAGCTGGATTGAATATTATCAGGCGCATGACTACAGACAACATCAGTGCATGATCTCCCATCCCCTAAACGAACCCCAGTCTGACTTCCATCAAAGAGAGCTTGTGGTAAAACCACAGGAGGACCAGGATGGTATTTTCCGCCAGAAGACAGGATAGGGTAATAGAATGGTTCCTGAGAGTTTCTGATTAGCATGTCTGATTTATAAGGAATGCGGTCAAAGCGTTGAGTCTCTAATAAATAATCAGATGATGAAGGGTGGTGTAATCCACTCGGTGGTATCATGTATGTATACGAATCTTCACCCCTGGGACCGTAACTTCCTCCTAACATAAACCCATTTCAGTATATCATAAGCTAGCTAGCTAACATGTACTGGATACGAATGCATGAAAAGCCCATCTCGGCACTGTTAAACAGTGGGATTATAATATTTACCGTTGTTAACATAAAACGATGAAGAAGGCATATGAGTTAGAGAAGGGTTACTCGACCGATCAGATGGCGATCGGTGGTAAGAGCCATGAGAAATCGTGGGATCAAACCCTCCTCCTTGGGTTAAATTAGACGGATAGGTTGCAGGAAACGGAGAAGCAGACGGAGACGAAAGCCAGAACGGGTACGGTGCTCCGGAGAAACTGCCGTAGCCAAAACCATCTGCCATCGTTTAGTTTTTCTTCCCCAAAAAGTGGAAGAGACCGTTGAAGAACAACAAGTGTCTGTGCAGTTAACTTTAAGTACTGCGAATATATAAAAGTTAAATCAGTATTAGAAGCTTCTTTGTGGGCCGTTTAGTGGCCTAAAGCCTTATAAGGAAACCTTGTAAATTGTAATTATTTAAACAATTTAATTAATTATTACCGTCAAAAAGAAGTGACCAATTAATTATGACAACACATTATTTAAAAATACAGGAAATACCAGTACTATTTTTTTTTTTTGAAACACTTACCAATACTATTAAAATTAAAAATTTACGTGATGATTGTTTGTTTGGTTTCTAGATTTTTTTATTTTGGTTTCTGTTTTTTTAGTTTTTGGGTTTTGGATTTAAGATTTAGAATTTGGTTTTTGATTGTGCGGTCGATTTTAGTCTTTTTTTAAAAGAAATATTGATGATTTTAGATTTTGGTTTTTAGTTTTCGGGTTTTGCTTTAAAAATAATAAAACAAAAAATATTTTAATAGTGAAATATGTATTCTGGAGATAATAAAATATAAAATAGTATTACCAAAAACATATAAGCTTATTTAAAAATTAAAAAAAAAAACAGGAAACACAAAATAATAGAATCTATGCTTAAACATAAACTTAAAAATTTAATTTTATGTTTAAACATAAATTTGTATATATATATATATACTTTGTTTTATAAAACTGTACATATTATATATATTGAAATCCCTACATGTAAAACCTTAAGTAGACATAATTTTTCAATAAACTTTTACCATAACTATAATCTATATATATTCATTAATGGTTAACTACAAAAATTTAACTCTATGTGTTGAATTTAACCATATATGCAATAATTTTATGTAAAAAATTAGAATTAAATAATTGTTGATAAATAATATTTACAAATTTAAATTAAAAATTTAACGGAAATTAACAAATATTTCTAAAACTGTGGCAAAGGTCTACACATATGGTCTAGTACATAATAATATTTTTGAATAAACTAAAATTTAATTCTATTTTAAAAACAATGGCAAAAAAATAATATTTATCAAAATATTTTAGAGAAATACCTTATGATAGCACTAAAAAAATTTATGTCACAAATATAGACTCTAAGGATCAAAATGACCAAACTGTTTTATTAAAGAGGTAAATATACATTTATATCCCTAGAATTAACTAATTCAAACCTTAGGGTTTAAAAAAATTCGAAAAAAAAATTTAAAAAAAAATTTATAAAAAAGTTCGAATTTGAAAACACAATCTAAACTATAAAAAACTATTTTTTTAATATATATATATCTAGAGTATTAGGGTTCTTTTACCTATTAAATAAAATAGTTTGGTCATTTTTCTCCTTGTGATCTATTTTTGTGATCAAAACTTGAAAATAATCTATTTAGGAGAATTGCCCAATATTTTATATAAAAATTAATAGAAATTCTTTTATAAAACAAAAGTACTTAATAAAGTCTAACAAAACTATTATAATTTTAATTAACAACTTTAATTAATTTTCTATAAAATCTATGATAGAAAATATTGATTAAAACACTAATAAATTAACTTACCTTAATAAAACTTTAATTGTTTCAGTAAGTAGTGAAGATATTTTTGAATTGCTTAGAATGGTAAATTTTGTTTGTGTGCTTTGTAGAATGGTAAAGTATAGGTCTTATATGCTACATAATTTATCTAAATTTAATAATATTTAAAAATTAATAATAATTTTTCGTTTATGCTCATGAGAAACAAAAAAAGGAGATTTTGGTTTTCAGATAGAAAATGGTAAAAGGAATCAAAAACTAGTTTCCCTAAAGAATAGGAAAACTACTTCACCAAAATCATGACTGTGTAGAAAATGAATTTTAAAAAAGGAAAAACCAAAAACTACTTTAAAACTCCAAACAATCAACGTCTTAGTCAATTAACCAAGTAGTGGTAGCCTAGTGGCAACCCGATTTAAAAAATTAATATGTACAATCAATCCGATTTAAACAATCAAATTTCTATGTTATATATTATTTTTCTATTTTTCATAAATTTAAAATATATATGAATTTAATTTTTTTTAATAATCTAAATATTTTATTCTAATTGGAACTGAACACGTAAAGATCTGAACCATACCCAAACTAAAATTATAAATACCTGAATGTAGCATAAATCTTTAATCGCGAAGACTCTAAAACTGAACAGACCTGTGAACATAACCCAAACGCCTACTCCTAATTTTTAACTTGAAAACTAAGAACCAAAAGACTATTTCACAACTAACAATATATATTGTAAAGAGTATACTTATATAGAAAAAATAAGTATAAAAACAAAAAAAAATAATTTTTGATATATTTTCATAAAGATAAAATTTATGTAAATCAATTTTTTAATAAACTAAATTATTAATATAGATTCGCGCGTAGCGCGAATGAATAATCTAGATTTTACTTTTGATGTTAATTCTGTATGAGATTGCGAGTTTATGGGATTGGGAAAAACAACCAAGGAATTAGAGATCCCATAGAAACTTTCATATGTGGTAACTTTGTCGGTTTGGGCTATAATGATTCGCTTGTAAGTTCCTTGAAAGAGAAAGACCAAAAAGAAGAAGGGGACAAGAAAGAAGATGGTGTGGAAGAACAAGTTAATCGATAAAGCCTATTTCTTTGATTTCTTGATTTTGAAGTAGATGCTGATGTTCAGGCAGAGGTTGCAGCATATGAGAAAACAAAAGGAAAATCAGTGTCACCAACATCTAAAACCACTAAAGTGGTGAGTGTATCTAGAATTTAATGAAAGTGATTATATGTTTCCGTCAAAAATATATGTGTATTGAATACACGCTATAGTACAAACAAACATGTTTTCAAAAAAAAAAATCAAAATCATGATATATTGAAAGAAAAATTAATTAGAAAAATTAATTAGAAAAATAGAAAAATGATAGAAAAAATAATACAAGTTCATGAAAATATGTAGCAATGTAGAAAAAATATGATCAAATTTATGAGTTGACATAGTTAACAGTTTAGAAAATAATTTAGAATACTGGTAAATATCAGAACCGTTATGGTAAAAATATTAACAGTTTAGAAAATATCATTTTATAAGTTTATCTTAATAAAATAGCATTCATCTCTTTTTGTGCAGAAAGTAGCATTTTATCTATTTCCCATTTTTCTTTTTTTTCTTAAAAAAAAAAAAGAATAGATTTTCAGTTGAATATTTTTTTTTTCTTACTTAAACCACCAGTTGGTGAATATTTTTTTTTCTTACTTAAACCTACAGTTATCTATGAAGCTGAAAAGAGCATATTGTTTAACCAAACCCGAAGCCAATTTCGGTCCACAACATAAAATCAGTAAAATACATAACCACAAGCAAAGCCAGTTTAGATGGTAAACGGCAAGCAGTTTGTTTCTGCCATCACATAGAGAGACAGTTTTCACAAGAGCACAAAACAAAGCACATCCAATACTAGCTATTTAACAAACATTGAAGTGTATCTGTTTTCTGCAGATACATGGCAGAGTGGCCTTACGGCTCCGAACGTTAACTTTTTAGAGACGTTGAGAAAGATACTTAGCCAAAGCATCAACAGGTTTGGCCGAGTCCATTTTCATTCCCATTTCCCCTGACCGGACTTTAATTCTCGCAAGATAATCAGCTGCGATCCAAGCAAAGCTCAGCATCACCGCATGACCAGACGACTCACCAGGTTCTTGCAGCTCTGTAGACTTCTTCACCCACTCGGGATGGTAAGTGACATGATACCAAGCTGAAGCTTTTTTCTCATACATGACGTTCTTTTCTTCTTCGCTGAGACTCTCGTGCTCCGGTTTTGTTTCCTCGAATACTTTCCTCAGCTCTTTCTTCAGGGAGTTATAAGAATGCTTCAGTCTTTCTTTCAGCTCGCCTTGTTTGCTACTTGTGTATTTAGGCATGGACCAGATGTGACCCGTCACAATCTCTTCCTCTTTTTGCACCTTGTATTGCCCGAGAAGACCAATTAGCTGCCCGTCATAGCTACATTTGTGACCCCATGCCTCAGGGACAAAATCTTCAAATCCTGGTACTTCGAGATCAGTGTCATAAGGGATGTCACTCGGGTCTGAGTTTTCTTCTGAGGAAGCTTCTGCATCTTCGTCGTAAACCTCTTTTACACGTCTGTAAAGCCGACCCAAGATCTTCTCCGACCTGTAAGTCTGGTACTCTTCTTTTCCCATGAAATCAGGGTAGAGTTTCGGTTTCAGGTGGAAAGGCATTGTCACCAGCTTCCCTGTCTTTGGGAAATCGACTGCTGTTGCAGCTAGTTCCGCCAGTAGCAAACATTCTTCGTCCCTGGCTCCATACTCACTCCTATCAGCATGAACGACGTGTGCATGGCATATTGTACCCAGATTCTCATTCGCCATGTTTTTGACAAAGAACTCTATTATGTCCTGTAACAAAACCGACCAGTTACCAAAGTCCTTGTCGTAGAAAAGAAAGTAAAACAAAGAAATCATTACTAGATTAGCAGACGCTAGCATCATGAGACTACTGCACTTTTGATAATAACTAAGAAAATCAGAATCAACGATTCAAAGTTTTCTAATATTTCATTCATCTGAGTTCCTGCAGCAGGATGAACTCAGTATGCAAGCATAAATAATCACTACAAGCATCCAAAAACAAATCATCTATCCATCTTAAGCGTCATAATCTCAGCTAACCGGAAAAAAAAGAGTAGTGGGTAAGTAGATATTGACCTGGTGGTTGACAGGACGGCCCTTACTCGATTCTTCAGCTGCAGTATATTGCATCGCGGGAAAGCTTGTTCTGCTGGGAGGGATGAGTCTCTGATCCCAAGCCACAAAGTACAGGTCGCCATCAAGGTCACTGCCAGAAGCTTCGTTTGTATGTGGCCTCTCGCCTTTCTGAGGAAAAAGTAGGCAGTCATACATGTGATGCAGCTCGGGTACATCAACAGCTTCTAGAATCCTTATATCCCCTGGGTGAAGACAAGGATTCTTAGCAATGGCTACATAACCTTTCACTACTTGCAGATCTGTCTTCGTCTCCTTAAAACGAGACCCATGTTTGGAGAAACAATTTTCTATAGACGGTTTCGAGACTTGGATAAAGCATTGGCCCTGTTCAAGTACCCCTGCTTCGTCTAAGCAACCCATTAGCCACCTTCCTGACGTAACAAAAATACGAGATTTTTCTCTGAGACCCCAGAGCTGTGCAATCCTGACTGAAGACAGCATTCCCCGTAGATGTGGCTCAGTTTTTGGTTTGAAACCTGCACTTAGCATGATAGCTGCAGTGTTTCCCTGTTCAGCACATGATGCTGTAAGAACTTCAAATGCGACATCTGTGTCATCAAGGATGCGGTTCAGTTTACAGAGCATAGTTTCCTGCATATCCCAGAATATTTCGTCTGGAACACCAAGCACAGATAAGAGGGTAATTATCTGCCGGTTTAAGAACCCAGGTTGAAACCTGGTCCATGAACAGATCTCCAGGATTGTATGCTTAGAGTGGAACTTATCCATACTGTGTCGAAGGGCTAACCGGATTCCATCATCTTTTGATGGCCAACGAGCAACAACTCCTTTGAAACCGGCGTAACGTATCTGGTAAGCACAAGGGCTGCAGTGCGAATCCAACTTAAGTTTCTCCATTATTTCTAACGCGAGATCAGGTGTGATTGTACCAATTCCATCAGAGAAAGTATACCCATTTCTCTCTATTTCTGGAAGCTCGGTGTCAACCTCGTGAGGCATGACATCCACAGTGGCGTATGTGGAGGAGAAGCACAGGCCCATCCTAGCAGCGCATTTTGCCACATTCTTGTCTTTGAACTTCCCCATCCATGTCTTTATATCCGACACTCTTGTTTTCCCGTCTTCAGCGAAAAACCATGCAGAGCGGTCTCTGAGCTGATTGGCCGAGAATGCTAGAAAACTGTATCTTCTACCACATAGTTTAAACCCATCGGTTAATATGGTCTTCACTCTTTTGAAAACGTGGGTCTTCTGAGAGAAAGAGCTTGATGTAAGGTCCTTCACAATCGGAGCAACAAAGTAAGAAAGAACATTTGAGTTCATGGTCTGCATGCTTTCGTCCATGAAAGTTACGCGCAAAAATCTATCAGACAATGCTTTGTATTTCCTGAGTACCCTGTTGGAGAGCTCAACTTCTGGGGGTAGGCAATACGCTCTGGTTGGAGTGATCGCTAGCCTTCTGATCTCAGAGATATCATCCAACTGTACGTGACTCCCTAAAAGCTTTGGATTTTTCTGAATCCATTCCTGAACAAGCTTCAGCCTCTTGTACGCATCAAAAACAGGTCGTTTATAGGTACAGAGATGCTTGAGAGAAGCAATGTTGACATCCTTGGGTTGGTTTCTAAGAAGATCAAAGAAGCGCTCAGTCAAGTGAAACTGGTTAAAAACCCCTCTGTGCAGCACCGCATTTACCAGGAACATGATCTCAAAGGAGATTCCTTCCCTGTGGTGAATGCAGAAGAAATGATCTGTAATAGGCTCCCCAAAACAGGGCTCATCACGAATCCTGGGAGGCCACCTCACACGTTCCTCTTGCACTCTCCGCGCCCTTAGATAGTCCAATGCTGTATTCATTTTCTTCTCATACCGAGGAGAGATGAGCACTCGATATGAAAGGCACCGCCCAATGGCCCCAGCTTGGGTAAAATCAGTGGTACGGATCCAAGGGTCATCATCATCCAAGAGATCGACAGGGACAGTTTCATATATATCATCATCAGCAGTTCTGTACCAGACACGGGGTGATGAAGCCAGCTGCAAGAGTAGCACATAGCCATCCAGAGTTCTATACTGCCTTACTGTTCGTATGTCTCTCACCAATAACTCCAACTTATAATCACAGTTGATCACAGCATACATCATTGTGTCCTTCAACGAGAAGGCAGTGCTCTTTGTGAAGCAAAATCTGCAGGTGTTGTCAAAAGGGTCTACGAGGAAATCAACCCCTTCAGCTCTCCAAGAAACAAGAAACTCATCCCGGGCAATCAAGGTCCCAATCTCAATCGAAACACCAGTCAGCTTATAAGGTGTTGTCGTTCTTCTTCTCTGGTTAAGTGTGTACGGGTTCTTAGGCCCCAAGCTGACTTTCAAAGGCTGGCCGTCGAGGATGAGCTTGGACTGCCCCGCAGCATCCATTGCACGACCTGCTGACTCAGGGACCGCGAAATGGACAAACGCATGAGGCTCCACTCTCTTGTAACCATCAAATGTGGGGATGTTTGAAGTGTCAGTGATCTCGAAATCAGGATAAGAACCAGGAGGAGTCCAAGAAGTTTTTAATCTGCATCGCCAAACGAGTCCTACTTCTTCTTCAAGGTAATCTGTAAGCTCTTTTGCAGTAGTTGACTCCCCAAACCCACCAATGCTTACTTGTGTCACAACCGAGTTCTTCATGTTTCCCTCTGACCCCATTCTCCTAAGATACAAAAAAAGAACAAATGTTCTGAGTCACAGTAATCAGATCACCAAAAATACACAATAGTTAAAAAAGAAAAAAAAAACACCAAGAAAATAAGCAGATGCAATGAAAAAGACATTAGAATCATCATCATGCATAGACAACCAAACAGGTGAGATCAACAAAGGAAAGTGACGCCATAAGCACCTTTGATTGTTTATGGTAATGAGGAATTAATAATGCTCTGAGTCACTGAAAGATACATCTCAGATTCTTCTTAATAAGTAGCATTTAACATCATCATCAACCAATGATCAGAGACAAATAACGTACAAAGAGAAGAAACATCAAATTAAGAGACGATACTGATGGTTTAATTATGCAGATAATTAAAACCCTAACGACCGTACAAAATTATACAAAGAGAACCTGGAGACTTACAAAGTGATATCTTCGATCCCAAGGTTGGCAGTGAGATCGGAAGAGACATGGAAGCAATGCGGAGAAGAAAAGGACAGTGAGCGATTAGTATACTAGGACACTGGAACCGCCATAGCCAAAAGTTAAAACCATCAACCATCGTCTTCTACCAGTCAACGGAAGAGACAGTGTTGTGTTAATCGTATGAGTAGACGTTTCTTTATGGGCTTTTAAATATGGGCCTTTTTATTCTCTTCCAAGCCTTTTTATTCTTTTCAATTGTATAAGCGGCGTTATTGGTTTAATGATTCGTAAATTGATCTATATCAAGTGTTATTCAATCGTACATATTTACTAATAAATTTGATTTTATAATAGATTTGAATAGATTTGTTTGAATTTTTTTTTGTTAAATATACAATGATTCAACTCCGAGGAAAAACTTCCGGATTTGTAAATACTAATCCGAAAAAGTTTAAAAATCTGTATATTTTACTTGAATTTATAAATACTACGTGGATTTAGAAATATTATAAAACAGTTCCAATTTTTTTTATCCCAAATAACCGAGAAAGAGACCAGTCAAATGCTCCAATACTATTAACTGAAAAAAAAAATTCTGTGATATTTTTCCCTTTTTTATTAATTTAATAAAACTTTATTTAAATGAAGAAAATTTGTAAAATACCACGAAACCAAGGAAAATTTGTATAACTACGATCCTACCAAGGGTTATTTTATTTGCGGACCATCCAGATCCGACCCATAAAATTAAGATCTTCTTCTCTATAACTTCCCAAAACCGTCTAAGTCATTGCGGTTTCACTCTCTCTCACTCATTCTTCAATCGACATTTATCTCTCTTTTTAATCATCACATTCCCATTCTTGAGGGATTTGAAATTGGAATCCTAGTAGAATCAAAACTCTAGTCATGCATCAATATAGGAGGCTTCGTACGAAGAATCTTTCGGTCCCGTTGAATCAAAGTGATCTGAACGAGAAGGAAAGAGGAGAAGGTGAACCCGGAGAAGGTCGAGTCATAGAGGAGTAGAAACGGCCATGGTCCCAAGCACCGTCGTCAAAACATCTGAAGGCGGTGAAACGACCTTGTAAATCCTAGCACGATCGACAAATCTAACGACCCGGAAACCTACAGAGCACATGCAAGACTTTATTTGAATAGTATAAGCACTGATTCAGTGCCACAACATGAAACGGGCGCGAATGAAGAGATACGTAACTCGTAAGGATTTATTAGAACTCCAAGAACTTGGTGAAACTTTATTTGAATAGTATAACTGTAACGGCCCGGTTCCTAGCCCAAAAATTTTCTTAAGGAGAGCCCGTTAAGACTGCAGCCCATTAGGGTAAATGACCTAGGGTTCCCTCCTTTTCCTATAAATAAAGCTGCCTCCTCTCATTTTTCTCTCATTCTGAAACTAGAGCGAAGCTCTGCAGAGATTTAGAGAGACTAGAAAACCCTAGCCGTCAAGCTTCCCTTTTCCTCTTCTCTCTTCTTCTCTCACGCCTCCTCTCTCTCCCTCTCCCTCTCCTTTCTCTTTCCGTTGGTTCTCTTCCTCTCTCCTCGCCGTGAGTCCCCCGAGAGCAAGCCGAGCCGCCGGTGGTGGTGGTGGTGGTCGTCCAAGTGGTGATGGGGTGATCGTCCGAGTGTGGTGATGGTGGTGGATGTGTGGTGTTGTGGTGGTGACCAGATCTCGTCTCTCTTGTTTACTTGTTCCAGATCTGTTCAGATCTCATCCCCTTTGTCTCCTGTTCCAGATCCAGATCCAGATCTAGGCTAAGGTGGAGTGTTTCGAACCCAACCTTCTTTCATGGTTCTGTATACTCCTATATGTTGGAGTTAGGTTTGCTTAGACCCTGTTTGGGAGTTAGGTTGATAGTACATGGTATTGCTAGGATGATAGATGAATGGATCATGATGCATAAGAACCCTCATACTGATAAATGGGACTTGATGAACTGAATTGAATTGTTGTGGTAATGGTTGATTGGTAGTTGATACTTGTATGTTTGGTTGTGATGTCCCATGTGTTGTTGTGATTGAAGTTAGGATGCTAGAGAGAAATAAATGCTAGGATGATAGGTGAGCAGTGATTATAAAAGTTATTGAAGTAGAACTTGAATGCGATGTGTATTGTGTGTGACACCGATAACGGGTGGCGTCTAGTGATTGAGTCCAAGTACAAGTATGAATGAAAAGGGGAGTAATTGGGAATGAGAAGGGTTAAGTGGAAACGATAAGGAAGTGAAAGGATAAGTAAAAGTATGAAAGAATGATGTTAAGGTTAAGCATGGGTGGGAAAGCATATAGAGAGTCTAAGGAAAGTAGGTGGGGTAAGTAGTCCACGCTAGGTATCCATAGGAGATGTGGCGAATCCACATGAATATGGAAGCACCCATAGGAGATGTGGCCAATCCACATGAATATGGGGTAGAAGCCTAGTGGGGGGCTACCCACTGAGGAAAAGTATGTGTGGCAGCAGTTCACGCTAGGTATCCATAGGAGATGTGGCGAATCCACATGAATATGGAAGCACCCATAGGAGATGTGGCGAATCCACATGAATATGGGGTAGAAGCCTAGTTGGGACTACCCACTGATGAAAAGAACGTGTGCCAACCGCGAGAGGCGGGATATAAAAACGTGCATCATGGTCGGGTAACGGGGAGTTAAAGGTGTCATAGGATCGAGTTGGACTGGTAAGATGAGTCGGTTAAGTCTAGGGTTTGACCTGTGTGGCAATGAGTGAGATCATTGTATTGATTGATCACTAGGTTGTTAGAAATGAATGGAAGTTAATGTGGAAATTACAGATGACGATAGGAAATGATAAAATGCATTAACTGATTGTAGTGGCTAGTCGGTCCTAGTTCCCGCATAGAGTAGTATAGAGTGTCATGCGGGCAGGCTGGTCTAGAGCCACTTCACTGAGTAACTTGTTGCTCACCCCTCCATTTCCATTTTTTCCTGTGCGCAGGACTGTAAGTAGAAGTATATGGATGTGGGTGTGACGGTATTTCAAAGAAGGTTATGCGCTCGTCTCTCGGGACCAGTAACGGGATACGTAGGGTTGTCTAAATGAGTAGACACGTGTCCATAACGCCCCTTCGATAACCCCGGTCGGACGCCGGGGGATCGGGCTGTTACAATTGGTATCAGAGCGGGTTAAGATCCCTTAGTTCTGTCCTAAGGGATCAGCATTTCCGACGTTTTCGAAAAAAAAAAAAAAAAAAAAAAAAAAAAAAAAAAAACTTGTTTTCATTAAAAGAAAAGAGTTTGTAAAAGTTTTGTTTCTTCTAACACTCCTGGAAATGATTTCAAAACCACCCATTATATCTATACGTTATTATGATTTTGATCGGATCCATTGTATTTGCAAAATTTCTTTTTGAGCTTAATTCATTCATTGGTTTTTAAAAGATCCCCGAGCAAAGTTGTTCTCGCCTTGTGTGCCTCCCTTGTATGATGTGTGATTGTGTGAGTTCCTTTTGTTATCGGATGTTAAGTTTGGAAGTCTAGGGCTTGGAATTCGGGGACGAATTCCGATTAACAGGGGAGAATTGTAACGGCCCGGTTCCTAGCCCAAAAATTTTCTTAAGGAGAGCCCGTTAAGACTGCAGCCCATTAGGGTAAATGACCTAGGGTTCCCTCCTTTTCCTATAAATAAAGCTGCCTCCTCTCATTTTTCTCTCATTCTGAAACTAGAGCGAAGCTCTGCAGAGATTTAGAGAGACTAGAAAACCCTAGCCGTCAAGCTTCCCTTTTCCTCTTCTCTCTTCTTCTCTCACGCCTCCTCTCTCTCCCTCTCCCTCTCCTTTCTCTTTCCGTTGGTTCTCTTCCTCTCTCCTCGCCGTGAGTCCCCCGAGAGCAAGCCGAGCCGCCGGTGGTGGTGGTGGTGGTCGTCCAAGTGGTGATGGGGTGATCGTCCGAGTGTGGTGATGGTGGTGGATGTGTGGTGTTGTGGTGGTGACCAGATCTCGTCTCTCTTGTTTACTTGTTCCAGATCTGTTCAGATCTCATCCCCTTTGTCTCCTGTTCCAGATCCAGATCCAGATCTAGGCTAAGGTGGAGTGTTTCGAACCCAACCTTCTTTCATGGTTCTGTATACTCCTATATGTTGGAGTTAGGTTTGCTTAGACCCTGTTTGGGAGTTAGGTTGATAGTACATGGTATTGCTAGGATGATAGATGAATGGATCATGATGCATAAGAACCCTCATACTGATAAATGGGACTTGATGAACTGAATTGAATTGTTGTGGTAATGGTTGATTGGTAGTTGATACTTGTATGTTTGGTTGTGATGTCCCATGTGTTGTTGTGATTGAAGTTAGGATGCTAGAGAGAAATAAATGCTAGGATGATAGGTGAGCAGTGATTATAAAAGTTATTGAAGTAGAACTTGAATGCGATGTGTATTGTGTGTGACACCGATAACGGGTGGCGTCTAGTGATTGAGTCCAAGTACAAGTATGAATGAAAAGGGGAGTAATTGGGAATGAGAAGGGTTAAGTGGAAACGATAAGGAAGTGAAAGGATAAGTAAAAGTATGAAAGAATGATGTTAAGGTTAAGCATGGGTGGGAAAGCATATAGAGAGTCTAAGGAAAGTAGGTGGGGTAAGTAGTCCACGCTAGGTATCCATAGGAGATGTGGCGAATCCACATGAATATGGAAGCACCCATAGGAGATGTGGCCAATCCACATGAATATGGGGTAGAAGCCTAGTGGGGGGCTACCCACTGAGGAAAAGTATGTGTGGCAGCAGTTCACGCTAGGTATCCATAGGAGATGTGGCGAATCCACATGAATATGGAAGCACCCATAGGAGATGTGGCGAATCCACATGAATATGGGGTAGAAGCCTAGTTGGGACTACCCACTGATGAAAAGAACGTGTGCCAACCGCGAGAGGCGGGATATAAAAACGTGCATCATGGTCGGGTAACGGGGAGTTAAAGGTGTCATAGGATCGAGTTGGACTGGTAAGATGAGTCGGTTAAGTCTAGGGTTTGACCTGTGTGGCAATGAGTGAGATCATTGTATTGATTGATCACTAGGTTGTTAGAAATGAATGGAAGTTAATGTGGAAATTACAGATGACGATAGGAAATGATAAAATGCATTAACTGATTGTAGTGGCTAGTCGGTCCTAGTTCCCGCATAGAGTAGTATAGAGTGTCATGCGGGCAGGCTGGTCTAGAGCCACTTCACTGAGTAACTTGTTGCTCACCCCTCCATTTCCATTTTTTCCTGTGCGCAGGACTGTAAGTAGAAGTATATGGATGTGGGTGTGACGGTATTTCAAAGAAGGTTATGCGCTCGTCTCTCGGGACCAGTAACGGGATACGTAGGGTTGTCTAAATGAGTAGACACGTGTCCATAACGCCCCTTCGATAACCCCGGTCGGACGCCGGGGGATCGGGCTGTTACAATAACTTTAAAGAACTTAGTGAAACTGTAACTGATTAAGATTGTATAACTGTGTAAAACTAAGTAAAACTTCAACTGTTTTGATTGTCTAACTTTGTGAAACTAAGTAAAACTTCAACAGTATTGATTGTCTAACTCTGTGAAACTAAGTATTTCTTTAACTTTATGATTGTATAACTTTGTGAACACAACAATGATAGAGAACATGATATCAATAGCAAATAATATAAGAGGGTTCAGGGGTTCTTCTCCAAAAATGTGTAGATAAATCTTTCTCTCTTGCAAGATTGCCAAAATCGCTAGTCTCTCTCTAAATTCTGTTTAAGAACTAACATAGTCCGATAAAAAAATAAGAACTGATATATTTCGGTATGTGGCGGCTCTAGGAGAAAAGTGGAGATTTCTAGGTAAAATACATAAATAATTAGATTTTTTTTTTAAAGTATGGGTCTCAAGAGCGCTCTCCATTATTAATAACTATAAGACCTGCGCAATGAAATATTTTTTTTAAAAAGTTATGTTTTTATATTTAAAATCTGATTATTTCTAAATACATGTGTTCTTGTGGTCAAAATATATTTGGTATTTATGTTTTTCTCAATATAGAATAATTAGTTAACTATAAATATTTGGTACACATAGAAAAAGAATAAAAGCCCAAATCAAACAATCTAAATGTGATATTATTGATACTCCTATAATCATATATTAAGAGTTGTGAAGAAATTTAATGGTATTTCTAAGGAAAAACTCAACAGTATATATATATATATATATATATATATAGTAGGCATATGTAGGTTTTTGGATTGTTTGGAAAGTTAAAAATAATTAGCATTAATTACCTAGAAACCGTATTTTAGCATGATACTTTGAACCAATATTTATGTAAATTTTCAATGACTAACACAAACATATTTGGCAAGTTTTTTTCAATGGTCTAAATTATAGACTTGGTGACATAGAATATTATTATCTTGAATTAAACTTACCATTTAAAACATCTTCAAAATTTTGTATCAAGCTTAAAAATTCGGTGGAAATATTGACTTGGTGGAAAAGTTTCTTATTTATTTAAACAGCCATGTATAAAAAAAAATTAAACTTACCAAAAGAGTTTGATTCTAAAATTGTGTATCACGAAAATTTGGTTCAAATTTTAGAATTTTTATTGTCTTCTAATTATAATAATACCGACAGTTTACGATTTCCTTCGGCTCAATTGAAATTGAAAAGAACATTTAAGCGACTTCAATTATAGATAATCTGAAATAAATAGTTGTTTTCTAATTATATAGCTTACAAAACTTGAGTATAGATTAGAAATTTATTCTTGATAGTATAGTATAATAGACTATGTCTTCTGAGTATTGAGTATAGATTGTGTCTCTTCCAAGCATATAATTGTGTGCAGCAACACAGAATAACAATTACACAAATGATATAGAGATTCTCACATCAACAAAGTTTTGGACCTACTAACAATGAACATTTGAAATTCAATTTTGGTTACTGCTCGTTTGTGAATTATTGCTTTGTTTGTTATGAAAATTACAATTTTGTTAACTCCAAGGTTTGTCAAATGTTGCGGATAATGCATTGACGACGAAACAAAACTTTCAAATGTTTTGCTTTGTTTTCTTCTCGATAATATTGTTATCTGGTATTGCTCTGTCCTTTTTTTCTTAATTAAAATTCATTATATGCTTTGTTAAATTGTGCTCTTTTCTGTATGGTGTAGGTAAGCAAAAGAATAAACAAACGTAGAGAATTTTCTATTTAACTGTTAACAAACACTCAAGTGATTATTATAATATTATAAATAAAATAGTTAAAATATTTATAAATAAAATAGTTAAAATATTTATAAGATCAGCAAGTATTAAGTTTATCATATACATTTGTGTTTGGGTTATTATAAGTTTTTCTACCAATTGAATTTTGGATTTACTAATTTTTCAATTGATTCTTATGTTGCCATGTAAGTCAAATTGATATCTTAATTAAGTGACACTCAAGCAAGATCTTTTTTAATTAATACAAACTTAAGATTACAACTTTTTAAGGGGGCCAAGTCTGGAGCAACTACTGCATAGGAAAATCTCCGAATGCACTCAATTCAGCATGTTTTGCTCTAAATGATCCATATTCCATCCAAAATTTTAATCCAAACTTGAAGGACTAAAAGGCTTGAAAGCACTTTAGAAAATATTTTTAGAATGTGTCAAAAACATGACACATCAGTTGTCTCGACGTGTAATCTTACGGACCTCGCCACAAACTAGCATTTGGCTAATCCTATTGCGAAAAATCTTGACAGGATCCTCGTATATGGCTCTTGGATGCATCATTCATGAAGTCTTACGCGAGTTTTGAGACACCAGGGATCTCTGACCATGCTCGTTTCTGGGTTCATCTTAAATTTCTTTCGGTAACAAGCGTCCCTTAGTTTTTTAACTTTCTCGTGGTTCATTCTGATTTTGAAACACTATATCTATATCATTTCCACCGGAAGCTGAAGATGCTGACACCTTTTCGGCGAGTGTTGAACATAAATAAGTTTTGTAACATACCGTAACGTACTCGGGAAGTTTATGGCATATTGTGTAAGAAACAGAAGCAGGCACTCCTCAGTAGTTCTACTGAGTCATTTGAGAAGCTGTCTGAGGCGTCTATTCACTGGAATCAATGGGCTGCAGTAGAGGATATATTTTACAGTCAAAAATATCTATTACTTGGTTGAGGTTGGTGATAAGAACACTTAGTTCTTCCATAGGATTGTGCAGTAACACAACTCCTTTAACGTGATCCGGCTTCAGTGCTTGAATTGGGGTAAACAAATACAATACCTCAAGAGATAAAGGCCATGGCTGCTTGAAAACTTCTTGAAATTTGGCCTTCCAGCCGACCATGTGTACTCATCCAAACCCTCTGATTTATTGGATTATCATTGTTCGTCATATACAACTGAGTTACTTATGCACCCAATCACAGCTAATGAAATTAAGAATATCCTTTTCTCAATGCCATCGAACAAGGCTTATGATCATGACGGGTACCCTGTTGAGTTATATCGTGCATCATGGCATGTTATTCACAATGATTTCACAATTGCCTTTCAATAGTTCTTCAGGTATGGCTTTCTACCTAAGGGTGTCAATTCCACCATCTTATCACTCATCCCTAAATCTGAAGATGCCAAGACAAATGAGGGAATATAGGCCGATCTCGTTCCATAATATTATGTACAGTGGTGGATCTAGAAATTTTTTTACCTGTGTCTTAAATTAAATTAATTAATTATTTATATATTATTTTGGGATTTAACATATTATTTTGTAATAATTTAAAGAAACATGCCTAATTATAAATAATAAATATAATTTAGCCCACATACAAATAACTCGGACTTTAAATTTTATATTTTGACAAAATTTAGATATTGGGCTCTAGTACTACAGCTAAAGTTAGCTAGAATGAAAAAAAATAAGTAAGTGGGTGCAAGATAAGAGTTTCGAACCCGGGTTAGGGGTGTCAGCCTTTAAAAAAATTGCCAACTGAACCGTCAAAATCCTTTGTTTTAGGCTTACAATTTTAAACTTTAACTTTTAACCGGTGTCAGCTGACATCCCTAAGTCCTATGGGGAAGGTCCGCCTCTGGCAGCAAGGTCATCTTGTCGGATATGATAGAACCGAACCAATGTGCTTTCGTAAAAGGAGGCTACTTCTCGGAAATATTTTGCTGGAAACAGATTTTGTCAAGAACTATCACAAGTACTCTATTTCCCCAAGAAACGTCCTATATCTCGATATTTCAAAAGTTTTGAAATTTTTCGTTCGTCTTTCATTATTAATGCTCTTCGTGCCATGAGTATCTGGAACCAGTTCATCCACTGGATTCATACTTGCCTCTCCATTTCTGCCTTAGGCATGTTCGTTTCTCTGACTCAGCGTCAGCGGCGGCGACCAATAATTAACAAACAGGTGAGAGAAATTTTAACGGTGTGTTGTTGTATAGTTGCCGCCGGCGACTTCCACTGCTCCTCTTTTCTGTAATTCTATTGCTGCTGCAAATAACAGCGTCTCCCATCTGATACGAGAAGTGACGCAGCGTCCAATGATTGCCTTTTCTAACTCTCTAATTTAATTGGTTGCTGAGCTGTCATTAAAATTTCTTTACATTTTTGATCTTTGGTGGTTGACGCAGCGCGTTCTCAAAACGAACAGCACTCTTCTTTATGGGTGTCAATGGCGAGCTTTAGGTTTTTCTTGCAAGTGAAAGGGGCTATGCCAAAGTTGTGCTCTCTCACCGTATCTATTTTTCATAGCGTTAAATGTTCTCTCGAATCTTCTTAACTATGTATCAGCTTCTATACATATTGGCTAGCCCCCGAGTTGTCATAAGGTAGGTCTAATGCACTTGTGCTTTGCTGATGACATCATGGTTTTTACAGATGGAGCTCCTAGATAGATTTGAAATATATTTGACGTGTTGGATGAATTTGCACACGCTCTGGTCTTGTAGTTAACCCAACAGTCTGTGGTTTTCATAGCTGGCAGAATTAGTAGTGATTTTATGACTGAGATTAATCATCTGTGAATTATTGTTGAGTATTTACCAGTCTGTTACCTTGGCCTCCCACTCCCCACCAAATCAATGTCACACGCTGATTATGAACCCATGGTCGATAAAACCAGAACACAAATGCTCTTTTAGATGACATGATCCATATCCTATCGATTATAGTTGTTCAACTCAGTTATCACTAGCATAACTAACTTATGATCCTCTTTTTTTCTCCTAAGAACTGCCTTTAGACCATATAAGAGCTTGTGTACTGCTTTTCTATGGTATGGTTCACCTAACATACATACTAAAGCAAAAGTTTCTTGGGATGAAGTTTCTCGTTCGAAAGAAGAAGTAGGTCCTGGTATTCGGTCGTCTGTGTGATTCTTCTCGTGTGTGTGCACTGAGCCTGATTGGCATCTTTTAAAAAACTCATGTCTCTCTAGGTCACTTGGACGCGAGCTTACCTTATTTTCTCTCAGTCTTGTTGGGATCTCATTGACAAGTTTGCTTGAACATGGATCTGGTGTAAACTACATAATCTAAGTGATATAGTAGCAAGCTTTATTCACTGGATATTGGAAATATTAAAACTGCTCTATTTTGGTATGATAATTGGTTAAACATGGTAAAGCTTCTTGAAATTGCAGGTTATTCTGGTACGAGAGATTTTGGTATTCATTTTTATGCAACAGTTGCAGAGGCATCATCATCTGGATGGTGGAACATTCAATGACGTGGCTATCACCTACGGGTGATGATAGCTCACATCCATTATTCTCCAACACCAGTAAATGAAGCTGATGATGACTATGTGCTTTGGTGACGATAAATTCAAGCCAACTTTCTCTTCCTCCAAGACGTGGAGTCAAACATGTACGCACCACCAGTCAGTCAACTGGAGCAAAATAGTCTGGTTCCCTCAGAAAATTTTCATTAATTGTCTCACCTTCAAAGACCGGCTGTCCACTGGTAAACAACCGCGAATGCTTTTGGGGTGAAATCCATATTTTCCTTCTCTATGGTGAGCCAAACAAAACTCGAGACCATTTATTCCTCACATATCCCTACTCATTTACAGTTTGGACTGAGCTAGTAGGCTATATATATCTTGGGATCGAAAGCCAATACAAACTGGATCATCACAGTCTCCACTCTCCTCTTGCAGCAGTTTAACGGCAACGACAAGTGCCTCCTCCACCTTTCCTTCCAAGCCCCGATACACAATGTATGGCGAGAAAGGAACACTCAGAAACATAAGTATGAATACCACACAGCCAATCACTTGGTGCACTTCATCGACGAGGTTATCAGGAACCGTATCTTAGCTCTCACGCATAATAACACTCCTTTCTATAACAGGTTGATGCAGCATTACTAGTGAGGCCTTCCTCCTATGCATCTCAGTAGAAAAACACATTTTTTTACCGATTTCTTTGCCTTAAACACTACTTATTGTAGTTTTTTTTTGTTGACAAATAAATTTGACATTTCAAAAACAAAAATGTGAATAAACGAGAAGAAATACATTTGCAATTTGGTTTTTGTCAAATAACTGAGGCATTTTTTTTTACAACAACTGAGGCATTTTCTATCAAGAAAATTTACTTCTAGATACACATTATCACTTCTAATTTATTAAAAGAGAAATACAAATTAAGACTAACCCTTAAACTTGCACAATATTCACAACTAATACCATTGAAATAATTAAATGAACTTATTTTTAAGTAATCTTTGTTTTTTCTAAAATTAATGAAGTAATAATTACTTCTACTTTTATGTTTTCCATGTCTTTTTCAAAATTAATAAAACATTTTTTAAATTAAATTAACAATCAATTAAATATAAATCTTTTAACTTATCTATTTCATATTAACATTATAAACATTAATGAATATCAATAATATACACAAAATATTTATGTAACAATATAAGTTACATTTTGTCTCATTCTCCTCCATAATACACGTTACTCTTCATTTTTTTGAACAAATTCATCTTCTTACCAATATAAATATATTACATGCACCATTATAATTATTTACCAACTTACTATGTATATAAAATAATTTATTAGACATTATCATAAAATTTTGATCCACCAAAAAAAAAAACAAAATAGAACATTTGTATAGATGCACGGATCATATTTTAAAAATGGTGGTAATACAATTGACGGTTTACAAGACAAAATTAAATTAAAAAATATAAACTATACATTATTATGCTTATAAATGTTATTAAATAATTATTTAACACTGGTAAATTTTTAAAATATATACTATCACTTAGACAAAATAATTTATTTACAAAAGTAAAAGCAAACATCCGCAAAATCATGGTTTAAATGTACACAAACTTAAGCCTATTTATAATTTCTTATCAGTTATATAAAATTTATATTTTTATTTTATTTTCTTACAAATTTAAATCTTAATTTGTATATGTTCTAAATTTGATAGAAGTTTAACAATCATTTATTTTCTTACAAATATTATAGCTAATGTATCATTAAAAAATAAAAGTACGTTTATTTTCGTACTTTTTAATTAAAAAATGTGTTCGCTATATATTTTAGACATGGATCTAATTATATAAATGTTATATATTTTTATATAATACCCAATATTGGTGATACATTTTACTCTAAAACTCTAAAATATAAAATTAAATACAAATATAACATTTACATTTATAAATATGACTACATTTACAAATATCATAAATTAAATACTCGCGCGGTCGCGGATCAAGGTCTAGTTACAATTACGTCTAGAGACACATCTGACATACTTATTTATATGAATTGTCACTTTTACACAAACTATAGAATTCAGAAAAATCTTTACGATTCTCTCCTTATCCTCTTTGTTTCTTTTTCATGTTTAGAATTTGAAATCACTTTCCCAAATCAATGAACCCTAATCCCTCCTCCGTCGTCTGAATAAATGGAGAACACGGTGACTGAGTTGGTACGAGAGTCTCTCGGATTCGTCCAAGTCGACGTGTTATGTGGATGAGGAGCATGCCACGGGTTTTGGAGCTTTCAATTTGGATGAATAGCTATCCGAACATTCCGATGTTTGATTAAAATCTGTTGATAAGTGGATCTTCGAAATCGACTTCTGCATCTCTAACAGAGTCAATCTCTAGCACGGAAACCATCAACGGCTCACAAGGATTCAGAATCAGCCGCTACTCTCTCTCCAAATGGATGGGGATAGGCAAATACGTCGCCTCCAATACGTTCATGCTTGGCAGAGAATCTCGCTTGTGGTGAAACCAGTGATTCTTTTCGAAGGATTCATAAACGATGGCTTTGACGACAATAGATCAAATCCGATGATGGCGTCTCCTCCATGGTCGCTCTTCGCTGAGAGAAGAAAGAGTCAGAGAGATATTGAGCTAGAGGTTGAGTTATTTCCAGGAGCTGATTACAAGATAATCGCCATAGGCCTCCTTTGCCGGTGACACAAAACCCAAAAACCGGTCTGCGTCCTCGCATGTCCTGTTCCTGGTTGGATTCAGTGGCCAACCGTGTCCGAGCTACACCCGTTACGTCTTCCCGCGGCCAATCACCAATCTCCAAGCTCTCTGTCGCCCTGAACCCAGAACTTGATAACTTCCAATGGCGATATCTTCTTAGTTTCATAGTAGGTCCCTAAATGCTTTATTATTTTCCCATTGTGCTTTAAACTTCTAAATCGTACAGAAATGTCTTTTTGAATCAACCCCCATAACTTCCAATTTTGCACTCTAACCTTTTTCATAATTGCACAATGGTCACTTGTTTTCTGATGTTTTTTTAATTTGGACACAAAATTTGAATTTGCAGAAATGATTGATCTGTGTGAAATATATGTACACAACTTGTCCATCCACAATCTATCCATCCATAATTTTATGTTAAATTGGTTTTATAACTATATAGTTTGTATATATATTCAGTCTTTTTTAGTTATTTGTTTGTCCATTTAATTTATTATTATATAGTGTACCTTATCAAATTAATTCAAAATATATTCAAAAGCTCTTAATACCATCCATATCCATAAGATAAGTTGATTTGACTTCTGTGCAGGATAAGTTGATTTTGACTCGATTGAAAAAGCAGAGAAACAAGAAGGAAGAAGATGAAGTACATGCTAATACACTACAAGAAAACGTAACCTTAACGAGGAAATTTAACGAGGAAAAATAATCCTCGTAAAAAACCGTTGATTTTGCGAGGAAAGTACGTGGAAAAAGAAAAGCATCGTTATTTCGTCGTAAGGTAATGACAAAACATATTCGTCGTAAAGACGATGTAAATTGACGTGGCTTTTACGAGGAAAAACTATTTCCTCGTAAAAGCCACGTAAATTTCGCGAGTTCTTTACGACGAAATATTTTACGTGTACTTAACGAGGAAATTTTGAATCCACCAACTTGGTAGGTGGCTCACGTTTTTTTTTTGGCCATCCAATTAATTTTCGTCGTAATTTCATAGTAAAATTACAACTACCAGATTCGAAATTTTCTATAAATATGGATGTTTGAACATCATTTTAAACACACCAACAACAAAAAACGTGAAAGAAAAAAAAATGGCTGGCTCTGGGATTATTTACGAGTTGCGGAATTGGATGTATATGCATAGAGATGCTAACGGGAGAGTGACGAAAGAATACCTTGCGGGGCTGGAGACATTTATGCACCAAGCAGATTCAACACCGCTCGCCCAAGAAAGTGGTAAGATGTTATGTCCTTGTCGAAAATGCAACAATTCGAAATTGGCAAACCGTGAAAATGTTTGGAAGCATTTAATAAATAGAGGTTTCACGCCAAATTACTATGGCCCTGTTCGTTTGTACATCTAGAAGATGCATCCAGATGGTCCATCTAGATGTCTTATCCAGATGCTCCATCTGGGTGTTGTTCGTTTCTTCATTTCGTCCATGCATCCAAATGAATCATCTGAATGCAACTATGTTCGTTTGCTTGTCATTTTTTAACTTTCATCTGCATCTAGGTGAACTTGTTAATAAAATGACTAAAATATAATTTTTTACGTTTCGGCGGAAAAATAGCATTTTTACGGTTTTGGCCGAAAATATTTTTGCGATTTTTGAGGAAATATGTATTTTTCGCGAACAAGTGCATTTTTATGGTTTTGGCGGAAAAATACGTTTTATGGGTTTGGCGGAAAAATACGTTTTTTGCGGGTTGGACGGAAAAAGTGTGTTTTGAAGTTTTGGCGGGAAAAGTGTTTTGCATGAAAAGTCTTTTTTCACGATTTTGGCGGAAAAATACATTTTTCCGGTTTTGGCGGAAAAATACGTTTTTCCGGTTTTTGCGGAAAAATGCGTTTTCCGGTTTTGGCGGGAAAATGCATTTTTCCAGTTTTGGCGGGAAATGCGTTTTTCCAGTTTTGGCGGCAAAATTTTATTTTCCGGTTTTGGCGGTAAAATACATTTTCCGGTTTTGGCGGGAAAATGCGTTGTTTCCGGTTTTGGCAGGAAAATACTTTTTGCGGTTTTGGCGGGAAAATGCTTTTGAAGTTTTGGCGGAAAAATGCGTTTTTCCGGTTTTGGCGGGAAAATACATTTTTCCGGTTTTGGCGGGAAAATACGTTTTCTGATTTTAGCGGGAAAATACATTTTTCCGGTTTTGGTGGGAAAATGCATTTTTCCGGTTTTGGTGGGAAAATTATGTTTTCTGGTTTTGTCGGGAAACTTCTGTTTTCCAGTTTTGGCGGGAAAATTCCGGTTTTGGCGGAAAAATTGTATTTTTCGGTTTTGGCGAGAAAATGCGTTTTTTTTCGTTTTGTCGAGAAAATGCGTTGTTTCCGGTTTTGGCGGGAAAATGCTTTTTGCGGTTTTGGCCGGAAAATGCTTTTGAAGTTTTGGCGGGAATATGCCTTTTTTGGGTTTTGGTCGAAAAGTGTGGTTTTACTGGTTTAGCTGAAAAATGTGTTTTAATGAAAATGTGTTTTTATGTTTTTTTGCAGAAAAATGCATCTTGCGGTTTTGACGGGAAAGTGTGTTTTTCCGTTTTGCGAGAAAATATATTTTTTGGTTATAGCGAAAAAATGTATGTGCAAAAAAAAATAGAATTTACGGTTTGAAAATAATACTTTAATTTTAAAAAATCATTTTTGTCATTTATTATTTTGGACTGAACTAGATGCATCTGCATCCAGATGCACCATCAAGACTCACCTTCATTTGGATGAGAATTTGAGATGAGTTCAGCTGGGTGATCCATCTGGATGTAGCATTATAATGCACTAAACGAACATCAATTTGCATCTTCACCCAGATGGATCACCTGGGTGAGCAAACGAACATGGCCTATATCTGGTTTCAACATGGGGAAGGTTATAATTATGATCAGAATGAAGCTAGTAGTAGTAATAGCAATTTTCAGGAAGAACCGGTTAATCATCATTTGCATAATGAACATAGTTACCATCAGGAGGAGATGGTAGATTATGATAGGGTTCATGATATGGTAGCTGATGCATTCGTAGCTCATGATGAAGATGAAGAACCTAATATAGATGCAAAAAAGTTTTACGGAATGTTAAACGCGGCGAATCAACCACTTTACAGTGGTTGTAGAGAAGGTCTCTCTAAATTGTCGTTGGCTGCTAGAATGATGAATATTAAAACTGATCACAATCTACCTGAAAGTTGCATGAACGAATGGGCGGACTTGTTTAAAGAGTATTTGCCGGAAGACAATTTGTCTGCTGATTCTTATTATGAGATTCAGAAATTAGTTTATAGTCTTGGGTTGCCTTCGGAGATGATAGATGTTTGCATTGACAACTGCATGATCTATTGGGGAGATGATGAGAAGCTAGAAGTATGTCGATTCTGCAAGAAGCCACGATTCAAGCCGCAAGGACGGCGACGTAATAGGGTACCGTACCAAAGGATGTGGTACCTACCAATTACAGACATATTGAAAAGATTGTATCAATCAGAGCAGACTGCTGCAAAGATGAGATGGCATGCCGAGCATACTCAGACGGATGGTGAGATGACTCATCCATCAGATGCAAGAGCCTGGAAACATTTCAACAAAGTACATCCGGATTTTGCTAGCAATAGCCGGAATGTGTATCTCGGATTATGCACAGATGGATTTAGTCCGTTCGGAATGTCAGGGAGACAATATTCATTGTGGCCAGTCTTTCTTACGCCATACAACCTGCCACCGGAGATGTGCATGCAACGGGAGTTGCTATTCTTGACGATATTGATACCTGGTCCGAACCATCCAAAAAGGTCCCTGGATGTTTTCCTACAACCACTGATAAAAGAGTTGAAGGATTTGTGGTCAACAGGGGTGAGGACGTACGACTGTTCAACGAAGACGAATTTTACGATGCGAGCTATGCTTTTGTGGACCATAAGTGACTTTCCTGCATATGAGATGTTGTCTGGATGGACTACACATGGGAGATTAGCTTGTCCATATTGTAATGGAACGACAGATGCGTTTCAACTGAAGAATGGTAGGAAGACAAGTTGGTTTGATTGTCATCGTCGATTTCTTCCCATTGGCCATCCTTACTGAAGAAACAAGAATTTGTTTAGGCACAAAAAGGTTGTGAGAGACACTCCTCCACCATATCTAACTGGAGAACAAATTGAAGCACAAATCGACTACTACGGAGCTAACGAAACAGTTCGTTGGGGTGATAATTGGCATGTCCCTCGTAATATGCCTGATTCTTACGGTGTTCATCACAACTGGCACAAGAAGAGTATATTTTGGGAGTTGCCATATTGGAAGGATCTTCTTCTGCGCCACAACCTCGATGTGATGCATATAGAGAAGAATTTCTTTGAGAACATCATGAATACAATATTGAATGTCCCAGGGAAGACAAAAGAAACCATAAAATCGAGGTTGGACTTGCCGGATATTTGCTCAAGAAGCGAGTTACATATTAAAAGCAATGGACAAGTTCCCGTTCCGATATTCAGACTGTCTTCAGAAAAAAAGTCGGTGTTGTTCAACTGGGTGGCATCAGAAGTGAAGTTCCCCGATGGGTATGTTTCAAATCTCTCTAGATGTGTTGAAAAGGGTCAAAATTTCTCTGGGATGAAGAGTCATGATTGTCATGTCTTTATGCAACGACTACTGTCCTTTGCATTTGCGGAGCTACTTCCAACAAACGTACATGAAGCACTTGCAGGTTCGTAGTGTTTTATATCACAATAATTTTATAACGGTCTAGTTTGCAAAATAATATACGACTAACAATGTGTTTAATTGTTTTTGGAATATAAAAGGCATTGGAGCATTTTTCAGGAATCTGAGCACACGCACTCTTAAAGAAGAAGTTGTGGAACAGCTTCAGGAGAACATTCCCATCTTATTGTGCAACTTGGAAAAGATATTTCCTCCTGGATTTTTTGACGTCATGGAGCATCTAGCTGTCCACCTCCCATATGAAGCATTGCTTCGTGGACCTGTACATTACAGATGGATGTATCAGTATGAGCGAGCCATGAAATATTTGAAGGGAAAAGCAAAGAACCTCGCCAAAGTTGAAGGTTCTATAATTGCTGGAAGTTTGACGGAAGAAGTTTCTCACTTCACATCGTACTACTTTGCGTCAAAAGTACGTACCCGTAGAAGAGCTCCAAGAAGATATGATGATGGTGGAGTTGCGCCAACATATGCAGTTGCTGGTGTTCCAGACATCTTTAGCCAGATTGGACGACTCGGTGGGAAGTCTAAAGAGGTTTGGTGGTCGAGTGAACAAGACGCTCATAGTGCACACACCTATATTCTACTCAATTGCGAGGATCCATTGATGCGTTATTTTGAAAGGTAACATATATGGACACTTCAAAACACATATAATTAATTATATAATTGCAAGAGATTCATTCCTATGAAATGTGATTAATTTTACAGCCTATTTGTTTCTCAAGTCGAAGAAACATTTCCTGGTATATCCACAAGTGACGTAGACAAAAGGAAAGATCAGCACTTCATTAAGTGGTTGCGGAATCAGGTATTATAACTCAAACTATTTTTTCATACATGATTTGTATTTTAATGTTCTCTTTATTTTTGCAGGTTGATTATGACGACGATGCAGATTATCCTAAGTGGTTACACGAAGTAATTCAATCTCCACTTGTAAAGGTCACCACATCACAGATGTATTTCACACGAGGCTACACTTTTCACACATATGAGTATGGTAGACAGCGGGCGACCAGTAACTATGGAATATGTGTGAAAGGGGAAACAGATTTCTACGGGATCTTGACGGAGATTATTGAAGTCGAATTTCCAGGGATACTGAAGCTGAAATGCGTCATCTTCAAATGTGAATGGTTCGACCCCGTCGTCAACAGAGGTGTTCGGTCTAACAAATTTGGTGTAGTTGATGTCAACGGTGGACGTCGGTACAACAAATTCGAGCCTTTCATCTTAGCTTCACAAGCAGACCAAGTTAGCTTCCTTCCATACCCTTGGATGAGAGATTCGGGTATAAATTGGTTAGCAGTGATCAAAGTTACACCTCGAGGATGAATCATCAGTGGAGAAGAACCACCATTGCAAGAAGAACAGATAAATGAAGTCGAGGAACCTGAACAAGAAATTGATGACATCCTTCTCATTGATCCGCATAATCACGAATACGAAGATCTTACCGATGATGCCACAGACGAAGCTGTAGAAGACGAGTTTAATGAAAATGATGATATTTCTAGTGATGACGAGAATGTCGATGTATCCGATTGATGTATTTGATTTTGTGTAGTTTGTTTTATGAATAAGGTAATGTGAGAGTTTGTTTTATGAATAAGGTAATGTGGGAGTTTGTTTTATGAATAAGAAATTGTGGGAGTTTGTTTTATAAATAAGTAAATGTGGGAATTATGGTTTGGAATGGAAATAAAGATGGGGTTTGGAATATATGAAGTAGAAGATAAGGAATATGGGGTTTTGGGGTTTGGGGTTTCGGATTTTAGGGATTTAAACGTACTACTCGTTAATTCCTCGTAAGTTGACGTCGAATGTACGACGTAATCCTCGTTCATTCCACGTAGGACATAATCGTCGTAAAGAATTCGTTAGCTTACGTGGAAATAACGACGAAACTAAAAAAAATAAAGAAAGCGAAACCCGTTAATTCCACGTAGGACGGAATCGTCGTAAAGACCTCGTAAGGTAAATAGACGTAAATACCACGTAAAGTAAATGACGAAGGAGGCACTCTTTAATTCCACGTAGGATGAATTCGTCGTAAACACCTCGTAACAAAAATCGTCGTAAAAACCTCGTAGACTACAAACTAGAAAAAAAAGGAAAAGAAGAGAGACACCAGATTTACATGTGGCAAGACTTCCAGCAATTATAATACTTAAGTCTCGCCCACATAAATTATAATATCTTCTTCTCTTTCTTTTTTTCCAAATATTTCTAAATTTGTGGAAAGCAGGACTAGCTACTTCCTCATAGTATAAAAACTAGTAAAAAAGAAAAAAAGAAAGATACTGGAATTATATGTGGCGAGACTTAAGTCTCACCCACATAAATTCTAATACCTTCTTTTCTTCTTTTTTTTTTCAAATATTTCTAATTTGAAAAGTATTTTGGTGAGGTGTGTGATTTGAGATAGGGTGTGTTTTGTGAGTTTGTGTGTGGTTTGAGAAGGAAAGTTGTGGGTATTTATAGAAAATATAGGCTCGCTAATTCCTCGTAACTGGTTAACTCGTTAATTCCACGTAACCCAACTCGTCGTAAAAACGTCGTTAACGAAAACTCGGGCCTTTGTATTTCGTCGCTATTTCCTCGTAAATGAAAATGCGGGCCTCTGTAATTCCTCGTAAGTTTACGAGGAAATTACGAGGACAAGTAATCTTATATATATCCCGAGCGATCTCGCTCTGTCTTTCCTCTCCACTTCCTCTCCACTTCCTCCCTAATTCGTAGCAATGAAAAGTCTCTCTAATTCCTCTCTAGTTTGATTAGTTTAGGATAGATTAGGTGGTTAGTATAGGGAATTTAGATAGGTTTACGGATCTTATGTTATTTAGTGTTGATTAGGTGGATAATGTTGGGAAGTATATTGTTCACGAAAATTTAAAAATTAAATTTTTTTCCCAGGTTCGAAAAGGTAGACTTACTGCCCATTACAGAGAGATGTTCGGTGAGCCGGGTAGTCGTTTAGACCCGTCGTCTTCTTCAGCTCCCGGTTCTTCGGGTCAGGAGACTGTCCCCGAGACTCAGTACACTCAGAGAGTCTTTGGATCTCCTTCTTCTAGTGCACCATCGGTTCCTCACGTGCCTCCCCAGATGGCTCCTCCTCCTGTGCCTCCTCCGATGCCGGCACCTCCGATGCCCGCCGAGATTCATCCCAATTTGATGGTGCCTCCGAGTGCTCCTTACTCGCAGTACACCGTAGAGGACATTCTCCGTCTGCCAGGCAGAGAAGGTTTACCAGTCATCGACCCCGACCGACCGGACGGAACTTTATGGTATGTTTCATTATTTTTTTATTCTTTTTAAATTCTTTTATAACTTTAAAAAATAATTTATATTTTAAATTTGTATTTTTCAGGTGGGGGATTGACGGATGTCTTGCATCGGACGTAACCGACACGATAAAAGGTTACTTCTCCATGCCACATCCGAACTGGAAAACGACTCCCCACTACGTCAGAAAGACGTGGTTCAAAATTTACGCTGTAAGTTCTATTAATTAAATATATATCTTTAAATTTTTTCATTATTTATATATATATTTTTTTCTGAAAAACTAATTATAAATTATTTTTTCCAACAGCAAAAATATAATTGGGCCTTGGGGATCACTGAGAGGGTGAGGAAGAAGTTTGTCGCGAAGGCGAAAGTTCGCTTGTTGGACACGGTCTCCAACTGGAAGGGTGACTGGATCATGAAGGGGTATAAGCGTGGCAAACCCGCTGAGCTCACCACGGATGTATGGGATGGCCTCATCCGATATTGGCGTCTTCCTGATTCCATTAGAATCGCCCAGTCTTGCTCTAACTCCCGTAACACAGTCGATGAGCACGGGAACGGGCCAATGCTTCACACTACGGGCCAAAAACCCCACGCCGGTGTCCGTTTGGAAATGGTAATTAAAATTTTAATTATATTAAATTTTTAGTATATTTTTATATATATTCTAACAACTTTCTTAAATGTTTTATTAGGCCAAAGAGACGGGAGAATTCCCATCTCTTATGCAACTTTACGAGAGGACCCACAAGAACAAGGCGGGCCGATTTATAGATGGCAAGTCCGAGCAAATCTACAACGATTTGGCTGCTCGGGTTGAAGAACGCCAGACCCAGCTGACCCAACAGTCCACCGATGGATTACCCGTCACCTTATCCACACCTGAAGTGGATAAGCTTTACGAGGAGGTAAATTTTTTAAAATTTTAATTTTCTTAAATATTCATTTAATTTAACTTAAATTTTTACTAACAAAATTTATTTTTTGTTTTTAAGGTTGTCCCTAAAAAAAAGGGACGGACGTTGGGGATTGGTTCCGTTAACGATGTTCCGAGAGAGACATCGTCTTATGTTCAGCGACGGGATGATGAAGTCTCTCAGCTGCGTAGGGAGTCCGAAGAGCTGCGTAGAGAGTCTACTCAGCTGCGTCAGGAGTTGAGCTCGACGCAATCTGCGTTCACGGCTCGTGTGGGTGGACTCGAGGGCTTCTTGGACGTTGTAGCGGCCACAAATCCGGAATGGGAGACTTTGTTGAGGACCATGCGACAACAAAATCCTATCCCAGGCGAGTCACCGACCGACGACTCACATGCCGAGGCGGATGTTCAGGCGAGGAGTGATGAATTCTACCAGGCGATTAACGACCACCCTTAGTTCTTTTTAATTTCGGTTCTTGTATTATGAATTCAAAACTTATTTATATATAAAATATTTTGGTTTTGATTTTTTTAGAATTTTAATTTTATTAATAATTTAAATTATATTTATATTTATAATTTTTTATATTTCTATAAAATAACGAAACAAAGTAAATTCGTAGCTAATTTTGCGGCTTCTTTACGTGGAAGCTTAACGTGGTTTTTACGAGGAATCTTTTACAAGGAAATAACGTGGAAATCTATCAAGGTTTTTACGTCTTCTTTACGTGGAAAGCTGTCAAGGTATTTACATTTATTTTACGAGTATTTATTTACGTGGGTTTTACGAGGAAATTTTTTCGTGGTATTTACGAGGAAACTTAGCGACGTCCTTACGTGGAATCTTTACGTGGTCTTTACGACGAAATATCCTCCTTCGCTTTTACGACGAAATTATTTCCTCGCTATCTTACGACGAATTAGCGAGGATATATGCGTTACGACAAACGTATAACGACGAAACGGGTTTCCTCGCTAATTCCTCGTAACACTGCTTTTACGACGAAGTAACGAGGAAAACTGCCCTCGTAAAACTTGTGTTTTCTTGTAGTGATAATAGGAAGTGTTGTGAGTGGATTAGGCAACGGAGTAAAAACAAGTAGTATATGTGTTCCCCTTAAAGCTTGTTATGAAATACATCACTCATCCTCATCCACACATCACTTGTCCACGTATATTCAATCTACAAATCATCCATCCACGCCGTCCACAAATCACACATCCACATATTACCTGAGTATCCACAAGTGTCGTTTTTAGTATGGGCAAAATTATTTACAATCTGTCATTAGTCCACAACAAAGTGTGTCATATATAAAAATGTCTTTAGATGTAATAGAAAGTAAAAAAATGTCATTGAGTATAATCAACTCTTCTATCAATAGCATTTCTACACTTCTAGTATTCAAACTGCTGAAAATACATGGTCTAGTAACGTTGTATGACGGCGTCATCTACTTCTACTTGTGTTAAAAATAATGCGCCGTATTGATCAATTTTGATATATTTACATGTCAAATGGTTACGTGCTATGTTGTAAATTTTCTATAGCTAATGAATATTAGGTTACTTGACCCAATTTGTAGTCTCGGCCAATGAAAGAACAAAAATGTGGTTATTTATTTCAGACGTGGCTTCCCACACACTTTGATTATGGATTACAATAATGACACACTTGCTTTATGAGGAAACAAAACCCTGACTCAGTCATATGACTCGTTGTCTCCTTCCTTATTTATTCCCGATTGAGCAAACTCTAGTCTCTACTTCAACTTTTCCGTGTCTAGAAATGGTTTCCCCAAACAAAAACGATAAGATTCACATGCTTCCGATTTCAGACGCATCGTCATCTTCATCTCAGACTAGGGTTTTCACTTCCAGGACTCGTAGCGTTCCTCTCTCAAACCCTACTGAAGAAACTGGCAACTCGAAAGCTGCGACTTTAGGCTACGCAGGTTCTCTTCCGAGCCAACGTCCTCCTTTATTCCCAATGACTGGCCCTCTTTCCTCTTCTACTCGAAGATCTTCTGGCTATTTTGGTGACCTGGAAGAGGTAAACTCCTCAGACAACGATGAGTTATTGAAACACGCACATCGCCTGAGATCTGGAAAGCTGGGGATGTGTAACGATCCTTACTGTACCACTTGCCCTTCTAACTATAATCCCAAAGCATCCCGGCTTCCCAATCCAACTGTTTCTGCTTCCACGGTATGTTTGATTTTACCCTAACAGCACTAAATACGCTTGAGACTCGAGAAAATTTTGCTGACATGGAGTTTTTTTTTTCTTTTTCATATTAGTTCCATAATGCCTTGTATGATGATGCTAGAAGTTGGGCTAGGCGATTTGCTTCTTCTGTTAATAGATGCTTACCTGGAATCATGAATCCTCATTCCAAATTCGTTCAAATATGGACTAAGTTCTTTGCCGTCTCAAGCTTGTTAGCCATTTTTATAGACCCCCTCTTCTTCTTCATCATATTAGTCCAAAAGGTATATATATGTTTCTTCTTGGATCTCTTTCTTCCGTTTGAATATCTTTTTGACCATCTTTCTGACTGCAGAACAACAAATGCATAGTGATTGATTGGCCGATTGCTACCGCATTTGTTATTGTTAGAACTCTGACGGATGTTATATTCTTTGCTAACATGCTGCTTCAGGTGTGTTTCCTTTTACTCCATTTATTGTAAGCAAAGTCGGTACTGGACATAGCGAGATAAAACATTCGCATCAGCCCTAAATTTAAGTGGCTGATATGTTTAGATTATTCGTCTTTCAAACTGATTAAGAAAAATATATGTATTAATCATTTACAGGAGCCTGTCCCGGTACACATCATTTTACAACCACTAGAAGATAATAATTTTGTACTGTTGTTATGTCTGTAAAATCTTAATGTAATTTGGCGCATAGTGATTGATTGGCCGATAGCTACCGTAATTGTTTCAAACCTCATAATCTTAGGCCTGATTCTTCTTACAAATAAATATTGGTTTACATTTAATACAATTTTTACTTAATATTTTGTTGCAGTTCCGACTGGCATATGTAGCTCGTGAGTCTACGGTAGTTGGTGCTGGCCAGTTGGTTGATCGTCCAAAAAAATTGCTCTCCATTACTTTCGAGGATATTTTATCGTAGACATGATCATAGTGATGCCATTTCCACAGGTTTTGTAATGTTAAATACTCAATACTACCAGTGGCGGATCTAATCCGGGGAAAAACAAAAAAAAAATACTACTATATATTTACAAAATTACACTAACTAGAAAATTTCATGGGCAACTGCCCCACCCACTCACATAGATCCGCCCCCGAATACTACTATTCGTGTTTTGAGTATGGTATTTGGAAGATGTTCATCTACCACAAATCTTACCTTTCCATTTTTTTTTTGGCCTTACAGGTATTGGTACTATCGGTAATACCAGCACAGTTAGCCATATCCGGGACAAACTATGCGAAAAACCTTTTACGTACTGGAATTCTTGTCCAATACATTCCAAAGCTATATAGACTTCTACCACTGCTTGCTGGACAAACACCAACAGGCCTCATATTTGAGTCAGCTTGGGCTAACTTTGTTATTAATCTTCTCACCTTCATGCTTGCTGGACATGTTGTCGGCTCTTGCTGGTATCTTTTTGGTCTGCAGGTACATTCAATTTAATGCATGTCTTGTCCAAATGCAATAGAAGACTTTTGTATATATTTCAAGTGATTTATTGATTCTTCTCATTGCCTTCTACCTCTTCTCTTGTTGTGTTTGGTCGTTTTAGAGAGTTAATCAATGCCTTCGAAATGCTTGTGGTCATTCTGGGCGTGAATGTAGAGGTCTTATTGATTGTGGCCATGGAAATAGTAATATATCAGCATCCCTACGAGCTATCTGGAGAAATAGTGCGAGTGCAAATGCTTGTTTCCAAGAAGATGGGTTTTCTTACGGAATATATTTGAAAATGGTCAATCTTACAACTCATACTAGTCTCTTGACAAGATATAGTTACTCTTTGCTATGGGGATTTCAGGTAATGGTTTACTCAAACAATGTTTGGTAACTGTCCTAGCTACAGAATTGCTATGTTGCTATCCATTGCGTACTTAATTTTGGCTATGAGTTGTGTCCCATAGCTACAAACTATGTTAGTTAATTCTTGTAGTGGTGGAACTCTTAAACTGACGTCATGTTCTTATAACTTTCAAAGCAAATTAGCACGCTTGCTGGAAACCAAGTCCCAAGCTACTTTTTCCCTGAGGTCGTTTTTACTATGGGTATCATCGGACTGGGACTTTTGCTTTTCGCGCTTCTTATTGGTAATATGCAAAACTTCCTTCAGTCTCTCGGTAAAAGGTTAGAAAATAAACCCATCATTACATACATCATCAATGTATATAATAAGATATTTTGAGACATAATGTATGGTTTATAAATCAACTTGTGCTCTGGTGATTGTGCTTTGTGTATCGTAGGAGCTTGGAAATGACGCTAAGACGGCGTGATGTAGAGCAGTGGATGAGCCATAGACGGTTGCCAGAAGGGATAAGAAAGTATGTGTACTATATCTATGCCTAATCATTTAAACTTTGTCTAGTCTTAGTAAAAAACTTTAACTCACACTCAAAAACTAACTTCACTTATAAATTGCACGAATTTTATTTTTTCTCAGCCATGTGAGACTTTAATAAATCATCTTGAAATGTGGGTGGGAAATAATTTAAGGGAAACGGGTCAAATCCAACATCTCGGTCGGATATACCGCAACAAGATGTGCTAGTTATACATACTACATAAATAAAAGAAAAATTGTTTATGTCCAAAAGTAATTTTTGGCTTTATCATTAGCTTTGATACAATATTAGTAATATACCTAACTTACATCCAAAAACTAATTCAAGGTCTATGATTGTTACATCACGTATACATATATTGCCCAAATACCTGTTGTCTATGGGATGTGTGACTTTAGAGCATCTCCAATATGACACTCTATTTTGAAGTTTCCACAACTCTATATTTGAAGTTTAAAGGTGTTATTCTCCAAAAAGAAAATTTCAAATTTAACATCAAAACTATTTGTATTTTATATTATGATCTTTTTATTTGTCATAATTAATTTATATTCATAAGATTTTTGTAAATAACTGGCACACGTATAAAAATATTACAACAATATTAATTAATAAAATGTTACATTAAAATATCAGATTTTAAATAGAAATACATAGTTGATATTAAACTCAAGAAAAATACCACATTATTCCAAAAAATTATATCTGTAATGGATATATGATCAATGGGTGCATTTCGAAGTTAAAAATGACTTTCTTTATTTTTAATTTGTAACAAGCTAAAAATTATTGAAATCAGGTGATATTAATACTTGTAAATACATTAGATTTTAACAAGAAAGTAAAAGAGGAAAATAAAATATTGCTAAAAGATTTAACTTCTATCGATGATATTAATACTTGTGAATACATTCGATCTGAACAAGAAAGAATCGTACAAAAAAATATCAAAATAACAACAATGATCTTCGGTTACACAAAATTTGTTTGGAAAATATTTTGGAGGTTTCAGATTAATTTTTGCTGAATATTAGTGTTATTGTAATATTTAAATTTGTATAATAACTATGCATATTTTTATTTTTTAAAGCTTTTTTTTGTTAAGCTTCGTTTGTATATTGTTGTTGTCTAAATCTACTATTAAAATATTTAAATCTTATTTTAATTTTTTATTTAATTTTATGTGTAAAACTTAAATTTATACAAAATTGAAATATTTATGATATTTAAAAATTTTAAGGATTAAAAAAATAAACGAGAAATTATTTAAGAATCATAAATGTGATGTGTAATTGAGGGGACCAAGATATGAAACTTCAAATTTAAAGTTTTGATTAGTGAAACTTCAAATTTAAAGTTTCACTCTTCAAAACTTCTTATTTCTTTTGGAGATGCTTTTAATACTTTGCTCCTTTGTTTCCTTGAGAGTTCCATTTTCTCAGGCTATGTATTTTCATAACCAAAATGTTAAAACGTTTAGGAGGGTGCGAGAGGCAGAGCGTTTCAATTGGGCTGCTACCAGAGGAGTTAACGAAGAGTTGCTCTTTGAGAATATGCCTGATGACCTTCAAGGAGATATAAGAAGACACCTCTTCATATTTCTCAAGAAAGTAAACATCAGAATCCATTTCTCTCTGTTGAAGTTATATGTACTTAACTTAGACCCCAATTCCTTAGTGCTTTTGCATAGTGACTATCAGTGAAACTGAAGTCTGAAGTAATATACGGGGATCACAGTATAAGCATTCCTGAAACTATGGTGAAGGATATGGACTAAAGAAGTTGATGGGTTTACTTTACAGGTAAGAATATTTTCGTTGATGGATGAATCAATTTTAGACTCAATACGTGAGAGGCTGAGACAGAGGACATACATAAGTGGTAGCACAGTCTTGCACCGCTGGGGTCCGGTGGAGAAAATAGTTTTCGTAGTGAGAGGTGAGATGGAGAGCACTGGAGAAGACGGTTCTGTTCTTCCTCTATCAGAAGGAGACGTTTGTGGTGAAGAACTTCTCACTTGGTGCCTTGAACGCTCTGCTGTAAACCTCGGTATGTCTCTTTCACTATCAAGATCTTGGCGTTTAACCAGTATATATATTATATATTCATGAAGTTGATTGACCCACTTGAGAGATGATTAAAAACCTTGATCATGATAAATCTGTAGATGGGAGGATGCTTTCCAAGGGATTGCTTAGCAGCAGAAATGTTAAGTGTGTGACAAACGTGGAGGCGTTTTCGCTGAGTGCAGCAGACCTTGAGGATGTAACGAGCTTGTTCTCGAGATTCTTAAGGAGCCATCGAGTCCAAGGAGCCATAAGATACGAGTCTCCTTATTGTAGGCTACGAGCAGCTACGCAGATTCAAGTGGCTTGGAGATACAGAAAGAGACGGCTCCAGAAGTTAAGCACTGCTCAAAAGAAACAATATTCGTCAGAGTTAATCCAAAAAGACATGGCGAAAACATAGAAAGAGATGCAAGATAACTGCTTCATTTTATTCACAACATGTATTTCATTTTGCCGCTAAAGTGCTAGATTTAAACCAAACCTGGAGAACATAAGTGGCTAATGTCTAAAAGGAACTCTGTATTTATCCTCGATGTATTCTGTAAGGAACGCAGCGACATTTTCCTTCGTCCATGTATTTTTGGATGTGGCGGAGTTGAGGCTACAAGCCATCTACTTGTCCACACCTGCCCTGTACAACGACCGATCATATTATGACACATCGGCATTTTAGTTAATTATTTTCAAAAATGACAATATTTCCAAAAAAATGTTTACATTAAAATAAAATAAAAATAAATATCAAATAAGGTAAACTCCTAAAATTTTGTAAAAAGATAATTAAATTAAAATAATATCTATAATAATATAATTTTTGAAATTTAAAATCAAAAAAACAATGATAGTAATTAATTCTAAAATGCCAAAATTTCAAATAATTATAACAATATAAATTTAACTCACGATTCTCAAAATTTTGGCTATAAAAATTATTGAAAATATTCACAAAATTGAGGCTATAAGCGTCCACATAGGATTTAAAACAACTACTCATATTATGACACATCAGCATTTTAGTTTATTAATTTCAAAAATGTAAATATTTACAAAAATGTTTAATTTAAAATAAAATAAAAATAAATATCAAATAAGGTAAACTGTTAAATGTAAAAAAAAATATAACTAAATTAACTTAATACCTATAAGAATATAATTTTTGAAATTTAAAATCAAATAAAATAATGAAAATAGTAACTAATCTAAAATGCAAAAGTTTCAAATAATTATAACAATATAAACTTAACTCATGATTCTCAAAATTTAGTCTATAGAATTATTGAAAATATTCACAAAGTTGAGGCTATAAGCCATTGAGAGCATCCACATAGGTTTTAAGAACACTAATCATATTATGACACATCATCATTTTAGTTTATTATTTTCAAAAATGTCAATGTTTCCAAAAAATGTTTACTATAAAATAAAATAGAAATAAATATCAAATAAGGTAAACTGCTAAAATATTATAAGTAATCTATACTATATAAAAGTTGAGGTTATAAGCCATTGAGAGTGTCCACGTAGGATGTTAAACCAGCAATCGTATTATGACAAATCATTATATTAGTTTACTATTTATAGAAAATATTAATATTTCTAAAACTATATTAAAAACGAAATTAGTATTCCATATGTAACTTAAACTAAAAAAAATATTAACATTTTACAACTTGCTTTAAAATGTTTATTGTTATAGTAAGATGGAATGATTCAGAAGATACCAGATGAGTGGCTCTGATACCACCTGAAGGACCCTAAGATCGGCTCACTCGACTGGATCAGGTTTGGATGTGAACTCCGGATGAAGAACTGAATGGATTGAAGGGTAGCACGAAGGTTGCGGAAAGGCCTTCGATATTCCCGACTTCAGTTGGTGCTTGATATGACTCACAAGTCCACCAAAAGAAGAATCTCGAACTGTTGCTTGATATGACTCACAAGACCAATAGATTTGAGAGATGTTTGCTTGGATATGACTCACCAAGAAACAAGACAAGTTCTAAACAAATAACAAAGAGTTTAACTCAAAAGCTTTAGACAAAATCGATTGATTTATTCCATTGAAGGGTTACATACTTATAGAGTTTTGTAGTCAAAGACATTAAATAGAAATGTAGGAAAACAAGACATAGAAAATATAATCTTGACTAGATCTGGTCAAGGCTCGGAAAATAGAGAAGACTAGTCAAAGTGACCGTTCGGCTCCTCTCCAGATGCATCCGAACCGGCTGTGTCCAAAACGGTAAGGATCAGCACATAGATGGGACGACCAGCAAGGGCCGCGGGACGTGCTGCTAAGGCCGCGGGACGTTCTGATCGGGCAAGTTGCGTTCCAACCAAGCCCAAGTCTTCTGAAAGCTTAAGGATCCTTGCCTTAGAGAAATATCCAAAGAAAAGTCCATGATCAGATCGAACAAGGTAGAAAGATCATCAGCACAGTCATCGGTACATGCGGTACGAGCCAAACGAGCCAAAAGAGAGAAGCCATGTTCTGGATCGGAATTGGCTCGAGCTAAGTTGATTTTGGCTTGACCATCAGTCTTGGCTTGTCGAGTTGGCCGGGAAAGACGAGCTTCAGTTCGGTCAGCTCGAACATCTGGTCGGGGATCTGGACGAAGCTCTAATCCGGACGTTCCCGGATCGAGCCGGTACACGGCCTGATTGGTCTGTCTTATCTGATCGGTTGGATGAACCTCAACTGGGACGTCTGGAGTGTTCTGATCTTCATACTGATCGGTCTGGTCCATGGACTGGGGCACATCACCATATATATTCAATCAACATATTTTGAAGTAAAAATGAGTTTCTTGATTTTTTATTCGAATATTACGAGTTAAAATAATTAAAATCAAGTATTTTCATTTATGGTATTTCAATGGTTGCTTATGGTGCCGGTCTTGCATCTCAGCCGATGCGTTGATATCATGTTCCTCTTCAATTATCATGTTATGGATTATAATGCATGTTATCATTATATCATGCAATACCTTTTTTTTCATTAACATGATGATATTTATTGTAAAATATATATACAAAGCGAAGCATAATTTAGACTACTTAACAATTTTTGTAATTTCTTATAAAGAATATCGAGACTTAAAATCCATAAGTAAAATATGAGTGATAAAGTTATAGTTTACATCCAAAATAAACCAAAAGCAAGATATCAAATTGTAATAGACTTTCGATAGCAAAAATAAACTAATACCAAATCATATTAACTAATTTTGTTTCTCTATCATTGTTAACTTTATTTTCTTCGGTAGAATCTTCATCAAATCTAAAAATCAAAATAATATAATTTAATCGGTATATGATAAAATTGAAAACACAAATTTTTAATTAGAATACAAAACAGATTCTATTAATATAACTAAGAAATCTAAAAAACATAAGTAAAAAGTGCCTACTGGTTCAGCATATAACTGGATATCGAGTTTTAATTTGAGGGGGGGGGGGGGGGTGGGGGGGGGGGGGGGTTTGCAGGTTTCATTGGGTTTTTAAATAACTTATTTTATATAAAATCCAAAGAAAATTATATATTGAGTCACCGGGTTTATTGGTTCGTCCACGGGTCCGTATCAAATTTCAAAACACTGCTCGTACATTATCAGGGACGGGTCCTTATAACTTGTGGCACAATATATATATTATACATTTTATTTTATTCTATATATTAAATATAATTATAAATTAGTATACTAAATTATTTTTAAAATATAGTATACTAATTTTCCACGGTGCTCGTTTTGCCAATTATGAAACCTGGCTGAGTGATCATACTTACATTGGACCTAGTGCTCAGGTGGTTTGGCTAATAGTTGGACAAGAAATCCTGAATGGAGATGTAGGCAAAGGCTCCCGAAGAATACAAATAACCTCTGACTTTTTTTCAGCTTTGGCGAGTATCTAGAATAACTAGTTAATTACAATTTTATTGTACCGCAATTGGCGCATTGGTCTCTGGAGCCTTAATGCTTTTTGCTGGTTGGTTCCATTATCACAAAACAGCTCTAAAATTAGCTTGGTTCCAAAATGTAGAATCTATGTTTAATCACCATATATTATGTTACAATTAAAAATTACATTAAAATTTTACATTTTATTTTTAAAAATTGAATCAACTTAAAAGTTAAATAGTTATTATAATGTTAAATAGTGTTGAGTATTACATAATTATATACCACATAGTACAATTTATTTTTAATTTTAGTTACAAATATTGTTAAGTAAAACATAAATAAAGAAAAATTTAATTAATAAAAGGTAGAAACTAACATTCTTTATTTTATTTTTTTTTAAAAAGCATTCTTTATTTTATTTTATTTTAACATATTGCAAGAGTACCCTTGGATTTTATTTTATTTTAGCATATAGAAGAGTACCCTTGGATTTTATTTTATCACTCTGATCGCTGCACATGTTGTTATCCACACTGAATGAAAATATTTAAACATGCCTTTTTTTTTCTTTACGAACCTTCTTAGATTTGAAATGTTTGTGTCTTCGTAACGCCACGTGACTCATCTTCTCCGTCTACGTGGCCCACCAGCGGAGTCGAGAAGGGTTTTTTTGTTTGGTCAAACAGTCGAGAAGGTTAAATTGGCGTTTTGGTAACACGTATTAAAGAAGAAAAAACATAACCGTGAGAGAGAGAGCCAATCAATGCATGTTCTTTTTACAGAGCTTTGGCAATAGGAAGCAAGACAAGATGATTGAAACTAGATCAAAGCGTGGCAACCCAGCTAGGACAACGACATGGACAGATTTGGAACAAGTGGAGAGTGTCTTTGTAGAGATCCTATCGCGTCTGCCACTATAGAAGCCTTTGTGTGTTACATGTCCATGCAATGATACTAGCTAGTATGGTATTGTATACGATGGAACCAAGGAGTTTCAGAAGATTTCACCTGAATACGATTGATTCAGCTGAATCCATGTACATGATATCTTCCTTCAACGGAGTTATCTGTTGTGTTAATCGGGTCAGGGTCAGAGAAGCAAACGAGTTCTGTGATCTAAAGATATGGATAGTTAACCCTTGTACAGGGGAAACTCTGCTTCTTCCCCAAGGGAGACCTTCGTTTCAGTTTGAGCCAAGTGTTGGAGTTGCTTATGGCTCCACTGACTACAAAGTTTTCCGTATATACTGCTCTGGAAAGAAAGTTCCTGAAGAAATGGTATTTGAGAGATATGATTTCCGTGAAGGTCAATTGGATACGGTGTACCGTTACACTCTCGCTTATGAATGTGAGGTGTATTCATCCATCACTGGTGTTTGGGAAAACATAGGCCATGTGCCGTGCGTTCCAATGTATCTCCATCTTAGCCCGTTTAGCTGTGGCCATGTATTTGTGGGAGGAAAGATTTATTGGCTGTCTTCCTTAGATGATGAAGGTGCAATCCTTAGTGTGGATCTTGAAGGGAGGTTTGAGGTTATTCAGTTGTCTCTTTATGAAGGTGATCAAAAAGAGGAAGACATGATCACTGAAGCAACTTATCTCATTAATTTACAAGGATTTCTCTCTGTTGTTATTCTACATCCGGAGCACATGGATGTGTGGATAAGAATGGGAAGCGGGGAAAATGTTAGTTGGATTCTTCTATGCCAAGATACTACTCCCGTCGGTGACAATGACATTGTTTTAGCCATGACTTGTTTAGAGAACAAGATCATATGCGTGACTGAGGAGAAATGGTGTTGTTATAATATAGATACTAGAAGGTGGAAGAGGACTAATCATGGTGGACTTGTGAACCACCCAACGGTGTATCCTTTCACCGAGAGTTTTCTTCCATGTATAGTTTGTATACAATGTTTTATTCTTTGTTTGCTTTATTTATCGGTTTTGATTCCTTGTTCTCTTTTTCTTTTTTATTATTGAATCAGGCAGTGGGATGCTGTAGAAGAAGAACTTCATCAAACTATCTATGTTCTTTACTCTTTTTTGGATCTTTCAAAATGTTTAAGACATCATCAAACTATCTATGTTCTTTACTCTTTTTTGGATCTTTCAAAATGTTTAAGACTTAAAAAAAAAAAAGATCGAATCTGGATGGATCGATATTGTGTAATAAACCTAAAATAGTTGTTTTGAAGCTAGTTTAATGAAGGGTCCAAAATATAAAGGATCCTTCCTATTTTGTTTTGATCATGTTACCATGCTTCATGTGACTGTGCCAATAGGCTTGAAAGTCCATTCTCTTCAAAAGACCGAGTCAATCTTTGAACAATCCTTTCATTTACAAAACCATAGAATAGAGGATATTCACCCGTACTTTTAATTTCATATTTAACTGAGAACTAAAATATTAAATTTTTAATAAATAAAAAACAAATTAAAATCATTTTTATCTGTAAGATTGGTACACGGTAAAAAAAATTATGTTTTTTTTTCAAATTTTACATGAAATTTAGTACTAATTCTAATATAATATTTTGTCAATTCACCTTAGTGAAGAAAAAGGCAAAAGATGACTGCCGTATCAAATATTTGTTATTTTTATTTATATTAGTGGTTGGTTTGCGCTTCGCGCGGAAAAATTATTTATTTTCTAATAAGTTGATTAATATTTTTTATATCATATCCTTTGTTTAGGGTTGTATAACTCTATACTTTATTTTTATAGCAGTTGTGGATTTAGGTTTAAAAAAAATTCAGAAATCATGACATCTATTTTTTTAAAAATAATTCTCCATTTATTTGGATAGACAATGGATAGAATAATCTAAAGGCTCTTGTTTATACATAAAATGATATTTATTCATTTTTGTTCTTGTATTTATTGTATTACTTTCAGTCTTGTTCCATTTTTTTTAACTATAATTTTTTAAAAATCTTGTTTTAATTAACTATTAAATTTTCATTATGATTTTGTATCAATATCTTATTAATTTCACTTAACTTGAGTTTCATGATTTAAAATAAAAAGATCTATCAGATTAATTGTTTTTATTTTAGTTTTGTTGATCTTGGTTATAATGAAACTTGTAAAAAGTACATCGCATATGAATAATTCTATTATCCACTTTTATGAAATTGCACTATATATTCTTGAAATTTGTGGTTTTGGATTATACTATTTATATGTAGTTAAATTTCTTTTTGTATTTGGTTTATATGCTGTTTTTGTTTCCCTAACTATTTTTATTGTGTTTTCCATTATTTTTTTTTTAATTTTCTCTAAATTTATGTCTGGTGATCAACTTTTATTGTGGTTTTCCATAAATTTTTAATTTTCTCTAGATTTAAGTTTGGTAACCAATAAAAAGTTAAATTTTTACTACGCATAAACATTGCGATAACTTATCTTACCAGTCTGAAGTGGTTAAGCCCACTAAAATAATTACAGCCAATGCGAGGGTTTACCAACCTAAATGAGGCCATGTACCCAAAAACATCAGGAGATTATTTTGTTAGGTTTAGTGCAGTAGATGACGTCCACTAATTTAAAAATAATTCAAATTATATAATGCTCATAACAAACTCAACTATTTAAATGGCATTGTACCAAAGATAAGTAAATAAAAACACTTTGGTACTAAGTAAAAGTACGTGGATTACAACATTATTGAAGAAAAACATAAAATTTTGAAACAAACAATTGAATTGAATTTTGCAAATTCCAAGTCTCCATAGTTGGAGTGATCAGTATTTCGAGCTTACATTGAACTGGGGGCCTTTTCATCATCAATGGGAGTCTCGGTGGAGGTCAGGATTGAATCAGTATGTGCAGGCTCTGGGTCAGTGCTGGCTGGACATCCTTCAATAATTGGAACATCATCTGGCCCGTTTGTGTGATACGAACAACTGCTTTTCACCACTGGATTTGGGACCATAGAAAGTTTAACAGCTACAGACATATCATCACTTGTGTGGTGCTATAATAGAAACTCCACAGTTGCTGACAATATTTTTTTTTCAAATGTGAAGCCTAGATAAATGAGCAAACGCAGAAAGCATGCAGCAAAAAAATCTCTTATTTTCAAGTAAGAGACATTTTGATTGGTTAGTTGTGCGTAGTATGAAAAAGGAGAGACAACAAAAAAATAACAACACATGTAAATTGGTCATGTTGTGACAGTACACATGAGAACTGAGCTAAATGCAATAATAACAGTGATCCTTATTCAGTGAACGTACCTGTAGGGGTGAATTCAGAACGTAGATATTAAGTTTAGAGAGTCTGACAGGTTCAAGTTTCTTAACACCACCATATTTTGGAAGATATACCAGAGGAACCACTCTCTGCTCTGCAGAGCCTGCATCTGGTATGTTTAATGTGGGAACTAACGCCGTAATAATCGTGAAGTAGTAACTAATTGTAGAAAGAAATAACAGACTCTTTTAAGAAACACTGAGTGGCTTGGTTTTCATGATAAAAGTAGAACTGTGTCCCTAATGTGACGTTTAGGACTAAGCGACCTGCACAAACAGATTAAGAGAACATGAAAACTGATGCGTTCATGTTATTGTAAATCACATATGCACAGACAAATAATTTGGGATTTATGTTGGTTGCAAACATGACCTTTTGTCTCCACATCCAAGAGTACTAACTTGTCATGCAACCTTATCAAACACACGACACACAGTGGTTGAACTGCAGAGGTTGATGGGGTTTATCAGTAAGAAACATCTATCAAGTTAAATAAAACTTAAAACTTAATGGTGCTTGCGTAGGGGCTACGTACCTGTCCAGCTAGATTGTGACCATAACACTCTGTATCAACTCGTTTTCGTCATTGTAGATGGTGTGTATACTCCTATCCTGACTAAAAATATCTGAAATATACATAATTGTAATATACACCCGAAACTGAGGTAGTACAATGGAAGTGGATATTGTAAGATTAAGATTAAATACATACCGGGCAAATCTACGTTGGTGTTAGCGAGAGCCATTAGCTGCTCATACTTGCAAAACCTGATTTTTTTTCAGCCGTCGGGTTGACAACCTCGACAAAGCTGGTATGCTCGATAAATCGAATACAGACAGGAGAGGCGCACAGTTTGAACTTTGAAGTGATTATTGCTTCTAGCAACATAGAACACAGTAAGCTTGTAGACAGTGCCTTCACTCAGTAGATTTTTAAAACTGTAGAGCCGATGTGCGGTGATGGTACCTTGTATCAACGTCGACTGCAAATGAAAACAGTGGAAATTTTAGGCAGACCGAATGAGGTGTTCCTTAAATCAAGTTTTTATGAATAAATTTAGATTATCAGTACCTTCTTGTCAAGCAATACTATGTTCACCAACAATAACCTCGCCTCTTTTCTTCAGAGTACCGACTCCCAGAATTGAAGAAGACGTGTCACCACCACGTCCTCAAAACGACCAATCTCCAAGTTGGAAATGTATAATTGGGAAATCCCCATTTTTTAGCTTCAGTTTGGTGAGAAATCGAACGCCTTCAAAAAGAGAATTGGAACAGACTTAAACTGAGAATGTATTGAAGTGGAGATGAAAGTAAGGTAACCATAAATTAGGCGTTACAGGGAGGCTTTTGGGAGAACGGTAGCCAAAGGTTTGGCGAGAGAAACCCAGATCTGGCTAGACACTGGAAAGGCGTCGAAGAAGAAAAAGGAATCACGTAAAGTTAGATTTTCTTACTAAGCTGACATGGCATTTTAAGATAATCTGATTGGTTTGAACTTCTGATCTTACGTGGATAGGTTCAGTGGAGCTCATATCCTCCTTTAAGCATTGTAAGATTCGGCAATTTAATACACTTTATTATGCCACATACACTAACAACAATTAGAAATGTTATTATGTTTTTCTTTGATAAATGCATGTATTATTATAAGTATTACTAGACTCTGACCCACGCGCCAGCGCATATATGAATTTTTGGTTTTTGGTTATTTATTTAACTAAGTGATGTATTTGTAATATTTGATGTATTATATTCACCAAGTAAATAATTTTTTGGCATCTTAAACCATCTATTTATGACAAATATTCGATATCATATAAAAAATAGAACAAACAGACGTAATTAGATAATTGTAGACGATATATAAAAACAATGGTTATTAATATAAAATATGAAGAAATATTATATTATGACTTAGTATAGCATAAAAGATTATAAATTAGTTATACATGTTTAAAGAAAATACAATGATTTTTAAACTTCTATGAAAAATTTAACATATTAGAAAGGGCGATGAATTAGTCATCAAATTGTAAATAATTTCATAATATTATTAATAATAGATTATTTATAGTCTATGTTTCTCGTCAAGATAATTATTAAATCTATATAATACAAAACAAATTGTGTATTTTATAAAAAAAATATAAATACATTAATAATAGTAATATATATTTTTATGATACAAACAAATAAATAGTTTAAGTATTAATTGTTATAAACTAAAAAATTATTAAATAGTGTATTCTTTGTAAGTCTTCTCTTTCAATAGATCTTAAATATTTTTAAATTTTTATAAAAATATATTTTGATGGAGAAAATTTTAATCCATGTAATAATAAACATTTCTAAATGATGTGAATTTAGTTGGGCTTTTTGTAGAATTTACCTACAACTTTGCATTTGATTCAAGTTTGAGTATATGTTTGAGGTTAAAATCAAGTTGTAGGTTAGTTTTGGCAAATTCTCCAATTTAGTTTTACTAAAATTAAATTATTTTCAACACAGATTAGTAAATGTAGACCTAAGACTCTTGATAGTCTTTGGTTTAGGGTTTGGTAACATATGTTGTAGTATTGTTGGTATTTTTAGGGCTATATTTTGAAATCTTATCTTTTTTTATAATTTGACCTATATGTATTTAATGACTATTTAATAACTGGATTTAAACACTTTCTAAGTATCTTTTAAGTTTAAGAAAGTGTTTTGCTTAGTTATTTGATTATATGGTCTAAAAGTTTCACAAAACACTTCCCAAGAAGTGTTCTGACATATTTCGCCTAAGTTTTAGTAGAATTTAGGATTTCCGCCCAAAGTTTAGAATAATTTAGGTTTTCCGCCTATATCGAAGTATTCCAGAAATTTTCCAGAAGTCTTCTAGGGGAACTCTTCTTATGTATTAGATCGTAAAAGTAATCAATAAATTTTATAAAAAAAATATTTTGAAAGGGAAAAATCGAAATCATTTATTAATAAGCATTTCTAAATGATGGAAATTTAGGTTTACTAGAATTGAACTAGTTTGAACATAGATGAGTGAATGTTGATTGAGTCATGGTAGCCTTTGGTTTAGAGTTTGGTAACATATGTTATAGTATTGTTGGTATTTTTATGGTTAGATTTTGAAATCTTATCTTTTATTTTTATTTTAAATTTGACCTATATGTGTTTAGTGACTATCTAATAACTTGATTTAAACACTTTCTAAGTTTCTTTTAAGTTTAAGGAAATGTATTTTTTCTTAGTTATTTGATTATAGTGTTTGGAAGACTCCCAGAAGACTTTAGTTTATGATTTGGTAATATATGTTATAGTATTTTTGTATTTAGGGTTTGATTTTGGAAACTTAACTTTAAAAAGTAACATACATGTGTTTACTTTTGTATATATTAAACACTTTATAAGTTGATTTTAAGTTTAATAAATTATTTTTTACTATAGTTAGTTCTTTGATTAGGTTACGGTTTGGAAGACTTCCAGAAGGCTTCCCAAGAAAGTCTTCTGACATATTTCCACCTAAAGTTTAGTAAAATTTAGGTTTTCCGCTTAAAGCGAAGTTTTCCAAAAGTTTTCTCATGTATTAGATCTTAAAAGTAACTTTTAAAATTTTAAATTATATTTTGATAGGGAAAAAATTCAAATCATGTAACATTAACATTTATAAATGGTGTAAATTTAATTTAACTAAGATTGAATTATTTTTAACATATATGAGTGAATGTATATTGAGCCATGATAGTCCTTGGTTTAGGGTTTGGTAACATACGTTATAGTATTGTTGGTATTTTCAGGGTTAGATTTTGAAATCTTAACTTAAAAGAAACCAATTAAATTTTACATATATGTGTTTAGTTTTGTATATATTAAACACTTTAAAAGTTGATGTTAAGTTTAATGAAATGTTTTTCGCTATTTAGTTAGTTATTTGATTTTCAGGTCTAAAAGACTTCCTAAGAAGTCTTTTGTATCAAAAAATATTTAACTTAATTGAAATTTTTGTTTCCATAATAAAGGAAATTTAAACATTATCTTTCTTCTTCTCAAATGACAGTAACAAAAATGTAATGTTTCTCACTCTAAAACTCTCGAGCATCTCTGTAATCTTTTTGAACATCCAAACACCAAACTTTAAATCCATTTCTCATTTTTTTCTTATGTCTTCTCACTAATTTATCTTCTTTTTGCAGGTTTTCATTACATGGTTTTCATCTTTCACCACATCAAAGGTAGATCTATAAATTTTGGATATGTATTTTTTAGTGTTTATATATTAGATTCTAAAAAGCTATAGATTCAACCTAATGTGAATGTTTTGTTTATTATTTAAGCATACAAATTATATTTTTAAAGTTTTTCTCTCTTTTGAAACCATTTGAATGTTTTTGAATTTGTAAGTTTTTTAGATCTAAGACAGACTTTGAAAAACTTCTCAAAAGACTCTCGAAATATTTTTTGGGAAGTCTTCTAATGCATTTTATGCTAGAAGACTTCCCACGAAGTCTTCAGAAAGTCTTTCAAAATCTTCTGTCCAAAGTGATATAAATTTTAGATATGTATTTTTGTGTGTTTAATATATTAGATTCTAGATTCAACTTAATGTGCTTATTTTGTTTATTATTTAAGGATAAAAATTATATTTTTGAAGTTTTCTCTGTTTTGAAGTCATTTGAATGTTTATAAATTTGCAGGTTTTTTCAGATCTAAGACAGACTTTGAAAGACTTCTCAGAAGACTCTCGGAATATTTTTCGGAAGATTTCTTGGGAAGTCTTCTAATGCACTTTATGCTTGAAGACTTTCCAGGAAGTCTTCCGAAGTCTTCAGGAAGTCTTCCGAAGTCTTCTACCCAAAGTACTACAAATTTTGGATATGAATTTTGTGTGTTTTATATATTAGATTCTAACAAGTTATAGATTTAAGCTAATGTGACTTTTGATTTATTATTTAAGCATAATAAATTATTTTTTAAGTTTCCTCTGTTTTGAAGTCATTTGAATGCTTTTGAATATGCAAATTTTTCAGATCTGAGTCAGTCTTTGAAAGACTTCTCAGAAGACTCGGAAGACTTCTTGGAAAGTTTTCTAATGTATTTTATGCGAAAAGACTTCCCACAAATTTTTCAAGAAGTTTTCCGAAGTTTTCTACCCAAAGGGGTACAAAGGGATGATGTCAAGTGCGGAGTCCAAGCTTATTTATGCTGAGGAATGATATCTAGCTCCATGTGTAATAGTTTTGTTTATGGTATGTTTTATGATTTGTATGTGTACTATTTTAGTTGTGAATTCTTTTGTAAAGTTGAATAGAAGTTAATCAAAAGAATTTGGTAAATATATTCATGTTCTGCCAAAAGTACTTGATATTATTGAAGTTATTGATATAACATACTAAGAAATTTTTTTTAACCATTCTACCCACTCATAACAAAACACAACAATACAAAAACTTAATCAAATTTACTAAAACTAAGAGATAAGACTTCTCAAGTAAACTTAGTCAAATTCACAAAATATTAATATTGAATTTTAAGTAAAAATTGAAATTTTAAATCTCATGGAAGTTAAAAATTATAGCTTATGATCTAAAAAGACACATTAAACCACATGACTTGATATTTTTGAAGTTACTTAACACGTTTGAAAGTTAAAAAACATACGTTGAAGTTACTTAACACTTTTGAAAATCTAATGTAGAAGACTCCTCTAGAAGTCTTCTTTTAGCTAGAAACATGAGTAAACATGAATATTTGAAATCTCATAATTATCATCAAATAAGTTATGAATTTTATCCAGGAGGCCTAATATTGACTAATATACATAAATTAATAAAAATATATTAAAAGGTCATTTTAATTGTAGAGAAAATTAAAGTTTATTAAACATTGACATAGAAGACTTACTGAGAAGACTTCTATGCAATTTTTAGAGAAGACTTCTACGGAAGTCTTCCTGAAGAAAAATTCTTAGGAAGTCTTCCATTTAGGTCATTTTTGCAATTGCAAATTTATAAAGGAAAACTTCTAGAGAAGTCTACTCTATAGCAAACATCTTAAGAAGTCTTCTTTTGTAAATATTGGCTTATTTTTGAATTTAAAAAATCCTCGAAAATACCAGAGAATACTTCTGTAAACAAGTTAGTTTTGCAATTGACCAAAGTTCTGCACATTTTTGACTTTTTCTTAGAAGTCTTCTCTTGTAGCCCATAAGTCTTCTCATTAATATTAAAATTTTTACTATTAATTGTCAATTTTAAAATTAGCCTACGCAAACTTCCTGCGATAGTGAAAAGACTTCATTTAACAGTAAAGAAGACTTCCCGAGAAGTCTTCCTCTATAAAAAGTCAATTTTTTTATAGATTTCGGTCAATTGCAAAACTAACTTATTTATCCGAGAAGACTTTTCAAGAAGTCTTCTTGTTTTTTTTTGTTGACAAAGAAAAGTTAAAAGACTTTCAGAAAAGTCTTCTCTAAAAACACATACAAAAATTAAATTGCAAAACTAACATATGCATCGTCGAAAGACTTCTCTAGAAGCCTTCTCTGCGAAACAGATATGAAAAAAAAATCAAATATCATTTTTTAGATCCAGTGAAATTCATGTTTAGCTTTTATAAGCACACACAATTTCTTAATGAAAGTTACTCATTTGTTCTTGATCATGAATCATGAACTTGAGTAACTCTAATAAGCTTATAGGTTTTAAAATAAAAAAATAAGGATTTTTGGATGAAATAAGAAATAAAGTGAAAGGGAAATGGTTTTATGTGTGTAAAAAATGCAGATATGAAGATGTATATGTTGATTTAAGTTGCATTTAGAGTTTGAAATTGGTTGTTCATGGTGGTTGGTGTTTTGATGACAATGAAAATTTTGTAAATAAATGAGGAAGATGATGATCAATGAGTAAAATACTCATTTTTGAAAAAAAAAAACGAAAATATATATAATAATAATAATAATAACATTTTCGTGAATAACTCAAATTTTTAGAGTGAATACGACAAATACAAATTTCAAAAAAAAAACATGAATTGTTTTTTGCGTTTGAATTCAAATTTTGAGTCATATTTGAATAAAACCCTAATATCTAAACCTCTCTTATTATCAATCAACTTAAAATCAAATCGAGACACTAATCGATTCATGCAACGATGACCCATATGACGAAGCAACGGATTTACATGTCAAATTGAAAATAAAACACCTAACTGACCCAAAAGGATTCCAAGGTAAATCAGACGCAAAGATTTAGTGTTAACCCTTGGATTTAGTATTCTAGGACTTTGGATTTAGTGTTTAAAATTTGAGATATAAAGTTAAAAGCGTAGAATCTTGTAAAGTGAAATTCTTTTTTGCAATTAATATTATTTTTAATTATATTTTTTCATAAAAAAAATATAGCATGTGGCAATTTTTTATTTGTTACTATTTAAAAAGGTGATCCTATAGATTCACCGTAGGGGAACTCATGAATAACTGTTGATCAAATATTGATAAAGAAAAACATATTTAGACAAAAGAAACATATTTAGCCATTATTGTTTTTTTTTCATTTTCTTTTTTGAGCAAAAATTAGCCCTTATAGTTTTGGTAGTAGATTTCGTATATCTCTTAGATATGAAAATATTCGTGTATATCATTAGATTCTAAAAATCTATATTTATCATGAAGATTTAATTTTTTTTCTTCAGGCATGGGTTACTCATGTCTGGTCGGCTTATAAATTCCTTTTGATACCAATATGATTTGTACTATTCTTGACAAGTAATATTTTTCATGGTTTAATTTATTTTCAACAGTTTTTACTGTGGTTTGTAAATAATTATTTTGTCAATACTCATAACTTGGATTAAAAAATTTGAAGTGTGTGTATGTGATCAAAGACAAAATTAACAATCAGCTTATGAACTTAGCAATAAGTATTACTGGATTTAGTACTGGAAAATTCATGAACATACTAATAACATGGTACTAACTATTATATTTAGTCCAATCAAATTTCTTTTCCTCTGGCTTACCATTTTTCGAAAAGTAAATACCATCATCTTTGGCAATCCATGTGTGCCATTGACCACATCTAGGAACAGGTCCTGATGTGTATGCTCTAAAGTTTAGAACATACTCCATTTTAGGCCCATGTTGTATGAGACAATCCCAGTATGTCCCTATAAATATATTATCGCCAAATTTAATATCGTATACAGGATCACTGAATTTTACGAAGTGGACGCCTAGATCGTCGTTTCCAGATTTGCAATGGACTTGGAGGGTATCATGACTAGAAGCTAAGCTGTTTTGAAATGTTAAAACATGTTTACGACACCTAGCTTCGCTTAATTCAGCAAACAAGGCAATAGTTACCAGAAAAACAAAGGAAAAACTATTCATTTTTTATCTTTCTTACTTCTTAAATGAAGATATAATTGGAAATATGAATGTAAGAGCATCGGAGTTTACTTATTTATATTTTGCATGTGTTGCATTCTGGATCCATATATATCACTGCTTAAAAGCATCAATTTTTCTTTCTTATTAGTTCCTTAATTTTTTAAGGGGAAAAATAGAAAGGATCTTGATTTTAGGATCCCCAATGAACTATAGGAAACAAAAATCTTGTGTTTGTACTTTTCATTTACAAAAACCAACTTTTGGACCATTTGGCACCTCCATTGTGAAAACCTTTATTTTCTTGTTTTGTTTTATACTGAAAATACTGTTAGTAGGATGTTAACGAAAATAGCTTTAGTATATTTAAAAAAATCTATGAGTATTTAGTTACTCAGTTCAAGTATAATTTTAATTTATTTATGTGTAATCTATACATCACTCGTTTATTTTTACATTATATTTTGAATGGATTTCACATTTATTTTGCACTCAAACTCTCACTCACTAAACTCATTTTATAATTTTTTTTATCAAACTACATAAATAAAAAAAATCTAAGAACTTTAATTAAACCTAATATACCACAAATTGTTTTTAACGCTTAAGAATTAGTTTATTGTTTATATATTATATAACGTAAGATACTTATAATAAGAATACATAAAGCAATATGATATGAAATTTTAAGGTTAATATTATTCATAAAAAATTTAATTTACCATTTATACAAATTAAGTATAATGTCACTTAGAATTCACAAAAAAAAAAGAAAAAATATTATGTATATATCAATATCCGTTCATGAGTTTTCAAAATTTTATTGGTAATGTCTGTTTATAAAACTTTGTACATATCATCACTTCAATTTTTTACTATTTTTACAAACAAAAAAATATGCAAAACAATTATGAAAGTAAAATTACATATTTAAGATAACGAACTGAGCTAATGCAATAAATAAAACTAATACAATTTAGCAAAAAAAATTATAATAATTTTTTTTTATATTTTTCATTATATATATATATATATATGTATATATTTCCTACTTTCTTATATCTAACAAAACTATTTAATGTTATTTAAATTTCATCAAAATATTTATTTTGATTAAAACCTAAGTCGAAATATTATAATATTAGATATGCCCTCTAAATAATTACATAATAATATTTCAAATATGTATATGCACAAAATAAGTAGATAACAATCATACTTTTATTGTAAAATTTGGTAAATACAAAGCATAATTCGATATGTGCATATAAATTAATCTTTTATGTCATTCTAATAAAAAAGATTATAATAAATGTTTTTGAAAACATTATAAAACATTCTATCTTATTATATAAAGCTTGGTTCTTCAAAGTTGTTAATTAACATGATCGCGACACATGGCAATTATATATTTAAGATTATAACATGTGTTAATATATCTCATAATTAAAAATATATATACTAAAATACTAACAAAAACAAATTTTATTAAAAAGTAATTATAAATTTTATTAAAAAGTAATTATAAATATTATTTAATAGTAATTTTCCATTTAATATTGTGACATGTGTTTAAAATTATTTAATAGTAAATGTTTTTAAAAAATATCTAATAGTAATTTTTTTAGAAATTTTCCTTTTTCAAAATCCTACAGAACTAGATTTGAAAACAATTTATTTAATATCATTTTGCTTTTCTAAAATTTTAATGAAAATATAATTATAAAATATCATATTGAGCTTCGTTCTTTAAACTTTCTAATTAACATGATCGTGACACATGGTAATTATGTCATTTAAAAAAGAAATAATGTTATTATATAACTGTGATATAATAACAGTTAATATAATTAAATAAAATATATAAGAAAATATATTATATATTTAAAAAATATAATTAAATGCTTATATTTTATATACTAAGATATTAACAAAAAAAGAATTTTATTAAAAAGTAATTATAAATGTTATTTAATTGTAATTTTCCATTTGATATTGTAACATGTGTTTAAATATATAATGATTAAAAATATATATAATAGGATAATAAAAATGAATTTTGAAAAAAAAATTTATAAATTATTTAATTATGAGATATATTAACACATGTTATTAACAAAAAAAAGTATAAGATATATACTAATAAAAACGAATTAAAAAAAATACTTTTAAAAATTATTTAATAGTAAAAATAAAATTTAAAAAATATTTAATAGTAATGTTTTAGAAATTTTCCCTTTTTCAAAATCCAAAAAACTAGATTTGAAAAAAATTTATTTAATATAATTTTCCTTTGTAAAATTTTAATGAAAATATAATTATAAAATATTATATTGAGCTTGGTTCTTCAAAATTCCTAATTAACATAATCGCGATACATGTCAATTATATATTTAAGATTTTGACAAGTGTTAAACTATACCATAATCAAAAATATATATACTAAAATATTAAAAAATTCATTTTCTTAAAAATTAATTATAAATATTATTTAATAGTTTTATTATTATTATTATTACTATCTTATTATATAAAGCTTTATTCTTCAAAGTTGATAATTAACATGATTATTACACATTTCAGTAATATATTTAAAAATGTGATATGTGTTAAACTATCTCATAATCAAAAATATATATACTAATATAATAAAAATGAGTTTTCTTAAAAAATAATTATAAATATTATTCTCTCCGTTTCTGAATGATCCATGTTTTAGAAAAAAAAATTGTTTCTAAGAGATGCAGATTTTACATTTTCAATGTATGTAATAACGGTAAATTGTAAAACTTCAAAAACATTAATTGTGTTTACTGAATTTTGATGGGTTAAAACTAACTTTAAAATAAATAATATTACTTTTTAAATGCCTAATTAAAAGAAAATTTTAAAATTACTCTTATTATTTTCTTATAAGTAACTAATATTTTTTTAATAGATAACTATATGTTAAAAAATAATGACCAAAAATAGCTACCAATATTTCACATCTATATTTAGGTTTAAGCTTCCACATATTATTTTTACAAAACACAATAGTATTTAAATGAGAAGTATTACCTGAGTATTTTTCTTTTAATTTCTTGATGTAACTCAACTTTTTAATATTCTTATTATATCTTATGATACTAACATAACTTTTAATTTTGATGTTGTTGTGGTACATGAGTATGTATAAATATGATGGATATGTGTTTGTATGTATAAGACAAAATAAATAAATAATAAACAGAATTTTGTTTCTATTAAAAATAAAATAATTGTATAAAATCTACAAGTAAAATTAATTATAAATTATTTAATTTATTTTTTACAAGTCTAAATAAAATAAAAATATAAAGTAATCTTTTTTTCTTATAATTATCTAAGTTACTTTTTTAATAATTTTGTGTAAAAAATATATAAACCAAAATTAACTTCAAATATTTCACCTGATATGATTGTTACATCTATCAATTAAAAAAATTAGACAGTGAATTTGTCAATAAAAACTATTAGAAAATAAAATAACTTCTTCTTTTCGTAAAATCCTAAATAAAAGAGAGTTTTAAAGAAAATATATTTTCTAATCATAACCAAGTAAGATTTGTTTTTTTATTTTTTTTCTAAATCCTACCAGAGAGAATGTAAAATTTTATTTAATAGTATTTTTACTTAAAAATTAATGATAAATCTGATAGTAACAATTATTTAATTAACAATAAAAATTGTAAAAACATTAGTGATATTGAAAACAACAAATTTTTGAAAATGCAACTTTTTAAAATAGTTAATATTAACTGGAAATAATTATTTGATAGAATTTCTTTTTCCTAAATCCTAGATAAAATATAATTGTAAATGATTATGTAATATTAACTTCTTTTTCTAAAATCCTAAAAAAATTAAAATAATATTTGATAGTTGTTTTCCTCTTTTAAAAAAAAACTAAACAAAAGAAATTTGTATCATATTTTTTGGTCTTTACCAAAAGAGAATTGTAAAAATTTATTTGATAATATTTTTTAAGAGAGTATTTGATGATGAACATAATACTAAAAGTTATTTAATTAACAATAGAAGTGTAAAATTAGTATGCATATGAATTGTAGAAATAATAATTTTAATGTTATTAATTAATAAAAATAATTATTTGATAGCAATTTATTTTTTTCTAAAAATCTAAAAGAAGATAATTGTAATAGGTTATATCACAGTATAATAGTATTTAATATATTTTATTATTTTTTAATTGTAACTAAAAAGGATATTTATAAAATAGAATGTTTCTTTTTTTTAAAACCTAGCAAAATAAAATTTTAAAGACTTATTTAATAAAACATTAAATTAGTACATAAGAACATGTAATAATGTTGTCATTGATTCGATTGACGTATTTCACTTTCATTTATTTTTTCTTTTCATTCAATTTCTTATTTCGGCTGTGTTCAGTTTAAATATTTAGGTATAGTATTTTCTCTAATCCTAAGTACAAAGTTTATAATAATTCATCTATGCACCATGATTATAAAAAAATACAAATATTAACTTGAACTTATGTGTGAAATGGGTTTTAATTATAAAAAAAAATCTCAAACAACATACGCAAAAAAAACAATCATAAAACTATAATAAAATAATTATTATTTTATAGTTTTTATTAAATTAAAACATCAAACAAAATTCGTTGCAACGCAACGGGCTCATATCTTGTACTATATAAAAATTGAACATATAAGCCATTGAGAGCGTCCACGTAAGGTTTAAAACAATTAATCGTATTATGACACATCATTATTTGAAATTTGATTTTTTAAAAAATGTCAATATTGCCAAAAAAGTTTTTTTTTGAAATAAAATATAAACCATTATCGAATATGGTAAACTTAAAAAAGTAAAAACATTATGTATACATTAACATAATGTATAATATATATTTAGAAAATTAACATAAAAATAAATAGCAAAAATAATAATTTATTTAAAAATACAAGAATTTCAAAGAAGTATAACTATATAAATTTAAAACATTTATTTTAAAAGTTTAGGTTATATGCTATTGAAAATATTCAAAGTAACATATAATATATATATAAGTTGATGCTATAAATCATTGAGAATATCCATATATTATTTTAAGAACCAAAAATATGCTAACTAATTTTTAATTTGCTATTTCTAAAGATGTCAATATTACCAAAACATCTTTATTTCGAAATTAAATATAAATCAGTATCAAATAAGGTAAACTTAAAAAATAAAACATTATATATAAGTTAACTATATAAAAGTTGAGGTTACAAGCCATTGAGAGCATCCACCTACTACTTCAAACGTCCAATCCTATTATGATAAATTATTATGAATTGTTTAACTCTTCGTTTTCAATTGTTTAAATCTTCTTATATTGATCTGACTGAAAATATAATGTATTATCCGACCAACAATTTTGAATTGTTTAACTCTTCTTTTCTTAGCTTCTTTTTGCAGTATGCCTAAGAATCTTCTTCATATATGAAGTTGAGCTTGTATGGAGCACTAACAAGTCTATATCACCATTCAGAACCCCGCCAAATGCTTCCTTCTCCTTCACACCCCCTTGAAACCAAAATAAATGGGATCAGATACAAAGACAAGATCTCAACATACGGCCCTCACTTTACTACATGTCAAATATGAAAGACAAAAACTTTGAGTTATTTTCAGTTGAGGCCTACTCAACTAATCGTTACCGATACGTCTCAATGCAATCACCATCAAAATAAAAGTAGAACGATATATGTATATATACCTGGAACACAAAAGGAATGATCAAAATACTGACAAATCCCACTGAATTCACCGTCGAATAAAAACAAAAATCAGTCACATAACATACACAAGAAAACATGCTATCCAAAGTGTAGCTCTTTTAACTCCCTCGAATTACAATATCTCGATGGTTAACATATTCATCGCACATTTATTCGCACTCGTAGCTTTTACAATCAATCGCATGAAGATCAATTTAGAAACTGATACAATCTTAGCTCTATAGAAAGGTAACCAAATCTCAAAGGAAACCTACAGAGAAACTTATAGATTACCTTGGATTGTGAAACATGGTCGACCTTGTTGGCATATACAGAATTGTGTCACCGTCCTTGCAACGGTGATCGGAGGCGTCAAATCACTTTCTACATTCAAACCACTTTCCCATACTTATTCCTCTAGCTCTTCAAACATATGTCCATCTCCTTTGATGACATTTTCAACATTCTCATGCATCTTATATCTTTGTAAAGTGTGAGCATACCATCAATATTTTCATTATCAGTTCAAATACAATACCATTGAAAAATAACTATCATTAGTATTATTATGATTAAACAATAAAATCAATTTTCACATCATACATCTTTCTATTATTAATATTAATTCATTTAAGTACTACTATACAACACTGTAATACCAGTAGAACTGTTAAACATAGTTTTAATAATAGTTCTAATAGAACTATTTTGTCTCAGTAATACAAGTACTCTTACAAATACCCAGAAATTTTCTTTTAAAATTAGGATGATATTGTTTGATTAAACCAATATTATTATCTTCTATGACCATTTCAAATATATGTAGTAGGTAACCCATTTTTTTCTTTCTTCACAAAAGTGAAATAAACCCAATGCCCATAAAACACATTCAAAAGAATATTTTATCTCTCTAAATTTTCACTAAACCTTACATTTACATTATCTATATCTATGATATACATCTTATTTTAATAATATTCCAGAAAAGATATCATCAAAATCAGACATAATAAACCCACCAACCAAAAAAACCAGTTTTAAAATTTATTTTCAATCTTTCAAAATACTCATGAAATCTTACATTCTTTACTTTACCTATGATGTCTACTTTATTGAATGATATTCCAGAATTTTTTTCTTTTCATAAACAGCCATAATAAACCCACCAATTCATAAACACTGTTTTAAAAATTATTTTCAGTCTCTCAAAATACACATCAAAATCTACATTTTTACTTTATCCATGATGTATACTTTGTTTTAATGATATTTCATGAATTTGCTTTTCAAAAACAGCCATAATAAACCCCACCAACCCATAAATCAATACTATTAAAAGAGAAGGAGTTTAAATAAATCTACTTAAAAAATGTTGTTTGGACCCTTTCATTAACTAATAATATTTTGGTCTTACTTTAATTTGGACAAACAATATGTTTCCTTAAATTTCTCTAACAATCATTTAGTCAAAGCTTTTATTTATTGGACTCATATCTTTTTGTAAACGAAAAGATTATACTATATATATGACCACATAAATTTGGTTCACGAAAATATAATATCATGTACACTTTATTATACTCTTCTCTAAATATGTCTCATTAACTTCATAATTAAGATAAGTTTAAAAATTATATATTATGTTAATTTTATTTTACTGATAAATAACAATTTAGTATTTAAGATAAGTTTAAAATTATCAAAACCCCAACAAATCATTTTTTTTACTGCTCAAAAAAAATCTACAAATCTATACTATTGAATTAGCCAAAAATTTCTCAAATAAATCTTAAGTTTCACCAACTGAACAAATTTAACTTTTATAAAATGCACAAAAATATAATGAAAGGTTAGATTTGGGCATTCGGATCTTCGGGTCAAATATAAATCGGTTTCTTTCAGGTCCAAGTTCTTTGGATCTTGGACATTTATATCCAACTAGATATTTGTATTTTTTTGTTCAGATCAGCTCCTTTTAGTTCCATGTCAGTCTGAGTCAATAATTCAAGTATCTGTAAAATTTACTATGTACTTTGGCTACGTAATGAGTCTAGCTCGGTTCGAGTATTTAGGACCCTTTCATTAAAAAAATATCCAATATTTTAAATATATTTTTAAAATTTGAAATTTTACCCAAACCCTGAAACTATAACAGATAAGAAAACACGAATCCAAAATTTACAATAATATTTTATATTCAGAACATATATAAATTACTCAAATATACATAATATGAACAAAACATTCTAGGTACTTTGGGTACCCGGAGTCCAACAGAGACCCGAATGTCCAAAAAAATCTAATAGGTACGTTTTTCCAATCCCGAACCTCAACCTATATTTCGTATTGGTTTGGTTCGTTTATCAAATTTAGGTAAATTTTTAACTTCAGAAATAGTTAAATAAGAGTGTATATAAAAATCTCGAATAAACCTATTCATAAGCTATATAATTTTAAATAAATTTATGTATTCGATATAATACGACTTTATAACATAATAATACTCAATATACTCAAAATACTATCTCATATCCAACTTTGTATATAACCCATAAAACCCGCGTTTTCGAAGCGCATATCAAAATCTAGTATAGTTTTAAAAAGCATTTTCAGTCTCTCGAAATACTCATCAAATCTTACATTTTTCTTATCACTCTTATGTAAAATTCATTATAATGATATTCCTGAACAAATTTCATAAAAAATGGATGTATATTACATATTTTTAAAGCTTCAATTCATCAATAGAGGAATGAGGATACACGATCTGTAGAGAAAAAAGAAAAAAAACTGAGCCCCACCTGAATTTTAATTGGTTGAGACTTGTTGCGGAATCAAGCTTGTAATTGATTTATTAATAAATTATTTAATTTATGAATTGATGAGGTGAAAAAAATATATTAAACAATTAGAGAGTAATTTAAGGATGACATCGAGAGAAGGTTAGTGAGAATATAGAGAGGATAAGAAGAATATTTTTTTTCCAATAAAGGCATATTGAGTTAAAATCCTCTAAGGCCACCACATCATTTGATCCTCTGCTTTTTTTTTTTTTATGTAACACAATCCTCATCTACTATATCATTAAACTAGGTCCCTGTTCGTTTGCTCACCCAGGTGATGCTCACCCAGGTGATCCATCTGGATGAAGATGCAAATTGATGTTCGTTTTGTGCATTATAATGCTACATCCAGATGGATCACCCAGCTGAATTTTTAAAATCTCATCTCAAATTCTCACCCAAATGAAAGTGAGTCTTGATGGTGCATCTGGATGCAGATGCATCTAGTTCAGTCCAAAATGATAAATGACAAAAATGATTTTTTAAAATCAAAATATTATTTTCAAACCGTAAATTCTATTTTTTTGCATATACATTTTTCCTCTATAACCAAAAAATGCATTTTTCTCGCAAAAACTGAAAAACACACTTTTCCGCCAAAACCGCAAGATGCGTTTTTCCGCAAAAAAACATAAAACACACATTTTCATAAAAAGACATTTTCCGGCTAAACCAGTAAAACCACACTTTTCGACCAAAACCGAAAAAACACACCCCCCCCCCCCCCCCCCCCCTAAAAAAAACCCAAAAAACGCATATACCCGCCAAAACTCCAAAAATCATTTTCTGGCCAAAACTGCAAAAATCATTTTTCCCACCAAAACCGGAAAAATACATTTTCTCGCCAAAACCATAAAACATATTTTTTTGCCAAAACCATAAAAATGCATTTTTTCGCGAAAAATACATATTTCCTCAAAAACCGCAAAAATATTTTCGGCCAAAACCGTAAAAATGCTATTTTTCTGCCGAAACGTAAAAATTATATTTTAGTCAGTTTATTAATAACAAGTCCACCTAGATGGGGAAAACGGCCAAAACCTACCCAATGTTTCTCAATATGTTCAAAACCTACCCAGCTTATAAGGTCGTGCGAAAACATGCCTAATCTTTTGTATAATTCAAATTACATACCCAACATTTTGTTTTTGTGCGAAAACGTTCACTTGTGCCATCTGGCTGACGGACAGTTAACGGCTGATTACGTGGATGCCACGTATGATACAACATTGTTGTACTTGAGCTCGTTATGTTTGTGTACTTGTAAGACTTAAGTTTGTGTGTGCGCATGTAAAACTTCAGTTTGGTGTTCTTATGTATTTTTAAGACCTGATGAGAATTTGGCAAGATAAATGAAGAAAATTTGGGAGTTTACATGAGAGTGATACAAATCATTCAAACCATGCAAATCATTAAAGTCATACAAATCATAAATAACAGCCGTAAGTCATTCAAAGTTGTCTAATATAGCATAAAATGAACTTTCATTCCTTGAAAAAAATACCAAAAAGACCCATGATCCATCTTTCAATAACCAACTTTCATTCCTTGAAAACAATACCAAAAAGACCCATGATCCAGCCTTCGATAACCAACTTCCATTCCTTCAAAACAATACAAAAAAGGACAGCAAATAAGAAAGAAGCACAATCACAAGAAATCTAAAAAATAAGATGAAGTAAAGGCTAAGGCTACTTACGTTCAACCTAGATTTGAATTTTGAGAGGCTTGGCTTGGACCTTCATCTTGACTAAGTCCAGAAGGTTGTTTCCTTGGTCTATAAACCGGGCATCCATGATTAGGACATTTTCGACTGTTATGTCCGCCAACTCCACATCTCCTACAATGTGTAGTCTTGCCTTCGATAGTCAGCTTAACCCTCTTTTTCGTTGGTGCTTCTACTCCCTTTCCTTTGTTTTTCTTCTGAGGAGACTCATTTTTCCCTTTAATTCTCTTCTTCTGCTGTTTTGTTTGTTGTGGAACATCTCTTGGTGGTGGTTGAATAGTGGCTTCTCCAGATGATCTCCAAAAGTTGATTCCATTCACTGGACATATTGGATCATTGTATTGTTTCCTCCATGTGGATGTCAAGTACCAATGAGAGACATAATCCAAAGGATCAAGCTTCTTTTTCAATATGACCCTCAAAGCATGTCGGCAAGGAATACCAGTCATGCTCCATCTCCTACAAACGCAAGTCTTCGCACCCATATCAACTGTATGAGGATGATTATTCTCTCCAACTTCATAAATACCATTACCACTAGGTATCACTCGACATTCAAACAAATGCTTCTTCTCGGCCTTGATGGTATTAGCTACCTTTTCACTGTATTTTCCTTTCCACCTAAAAGCCTTTGTCTTCCTCATATCCATACGGATCATGGCTTGCCTTCTAACTGTCTCCAACATCTCAACCAATGGCATCTCTCGGGCAGTGTTGAGTGTATTGTTGTAGGACTCAGAGAAGTTGTTAGAGACATCTTCACACACAGGAGTAGAGCTGAAAAAAGCACGGCTAAAGTTATGCGGGTTCTTAAGCAACACTGCTTCATACACACGGACATCAAAATTCTTCAATTGTTTCAGAGCTATTTCATATTCACCAACATTGAAACTCTTTGCTACTGCCCAAAACAAGTCTTTAGGTAGTTCTTTTCCTGGATAAACCCTTCTCAGGTTGCCATAGATATGCCGAGCACACATTCTGTGTTCCACTTTAGGCAGTTCCTGCTCCACGGCAATGATCAACTCCTGCCATTGAAATAAAATGTTTTAACCGCAAGCAACCACATTTACATATTATAGTGACCGAAGATTAGAGTGAAACACTTACTTTCTGCCTATCCGAGATTAAAGTGAACCCTGTTCCGTCCAACAAGTTCAAATCAAGCTTCAGCAGCTGAATGAACCATAGCCAACTATCAGTATTCTCCACTTCCACTACTGCCCACGCTATGGGGAACAATTGATTGTTTGAGTCTCTCCCTACAGCTGCTAAGAACTGTCCTTTCTCATTACTCTTCAGAAAACATCCATCTATCCCAAATATTGGACGGCAGTGAGCAGTCCAAGTTCTCTTCAGAGGCGCTAAACAGACATATATCCGATCAAATGTCTCTTTTCCACTTTCATTGGTTAATGTCCCAAGTTCCACAGTAGAATCCGGGTTACACTTTATAACCTCCATTTTGTAGTCCTTTAACCTTGCAAATTGCTCGTCATGTTCATCTTGAACCATCCTCAATGCTTGTTGTTTAGCCTTCCTACACTGATCATTAGAGACTATCACCTTATATTTCTCCTCCATCTTTGCTTGCATCGCCTTAGGCTTCAGTGTAGGATCTCTTCTTATCTCATTCAGTGCCAACTTTGCAATGATACGACCCCTAATAACCGTGCAATATCCGTCTGGTATACATGAATGCTCATCTTCGAATGTCTTGATCAAGTACATCCCTAAAGACTTTTCAAAGGAGCAGTAGATTCTAAAAGGACATCTTTGATTCTCAGTGCTTCCGTCTCCATCCTTTTCAGTTACCGGTGCAACTACATCACCATCAGCTTCATTATTGTTGCTATCTTCATGTACAGCAACAACAGCACATCTAACCTCAGATTTTTGAGATCCCCATCTTGTGAATTTAACATTGAATCCATCCTTCAAAGAGTAATCAACCACAGCTTCCTTGAACTCAGCCAAACTATCAAATGCTTGGCCTAAGATAAGAACTCCACTACCTTTTTTATACCTCACAGTCAGAATTCTGAGGAGTCACCTCATCATTGTGATTTTCTTCTTCATCCACAAATCCTTCTATGTTTTTCTCCACTCGCGCATCTTCCTCAAGAATTTCCTCATCACAATTATCGCCTATACCAGACACTCTATCACCTTCACCAGACCTTCTGTCACCTGAAGCTCCATTATCCCCACTTCCATCACCATCTCCACCATCAATGTCGTCGTCATCTTTCTCCATAAAAATTTGAACTGCCTTACACAAGATTGTCGCCTCAAGCATCTTATCAAACATTTCATTTCCATTGCACATCAATTTAAGCTCTGTGAAATCATCTTTAGGGAGTTTGTACCAAACCCTTTGCCCACACAAGGAATTCCCGAGTGCGTCAGCCATCTTTGTGAACAACATTTGAGGAAGACAATCAAGTTGAACAACATCTCCTCCCTTGTATGAAGTTACACCTTCAGTTATTTCAAACTTTCCCCTCCAATATATGGTGAAACGTACTTCAAAGGAGTCACTGAAAAATAATAAAACAGTCACATTAGCATTTCATCGAACAGTTGGTGCCCATAAACAGAAACAAAGTCTACCTTTCAAATCCAAAGTAAAAACCCAAAATTGCAATGATTTCTATCACTATTATGGTTAAATCAGCGACTTGAAATATAGAAAGTGTGAAAGCCCAAAAGTTTAAAAACCCTCTGTTACCATCTATGAAAAAATTTAGGGCAAAATTGAGTAAGAAATTTACCTCATGTTCTTGTCTGGTGGAATATGAACTCGCCACTATTTTTTTTTTTGTCTTTGCCGAGTGTTAGATTGAGATTCTCAGAGTGAGAGGTTTGAGTTTGAGAGGACAAGAGTTTTTGTTCCGTCTTCGTGGAAGTTAAAAGTTTAGACTGAATTTTTTTTTTCTTTAATGTGTTAATACAAGAGATAATACACGTCATTACACACTTGTCATGAACCTTAACTAGGATTAGACGGTACGTTAATGACCGCTTAAGGACTAACGGCAATAAAAGGTTTTCGAACAAAAACAAAATGTTGGGTATGTAATTTGAATTATACAAAAGATTAGGCATGTTTTCGCATGACCGTATAAGCTGGGTAGGTTTTGAACATATCGTGAAACATTGGGTAAATTTTTAACTTCAGAAATAGTTAAATAAGAGCGTATATAAAAATCTCGAATAAACCTATTCATAAGCTATATAATTTTAAATAAATTTATGTATTCGATATAATACGACTTTATAACATAATAATACTCAATATACTCAAAATACTATCTCATATCCAACTTTGTATATAACCCATAAAACCCGCGTTTTCGAAGCGCATATCAAAATCTAGTATAGTTTTAAAAAGCATTTTCAGTCTCTCGAAATACTCATCAAATCTTACATTTTTCTTATCACTCTTATGTAAAATTCATTATAATGATATTCCTGAACAAATTTCATAAAAAAATGGATGTATATTACATATTTTCAAAGCTTCAATTCATCAATAGAGGAATGAGGATACACGATCTGTAGAGAAAAAAAGAAAAAAAACTGAGCCCCACCTGAATTTTAATTGGTTGAGACTTGTTGCGGAATCAAGCTTGTAATTGATTTATTAATAAATTATTTAACTTATGAATTGATGAGGTGAAAAAAATATATTAAACAATTAGAGAGTAATTTAAGGATGACATCGAGAGAAGGTTAGTGAGAATATAAAGAGGATAAGAAGAATATTTTTTTTCCAATAAAGGCATATCAAAACAATACTAAAAGCTCGATACGCAGCCTCGCGAGCGTGTCCACGTAAGAAAAAAAATCAGCCAATGAGATTAAATTATTTGGCCATGTAATCAGAATTATTTGGGCTCTGAATTTGTCACATAATATTTGCAATAAAAAATAACCCATTGAGGCCCAATATCAAACCCTAGATCATTACACGAGTCCTTCTTACTTTTCATCTTCCTTCTTCCTCTAGATTTTCATCGATTGAACGACGTTTTGGCTCACCATCTCCACTGCAACCAAACTGTAGAGTAATCAATTGTCCGTTTTGGTTTGATTGATGGCTTCCTCTCCATTTATTTATAAATCTCTTCTTTCATGTTTTTTTTCAATCAAAACTCTCTCAATTTGTTCTCGCGATGAAGTCGAACGGGAAAGCCATAGTCTCCGACGATCCTATTGTGAAGAAACCAAACGGCAAGGATGTTGTCTCCTCCACCGTTCTGGATCAACCAACCGGTAAAAAGGCCGTCTCCTCCGCCAAGGTCCATAAGGTTATGCCCGCTGTCTCCTCCGCTGTACCGATCCAACCAAGCGGATCAACCGCCGTCTCCTCCGTCAAGGTTGATAAGGTGATGTTTTTCTTCTACTGTTCTTCGTCTAATTCGTTCTTGATATCAAACCCATCTCTCTCTCTCTCTCTCTCTCTCTCTCTCTCTCTCTCTCTCTCTCTCTATCACTGCGAGTTTTCTCTGGTCAGTGGTGATGTCCGTGCGGAAGGGAGAGCATACGATTTCTTTTTTTGGCTTTCTTTTCACATTCGCCTTTTAGCAGACGTCTTCCCTTTAAACCTATGCGAATTGTCTCACATTACAGCGTCTAATCAAAACCTCTCTGTGCTCCCTTTGTTTCAGGTTCGCTCCTCCGCCAAGGTTGATAAGGTGTTGTTTTTTAGAGACGTCTCATTTGGCATACAAGAAGGGGAGTTAAGGTTTCGGCTCATCCATTTCTGGGAGGCTCGAAATGTGCTTACAAAAACACTTATTGGTCTAGAGATGCTCCTCATTGATGAACAGGTTCGATCTGAAATTTTTTAAAAAGTTTATATATTCTTACGGTCTTGATATTTACTCAATTGATCGTTGTTTTTACATGTTTGACAGAGAACTGTTATCCAAGGTTTCATCCCATCAGCAAGGATTGATACCTACTTGCCACACATGAAAGCAGGATCTGTCTACAGACTGAATAAGTGTTTCGGATCAAACAGCAAAGTCATGTACCGGGTTGCTGAGCCTAGGGTAGTCATCAGTTTCACTTCGAACTCTGTTCTCTCTGATCTTGAGGACAGTCGGGTTAATTTCCCTGATGATCGGTTCCGTTTCCATAGTTACGAAGAGTTTGAGGCAGCATGTGACCTCAAAGGTGATCTTTACGGTAAGACTCATCGACTTCACATTGATTTTGATAACTGTTTGATTTGATCTTAAATATTTAAGTTGTATTTAGCATATCCTCAGATTTAAATAGATAAAGTACTATTTGGTAACATCTGTGGCTCTGTATATATAAGTAAATTTGTATATTTTAGTTGTAGAGTATCATGTTTTATTTTTATTTAGTAGATAGAGAATTATTTGGTAGCATCCGAGATTTTGGGTTATAAGTATTGATTGTCAGTTTTAGATGTGGAGTACCAAGTTCTTTTTTTTTATTCTGTTGCAGTATATGATGAGATTTTGGTTATACTGATGAGATTTTGGTTATAAATATGTTTGTCTAAGTAAAGCTAATCAGCATTAGTTTCTATTATTTGTTATTGCAGATTATGTTGGGCACTTGAAACTGGTGAATGGGCAGACACTGAATGACAGTGTGGTGCTTGACGAAGAGGAAATAGCTTCGACCCGGCGGGTTTTGCTCCATGTTCAAACTCATGAGTAAGTCATTCACAGTGTCTTAGATCTATTAGTATACTATTTCTCTAATCACTTGGGTTTATTTTAATTGTAGTGGACCAGTGATGAAGCTCTACCTATGGGACCAGGCTGCAGCAGACTTTTGTGCCAAATTCAAGTCACATGGAAGCACTCCAAGGGTTATTTTAGTAACCACTGTCAACCCAAAACGTTTTGGAGGTTAGCATACTGAATGTCTTTTAATGGTTTATAGTTATTTTATGACTAACAAAGGTTATGCAACAGGTGCTCTTGCTCTTGCTTCAATGTCATCCTCTCGGGTGTTTTTGGACTTTGATGTTCAACCAACCCGTGATTATGTCACTTGGTAGGTATTCCTCTGGTTGAAATTGAATGTGTAATTTCAGTCTAACTACATTTTGGTTTCACATTTTCTTCAGGTTGGACTCAAATTTAGATGTGGCTAATAGGGTTGATGCAAATGTGGTCACAAAGACTGAAACAATGACGATAGGGGAGCTATTCTCCTATATCAAGCAGGAAGCAGCAAAGGTAATATATTTCCCACGTTTTACAAATGCATTATGAGAAGGTTATTTGGTTGGTGTGGGATGTATGTTTGAGACTTCTTTTCCCAGTTCTATTTTTTGTTGACATGTCCGTATATGATTTCATTTGTCTAGAAGACTCATCCATTCTGCGTAAAGTCTCATCCATTTATATTGATCTCAACATGTTCTTTGCAGTAGTCATCATCTTTATTTCGAATTTCTGTCTAAACACTCAAGTAACCAAGAAGACTCAGTTTAAAAATGTACCTGCTGATGAATTGTGATGGAAGTATTTTCATTGTGGCAGGTTACTTGGTTTGAGTGCACAGCAACTGTTGATGCTGTTTTCCACGGTTCTCCTTGGTATTATATTGGCTGCGGTGTGTGCCATACTAAGGCAATCAAAGGGCCTACATCACTCATGTGCAAGAAATGTGGAAAACATGAAGTAGATGGTGTTCCACAGTAAGTATCATAGTTTATATTTCAGTCATACTTTTGTGCATTCTTTTAATATTCTTCCATGGCAGGTACCTCACAAAGCTGTCTGTTTATGACAACAATGACCATGCGGTTTTTGTTATCCTTGGTGAAGCTGGGCGTGAGCTGACTGGGAAACAAGCATCTGAGTTGGTTGAGAGCTACTTTGAGGTGATTACTAACCTCTATGTCAATACAGCTTAGTATATTTATTCTAACAACTATTCCAATTTATGATAGGCCAATGAGAGCATGGGCGATGATCACTTAATCCCGGTGCCACAGACCTTGGTTGATACCATCGGACGGACATACAGGTTCATTGTCAAGGTATCAGATCGCAATATTAAAGGCGAGATACACACTCTGACTGTCACAAAAGTACTCCCTCTTGATGTTCCTGAACCTGTAAAAGCTTTGGTAGAAACTGTCTCTGAGGAACCTGTGGATGGGAGGGTGAAGAGAGGTTCTGAAATGGTTGAATCAGGTGAAGCCAAACGTGCTAAGTCTGGCAATTAGATCTCCAGTTATACTCTCACATGTTGGGAGAATATGTTGCGGATTAAGTACTGGTTTTCATTTTATTTAAAGACTATTTTGTGTTTTATTTTCATACTTTGGCTTTCAACATTTGAGCTATCTTGGCTCTGGACTATTTTGATTTTATTTACCTTTTGCTTATTTTTGAACTTATGTTTATCACTGATCATTACTAAATGATATTGACTTTCGTCCATGTTTTATTTATTTACATGCAAATTAACATAGACTTAATATAAACAATGCTTATAAAGGCTTATGTAAACATGTAGAGGGCCTTATAAAGTATAAATATTATTCGTTGTTTCTGTATTGTTTATTTGCACAAACCTTTACGATTATATTTTTTTAAAAAGACAGCTTATAAAGTCTTTTAAATAGAGTTCCACCAAATAACATAAAATGAATAGTTTCTTTTGTGCTTTCTGCCTCTGAAAATTTGTAGTAGGAATGTGATGAAGTGAGTGAGAAAGAAGGAGCGTTAAGTCAATATATGGAGGGAACGAAGCCAATGAATTAGAGCGAAGGGATCATTGGCTTTGGTATGATAAATAAAGGTTGTGTTTACAATTGTTGAGAAAATAAAACCATAGTTTTTGTAGTATATAGGCGTCGTGTTTGTATTAGTATTCACAAAGATTAATCCAACTTAAGAAAAACATACAATATAATTTATTAACTAAAATATGTATTGTTCGCATTTGTATGTTGTTCTAATTAAAAAAATGTGTGTATCTATATTTATGTTCATATATTTATGTGTGTACCTTACCCGACTGATTTTGGTTGTGTGTAGAGCCAAAATATTGTTAAACTTTATAATTTGCTAAGTATTCTAATAACATTAAATATATTGTTCAAAAATCAAAGAAAAGCTTTAAATAATTTTTAAATAATATATAATTAGTTATGGATACAAAAAAGTTTTCCATGTACAATTAGTTATTTTTCCTTGACTCACCATGAAAAGTTAGTTAAACTGACCAACAAAATATATATATATATATATATATATTTTCACCCTTTTTTATCATAAACCATTAAACATCAAACATTTTCCGCGCGTAGCGCGGACATCGGATCTAGTTGAGTTAAAACCCTCTAAGGCCACCACATCATTTGATCCTCTGCTTTTTTTTTTTTTATGTAACACAATCCTCATCTACTATATCATTAAACTAGGTCCCTGTTCGTTTGCTCACCCAGGTGATGCTCACCCAGGTGATCCATCTGGATGAAGATGCAAATTGATGTTCGTTTTGTGCATTATAATGCTACATCTAGATGGATCACCCAGCTGAATTTTTAAAATCTCATCTCAAATTCTCACCCAAATGAAAGTGAGTCTTGATGGTGCATCTGGATGCAGATGCATCTAGTTCAGTCCAAAATGATAAATGACAAAAATGATTTTTTAAAATCAAAATATTATTTTCAAACCGTAAATTCTATTTTTTTGCATATACATTTTTCCTCTATAACCAAAAAATGCATTTTCTCGCAAAAACTGAAAAACACACTTTTCCGCCAAAACCGCAAGATGCGTTTTTCCGCAAAAAACATAAAACACACATTTTCATAAAAAGACATTTTCCGGCTAAACCAGTAAAACCACACTTTTCGACCAAAACCGAAAAAACACATTCCCCCCCCCCCCCCTAAAAAAAACCCAAAAAACGCATATACCCGCCAAAACTCCAAAAATCATTTTCTGGCCAAAACTGCAAAAATCATTTTTCCCACCAAAACCGGAAAAAATATATTTTCTCGCCAAAACCATAAAACATATTTTTTTGCCAAAACCATAAAAATGCATTTTTTCGCGAAAAATACATATTTCCTCAAAAACCGCAAAAATATTTTCGGCCAAAACCGTAAAAATGCTATTTTTCTGCCGAAACGTAAAAATTATATTTTAGTCAGTTTATTAATAACAAGTCCACCTAGATGCATATGAAAATTAAAAAATGAAAAGCAAACGAACATAGTTGCATTCAAATGATTCATCTGGATGCATGAACGAAATGAAGAAACGAACAACACCCAGATGGAGCATCTGGGTAAGACATCTAAATGGATCATCTGGATGCATCTTCCAGATATACAAACGAACAGGGCCTAGGTGTTTTCTTGCACCATGTGCAGAAATAGAGTTTTAAAATTATATTCATAAATAATATTTTATTAATTTTTTAGTTTTATTATTTGCGTACCATATTTTAATTCAATGTAAAAATTAAGAGAAAATAAATATTTTTATTTACATTTATATTTCATATATATATATATATATATATATATATATATATATATATATATATATATATATATATATATATACATATATATATACAAATATATATATATATCTTGGAAATATTTTTATTTATTTATTTTGGTTAATATATATTAAATAAAATTCTATAAAATTAAAGGAAAATTTTGTTATGTATAATTAACAAAACATAAAATTAAATAATATTTCTAAAATTTGTAAATATTAAAAATAAATAATCATAATATGATTAAAAAAATAATTTTTTAATATTTGTTTTAGTAATAAAAATTATAAAATTATTTAAATAAAATTTTCGAAAAGTTATTTTATATTACTATATTTCTAACTTTACTATTTCTTGTTATATTAATGATAATTTATAAGTTATTACCTTATTCTAAAAAACTTGCCAAAACTATAAAACAACATTAAATGTAAATGTACATGTCACAATTAGTTTAAGCCTTGTCATCTTTATTAGTATGCTATGTCATCATTTTACTTTCCAAATTAATATAGTGATGACATGTATCAAAAATCACTTGATAAATAATGTACAAGTGATGTCCAATATATACGTTGATAACTAGGTGTCTTATCCGTATATACGGGCTTAATCGTTTTACAAATATTTATTAGTTTATTTTTTATTAATTCAAAAACCAGCATAATAACTTATTATTTATGTTTTCAAAAAATTAAATCTAACATGTATATTTATGACAAGAATCTAGTTAAATATATATGTTTAATTAAAATTTATTAAGGATACCATTGAATTTAACTACTTAATTTATTATACTTGTTTTATATAAGATATCTTAAAAAATATGTTTTAAGATAACAATACAATATATAAGAATTATCTTTAAAAAAAATTAATATTATTAATAAATATTTGTTTTTGATTATATAATTAATAATATATAAAATTCATTAAGAGTAAAATAGATATGAACCGTTCTAACTTTTAACGTAAGAACTGCGTTGCTAAAAATTATTTGTAAATAATAATAAAGAGTAATACCGCTTGCGCTGCCAGTCTGCCACGCCTAATAAATATGAACGTTAAAAACGTATAGATCTAACCAATTAATGAATTGACACGTGAATTCCCCAACTTACCGCCAATACAATACAAAACAAATCGAGAAAATTTAATGAATCAAAATATAAATAAATGATACGAAGTGGAAGAAAGTAGATAAGGTAGACCCCGGTAACCTCCACCGTTTGTTTGGTTAACGGAGTTACATTATATCCATAGGTGGAAGACAGTACGAGTTCTATAAAATATAAATACCTCCACCGTTTTGATCAAAAAAAATAAAAATAAATACCTCTACCGTTTGTTTAGTAACGGAGTTGCAATATATCCGTAAAGAAGACAGTACGAATCTGATTTATAAATACCTCACATCGTCTTCTTGAACCACTTTTGTTCTCTAGCTATTATACAGTTCGCATCAAATCAAAATTAGAGTTACAGATTCTCCGCTAAGGTGTGTGTATCTCTCTCTCTCTCTCTCCATCTTCTCCCTTTCTCTTACGCTATTAGGTCTAATTGATTGATTTTCGTGCAATTTATCTAATTCCGATTAGACCTGAAACGAAATCGATTCGATCTGGGAAGAGATTGTAGATTGCACATCGTATTCTAACCTTGTGATCATGCAGAGTGTGAGGACGGTGTTGAGATCACACAACGATGGAGGTATTTGGAAAATCTTCAGCCAATGTTATTTACTTGTCTGCGATACTGGGGCGTCGTGACGGACCCGACCCGAGTCACAAATGTGACTACAAATGCGAGAACGAGAACGTTTGTGGGAACATGTACCGTTGCAAGCTAACCGGGTTAACCCACGTCTGTGACAAGAACTGCAACCAAAGGATCCTTTATGATAACCATACCTCTTTGTGCCGAGCTAGTGGCCGGATCTTCCCGCTCTCCTCGGCTGAGGAACAGGCGGTTAGAGGTGTCCGTAGGAAGCTTGATGATGAGAGTCAGCCCTCTGAGAGCTGCGTTAAGCGTCGTCGGCGTGATGCTCACTTTCATTCTTCTCCTTTTGAGAGGTCTTTCGGTGTTGTTAGCCCGATCTGCAGCCGAGCTGGGGATGGAATGGATATGAACTAGAAGAGGCTTTTCTTTTATCTGCTCACCTACAATAATATATAACACTGCACAATAAGAGACGTTATTCATGTGCTTTTACAGGGAGAGTTGCTCCCTGTCTGATGAAGCATTTTTTCTCTGTGTTGTTGAACTTTATGTAGTAGTTATAACTTAGGAGACACTTTGTGATTCTGCTACTCTGTTCTGGACTTTCTTCTTTTAATAACTAGGTGAAGTAGAATAATAACCCACTTGTTTCATCTTCTGCTACTGCTTCTTTGTCCTTGTGTTTGTATACAGGGTAGAGGCAGCCTTTCTTTGGTTGTGTATCTGTTTTGGTTTGTTCTTAACTGTTACAAGATAGCATTGGTGATTCCTGATAAGTTTATTACGACAGGTTCTTCAAGATGAAGAATCCTTTTGGTTTGTCATCCTGCAGAATATTCTTTTGTCCTTTTGATGGAGACATGATTGATTACAACCTATACTTTGTTTAAGATCAAGTTTCTTCTTTTACATGATTGATGAGCCCTACAAGTCCTGAATTCTTTTATGTGTGTGCAGGTTTCATAGTGTTGTCATGCAGGACAGCTAAATTGTCATTACTCTCTCTTTACAATGAACCAATTATTTTGACTGATATGTTTCTCAAATTTCAAGTGTTTTGAGGGGTAAGTCTTAACAATTGGAAGCTTCCTTGTAGGTACATTTATGATCTCAACAGGCAACTAGGGGGAGAGGAAGGACGGGTATAGAAGAAAGATAATACATTAGCTAATGACATAGACTACATGGTAATTTTGCATTGGATAAACTGTGGCAAATGTCAAATTATTTTCTTTGGTTTGTTTATGCTGCAAGTTTTTTTGGCTTCTGTATCACCCAGTCATTTTTTTTTCATTCTCTCTTCATGTGTCTGAGGATCTGTTTTTTTTTCCAACATCTCCCAAACTTTAGTTTGTTGATTAAGACAACAAGTATTGACATCTTACGTCAACGGATTTGGACATTTTACATCTTACATCTTACATCTTGGCGAGAGAACTAGGTCCTGGTATGTATTACTATTAGCATATACTAGCAATTACTGGTTCTTCATTTATTATATTATACTGAAGGTTTCATACTCTTTGGAATTTGAATTTAATGTTCTTAGTAGCTGAATACATAAAACTTTAGTTTTGGTTATAAAATCATTCCTTCAGACTAGTAAAATAGGCCATAGGTCAACATTTTTTAAGTCTATCACTAGTTGTTTTCATTGATAGCCTGATAAAAAAAGATTACATATAGCCATGTTATATAGCTATATACTAGGGGTATTCCGGCGCTAGGGTTCGCACTTGTATATATTTTTTTTTGGTTTTTATATGCTTTCATTTATATATGTTGTAATTTATTTTATATCTTGTTTAGTTATAAAACTTCTAATATTTGACTAATTTTTTTTTCTAGGATAGGTCCAGCTTAAAAATCACACATGAGTTAACATTGTGACTTCTATTTCAATAGAATAGATTATGTTATTTCTTTTTTAAGGTAGTATAATATTTAACGTAATTCTGTTTCGAAAATATAGGAAAACATTTTAAAAGGTCACGGCAATAATAAATAAGTGAGATTGATCTCCGAGCTATAAAATAAATACTGTATGTAGAATATCATATATTTTAGTAAAGACACGAAAATAATATATTCTCCAAAAGTAGATATTCGGTTAATTAGTTATAAGGGAATAAGTTAATAATCTTTAATTCATTTGAATTTAAATAGAATAGATGTAGATAATTCTGTTGCAACTGAATGTAGATATTCTCAAATTGTTAACGACGTAAACAGTGCACTTACTTCATCTTCTCCAAATGCATGTGTTCAATAAATTATTAACATATTTTCAGAGCTTACAATCAAATAAGAATATCATGGAAAATACGTATATGAATACCAAACTTGACACATACGAAAACTGAAATAATCAAATAATATGGGAAAGACGTAAATGAATGCCAAACTTGACATGAACTTCATATTTATTACAAATCAGAAACTGGATTTAGATTAGATATATAGTACATGTCGATCTGAAAAACAAAAGCACTCTTGATTATTTTATATATTTTCGTAGGCAATGTTATATATGTGAAGATGATATTAGTTCATTTTGATTTAGATTAGATATATAGTACATGTCGATCTGAATAGTTAATTTTGTCGTTTATTTAATACAACTATTATTAAGGATTGAAAATGTATTGTGACCAACTCTAGTAAATAGTTCATTTAAAAAAAAATCACACATGAATTAAGGTTGTGACTTCTATTTTAATATACTCTTATTTGCTGTTGCTATTCTCTTGGTGATTAGTCTCTCCATCCTCAAAGCCCTCACTGTCCTTGTGTTAACTGAAACTCATGTTAACATAGTGAAGTAAGTTACGGTGTCATGTTATAGATCATGGATGATCTGATTGGTTTGTACCTCGTTCTAAGTCAGCAACATTAATGTCCTCAACTTGAACAGGAAGGATAGTGTCTTGGTTGTATTGTATGTCTTGCTGGGGGCTTTGCAACTTCTTCTTGCGCGGATGCTTCTTCGTTGCTGACGGGCAAGCCTCCCATTAGTTTCTGTGAATGTTATTCAAACCGGAAAAGTAAGTTCCAAAACAGTAGTTCTAACTTGTTAAATAATTCTCAGCATTAGGTGTGTTCGACCATTAAGACGATCTAATTCTGATATTCCTCCGAGCAAGGTGGCTGGTGTTAGGGGAAGATAACACTCTCTTAACCAGGACTGGTGTTGATCAGATACTGGAGAAACAGAGAGCAAATGACATGATGAAGTTGAAAATTATAAATCTGTGTGAAATATTGTCGGGTCAGGACTTACTTTTTTTCTTTTTCCGGCTTCTTTTTGGTGCAGATGATGATGATGGTGTGGATAGTACAGGACCACTTTGTCTTCTCTGGGATCTCGCTGAAGGTGCTTTGCCTGTCACTGCTACTGGTGTCTTCACCATGACTTCTTGCAATCTAGATGGTAGAGAAATCAATGATGGAGAGTCTGAATCAAAAATGCGTGAAAGTATGCAAGGGTTTGTTAGTAACGGAATGCTGAGTGCATTCCATTCACTATGTGCTTTTAGTATTTTGTTGTGAGAGTCGTACAGACTCTCTGCAACTGTTACTGGTTTATTAAAGCTAGGAGGAGATAAGTATGTAAAATCTTGGATAGTATCTACTGTTTCAGAACTTAGTGCAAATGGCATTAGGACTTATAACATGTAGTGAAGTGTCGCTTATAAAGGTTTATAGAAGTTAGCATCTTGGGTTTTCTTGATTGTGATCATCACTGATTAGTGTTCTTATTTTGTTGAGAAGTTTCAAACATTTTGTTGTACATAGTACATGAAGATGTTTGAGATGCTTGTTATCATCACGTAAGAATGTTTTACTCTGAACTGGGATGAAGCGTTGCGAACAGATGGATAATTTTTTTTTCTTAAAGCGTCCATCAACTCTTGCAAGTTGTTGCAATTTTTGTCACTACTATTAGAACCACTAACAAAAATAGTTTTTATTGTTTCATGCAATTTAAGGTTTCGTAAAATAAATGTGTTAAAATGCAAAAAAAAATATGGAAATAGAATCATCCATAATGTTAATATTATTAGAATTTTTAACACATACTATGTTTTATAAGACTCGCAGGTGCTGTCATGTTCGTAACAATGAAAACTGCATGAATACGTCGGAATATATAAACCTAACACATGCGGCCTTTTTAATGTTTAACTAGATCTCAACCCGCACAACCGTGCGGGTGTTATCTTTACTTTTTATGTTTGATAATTATGATTTGTTTTAAGTTTTTGTAAAATAAATTTGTTGGCAGCATGTGTTATTAATGTAAAGAACTAAAGTGGTATGTTAGATAAATCATTTGTTTTTTAATATTTATTATTTCTAAACTTACCATTTTTAAGTTTATTTATTTCCAAATCATACAATTTCTATGATTTGTATATATATATATATGTGTGTGTGTGTGTGCTGATAAAAAAAACAGATTTTTCAATTTTTTTTTGGTTTTTATATGCTTTCATTTATATATGTTGTAATTTATTTTATATCTTGTTTAGTTATAAAACTTCTAATATTTGACTAATTTTTTTTTCTAGGATATGTCCAGCTTAAAAATCACACATGAGTTAACATTGTGACTTCTATTTCAATAGAATAGATTATGTTATTTCTTTTTTTAAGGTAGTATAATATTTAACGTAATTCTGTTTCGAAAATATAGGAAAACATTTTAAAAGGTCACGGTAATAATAAATAAGTGAGATTGATCTCCGAGCTATAAAATAAATACTGTATGTAGAATATCATATATTTTAGTAAAGACACGAAAATAATATATTCTCCAAAAGTAGATATTCGGTTAATTAGTTATAAGGGAATAAGTTAATAATCTTTAATTCATTTGAATTTAAATAGAATAGATGTAGATAATTCTGTTGCAACTGAATGTAGATATTCTCAAATTGTTAACGACGTAAACAGTGCACTTACTTCATCTTCTCCAAATGCATGTGTTCAATAAATTATTAACATATTTTCAGAGCTTACAATCAAATAAGAATATCATGGAAAATACGTATATGAATACCAAACTTGACACATACGAAAACTGAAATAATCAAATAATATGGGAAAGACGTAAATGAATGCCAAACTTGACATGAACTTCATATTTATTACAAATCAGAAACTGGATTTAGATTAGATATATAGTACATGTCGATCTGAAAAACAAAAGCACTCTTGATTATTTTATATATTTTCGTAGGCAATGTTATATATGTGAAGATGATATTAGTTCATTTTGATTTAGATTAGATATATAGTACATGTCGATCTGAATAGTTAATTTTGTCGTTTATTTAATACAACTATTATTAAGGATTGAAAATGTATTGTGACCAACTCTAGTAAGTAGTTCATTTTAAAAAAAATCACACATGAATTAAGGTTGTGACTTCTATTTTAATATATAAGAAGTTTTGCATTGATAAAAGAAAGAACAACAGCCACGACTCAGACTTTTTGTTTAATAAAAAAAAAGAAAAAAAAAATCGAAATAAGCGAAATTGAAAGATGCTAAAACAGTAACTGATTCCGACTATTCGTGGTTGTTTGGGTTCTAGGTTCATTCCACACGTGCTTTCTTACTGGCATTCTCTTCCAGATCAACTTGTTCCTTAGCTACTGCCTCATGTCCGGGAATTGCACCATCAGCTGCGGTGGAATGCTCTGCAACATTGGACGTGATTGCAGCTATATCTTCTGATCCTGGTGACACATTCTGAAGAAGTGCTGGCTTGGTAACCTCTCCAACTTCCTGATAGCAACATAAAAAAGTTTGTATTCAGATATTTCTAAAACCATCAATTTCACATTAAGAAAGTTAACAATACTTACAACGAAGGTTATAATGGATGCGAGATCACGTGCATGGAATATGCGGGAAATGGTGAAGGCCTGGTGGTTCACAGTAATATTGAAGTCCTTCAACTTGAGCTGGAAAGTATAGGTATTTCTCACAATGTCAGCAAATGAGCGAGGTAGATGAACGTCGACCTGAGCAGTAGGACCTATACCCTGCAAGCATTGAAAATACATTATAGGTTATAAGTGCTCATTCTAATTGGACCAGTTACAGGAAAGGCTGATATTTAGAGGTTGATTATAGGTTATACCACAATCTGTGCAGCTTCAAAAGCTAGAACATGAGTCAGTTTAGTGACTTCTGCATTAAAGCCAAGGAAAGCCCATGTGCCAGTGTCATCTGTCGCAGGGGAATGAATATTTGGTTTTGCATCAAATAAACAGAACCACAAAGTAAAAATAACTTACCTGAATTCAGCCACAGCATTGGTTTCATTGCATGAGACACACGTGAATGAGGTCTCCTCTCGAATGAGTTTCTCTGAACAATTTGAGCAGCCAAATATAACACCAACCCTCTCCTAGCTGAATCTCAGTGACTTTAGCCGTACAGAGAAACTTAATGATCTGTCAAGTAGACATATACATTTTTATCTTATTTACTAATTAAATATTAAAATTTATTAGTGATGGGCCTAACTCACACCCAAAAGCTAGCTCATGAGTGGAGGATTGCCTATACACATATATATTGCCCAATAACCATGTCACCACACGATGTGGGACTTTAATAAGCCCCCTCGAAATGTGGGTGGGTAATGGTCCAATGGAAACAGCTCAAGCCCAACATCTCGGAAAGCTCCGGCAGATTTGACGAGGGCCAACAACATCATATCAGAGCAGGGGCGGATCTACCTGCATAGAGGGTGGCACATGCCCCATACTAACTTTATAATTTTTTGTTTGTAACATAATTTTGAGCATGTGAATCTAGCATATTTGCCTAAATTAAGTCAATGGTGTCACACACTCTCACGTTTGACTATATTATTCTCCCGACTCCCATCTTTTATTTAATTTATTTTGCTATTACCTAATTTAATGTGTCTAATTACTTTTTTGTTCTTATATTAAATTTTTTTCCATTTTTGTTCTCTTAAATATCTTTTAAATTGGTTATATATGTCTAATTTGTTCAGCTTTTTTTAGTACATATCAATCTTGGATTTCAGATTTCTTATTTTATACTCCCTAAATAAATATTTTTATATTTTATGCTTATTAAAAAATATATTAAAACCTAATAATAAATATATTATTTCTGTGATTAAATAACAATAATAACATTAATTGTTTAAAATTTAAAATTTATCATTCTTATCTTGTATTAAATATATTTAAAATGTAAAATATATATATGAAAATTTATTTTTTTGTATTTCACAAAATTACATATTTTAACTAACAGAAAAATATTTAATTAATTAAATATTTACTGTAAACATAAATTACTTTTCTACTAGTATAATAAAAATAGTAAAAATATTTTTTTGAAAGAATATTAAAAACATTTTAAATAAATAATATATAATTGTGCTCCATATAAAATATTTTCCTAGGTCTGCCCCTGTATCAGAGCTTTGTGAGGAACAACATGACACTAAGGCTCAGTTGAGAGCCATGGAGGGGATGTTTGATGTCCTCGCGGAAGAAAACCCGGCAACTTCACGGGCGTGGCAGAGTGTACACCCAACCGTTCACCGCGAACCCACTGCAGATGAGCAAGAGGAAATGGAGCGATGGGCCATTGACCATAGTTCCCAGCTGTTTGACGACTTTAACCGTTAGCAATAGTTTTTCGGTTTGTATTTTGGTTACTAAACTATTTTACATATTAGATTTAATTTTATATTTTATAAATTTTCAATTTTCTATGAAAAAGTTTCAATAAAATCATTTTTTTCATTTTCAAATTCGAGAATCGATGTAAGCCTTACAACCAATTAACATCGACTGTCGATGTTAATTTGTCGTAATATTCATGACCATTTAACATTGTCTTAACGACCAAAGTTTACGACTGCTTAATGATCAAACTTTACGACTGCTTAATGACTAAACATTACGAGAAAAAACGACCAAGAATTTAAACATAAAGTTTCGAATATGTTACGATGAAACGGTTTACGAGAAAATAACGGCGAACCCCTTTCGTCGTAAATGTTACGACGAAATTTCCGTTACAACGCGCGATTAATAACGAATTACGTTTCGTCTTAGTAGGTGATAACGCCGAACGACCAAAAGTGTGGTCGTTAAACGCATGTTTTCTTGTAGTGTTGAAGGTACAATGTTGAATGTGGGTTTCTATGGAGAAGCTATGGTGAAAACTCAACATTTACTCTTTGACTAGCTAGCGAAATAAGTTTGGGAATTCTCCTCCCATCCTAATACTCGAGGTCGGTCAAATATATTGGATTGCGTTAGTCTCCTGTTTTGCTTTTACATATAGAAAGAATGGGGAAGTACAAATTTTCTCGTTTGTGAGTTGGAAAATTTGGAAGGTACGTAATGATATCAATTTCAAGGGGTAACGGTAGTGTCTATTAATACCCGATATTATAAATCAGGCTTTTCTAGAATATAAACTATGGGTAGATGCTAACGATACAACATCTTACTTGGTATCAAACCCGTTAGATGTGAGAAAAAGGAGCACTACTTTACGTCAAGACTGCATAGTTCCTAATGTTACTGCAACATGTTGTATACATGCTTCATGGATCAACGCAAATAGCAAGGTGGAATAGGATGGATCTTTTAAAAACCAATAGTTCACGGATCCTCACCTCATCCATAGACCCAACTGATACGGTTTTGGAAGCAGAAGCCCTGGCGCTAAAGGAAGCAACTGTTACAGCTTTGGGAGACTTGGTGATAATGCAGAACTATATCAAACACTTCGGAGACTTGGTGATAATGCAAAACTATATCAAACACTTCAGAAAATGACATGAAGCACCGAAGAGAGCCTACTAAAATGCAAGTATACAGGGATATCTGGATGATATTTGGTTTACGACAAAGCAAAATTATCAGTTTCGAAAAATACAAGCCAAAGGAACCGAGAAGCAGATGAGTTAGCCAAGTGTGCCAGAATCAATAATCCTCCATATGTTGTCTCTTGGGTATTGTAATAGACTATTGTAACAGTCTTTTCCAAACTTAATATTAAGGGATATTTTGAAAAATACCCTACTTATGTTTTGAAATTTGGAGAATACATTGTCTTTAAATAAATTTGAAAACTATACTTATTTATATGTGATGAGACAATTTTGACCCACATGTAATAAATAAAAATAAAATTTTAAAGCATTAATATTCATATTATATTAATTTATTTGAGATAAAACTAATAATGATTAAACATACTCAAAATTTATCAGATTTCTGTTAGCATCTTTCTACGTAGAATTTTAATCATTTCTAAATAATGTTGACACCATGAAGGGAGGCTAATTACTTTGTACTCAATTATTTGCTTCATCAATTTTTGCTTTTGTTTTCTCTTTCAAAGATTCCTCATGCTTTTGAACCAAAGTCAAGGCAGCTGCAAATGGCTCCTTCCTTTCCAATCTCAAAGACTTGTTTCTTTTATTAGATGTTTTGGTTAACCCTTTTTTTTTTTGGTTAACCTTGTGATGAGCATGTTTGTTTCTTGTTCGTCACTTGCTTTTTCTGGGAAGAGGGTTCCATTTTCCTTGCTTTCTAGGTAGTTAGGACATCTCCAATGGTACACAATAATTTTCTTTATATTTCACTTTAAAATAGAGTAACTCTATTATAGAGTTGAATTTGCTCTATTGGTTCACTCTATAAGGGCATCTCCAATGGTACACTCTAATTTTCTCTATATTTCACTCTAAAATAAAGTTACTCTATTATAGAGTTGAATTTTCTCTAATGGTTCACTCTATAACAGAGTTATTCTATAATAGAGTGAAATATAGAGTAATTTTATTTTTTTGCTCCAAATATAGAGTTAAAAAACAAAAATACTCTATATTTCACTCTATTATAGAGTAACTCTATTATAGAGTGAACCATTGGAGCAAATCCAACTATATAATAGAGTTACTCTATTTTAGAGTGAAATATAGAAAAAATTATAGTAGATAGATAACAATTATTTAGTTGGATGTGTAAATATAATAGTAGCCAGATAACAATTTTGTTAGACCATCTACAATATATATTAGTTGGACAATAGTTTTAGAAACTTACCTATGTATATCTATTGGTGATTGGGGTTGCATTACATACATGGTGAATGATACTTAATAGTGTATGCGGCGGGTGCGATTGGTATGTATTATCCAAGTAATACAATTGGACAGTTAATAAAAGAGATATCCATGTAAATATACATTTAGAAGGAAAATATTGTTATGCATTATTTTCCTAAATAAGCTTAGATATCGTAAGTTATGTTCATTACATTTCTATTTCTTATTCTTTGTAGGGATTGGACTGCAGAACTTCCAAACTACAGCCGTCTACTAATGCCAATCCACCCATGTTTATCGCCTATGTTTTCGGATCGTGGAAGACGGTTATTGTAAAATTTAACTCGGGTTCAGTTTGTTTTTGGGAGGCAAATCCAACTATATAATAGAGTTATTCTATTTTAGAGTGAAATATAGAAAAAATTATAGTAGATAGATAACAATTATTTAGTTGGATGTGTAAATATAATAGTAGCCAGATAACAATTTTGTTAGACCATCTACAATATATATTAGTTGGACAATAGTTTTAGAAACTTACCTATGTATATCTATTGGTGATTGGGGTTGCATTACATACATGGTGAATGATACTTAATAGTGTATGCGGCGGGTGCGATTGGTATGTATTATCCAAGTAATACAATTGGACAGTTAATAAAAGAGATATCCATGTAAATATACATTTAGAAGGAAAATATTGTTATGCATTATTTTCCTAAATAAGCTTAGATATCGTAAGTTATGTTCATTACATTTCTATTTCTTATTCTTTGTAGGGATTGGACTGCAGAACTTCCAAACTACAGCCGTCTACTAATGCCAATCCACCCATGTTTATCGCCTATGTTTTCGGATCGTGGAAGACGGTTATTGTAAAATTTAACTCGGGTTCAGTTTGTTTTTGGGAGGCTAAACCTTTTGTAACGGTTGATAGTGTTTGGACGCCGTTGTTTTCATGGGCTTGAGAAGATTGTTATCTGAAATTTTAGTGTGGTTAAGGCTTGTTTTGCATGGTTAAACTTCCTTGTAACTGTGTATGTAACAAATTGACTTAATATGTACAAGTTTGGCTGTTTTACAATCACAAAATCCTTAAGCCCTATGTCGTACACAAATCATAAACCCTAAACCCTAAAATCTAAACCCTAAACCAAGCATAAACCCTAAATCAATACCATAAGCCTTAAACCCAATAGCAACAGCTTTGACCCTAAACAATTGATTATAACCTCTTACCATTATAATACAAAACATTAAATCATACAGAGAAATCATAAATCCTAATCCCTAAAAAAATACAATAAACCCTCAAAAAATACCCTAAACCCTAAATCAATACCATATAACCCAACATCAACACCTTAGACCCTAAACCATTGATCATAAACCCTTGACACTATATTACGATAAACTAAACGTTATATACAATTTCCTTAAGTCTAAGACCTGGTAGATGGAGAAGAAATATAAGTCAATTATCAGATGTCCAGTTTTCCTCATGGATAGTTAACACATTTTTTGGATGGCTAACACAATTAATGAACATGTCAATAATAATATTAGCTATAAATTATGATACCCTTACACTATATTTTTAGCCATAAATCGAAACTCCTTGTAGTTGAATTTGTAACTTGTTTGATAGCATGTTAACGATAATGAGAAATCTAACTTTCAATTATCCAGAATTCACTGTTATGGTACAAAAAAATTTCTATCCATTTAAAAAAAATTACAGCTAAAAATTTTACCAGCTGGTAATAAATTTAAATAGAGATGTTGCAGGTTCCTCGGCTTATCTTTGAAGATTATGGAATATGATTTTTATTAGAGGTAAACACTTTACAATATATAGATAGCGTTAGAACTTAAACTAAGTTACAATTATTTACATTAGAACCGGAAAACGTAACTCCAATGAACTTTTCTTCGTCTAGAAATAATTTTGTTTCTCTTTGAACTTTTCTTCATCTAGAAATAATAATATTAAAAGCACGAGCTTCCTACAGAGAAAATAAATGTTTTAAGCTCAGACAAAAGAACTATATTTGGTAAACAATATGCTCAACGTCTTCAAAATAGGGTGTAAATAGAAATCAGAACGGAGAAAGATGAAAAGATGCAGGATTTAATAACAAAATGTTGTGGACTAATAGAGAGAGAAAATAATTTCCACTTTCAAATTGTTTGACAATATTCAAAGACGTAGGGGATAGAACTATGTTTGATCTCACATTAAAGCAAGATATGAGTAGAACCAAATCTCCCAAAATCTTTTAACAAGATTTTGTCTATGTCAAATAGTAGTATTCATAGGAGATATATAGGGGCAACAGAGTCACGATTAATTACCAACAATATCAAAATATTGAGTTTTGGTATATTGTTAATTATAGGATAGTTCTTTGGTAGAAGAGCAAATTTCTCCTTATATTTTTTTGTAAAATTAGTATAAAACAACAAATACTATAAGTTCCAAAATAAAATTAATTTATGTATATTGCATAATTTAATTTTGATTTCACTTTCTAAATTTTACTGATAATATTTTTTTGCACTGATGTTTTTGGTATTTTCTTTTAAGCTGTAGGAAACGGATGGTTTGGTAAAATGTTAACACAGTTGTATGAAACACGTTAACGTCATGTCGATTCGTTTTCCTTAAAGTTGTACGAAACGGATCATTACTCGATTCAGTAATATCCAAATTTTAAGACAAATGTCTAAACACGTGAATCATGTTTGATTCGTTTGGACTTTATCAATAATACATTATCACAGATGTGTCTGGACATCGACAGTGATGACCTCTGAAGATCCGAAGAGATACGTTTGGTGTTAAGTTTTACCAAAAAAACAAATTTATGGGTAGTAAAATTATTATGATCATTTATTATATTCCAATTTTAAAATGAAAAGATGTTTATATATATGAGTTATTCTTGGGTTCACCCCCTAAGGTGCCAACCAATAATGTTTGAGTATTTGATATTTGATATCTTTTAAAAAAGGAAACAAAATTGAATTTCCAAATTATATTATATTTTTAAAATAAAAAATAAAAATATATAAAAATAGTAATAGTTAAAAAAATAAATTAATTAATATTGTTAAACGTCAGCAAAATACTAAACCTTATACCCTAAACCCTAAACTATAAACCTTTGGATAAACCATAAACTTTTGGATAAACCCTAAACTTTTGGTTAAATCTTAAACCCTAAATCATACATTAAAACTAAAACTTAATAATACTAAACCCTAAATCCAAATCACTAAACCATGAACCCTTGGATAAACTCTGAACCTTTCACTATAAGAAAACAGTGGTATTCTGACGGACATTCCGACGGAAAATGAAATCCTCGGAATATCCCGAGGAATTTCCGAGGAAACACAAAATTTGGTTTCCTCGGAATTTCCTCGGAATATACCGACGGAATTCCGAGGAAATATCAATCCGTTGGAATATTCTTATGGAATACCGAGGAAAAATGTATTCCTCAGAAAAAACCGATGAATTCCGATGATATATTATAGCCGTTAAAGAGCCGTTGGAGAGGCGTTGGGGGATTTTAAAAATTCCGAGGAAATTCCGACGAACTAGCCGTTGGCATCGGAATTCCGTCGGAATTTCCTCGGTCTGTCGGCAGGATTTCAACTATAAATACAAGCACCCCTCTTCCTCTTCATTCACTACATATCTTCATCCTCCCTCTCACTCTCTTTACACACGAATTTGATTCATAAAAAACATGTCTTCTTCAAATTATTTTCGTTCTTGGATCGATCGACCTAATTTGGATCCGAACACGAGATTGCTTACGGAAGAATACCAACGAGGTATAACCGAATTCTTGGGGTTAGTTCACCGACAACCGAAAGCAAAAACATGTATGTTAAGATGTCCTTGCTCTAATTGTAAAAATAAAAAGGTTATTAAAGAGTGGGATGTTTGGACTCATCTATATTTGAGTGAGTTTACACGAAGTTACAAAATTTGGTATCATCATGGGAAAACTGATTATGAACATGGTAGTACTAGCGAACCTCAGCCAGCGGTTAGATTAGAAGAACCAATTAGAACGGATGTAGATTATGGTGTAGGTACTGGGCAGATGGTAAATGATCATTTTAGAGGGGAAGATTTACCCAATGCAGAAGCTAGGAGATTTTATGATATGTTGGATGCTGAAAAGCAACCATTGTGCGAAGGTTGCAGAGATGGTCATTCAACTTTATCATCTGCTACAAGATTGATGGGCATTAAAACGGATTATAATTTGGCTAAAGACTGTGTGGATGCGATTGCTGATTATGTAAAAGGTATTCTACCCGAAGATAATGTAGCTCCTGGTTCATACTACGAGGTTCAGAAACTCGTAGCTGATCTTGGTTTATCGTATCAGGTAATAGATGTATGCAGAGACAACTGCATGATTTATTGGAGGGCGGATGAACAGCGGGTTTCATGCAAATTTTGTGGGAAGCCTCGTTATAAAGATACGACCTCGTTATAAAGATACGAGTGGAAAAGTTCCAGTGCCATATAAAAGGATGTGGTATTTGCCTTTGACGGAAAGGTTGCAGAGGTTGTATCTGTCTGAACGCACAACGCAACCAATGAGATGGCATGCGGAGCACTCAACAGATGGTGAGATCAGACATCCTTCAGATGCAAAAGCGTGGAAGCATTTCCAATCAAAGTATCCCGACTTTGCGTATGAGAGAAGAAATGTCTACCTTGGATTATGTACTGATGGTTTCAGCCCGTTTGGCAAGAGTGGAAGACAGTATTCTCTATGGCCAGTCATTCTTACACCATACAACCTACCCCCAAACTTGTGCTTGCGACGAGAGTTTTTGTTTCTCTCGATTCTCGTTCCCGGACCAGAGCATCCTAAGAGATCACTTGATGTGTTTCTTCAGCCACTAATATATGAGTTGCAACAACTATGGGCTCAAGGTGCTGAAACATACGATGTTTCGTGTAAAGAAAACTTTCAAATGTGGGCAGTACTAATGTGGACAATAAGTGATTTTCCAGCATATGGTATGTTATCTGGATGGACAACGCATGGAAGGCTATCATGTCCATATTGTCAAAATAACACTGATGCTTTCCAACTAAAACACGGAAGGAAAACGTAGAAGTAGGAATTTGTTTACGAAGAACAAGAGAGTGTTTGAAAGTCCACCTCCGGAAATTTGTGGGAAAGATTTGAAGACACAACTTAGAGATTTTGGTGCAGAAAGGACGCCAGACGTCGGTGGACATGAGCGTTTTCCGGTAGATGGTGTTGGAGACCTACATAACTGGCACAAAAAAAAGTATTTTCCGGGATCTGTCATACTGGGAGGATCATCTACTAAGACATAATTTAGATGTCATGCATATTGAGAAGAACTTTTTTGACAATCACATGAACACGATCCTTAATGTTCAAGGTAAAACAAAGGATAATTTGAAGTCAAGACTGGATTTAGTCGATATATGTGCTCGTTCAGAACTTCATGTTGATGAGAATGGTAGGGCTCCTTTTCCCATATACCGACTTGATGCAGCGGGAAAAGATGCATTCTTTGATTGGATTTCAAACGATGTGGAATTTCCAGACGGTTACGCATCTAATTTGCGTAACTGTATCGACAGAAAGGAAGGAAAGTTTACTGGCTTGAAAAGCCACGATTGCCATGTAATGATGCAGCGCCTCCTTCCGTTTGCCCTCAAGGAACTATTACCACGAAATGTTCATGAAGCACTTGCAGGGATAAGTGGTTTCTTCCGCGATTTATGCACGAGATCAGTGACTCTTGAAGGTATTGAAACTTTGAAGACTAACATAGCCGTGATTCAGTGCAACCTTGAGAAGATATTTCCTCCCTCATTTTTTTATGTTATGGAGCATCTTGTTATTCACCTGGTAAGAGAATTGGAACTTGGTGGTCCTGTGCAGTATAGATGGATGTATCTGTATGAGCGGTATATGTTCCATTTGAAGAAGATGGTGAAAATTTTAAGTAGGGTGGAAGGTTCTATAGTCGCACATATGATCAATAAAGAAACTTCAAACTTTGTCGAGTACTACTTTCCAGCAGAAGTTCAGACCAAAAACAGAAGACCTGCTCGGCATGATGATAGAGGCGAACGGGCAACATATCATGTTACGGTTCCAGACATTTTCACAGACGTTGGACGACTTAGCGGAAAACCAAAGGACCGTCGACTTACTGAGCAGGAGTGCAGTCATTTGCAAACATATTTGCTCACCAACTGCGAAGATGTTCTTCAATATGAGAGGTAAATAAATTAGCTTACAAATTTTTGTTTTAACAAGTTGAAATTTAAATCTTAATTAATTACATTATTGTCATCATATGTACAGGATTTTCATGGCAGAAAAGCGGTTCGAATATAGATACGGCACAGAGGACGAATTAGAAGAAATGAAGCAGAGAGAATTTGCTGGATGGATGTTTACTTATGTGAGTGCTTTAAACAAATTAAAATATCATTTATCACATATTTATGCTAATTCACATTTATTGATAGGTGTCTGCTGGTTTGGCCAGAGGTGAAACATTTGACGATTGGATACGCGAGATGGTCGTTGGACTATACTTTGTTGTGAAGTCATATCCGAGATTTTGTACTCGAGGATATGCATTCACAACTCAGAAGAGGAGACGTTCGAGTACGACTTATGATGCTGGCGTTTGTTCTGCATCAGGAGATGATGTATACTACGGACACATACATGAGATTTTGGAAATCAAGTATTTGGGCATCGTTGGATTGCGCTGTACTGTTTTCTATTGTGATTGGCACGACAACACTCGAGATCGAGGTGTGAGAACATATGCATTTGGTGTTACATCAGTAAATTCGAGGCGAAAGCTGCAATATTATGATCCTTTCATTCTTGCTTCTCAGGCCGATCAGGTAATTAAATGTTAATTATTCAGAAGGATTCATCATCATGTGTATTAATTTATAAATTTACTAATAATTTTTTAAATGTTACAGGTTTGTTATATCAAGTACCCCCAGGTAAGGAATAGAGATGATCCATGGGTTACTGTTACAAGACTCAACCCGAGAGGCCGAGTTCAGGGAAGTTCTGAGCTGGAAGACCCACTACAACCAAGCACATCCGGCAACTTAAGAGCAGCAGAAGATTTAGGTGGAGTTGGCCTTGTAGTCGATTTAACCGACTTCGGAGAGGAAGCCGCCGTTCACGTAGAGGATGAACCAGTGATTGGAGAGTTTCACCAAGATCCAGATTCAGATTCATCTGGTGATGATGACTCGGAAACAGACTAGCGTCGACTTTTTTTTTTTTTTAATATAAATACCGAGGAAATTCCGAGGGAAGATAGGTCTTCCTCAGAATTTTCTCGGAATAGACCTTGTCGATTTAGGGATTTGATTATAGAGTTCTTTTCCTCGGAATTTCCTCGGAATATTCTGACGGAATTCCGAGGATGGTAGGGGTTTCCTCGGAAATTCCTCTAATTCCTCAGAATTCCCTCGGAATATTCCGAGGAACTAGGGGTTTTTAACTGAAAACAACATTTTGCGGATTGAATAACACGTATATAACCTTCACTAAGTGTCTTAACCAGATTATGAAATCAAACTTTGGTGTTTTACCCAATAACATTTTTGTTAGGGTGAATGGTAGGATTTTTTTAAAAAAATTAATTTTTTTCGAAATTCCGAGGAAATGCACCCTTGGAAATTTCTGACGAACATTTCCTCGGAATAATTCGTCGGAATATACTGAGGGACAATTCTTCGGAATTTTCCGAGGGCCTGGTTCCTTGGAATTTTCTGAGGGCCACGTTCCTCGGAAATTCCCGATGAAAATTCCGAGGAACGTTTCGTCGGAACTTCCGAGGATTGGACCATCGGAAAATCCATCTAAATATTCCGAGGAAGTCCTCCCTCGGTATATTCCGAGGAAGTCCTCCCTCGGTATATTCCGAGGAATTTTCCGACGAACTGGTGGTCCTCGGAGTTTCCTCGGAAATTAGTTTCCTCGGAATTCCGTCGGAAATTTCCGAGGGATTTCTGAGGAATAATGAATTTCCGAGGAGTTTTTTCCGAGGAGTTTTTTCCGAGGGATTGTTTTGTCGGTATGTCGTCGGAATACTGTTATTCCGACGACATACCGACGATTTTTTTCCTCAGTATGCAGCTGTTTTCTTATAGTGTTTGGATAAATCATAAACTCTAAATCAAAAAATTAAAAATTAAACCCTAGAGTTTATGATTTATCCAAGGGTTCAAAGTTTACCTAAGGGTTTAGTGATTAGGATTTAGGGTTTAATGTTATTAAAATTTAGTTTTTAATGTATGACTTAGGGTTTAAGATTTTTCAATGGTTTAGGGTTTATCCAAAGTTTAAGGTTTAAAACTTAGGGTTTAGGGTTTAAGATTTAGGGTATAGGGTTTAGTATTGTGCTGACGGCTTAACAATATTTATTTATTTTTTTTTTCACTATTTTTTATGTTTTCTTTATTTTTTATTTAAAAAATATAATCTAGTTTGAAAATTCAATTTTATTTTATTTTTTAAAAGATATCAAATATCAAATACTCAAACACTATTGGTTGGTGAACCTATAGGTTGGTGTTAGGGGGTGACCCAAGAATAACTCTATATATAATAGACCAACGCGAAAAGAATTCATCATTGTCTAAGAATCTGGAATGGCTACAGACTCTAACTCACGTCTACCAATCATCGGTATTGAAAATTTTCGTAAATATAGTCATTATTAACTTTATCATCAAAGCTTTCATTTAATATTGCCAAGAAACTAATGAGAAAATGTTGTTGTAGACATCAGCCCTTTACTAGTAAAATGCGATGATCCCAACATGAAGGAAGATACCGGCGTGGTGGAGGTTGTCCGAAAACTAGACCGGGCTTGTCGGGACGTAGGATTCTTCTACGTGGTAACAAAAAATATGAGTTTGTCTTTTTATTCTGGTTTTATAAAAAATGTTCTGCATGGCCATGAGGATTTGAATTGGTGAGTGTGGTGGAGCAGACTGGTCATGGAATTTCGGAGAGTTTTATGAAGAAGGTGAAAGAGATGTCACATCAATTCTTCGAGCTTCCATATGCGGAGAAACTTAAGATCAAGATTACACCAGCAGCTGGATACAGGTTTGTTTCGTTGATCTTAACATAGTATATGATGTTTTCATTACATCGGTGCTATTGTGTTCATAATGAAAGAAACAATATACACTTTGTTAAAGATAACCTTTTTCTCTCAAAGATAATGCATACTTAATAAGAGTTTGGTGCCATTGATTTCCGACGTTACACGATAGTGGAACCAATCCGGTAAACTAGAAAAAAATGTTTCATCCTATATAACTGAATCATTTGCATGTTTTCCGATCTTGTCATTGTCGTGGTCGAGAACAAGAGGAAAATAGTTTGAACTTCACTAAAGATTGATCTATATATATAGATATAATAACACCATAGACAAGCGACTAAACACTATGACTATTCCTACGAAAAAGGTCTTGAGTTCAATTCTTATAGCATACAAAAACATTCTAGTTTTACTTTTGAACTCTAAGGTCCCTACCTTATATATGTATATTTTCTAGCATTTTAATTGAAAACCCTTTATCAAAAAGATTTATCTATAACAAGGGATCTTATATTAAAAGTATTAATACAACGTAAAAACTAGTTACTTACAAAGAAAATTCATTGGAACACGAATCAGATCGAGTGTATTTGTAGGACCTTACATATGTATATTTTCTAGCATTTTTAGTTGAAAGCCTTTTATCAAAAAGATTTATCTATAACAAGCGATCTTATATTAAAAAAAGTATTAATTACGACGTAAAAATTAGTTACTTTTTAAAATGAAAATTCATTGGAAGTCGAATCAGACCGACTGTGTTTGTATGTGCAATATTATGGGTGTTGGATTGCGCAGAGGATATCAGAGAATGGGACTAAACTTAACGGGTGGGAAACAAGATTTTCACGAAGCAATTGATGTAAGTGTGCCAACCGCACTAGCCAAGCGCTTGAGTCATTTTATCCAAGTATACAAGTAGTAAATATTCTACTAATTTGTTTTCGTTCTTTTATGAACAGTGTTACAAAGAGTTCGAGCAAGGGAAGTATGGGGAAACTGGAAAGGCCATGGAAGGGCCAAACCAGTGGTAAGAGTTTGCTATATTTTGCATTTACGTTTGTGCTGAAAAAAAAATGTGTTTTTGTTAATCAGTGATACATATATGAATGAGTCAAATTATAGAATAGCGGAAAAAAAAGTTAAACAGAGGTAATCAAATGGTAGAATAGAAAACATTCTAGAACTGTTAAAAAAACATTCTAGAAAAATAGATTTAGTCATACTCATATCTATCAATCTTGTTAAAACATTATAGGGAAACATCAATTAGTTACCGTGTTATTTACAACTTGCGTTATTAGAAAAATTTGAATTTTTAGATATTCTGTACAAAAAAAAGATATTCAGTAATTATCATACTGAATTTGGTCACAAAATATTAAATGTTTTTAAAATAAAATATATAAAGTTCTCTAAAAGTTGCATTTCCATAAAATGTTTAAATATTTTTATTTTAAATCTAAATGTATATTTCGTGTTTACTATAGTAAATTTTATATTTTCTGAATAATTGAATATTTTAGTCATAATTATTACAATATCATTATAAATTAATATTATATAAAAATACAATTCTTAATATATCGTATAATTATAAAAAGGTAAAATTGTTAATATATCTTAAACTTTTACATCCACAACTATACATTATCTAAAATGACTAAACAGCTAAAATTTTGTTAATAGTGCACACATTTTAATTGTATAGACTTTCAGTTTAATGATGTATAAATATTTGGTTTCAATAGATTTATGAAATTTTTTGAACAAAATGTTTTTAATGTTATTTCTGAAAAGCTCATAATAAACAATGGAATTGATTTTTTCCTTAAAAGCGAACAGTTAATGGATATTCTAAATAGTAAAAATAGCGAAATTATGTTTTGAAAAAAACGTTAAAATCTCGAAAATTGAGATACCACTATCATCATATAATTTTAAATTTCACTTGAGCTTTCTCTCTATTATTTTGACGTTTTCTTTGAAGGCCAGAGAATCCTCAAGAGTACAAAGAGTTGATGGATAAGTATATTAAGCTATGCATAGGTGTGTATTCAACCTATTCCAACCTTTTTTGTTTGTTTTGTGTGCCTTTGTTTTCAACTTACATTCTTTGTTTTGTAATTATTTCATTCCATGGTTTCAAGATCTTTCTAGAAACATCCTGAGAGGAATCTCCTTAGCTTTTGGGGGATCACCTTATGAGTTTGAGGGAAAACTGGTTGGAGATCCTTTTTGGATAATGCGCATTATTGGTTATCCAGGTGTTAACCAAGAAAATGTTATCGGATGGTAATGCACTTCTCATTATTGTTTACCTAGGAAGGCCTTTCTTTTTGTCTCACTTAATTAGTTGCTCACCAAAAATACTCTATCAGATGGTAACTCGTCTCTCTTTTTTTTTTCTTTAAAAAATTCCAGTGGAGCTCACACTGACTACGGTAAGTGTGATGAATATATTCATACTTTTTGTTTCAAGAGGGAGAAAAGCCATAACTTTTTTTAGTTTAAAAACCCCATAATTTTGTAGGTTTGTTGTCGCTTATAAATCAAGATGATGACAAAACTGCTCTTCAGGTACAATATATATATATATATATATATATATATATATATATATTTCTACTATGATCTTTCTCTTCTTTTGTTACTCTAAAAAATGGTTTCGTTGAGATTTTTTTTTCTAATTGTATCTTGCAAAAGGTTAAAAACTTGGCCGGTGATTGGATATCAGTTACTCCAATCCCTGGATCATTTGTTTGCAACATCGGTGACATGTTAAAGGTTTTTTGTTTGTCCTCTCTCAAAATATATAACTGTTTCACATATTTCGACAATTCTTGAAAACATTTGAAAATCAAATAAGCAGGTACTTTCAAATGGAGTATATGAATCCACACTTCATAGAGTGATCAATAACTCTCCTCGATACCGGGTATGCGTCGGATTCTTCTACGAGGTATAATATAACTTGTAACAGTCTTTCTGTTTTTCTCATTTCTCATTTCGGATTTTGAATCATGTATCTTTTCCGAACAGATCAACTTTGACGCGATGGCTGAACCATTGGATATATTCAAAGAAAAGTACCCTGGAGACGAAAGATCTCAACTTTCCAAAAGAGTTGTCTATGGAGAGCATCTGGTTAACAAACTCCAGACCACCTTCGCAAATTTAATGGAACACAATTAATTTGATTGGTTGGGCTTTCAAATGGCAATTGTTTTATCTGGATTTCTAGTTCTAATAAAAAAATATTACTATTTGCTAATCTCCTGAACATGAATTCAATAACTGTATCATGTGTACCTGTTGCAGTCTTAATGGGATAAAAATCATTGTATTCTAAAACATCTCCCTTTACATTAACGGGAATGGATAAGGACGCAACCACATATGCTATCTCGTCCCATTTGGCAGGATCTCTCGGCCTGGCTGCAATTTTTCTTTATATATATGGAAGGAAATATCCATCACCAACTATTAATATTGGGATTTTTCCATATCTTTAGCATATTGTATATCTTGTGTATATTCTCATATGTGTAGGTTTACCTTTTCCGAATGCTGTGTACATGTAAGGCTTTCCTTGTAAAGTTCATAGCCTATGTTTCGTCGTAAAAGACACGTAAAGAATTCCCCGTAAAGTCCATGCTACGTTTTGTCGTAAAAGACATGTAAACTTTATGACGAATTTGCATGTCTTTTATAGTAAATTCCAAGTAAAATTTAACGAGGAATTTATGGCGATTTTCTCAGAAAAGACTCGGTAAATTTACATCGATCTAACGAGTCTTTCCTCGTTAAGTCCACAAAAATTAGCTACGAATTTACTTTGGTTCTTGTTTTTCTACATTAAAATTTGTAATCAAATAAATAAATAATTTTTTTAAAAAATATTAAAAATTACATAATAGTACAATACGAAAATATTTTATAAATATTTAAGTTTCAAATTTATAATATAATAAAAATATTTTTTTAAAAAGTAGCTAGGGGTTGTTCTGGAACTCTTGAAAGAAGTCTTGACTCCTTCTCTCCAGATCTTCCCTGTCTTCCGGTGCGGGGTGTGGCTGTGGAATGCTAAATTGTGCTAGTCTATGCTGCAACATGCTCTCCAATTGCGGATTTCCAGCCGCTAAAACGTCCAGAAAACTTTTGAGTGAACCCAAATGAGCTTGAGTGAACCCAAATGAGCTTGCGTGACGTCCAAATCAGAACGCGTTGCGTTCAACTCAGAACGCAGCTGAGCAGTCTCATCATCCTGTGTCTGACTATAAGACGATGTCGCTCTTGGGACATCGTTAACAGAACCAATCCCCAGCGTACGTTCTTTTTTCTTAGGGACGATCTTAAAAAAAAAAGATCAATGTTAGTTAGTGATAAAGTGTTACATTAAATGAATAATAATAATAATAATAATAATAATAATAATAATAATAATAATAATAATAATAATAATAATATAATAAAAATTTGTATCTCCTCGTAAATCTTATCCACTTCAGGTGTGGATAATGTAACGGGTATTCCATTGGAAGACTGTTGGGTCAGTTGGGATTGTTGCTCTTCAATCTGAGAAACCACGTCGTTGTAGATTTGCTCAGACATGGGATCTACAAATTTCTCAGCCTTGTTCTTGTGGGATCTCTCGTTAAGGTCCTTAAGATATGGTAAAACTCTGGTCTCTTTGGCCTAAAACTATTTAAGAAAGTTAGAATATATTCAAAAAAATTAATTAATTAAAATATTTTCCATCTCGAGATGGATACCAACGTGAGGTTTTTGACCTGTAGAGTGAAGCATCGACAAGTTGCCATGCTCATCTTTCGTCAGACGGGAACTGGAGCTACTGTTGGAGACTTTAATCAACGATTGCATGTTCCAATAACGGATTAGGCCATCCCACACATCCTGTGTGATCTCAGTGGGTTTCCCGTGCTCATAACCCTTCACCAGCCAATCATCCTTCCAGTTTGAGACCTGTCCAACAATTGACCTTTCGCCTTCGCGACAAACGTTTTCTTCACCTTCTCGTTCACCCCTATGGACCGATGCCATTTTTCCTGTAACAAAAACTATTAGGTTAATAATTAGTTCAAAAATAATAAAAATTCTAAATAATATAAAAAATAAAGTTTATATAATTAATAGTAACTTACAGCGAACATTTTGAACCACGTCTTTCTGACGTGGTTCGGCGTCATTTTCTAGTTTTCCTATATATTAATTGAGAATCATTTAAAAAGTTGTAACATATAGTTTGTATTAATTACAAAAGATGCGTGTTGAGGTGTTATTTAATTAGGCTATCAATTTATCTTATCTGACAGCATAGCATGAGAATCAATTGAATAATTTCTAGGTCCATATCAATTCACTAGCGATATTATATTAATCCGAGCATAAAAAAAATGTTGAGGACATTATATATCTAATGTTTTCTTGCCCAAATATATAGTGTATTAAATTTTTATATTGCGACTTTCTATATTTACAACATGAGTAAATTGCTGACCTTCTAAATTTATAAAATGAGTTAATTACGATTTTCTATAGTTATGATATCCCAGATTTCCATTTTTTATGTAAATTAAGCAATAATTGTTGAATATACATAATTCCTTTCATTGATCCCAACATATAGCTATATATTAAGAGACTACCTATTCTATTTCATTACACAAACAAACCATCGTAATTAAATTGTTTCCTTTCCTATCTTTTGCAAATGGCTGATTTGAACTTTTTCGACTTGAAAAAGATCTTTAACAATATTAGATTTTTTTTAAATGAAAAAAAGTTCATCCTAGCCGCTCCTCTCAGGCACCATTATCGAGGCAACCCTATGTCACCATTGTTTGTGTAAGGGTCAATTTGCTAAATATTTATAAGGGGTTCGTAAATGAAGAATATACTCATTCTATAATGTTTTTTCTTTGATGTGACAATTTTAAGCAAAGTTAGATCACTTTCTCTTTAGCGGCCCGTCTATTGTGTATATGCAAAATAAAAAATAAATCTATATTATTTATGGAAGAGAAATAGTATACATTGATCTATATATTGTATACTATTTGGAGGAAAAGGAAGAGGAAGAGAGGTAAGAGGAGATCGGAGGAGGAGGAGGAGGAGGAGGGAGGGGAGGGGAGGAGGAGGAGAAAGAAGGAAAACGAGGCATAAGAAGACGAACATTTTAACGTTCTGTACTATATTTATAAAATATTATAGAATATTCAGTAAGTACAATAATTGTTACAAATGTTTTTGTCTATTTCACCTGAGATTGTGTTGTTCTTTGTATATAGTAAAGGTTAAGATAAGAGACTTCAAGGTAATAAGATTGTCAATGAATTACACATATTATAATGTTAACATATTGTTATTTATTATAAAATTATGTTTCTATTCTATGTTTTTTATAGAATATCACACAACAAAACAAACTGTGAAAAAACAGAAGTATAATTTTATGAGAAATATATGTCCATTTAAAAAATTTTAAATTACAGCATATACAGAAAAATGTATACATTTTTATCAGCATAATTATTTGAATGGCTTTTATTTAATTAGAAAGATGTATATCAAATAAAATGAGAGAGGGAAGAAAAAAAAACTAAAAATACATGTATGTGATCAACGGTTGTAAATGTCTATGGGCAAAAAAATGTCTTATTACATAAAATATTCAAAATATCATAACCAAGTTGTTGATATAGTTATAACATTAATTTTCTTTTCTCTTGTGTATATTGAATCCAATTCCCATTTGTGTAATGATATAAATTTTATATTAATACTTTTACAGTATATATATATAAATATAGTTACTTAATCTAAAATTGGATTAAAATTTAAAACCCAATTGAACCTGTTGGACCGGTCCGACCATTGATCCAACTACAATACCGAATCAATGTCCACGTTGTTTAAAAGACTAACCCAATTCGTAGTTTGTCTTTTTAATATTTTCATTTTCCATCTTATGTAAAATTGTGAAATTTTGAAATTAGTGTAAAATTTTTTTGTCCTAATCGATCGGATCCATGATAAATTCAAAGGTTTTCGTCCAAATTAACAATTGCAAATGGTCCCCGTTCGACGTATAGATGATTAGATAAAAAACATAGTTGTATAGATATAAAAATTTCATCACGTTATATAAACTCATCATGCGAAAGGCGTAGGTCTTATCCTAGTAGTTTATTATAACAGATACAAATTCTCGTGAATTGTTATTAATGCCATGACCCCTTTCAAATTTACAAAGGTTGTGGAATATTTCTTCTGCTAAACTCGTTAAAACATACACTGGCCACTTCAACTCTCAGTATTTTATTTCCTCTGCGTTCTTTGTCACAAATGGAAAGTGAATAGTCAGTGGATCCGGGGACAAGTGTGTATACATGTGGGAGCTGAACTCCAAGAAACTGCTTCAGAAACTTGAGGGTCATACTGAGTCTATCATGAGTGTTGCTTGCCACCCTACAGAGAACTTGATCGCGTCCGGCTCACTCGACAAGTCTATAAGAATTTGGACACAGAAGAAAGAATGAAACATGAATATCTCTTCAAAATCCGTCTATGTAAACATACCTCTTCAAGTTGTAATCGTCAAGTGCTCACTTTCTTAGCTGAGTCTTCGTATATTGATTCTAGCTTCATTATATCAAAATCCAGTTTTGGTCTGGTTTAGAGGAACTAGACTCAGAACTATTCAGATAGGTCTTTAGGCAAATAAAATTTCTTTAAATGACTTGAGAAGGCGAACACAAATCATATTAGGTACATGTTTTCCCTATTCAGTTGTATTTGTCAATCTATTGTCAAGTTTCTTTTTATTGTCACGATTTTATGGTCTAAAGTGTATCGAAGTTGAGGATTGTTCATATGAATAATATTGTTGATGAGGCTTATGGGTCAAAGTATATATATAGATGACTGTATATAGATAATGTTTGGAAAATTGGTTTGGTTGGGCCTTGATGATTAAGCTTATGGGCCCTTGGTTGTGTGTCCTGTCCTATTTTCCAAATTTTCACTTTTACTATAAAGCCTGTAGAAATAGGAAAGTACTGAATATTTTTTGTGTGTTTCATCGTGAGTCTAAAGCTCAGTTTATATACAAGGAGACCTAGCCGACTTTACATTGAAGATTATCTCTAATATATTACATGTTTATCTCAACTAAATACATATTTATCCTAACAGTCTCCCTCAAATAGGAGCATTGCAAATGCACAATTTGGACATGAGATGGTTAAACTGAACTTTCCCCAACGTTTTAGTGAGAACATTGGTTAACTGCTCCTTAGTACCAATGTACGAACACGTAATCATTCCTTACTTCAAAGCATCACGAACTCAATGGCAATCTATCTCGACATGTATTGTTCGCTCATGAAAGACAGGGTTCGAGGCGATATACAAAGCTACCGTACTATCACAAAAGAGACAGGATGGAGTCCGTGGCGCAAAACCGAGATCAATGAGAAGTTGTCGTAGCCATTTGACCTCACGTGTAGCAATTGACATCGCTCGATACTCTGCCTCAGATGAAGAATGAGATACCACATTCTGTTTCTAATTCTTCCAAGACACCGGAGAACCTCCAATCATGGCAACGTACGCAGTAAGAAGCCTTCTTGTCAAGGGACACGCCGCCCAATCGGCATCACAATAGATAGATAACTGCAAGTCACTGTCTGACTTGAGAAAGATCCCCTGACCAGCCGTACCTTTGAGAAAACGAACAACACGATAAGCCGCCTCCATATGCCTCTCTCGCGGCTTCTGCATAAATTGAGAAAGTATGTGAACTGAGTAGGATATATCAGGTCAAGTGTTCGCAAGATAGATGAGTCGCCCGAAAAGTCTTCTATATCTTGTTGGATCAGTAACAAACGCACTACTATCTGTTGCTAGATGGTGGTTATGTTCCATAGGTGTTGCGGCCGATGGTGGATCAATAAAACCAGTCTCTTTTACTATGTCCATAGCATATTTCCTTTGACTTAGCACAAACCCTTCTTTCCCTCGAGCAATCTGTATGCCAAGGAAGTACTTGAGCTTCCCTAGATTCTTCATGTGGAAACACTCACCAAGATACTTTTTAAATTTCTGAATCGCTTCACCATCATTACCACATATGATCAGATCATCAACATAAATTAACACCCGTATCTCCACGTTACCACGGGAATAAACAAACAAGGAATAGTCAGAATATGATTGAGAAAACCCTGCACGAACAAGCGCTTTGGTGAGCTTCTCGAACCAATACCGAGGAGCTTGCTTCAACCCATAGAGAGACTTATGTAACCTCAATACTTTATAAGGCTCAGAATGTGTTAGCCTTGCGGAAGCTTGATATAAACCTCTTCATGTAAATCTCCATGAAGAAAAGCGTTGCGCACATCCATCTGGTGAACTTCCCAGTTATTTGAAGCAATTATTTTCAAAAGACTTCGAACAGTAGTCATCTTCGCAACAGGCGCGAAAGTCTCATCATAATCAGCTCCTGCCTTCTGTCGATTACCAAGCATAACTAGTCTTGGCTTAAATCGTTCCATTGTCCCATCTGCGTTATATTTTATCTTGAAGACCCACATTGTTCCCAAAGCTAACGCCCTGGTGTTAGATCCATTACACTCCATGTGTGAGACACTTCAAGCGCATCCACTTCTTTGTATATTTCTTTTGTCCAACGTTTTTCCCTCAGGGCTTCCATAAAACACTTAGGCTCACTCTCTGCGCATACAGCTGCAACAAAAGCTTTGTCGCCAACATAGTATGTTTCGTCAAAAATAAGCTCAGTGAGAGGACATAGTGTGTTACCTGTGACTGGGTCGAAATAGACGCCGTAGGATTGATCAGAGGTGAGAACGCGAGGGGTACTATTTCTACACACTGCATTGTCGATGATGAAATCATTCAGACGAGTAGAAGGTGTCTTTACTCACTGCCCTTGACCAAACGAAACCTCTGATGTAGCTACAACATATGAATTTACCACTTATGTGGGCTCATTCCTCTCTACAGTACTTCGGATCCTATCTCTATTATTGCAGGATCCTGAGAGGCTGACACCACACCCGGAACTTGCTGCGATACTGACTCACTGACATCACCACTATCAGTTCCAACTTGTGTTGTAGGGCGAGTTACCTTGCCACTATCAGTTCCAACTTGTGTTGTAGGGCGAGTTACCTCGTCACTACTCCCCATGTTTCCAAGTAACTCTGTTTCGTTAATGAGGAAAGCATCAAGATTTTCTTCTATTACAGGAGAAGGGAGCATGTCCGACAATCCCTTTGCAAAAGGAAACTCATTCTCTCTAAATATCACATCGCGAGATACAAAGAATTTCTTCTTCTCCAAGTCATACAGCTGTCATCCCTTCTTCCCAAAGGATATCCAACGAAAACACACCTCCGGCTCCTTGAGGCAAACTTGTTCTTGTCTCGCAGCTGTTTATGAGCGAAACATAAAGATCCAAACACACGCAAATCAGAGTAGGAAGGAACTGATCCAAATAACAACTCGTGGGGGCATTTTCTGTTGAGAACCTTGGTTGGTGTAAGGTTTATGACGTGTGCTGCTGCTAGAACAGCCTCCCCCCAGAACTTAATCGGCATACTTGCCTGGAAAAGTAAGGATCGTGCAACGTTTAACAAGTGATGGTGTTTTCTCTCCACCTTACTGTTCTGTTGTGGAGTCCTTACGCAGAAGGTTTGATGAACTATCCCCCTATTCTTGAAGAATGACGACATGCACATGAACTCGCTGCCATTGTCACTTTGAACCTTCTTTATCGTTTCCCCAACTGTATGTCGGCATAGGCACAAAAATTCTCTACTACTCTCTTCACTTCCGACTTCTCAAGTAACAAAAACGTCCATACAGTCCGTGACAAATCATCTACCATGGTCAAGAAGTAAAATGCTCCATTTGAAGCTTGCAAACGATAAGGTCCCCACACATCAATGTGAATTAACTCAAAACACTCAGTAGTTTTATTAGAACTTTCAGAAAAAGAATCTCTAGTTTGTTTAGCTTGACAGCAGACCTCACATGAATGCAAATTCGAAGAAACACCAACACCAGAAAACAATGGTAAAGAAGATAAAACTGAAAACGTTGGATGCCCCAACCGACGATGCCACAAAACTGAATCCTCAATATTAACAGTCTTGTTATAACTCTATCAGATCTGACATCCGTAAAATAGTACACCCCATCGCGTTCTTCACCTGCTCCAATCAGCGTCCTCGAACACCGGTCCTGCAAAACACATGCATATTGTATCGGTGAAAAACGCGAAACAATTTGAATGTTTGAGTAACTTTGATACTGAAATCAAAGAACAATTCAGGCCTGGAACATATAACACATTATATAATGAGATGTGATTGGACAATGGCAACAAGCCCAATTTCTTTGAAACTGTAGTACTCCCATCTGCAAAGCTCACGTTACACGGTGAAACATCTTTGAGATTGACAAGAAGACTGATATCTCCAGTCATATGATGTGATGCTCCTGTATCAATGATTAAATCACCCATGTCCTTACCAGACAGCTTATCGGAAGAGTTTGATTTGTTGTTGTTGATGATTTGAGTGATCGTTCTCCACTGTTCCGGAGTGAGCCCAGGTGTGGAGGCGGTTGTTGGATTAGCAGACGTTGCATATGCTACATTCGACTGTCCACTGCCCCGAGATAAACCATTACTGCGACCACCTCCTCTTGAAGAACCTCGAGTTCCTCTTCCTCCTCTCTCCGTAAACCATTCTGGATACCCAATTAACTGCCAACATGTACACTTATCATGGCCCGTTCTTCCACAGTTTGAACAGGTTCGAACTCTTCCTCCGCTTTGCGATGATTGCGAGACATAGTCATCATGCAAACCACCCGCCACTGTTCTCGAATCAGAATTACTTCCTTGACGCCTACCAACAAAGCCTACAGCCTCCTGTTGATGTTCTCGAATCTTAGCAGAGTTCAAACAATCCTCCTCACGTACAACTTTATTGTAGGCTTTTCTGAGATCAGGCAGAACATATGCCTCGATAATTGCTGTAACAACATGTCCAAACCTGGACTCATCTAACCCCATAACAAATTGATGAACTCTCTCATCTCTCTTTCCTTCTCATACAAGGCAGCTGCGTCACACGTACAAGCTGGTGGCAGTCTATACGTCTGAAATTCCTCTCACATCTTTGCTAGACGACCGTAATAATCAATCACAGCCTCTCCGTCCTGCCTACACGAAGCCAACTTGGACATTAGCTGATGTACTCGTACCTTGTTCCCTACGGAAAACCTTTCTTTAAGATTCTCCCAAAGTTTGTGAGCATTCGTTATGAATGTCACAGTTGATCTTACTCGTGGATCGATTGACGTTCGCAGCCATCCCACAATCATTGAGTTTACACTCAGCCACGACTCCAGATGAGAATGTCCCTCCGGCGGCTTCTTGAGTGTTCCATCAATGAAACCAGTTTTTCTTTTGGCTTGGAGAGCGTTCATCATCTCCGTAGCCCACTCACTGTAATTCTCTCCTTTCAATTGAACAGAAGTGATCAAAGCACCTGGATTATCCGCCGAGAATATCAAATAAGGTGAGTTCTCACTCTTCTCCCCGGTCACGCCGGTAACAATTCCCTTTTCATCTCCCATACCTTCGCTGAGAGTTACGACCAAGAATAATCAAACAAGCAATCGATCATTTTTGGAAATTAGATCTATTGCTCTGATACTATGTAGAAATAAGAAAGTACTGAATATTTTCTATGTGTTTTATCGTGAGTCTAAAACTCAGTTTATATACAACGTGACCTGGCCGACTTTACATTGAAGATTATCTCTAATATATTACATGTTTATCTCAACTAAATACATATTTATCCTAACAAAGCCTTTGCTTTTGCTGTTTTGCAGCATGGCTTTCTGTTTACATGATTCAACAGAAGCAGTTTTTCCTAAAGACCGAGCCATGTTTGTGTCTATCACAAAACAGAGAAAGATCAAAACCTAGCTTTTAGACTTTTAATTTAGTTCTTGAGATTGTGTTCATATCAAATAAATAGAAAAAATATATTTAAAAGAGTAACGGTTGAACTCAAGATTGGAAGAGTGGATAGGTCGTAATCTTGTAGAAGAGGATAGAGGATGGATCATAATCAATACCGGCATAATCGCAGACATGGAAAAGAGAAGAAACCATAGAGTGATATGTTCAAATCATTTGGGTTTGTATCTCCTGCCTTCTCTTATACTAATGTTTGATTTTGTTTCCCTTCTTCACTTCACTAGTCTGTAGTTCAAACAATTCGAAAAGCCTTAAAGATAGTATATATAGAAAAAATAAAGAATTGATCACCTCGTTAGTAATTTGAAGATAGACATAAAATTATTATCGACTAAATAATAAGAACAGAGTCGGGCTATCTTTCTCATTTAAATGTTAACTTTCTTACTAGTTAATTTAGGTCAAAGTTATCCAATGTTATCGGCTAATCTTGTCAAGAAAACAAGCGGGTCCCTCGAGAAATTGGCAAATCTCAGTGGTGGCATCATTATCCCACTCAGAGGATAAACATAAACGAAACACACGTTTTATATTGGAGTTCAGTTACGTAAGTAGTTGGTTAATAGACTTTTCAGATTGAGATAAAGAGAACACTTTTGGTCCTTTTCTTTTGTTTTTGTTAATATAAGCATTTCCGGTCTTTTTTTTTACTTATGGGAGTTAACGCAATGTAGATGGTTGGTCAATCAACATTTTCTGTCATTTTTCTTTCGCTTTACAAACATTAACAAACATTTTTGGTCTCTCCATGTAAAGTCTAACAACGACAGATATATAATATTTTTCGTTTGTCAACTGACAACTACAAAAGAAAAGTAATCTGCCTCTCATTATCTTGCATTATTTTTTAAAAAAAATATTACAGATCACACTTATTTTTTTCTGTTCAACTAGTATATTAATTAAAAAGTGAAATAACCAAAACCAAGATGATTAACAATTCAATCCGACTTAGAATTCGAATAAGTCAATAAATTAAGGTAATATTAGAATTTGACCTGCACGTACATGCTGATATTTATAATTTATTTTAAAAATGTATTTCTATTTTAGTGTTATATATTATGTAATTCTATAATATTATTGTTTATATTTCTTATTCGGCATTATTAACATATAGTGATTTTTTTAATATATTTTACTTTGTTATTAAATTTTATTACTTACTAATATATTTTTGAGTTAGGTACAATAAAATGACAATATGAAATATCAAATAGATAACCTAATTCAAAATATGTTTCTTCTTTAATTTATACATTTTACTTTTTTTTTTGTCATCAACAAACATACATTTTGCTATAATACGATTTTTAAATTTATTTATTTATATTATAGAAAAGAAATATGTTTAAGATAATTTATATTTACATGTTGTGTTTAAAAAGTTATATTTTAACATATATTATTTTAATATATTATTGGATTTATTAGTAAAAATGTTTTGTTTAAATAATATAGTCATATTATTTTAGTAAATTTTATACATAGTAGTAGCATCTATCATATTAATGGAGAATTTTCATGTTTAGCACTTTGTTGGTTTTATTATTCATGTTTACCATCACTGAAGAGACATTTTCAAAAATACATTCTTCATTAAGAGGCAAAAGACTCTTATACACTTACTATATATATATATAATAAGTAATTATTTAAATAAATAAAAATAAAAAAAAAATTAAAATTTTTTAAAATAGTGTTTTTTTTATGGTTTAGAATTATACTTTTTCAAATTCTAACTTTTTTTATAAATTTCGAACTTTTTTCTCCATATTTTCTTTTTGAAATTCAAAAGTTCTTTTTAAAACTATTTTAAAAATTTTGTAAAGTATTTGTTTATATATTTATTAGAACCATAAACTCCACATTCTAAAAACCATATCTCACCTCAAGTCTAAATCCTAAGTCTAGATTATTTAACCTTAGGATTTTAATGTCTTTTAAAAGTAAGGGTATAAGTGGTTAGGGTAAAACTGAAAATATTATTATGAATGTAGTATTTTTGACAATTTTCTAATATTATTTAGTAAATTTTATTGATATAAGATATTTTTTGGATGTTATGATATTAAGTTTTCTTTTTATTTTTAATTAAGATTTCAGAATATTAGATTGCTTTAAATTTTACAGCATATATAGTTTATTTTCTTGTGGTGCATTTCAAAAACTTATTTATTATTATCTATAATTTTATCTTTTGTAAAATTTGAAATACTATCATTAAATTTGAATATTCAATTTTATATTTTATCAATAAAACTTACACTACTATTTTGAGTTTGGAAGATTACATGAATTATTAATTTGTTTTTGTTATTACATTAATACATTATTTTATAAAATATATTTTAAATTTTGGTAATATTTTCTATTTTTCTCAATAGATTTGTTATAATTAAAATTGAATATATATATATATATGTATTAAAATTTGATTTGCATTAATATTTTAAATGAATTACTAAAATTTCATAGTTTTCTAGTAACATATTTTTTAAATAGAATATGAAATTAAGGTTAATATATACTGTTATATTTTTGTATATAAATATTTTAAACAATATATTGTTGAGAGTTTCAAAATAAATAAAAAGATAATATATAGTTGTAAATATAAGATTTTATATTACTAATTATGAAATTAATTAATATGGGTTAAACCTACTGTGGGGGTTGCACATTAAAAACCTGTTTAGATTACTAAATTGACTAGGTGTTTTGCCCGCACATGCAGACATAATCATCTTACAAATACTTATTAATTTATGTCTAATTTATCCAAAAAATAGGCAAAATAAGTTATTATCTATGATTTCAAATAGTTAAATCAAACATCAAATTATTTATATATGTCAAAAAAACATTCATCAAAATATATACTTATTATTGTGTTAAAGTTTTTAAGCACTCATATATTAGAAATAGTTTAGAAAATATGTTAATATAAATGTTTTTTGTTTGACTAATATTTAAATATAAATTATTTTATACCTTAATTTTTTTAACATTATAATAATAAATATTATTTCCAGATAGCAACACAATATATATAAGATTTTTTTTATATATTTTCATATTTTTATTATATTACTTTATAATTAATTATGTCATATAACATATAAATTTAACATTATTAAAATAAAATTCGTGTGTAATTATATATAATATTTATTATGTGTTTTGTGTAAATTAATAAATACTCAGTTAAAAACTAATAATAAAACAATCTATACTATTATTTATGAAGTAATTTAGTTTACTTGTCATGTTTTCCATAATTTTAGGCAATTTACTATTGAATATGCTTACTATGGAGAACATTATAAGTATAGATTATATATTATTTAATTTGAGAAACAAATTAAAAACTTGAAAAAAAGGTGTTAGGGTAAAAAGAGAAGCTGAAAGGAAAACGCACATAGCCTCCGTCCGTCCGTCACCCATTACATTACAGACACCCAAAGAGAAAGAAGAAAGAAGAAAGACTCCAAACGAACGATGGAGAGAGCTACACTTTCCCCGAGTCTTAATCAAAGTTACCTTCTTTCTCCTTCACGCGCCTCCACCACGCGCCTCCACTCATTCTGCTTCTCTCGGAACTTATCGCCATCGACTTCCTCCATCAAGGTCAGCTCTTTTTTTCTCCCCTTTTCTACACCATTCATTCGATTCCATCTGACCTCATTTCTCGATTGTATTTATTCACAGCTTCAGCGTTCTTCTTCCTCTGTCTCTTCAAGTGGAGTCTCCCTTACTCGGTGCAACGCCGTGCTTTCAAACTCTTCTTCCAGGTTTGTTTTGAATCACTATCAGTTTTCTTTTTGTTTTGTTTTGTTATTGGTGACGAGAATGGTTTTTTTTGATGTGGAGTAGTAAGGATGTTACTGAACTAGCCGACATAGATTGGGACAACATCGGGTTCGGTCTTAAGCCGACCGATTACATGTACGTCATGAAATGTAACCTTGGGGGTGAGTTCTCTAATGGTGAGTTGCAACGTTTTGGGAACATTGAAGTCAGCCCATCTGCTGGTGTACTCAACTACGGACAGGTTTTTGTTTCCTTCTTTCTCAAAGTCCTTTCCTTTACTGTGACAAGTTTCATAGAACGAGCTTAGTCTTTTCTTTGGTAGTAGAAAAGCCTTTCATGAGAATATAAAGTATGTCAGATTCTTGATGCCAAAGTGTAATCATCCGTTGACTTTTGTTTTCTAGTTGTGTCCTTTAATATAATGAGAGCTTAGTCTAATATGCTAATCAATAATCTTTTAGAGGAGTTCAATGGATTTGTTTTCCTAGATTCTTGACACTGAAACACAATCTGGCCATGAAAAGATTGGAGTTTATGATTATAAAAAAAAAGTCTTATCTGTGTGTTGTGTACTTCTGTTTGTAGGGGTTGTTCGAAGGGATGAAAGCTTACAGAAAGCAAGACGGTAAGAATATCCTCCTCTTCCGTCCTGAAGAGAATGCCACACGTATGAGATGTGGTGCTGAGAGGATGTGTATGCCTTCTCCTACCATTGACCAGTTTGTCGACGCTGTGAAAGCAACTGTCTTAGCAAACAAACGTTGGGTATGCAAATCAAGTTATTACAAAAAAGTTTTGTTGGCTGTTTTGAGTTAATAATATGATTCGATGTCTTGTTTTTCAGGTTCCACCTCCAGGTAAAGGTTCCTTGTACATTAGACCGTTGCTAATGGGAACTGGAGCTGTTCTTGGTCTTGCTCCTGCACCAGAATATACTTTCCTTGTCTATGTCTCTCCTGTTGGAAACTACTTCAAAGAAGGTGTGTCACCAATCAATTTGATTGTGGAAAGTGAATTTCACCGTGCAACACCTGGTGGTACCGGAGGTGTTAAAACCATTGGCAATTATGCTGCAGTAAGTCAAAGTTGAAGTCGCTAACATCTCTTTGGACTGGCTTATGTACTCACTCACGCATAACAACTTAAAATGTAGGTACTAAAAGCACAGTCTGTTGCGAAAGCTAAAGGATATTCCGATGTATTGTACCTTGATTGCATCTACAAAAGATATCTTGAGGAGGTCTCCTCATGCAATATCTTCATTGTCAAGGTAGAAGAAAATCAACTCTTTCGGTATTCAGTGATGCCATATAGAGTCTAGGAGATGTCTCAGTGGCACCATCTTAATTTGTGAAGACTTTTGCAAAACATCTCAAGCTACTAATTCTCTTATAAAGAAACCTTTTGACCAAATCGCTGTTGCTTGCTTACTCTCTTTGCCAGGATAATGTGGTCTCTACTCCTGAAATAAGAGGAACCATCTTACCAGGGATTACAAGGAAAAGTATAGTTGACGTTGCTCGTAGCCAAGGGCTTAAGGTAATCTCTCTCCCTTTCCGCAGATTCTCAACTCTACTCACATCTTTAAAAGGTGATCATAGTATCACAACTTGGTAGTTGCTAGTGGTCACAGAGAATGTTTATCTGGTATCATGCAGGTGGAGGAACGGAATGTGACAGTTGATGAGTTACTAGAGGCGGACGAGGTTTTCTGCACTGGAACCGCTGTGGTTGTCTCTCCCGTTGGAAGCATTACTTACAAAGGCAAAAGGTAACACAAAGACTGTCTTTTTGTATCCTCATTTAAACAAAAACCAACCAATAAAGTGGGGTAAATCTTTTGCCTGTTTTTTTTGTTTACGCAGAGTATCGTACGGAGAAGGTAGCTTTGGACCTGTCTCGGAGAAACTCTACACCGTTCTGACAAGCTTGCAAATGGGTCTGACTGAGGATAACATGAAATGGACTGTGAATCTCAGTTGAAAAAAAAACAGGCAAAGGCATTGTTTTCTCAATATGACTGTTTAGTTTTTGTTTATCATTTTAATGAAGCCTGCGTTTCTTATTCGTGAAACTATAAACTGGTCGATTTTAAAAAGTGGAAATCTTGCAACTTAGCTGCTTCTAGATCAACCGATGTTGTTACCTTGTACCAAAAAACTTGTAGTTGTGTTTGAAGCCACCAATATAAATAAATTTCCGGTTCCTATTTTTAAATGTTTCAAAACCGGTGTACCAGCGGCCGGGTCAAATCAAATCAGCGCATCTGAAAACAATTGGGCCTTTAAAAAGATCAATCTTACTTGATTGGGGTTTTTATACAATTTTAGAGTTTAAACATCTCATGATTCTCATTTCTCTGTTTCTTTGAGTTATTTAACTCTCAGTCTTTACTAATCTTGACGAAAATTGCTGGATATTTTCCCTAGAATTTTGGAATACGTCATGTGAAATGAAGAAAAATACAGAGAATGATATTGACCATGAATAAAAAAAACACATATTACAGATCAAGTTTATGTCTGCGGTTGCCGGTAGAGAGATTATCGTAAGGGGATAACCTTACACCATGTACATCAAGAGATTATAAGAGGTTCATGGGCTGGGTTTCACAGGATTTTAATCCAAAAAGAAAATGAAAAATGGGTTATTTTAAGTGAACCGGCCCGCTGGAGTGATCCCGTGTGAAGCGAGTTCACTACACGTGTCGGTACCGTATTGGCTTGACCTTTTTCAGATGTCGACGCGGAAAATGCACGCCTCGCGTGTTTCTCCTCATTTCCTCTTCTCTTCCAAAAGCTAGGGTTTTCTAGTTCAGAGGCGATTTTTGTAGCGACTACGATCGAGAGGTCGTTTTTCCATCAAATCGACGAGGGAGAGTGTTCTGATCGACTTCACCGTCCTTTGTAATCCTCTCTCTTCTCAGTCTATTTTTTTTGTTAGGGTTGAAAAGCGTCGATACGAATTTGAATTGGGGGTTTCTCCTCCAATAGAGTCTGGAAGAGAAATCGCCTCTGGGGTTTGTTTGTTAGGGTTCTAAATCGAGTCTGAGAGATTTCTATTAGCTGAAATCGATTAGAGGGTTTCTTTTTTAGAGTTTAATAGAGTCGATATGAATTTGAAAAGGGGGTTTCTTTGTTAGGATTCGTTTGTTCTAATAGAGTCGAGATATCTGTTTGGGTTATCAGAATTTTTCATTAGTTTGTTCTAATCAATTCGTTTTGTGGTGCAGATGGATCCCTCAGAAGAACAAAGACATTCAAAGCAACAAAAGGAGTACTGCGACATGTTAGGCTTCGTGGAGGATTCACAGTACGGTATTCCAATACGGTGTGCTTGCGGTGGGAGAATCATTGACGAGGTACGGGGGAAGGAAGACTACGACAGTCATCCTGGAAAGAGGTTCTTCACGTGCATAAACTATGAAGTTAGTATATTTTCCTTAATCTATGTCATAAAAATTTATGAAACTCGAACTGTCTCTAATATTTTGTTTTCTGTTGTCAACAAGGATAATGGGTTGCACTATAGTCATCCTTGGGTGGTTGGTGTCCAGGAGGAGATGGAAAGGCTGAGGAGGTTATCAAGGGGGTGTCGAGTCTCAATTACCAGATTGAGAGCCTGGAGGTAAATACAATAGCTTGCTTTATTTCTGTTGCTTTAATCTATATGTCCTCTATTAATATTAATGAGTAACACTGTATTCTTGTTGTTTCCATGTTCAGGAACAGGTTCGAAGCCTCACCAGTCCAGGTCGGTACCCTAGAGAAGGTGTGCTTCGACTGAAATAGAGAGGTAAATGTTCTAACCCATCTCTAGCTGTGATGTAGACTGTAATGTGTTTGCGTGAATTGATAACTAGAACTAGAAGAATTGATAACTAGAACTAGAAGTATTTATTAGTAAGACTAGCCTTGATAACTAGAACTAGAACTAGAAGTATTTTTTAGGAAGCAAACTAAACTGAACTAGAAGTATTTATTAGTAAGACTAGCCTTGCTCAGAAAAGTAGAGTGGAATTAAATATGTGTTTAAGTAGTTGATAGTATTAAGTTGTTGATTTGATGTGTATTTAGTTCTCTGTGTGGAGTAGTTGTTCTCTATTAGGTTTTATATTCAATGCTTGGCTGGTTGAATTTAATTTAGCTATACTACCTTCGTGAAAACAAGTTTAAATAGAGAACCAAAACCCCCATTATCTTAAAAAATATACCTAAACCATATCTAAAACATAAACCAAAACCATGGAACCCTTTTCCACACAAACTTCCGGTTTCATTTCCCTACTAGCTTCGCAAACAAGTCCATTCCCTAACTGCGACCCTCCAGAAGCAGTAGCTAACTCTCCTGGGTTAGTGAAACCGGCTTCCAAGAGGAAGTGGACAACTAAAGAGGACCTTGTGCTCATCAGTGGTTGGCTGAACACGAGCAAGGACCCTATTGTCAGTAATGAGCAGAAGATCACCTCCTTTTGGAGGAGGATAGAGGCGTACGTGAATTCTAGCACTCTGCTCACTGGCAGCGCTCCAAGAGAGTGGGGTCAGTGTAAGCAGAGGTGGGGAAGGGTCAACGAGCAAGTGTGCAAGTTTGTAGGAAGCTACGACGCGGCTTTGAAGCACCAATCAAGTGGTCAAAATGATGATGATGTGATGAAGGCTGCCCATGAGATTTTCTTCAATGATTACCAAGCGAAATTCACCATGGAACACTGTTGGAGGGAACTGAGACATGATCAGAAGTGGAAGTCAGTTTTGAAGTCAAGAGATGGCGGGAAGGAGAAAACGAAGGAAGCTGAACAGGTAATGGCTGAGGACGAGGTTAGACCAGCTGGTGTTAAGGCTGCTAAAGCAGCCAAACGCAAGAGGCACGGGAAAGAAGCTGCATTCGATCAAATAGAGACCATCCTGGCTGAGAGAAAAAAGATCTCCCAGCACAAAATCCTACAACTTCTACTAGCCAAGATTGAGACTGATCTAACCCCTAACGAAATAACCCTGAAACAGAAACTCATATCTGAACTCCTTGATTGATTTGGTTAACTTGCTTGATCGAATCTCTGTGTTTTCATTATTTATTTCCCTCAATAGGTGTAGTAATTAACTTATGTTGTCACGTTATTGTTGTGCAGGTTGCTTTGTCAGGAGTTGCAAGATCACGGGTTGGTGTCTGTTGCTGTCTCACGGGTTGGTGTCTGTTTCTGTCTCTCGGATGCTTTATGTCTATCGGATGCAGTGTAGTTTTTTGTTGGTTTCTACACTGATGTTGCTTTGTTACACGGGTTGTACTTTGTTTAGGCGACGTTTTCGAATGCTTTTTGTCAGGACTATTTCAGTGAAAATCCTACATACACACACGACTTGTTTAGGCGACGTTTTCGAATGAACAAGTCATTGTTCCTTCGCATTGTCGAACGTCTAGGTAATGAAGTTCCATACTTTCAACAACGGAGAAATGGTCATGGAAGGAACAACCTATCTACACTTCAAAAATGCACTTCAGCTATGAGAATGTTGGCTTACGGTCGTGCCGGAGATGCGAATGACGAGTATCTCCGACTTGGGGCAAGTACTGCAATTTTATGTTTGGAGAATTTCGCGGAAGCGATAATACAAGTGTTTGGAGATGAGTATCAAAGAAAACCAACACCTGAAGATCTTCAAAGACTACTTGATTCTGGAGAGGCACGAGGGTTTCCGGGAATGATAGGCATCATCGATTGTATGCATTGGGAGTGGAAAAACTGCCCAACTGCTTGGAAAGGTCAGTTCACACGTGGTTCGGGAAAACCGACAATTGTCTTAGAAGCCGTGGCATCACAAGATCTTTGGATATGGCACTCATTTTTCGGATTACCAGGTACACTCAACGATATCAATGTTCTTGATCGGTCACCGGTTTTTGATGAAATTTTACAAGGTCGAGCTCCTAAAGTGAAGTTCAAGGTGAACAACCACACTTATCGTATGCCCTACTATCTTACCGACGGGATTTATCCTAATTGGGCAACATTTATCCAATCCATCCCGCTTCTTCAAGGTCCTAAAGCAGTGGCATTTGCAAAACGTCAAGAATCGACCAGAAAAGATGTAGAACGGGCATTTGGAGTCTTGCAATCGAGGTTTGCAATTGTTAAAAACCCTGCTCTTAAATGGGACAAAGAAAAGATAGGAAAGGTAATGAGAGCCTGTGTCATATTGCACAATATGATAGTAGAGGACGAAAGACAAGGATACATTCTAGCTAATACATCTGAGTTCGAGTCAGGAGAATCTAGCCGAAGTTCGAAGGTGACAAGGAGAGAAAGTGTGAATGTTGATATGCTTAACATTCGCAATCAGGTTCGGGATTCACAAATTCATGAGCGTCTCAAAGCTGATTTAGTTGAAAATGTATGGGCAAAATTTGATGATCGTAGTGACTAATCTTTTGTATGTTCTTGAATTTCCAATGTATTGAATAAAACCTTTTAAGAAATAATTAAAAATATTTAGTAAGTTTATGAATTCTCAATGTATTGAATTACAACTTCTTTAAAAAAAACAATTTTTTAATTTTTCTCAAAATTTGTTTTTTTTCCCAAAAATATATTATTTTATTCGTATGAACCCGAACTTGAGGTTCATTGATGGAGAACCATATATGAGAGGGTTCAACACTGTTCATGACCCCACCATTAAATACATAAAAAAATCCAATGAACCCCAAGGGGGGTTCATTCATGTACGTTGGGTTCATTGATGTACATGCTCTTAGATTCCACTGCTTTAAAGATGACAAGTGTTCATGTGGAGACTATTGGTGACAATGATGGATTTAAACTCAATAGGGAAAAATTGTGTTGATGGGGGAATACAAATGGCAAAAACTTTGTTACAAAATACAAAGGAGAATATCGATTATGCTATTTTGTTTTTCTTCTTACGTGTGAATATGGTTTAGTGTGGAACAGTGGTGGCTGATTAATGTAATGGCTTGAGGTGGAAGACTTGGCAGGCTGGTTTGTATGATCCTTTGGAAGCAGCTTGTTCAAACTTCTTGTTTGGTCCTTCGTTTTCTTCTAAGCTTGTCTGGACGAAGAATCGGTTCCACCATGATGCGCTACGCATTTTAGCCTGCAATAAGAAAGATTAAGAACTGCCATTTATAAACTAACAGAGAGAGCACAGGGTGTAGTAAACTTACGGGACGTCCGAATTTAGACAATTCAGCAACTTTAGCCTTTTGCTGACCAGGGAGACCTAGAAAAGAGTCGAAGTTCAAAAGTTAGAAACCAAAAACTCGAATGATAATTTTTATTACTCTCAGAGTTTACCTGCAAAAAGAACCACACCATCTGAAGCAACTCTAGCAAGTTCAGGGAGGGTCTTGTTAAGGTACTTAGGGGAGAGATAATCGAGAGCATCTGAGACGATGACAAGAGAGAAAGATTTGGGCCTGTAGGGGAGAGGGAACTTGATATCAGCGACACGGACAAGGCCTTTGCTGACAAGACTCTTGCAGTGAGAATCAGCATCCTCGATGTCGTAAGGTTCGACACCCCAGGCTTCAGTGTCATCCTCTTTCAAGAGAGTGGAAACGACAGAGCAAGTCTCAGGGCCTACGTGCAAGACCTTGCGCATCCCATCTCCATAGGCCTTCTTAAGAAGAGAAACGGCTCTTTGGACTTGTGATGTGCATGAGTAGTCACCTGCTAAATTCATCAAAAAAAGCTGATAAGATAGATGACTCAATGCCAGATGAATTCACATGTATTGAAAATGAGAACCTGAAACTTTGCTGACTTCTTTGACACTTTTAAAGATTCCTGCATTCCACAAGAAAAATCACTACTTAGATGCAAAAAAAGAAAGACTTATTGAATATACTATATAGAATACCTGGACCACTGTAAGCATACCAAATGAGAAGGCAAGCCCCCTGGAAATTGATTATTAGATATTGAAAAAAAAAAAAAGAAATTGAAGGAAGATCCGATAAAGGAGGAAGGAAGGAAGGATACAAGAAGAAGAAGGCAAATAGACAAAAGAGGAGAAGAACGAGACTTGGAGTGGGAAGCTCCTCCAGCAAAAGGGAAGCTTCCACCTTCTCCTACACGCCGTGTTGAACCTGCTTGCCTTCTCGCCATTTTTATGATCCCAGAGAGCTCAACCTATTCGAATCTACCAACCATTAATAACGAATTTCATCAAAAAACTAATCAGATTAACGCATAGATCCATCAAAGAAGACCAATAAGCTCCTGAAGAAATCGACAAGAAGAAGGAGAAGAAGAGAGAAAATCTACCTCTTAGATCAAAAATTATACAGAAGAATAAAACAATGGTGTTGGGATCTGAGATCCGAGAAAATGCGCTTTTCTCACTTGAATCAATTTACTAAAGTAAGAGGAGGAGAAGACGAAAAAGAAGAAGCTTCGCAAAGTGTTGTTCACTCCTATATATGATGCGCTGTTTCCAAAATGACGCCCCATTTTAACTTAGCTTAACCAAACCCCTTGCCGTTTTGTTCATTTGTAAACGACATACAGTTATGTATTTGTTATTAGTATCGATTATTGAAACAGAGATTACGCAACTCAATGGAAGCAATTTCACAAACAAAACTATTCTTCACCCGCTAACTCTTTCATCCTCATCTTATCTTCACCTCTCTACAACTTCTTCAAGAGTCAATTGAAATGCTTCCACCAAGTTAGAATGAAAGATGGAACTAAAGTAGGTATCTATTTTTACCTATATGGGTAGATCTAATATGAATCCAATACTGTCATTAATAAGCAATTTTCTGAATAAACAATCAACTCATACATTTTAATAGTAGTACATGTGTACCTTAAAGTTATAAACATGATCCTTGACGGGTTATCAACCAACTTACCCAGCAGGAAGGATGGACTGGACTCACTTGAGTGTAATATCTAAAGTGGTAAGAAGCTGCCTTCAAACACCTAAGAGTTGAGTTTCAAACTTGACAGTTTGATTAAGAGAGTTTTGAAGCATTTTGAATTATACCGCTCGCTCACTGCAGTAGAGACCGGTCCGGTCCTTGTTAAAGCACTTGTCAAAGTCCATTTTCCCTAACCAAAAAAATTTCAGGAAGTAGACTAAATACATGCTACTTTAGAAGCTGGTGAAGATAGTTACTAATGGAGCAAGAGAAGAATGATCCATCGGTTTATGTTTAACTGTCGAACATTTACGCAGGTCCGGTTTGTGGAAACGAGCAGAAGAGCTGAGAGAAGCCATTAATATGATATTATGATTTGGAGCTATAAAGCAACGAGGCTGCAGCTGGATGAGATTGTGATTTAATTCGGTTTAGTCTTTGTAAATGTAAGGTGCTAACACCCATTACTTGTTAAAGAAGGCTAATTGAAATTATATATATATATTTATTCATAGTTATTGAATTGAATATTCGTAACATTATTTTAACGGAATTTGTAACATTATTGCACTGAAAATTTTATAAAATGTATAGACGGAAGAGTGATTTACCATCCTTTTAATTTCAAAGATATAATTAAGACTAGTTTTTCAAAATAAATTAAAAATCATGAGACGCTTTTGTTTAAAATAAAGTAAAAATCATGAGACTCTTGGGGATGATAATGATTTATCTGACAGTCCACTGGCATGAACGTAGTAACCAAATCAGTATCGGCTCCACCTGTCGCTCACAGAGTCGCAAGTACCGGCGTACCGCACCGTTCCTAATGTATTTAGAATTTTAACGCTGTATTTAGAAAAGGACTAGTCTTTTAAAATTTTACATATATCAAAAATTAAATATACTCATTTTTAAGAAGTTAATACTTTATTTATTTCACAATGCATTCCACTCATATACTCATATTTAATTTATATTTTATTGTTAAAGCAAAATATATTAATTAAGCTTTCTTACATTAATTTTTAAAATATAAAAGGATAATTAAAACATCGATTATTTAAATTTAGAGTGAATGTATAATTTTAATATTCTTGGTTTATTATTTTTGCAACTGTGGTTTCTTACAAATATTTTGCTCAGTACGAGAGTGTATGCTAAACAGTTTTTAACAAGATATTTAATAACTGGTTGTGCTAAACAGTTTTAGGTATTCTTTTGTGGTTTGAATGATTTTTTTTTCAGATATTTGGTAATAGACTTATAATTTTTATTTGATAATTTATTTTTTGGATTGGATTTGATAATCAATTGATTCAAAACAGATTTTATGTAATATATAACATTGTCCAAAATCTAAATATTATTCAAATATGTCTGATAGAAATATTTACAGGTATCCAAAATATTTAAAGTAAATAATTTTTTTTAAAATATCTCTATGAGTTTTAGTTGTTCAAGAACTACCTGATCGAAAATATTTAATCCTAAACTCTATTCAAAAATATTTCTAAAATTAAATAATATCAAATTCAGATTTGAACCAGTTTGGATTCAGAATTTAGATTTAGTTTTCTTCAGTTCTGTTTTTGCTTCACCTTCTATAATAAGACTAAATTTACAGAATTTACTCGAAAAAGATGTTGAATACGATAAAATAAATATGAAAAGTTGCAAGTTTGTTCTTAAAAAAATCTTTAAAAAAAACTTTCGAATAACAAAAATCCCAAAGAACGAATATACCAAAAAAAACTCACGCATACCACCAATTGATGAATATTGGAATCATCTTGTTTCAAAAACAGCCGTGATTAATTAATTATAACATTTTAAGAAAAAATCCTTAATTAAAATTTAGTAATCAGGCATTGATTGACTAATCTTGCCTTCTTCTTCAGCAGCCATCTTCTTCTCAGTGATCCTCAACCAAATACAAACACCTGTGAAACTAATCATCAAGCTCACCACTCCACTTCCAAGCCCTATCCCGACGATCGCCATCACCGATAAGCCTTTGCCCTTCACCATATCCTGCAACGGATACCCGTACAACCCCTTGTTCCCCACGAACGAGCTCGCGTTAAACCTCGGAAAACTCCCTGTCCTGTTCGACAAGTATGTCGGAATCTGGCCGGAGAGTTTGTTGTTCGACACGTCAAACGCAGACAGCCTCGCCAAGAGTCCTAGCTGCTGAGGGATTTGACCGGAGAGCTGGTTATCATGGAGGTCAATGACGTTCAGGTAAGCGCAGAGAGCTAACTGCGGAGAGATTTCGCCGGAGAGACGGTTTGATGAGAGGTTGAGTACGGCGAGGTTAACGAGAAACTGTATCTCCGGCGGGATGTCACCGGAGATCTGGTTTGACGATAGATCCAAGGACTGGAGGTTGGTGCAGTTGGAGAGAAACGGAGAGATTGAGCCGCGAAGTGAGAGGCTAGTGAGAGAAAGCTTATAGATTCTGCCATTGTTACAGGTGGCGCCAGGGAGGTAAGAGGTGAAGCCGGAACAAGGGTTGGAGAAGACGTTGTTTGTCCAGTTCCGGAGATTACGCGCCGGATCCTCCAAGCTTTGTCGGAGATTCTTCAAACACGCCTCGTCGTTTGGATCAGCGGAAGCTAAACGCCGTGCCGTTTCGAAGCTTAGTAAAAGGAGAAGGAGTAACCGGTAGCTAATAAACCGGTGACTCCTCGCCATCTGTTTCCGTCGTCGTCAGAGAGATTTCGCGAAGGTTGAAGAAAAAAGTGGAGTTTCCATGTGACTGTCAACGAAAAAGGAAACGGTTGCAGAACATTTGTACTTGAGAAAGTGCGTTGTGTAATAATACGGCGCGTGTTAGCATATCGTGCGTAGGATAGAAGTGGAACTTAAATGGAGGGATTAGATTGAATTGATTGTCCTGGGGCTGGATGTGATTAATTATACATTTATACTGCTGTTTTTCAACTTTAATTATTCTTTAAATGTATATACCAAACACACACTCATGCTTAACATCTTTAATCATGCCATCCAATGTCTTAAAAACAAATTTTAGATTTAAAATAAGCTTATAGAATACTGTATCTGTATTGTAGATAGATTAAATTATTTATGTATATAGTTTTATTTAATCAAAATGGGTTAAAAAGGAAATCATAACCCCCCCCCATTTACTTTTCCGCCTTTTTTAGAATTTTGTGGTCCAGTAATTTGAATGCATGTGTTCATGGTATTGCAGGTCAAACAAGTTTTTTTCTTAAGCCACTAAACCAATGTCACAAAAGAAAATCGTGAGATGGTGCTTTACACTATTTCACCTCACTATTTAACACGATCATATTGTATGCAACATAATAATAGGTGAAAAAAAATAGTGCTGACAAAAAAAATAAATGGTGAAAACTATTTGAATGTTTAATGGAGGTTGACATGTACAGTTGGGGATGTAAGAACCACTAGGCATCGTTTTACTTGTTAGCCCATTTTCAACTTATACAAAGCCCACCCAATTTAAAGAAAGTTGGACATCTAAGATCTTGGGCTTGGGTCTTGCTATTTTTTCTTTGTCTCAGAGTTTCGTACCTTCTAGGTTGAATACTGAGCACCATTATCCCAGTTTCTGATTAAGGTTTCTCTTAATAATGGGTGATTTAATTAAATGAAAATGAAATAAATAGGCAGTTACCGATCCTTAATATGGCTATTTGGGAAACGCTGAGGAATGGGTTTTCAAATACACGTGTCAGCTTAAGAAGAAAATGAGACTTATATTTTTTTTTCTCTTCTTTTTTTTTTGTCACAATTTTTTTTTTTTTTTCTTCCTTCGTGTTCTCCGTCTTCGAAGAGTCTTGTCTTCGTGTTCTCCGCAGGACGACGGTCCGTTCCTCACCGACGATCCCATCCTCCGCATCAATCTCATCGCCTTCTTCTGTAACTCTTCTCCGCATCAAAGGCATCACCTTCTTCTGTAGCGTCTTCTCCAGAATCCCATATCTTCGTTCTTTTCTGATTGCATGGCGGCGAACAGTCAAGGGTAAGCAAAGGTGATTCTACTAATCTTGTTTTACTAGATTCAAGTTTTTTATTTTTTATTTTTCTAATCAATTGAGTTTCTGGGTTGTGAACAGGGGAGGGATGATGAGGATTGGATCGATCACACCTGAATATGCATTCGATGATGAGGATTCGATCGATCTTGCGTGTTTCCATTCCACGAAGCTGGTAAAGTCTCGACCTGTCTAATAAAACGTTGTTGATCCTTCTCCGAGTATAGGATGAAAGCGATAACCTTTGTGCTGTTTTGTTTGTTGTAGGTGTGTTTGTTCAGTGGATGCTTGCGTTTTTGTGGATCTTTAAGGCCTTTGTCGAGGTAATGATTCATGCTTTAGTCTTGTTGGAGGCTTAATTAGGAGCGGATTGTTTTGTTGCCTATTAACTGATTTAGTCTTGTTAGAAGTTTAATTGATTGAGATGTATATGTGATCAACTTAAGAGCTTTGTTATTGGATTAACTGACTTATGTTGAAGAATGTATATGTGATCAAGTTAAGAGCTTTGTTTATTGAGTTGTTGCAGTGAATGATCTCTGTTAATTACATTGTTTTGATGTAAAGAGCTCTTCATTCTCTTTATTAATTCTTTTCTGTGTCTTGATTGTTCTGTGTGAGGTGTGTTCGTGGTTGAGGGTGTTGTGGCACAGACAAAGACATCTACTTCTTCGCAACCACAACCAGAGACTATTATTGAGGTAAGCTTGTCTTTACTCTTCTTAAAGTCTGCCTTTATTCTTTATAACTTGTCTGGAAAGTAGTAGTCACGGAAGTTGCTTTTTTCTTGTTAGTTTGTAGTCTCATTGTCTTTAAAATGAGATAGACTCTTTGTGGCTTTTCACTCTTGTAATGAAAGTACTCTGTTTTCTTTGCGGCATTTCACTCTTGTAATGAAATTCAAGTACTATTTTTTATTTTAAGTGGTTTTATTCACAGTGTTCATCCAAGTATCCTCTTCTCTTTCTCAACTACTTTCATCATATTCTTCTAAATTTCACAAACATTCATCTCAATCTCACATACATATAAAGGTCGTGTTTTTATGTTTTTATTTTAAATCTTATGTTGAAAATGTTTTATTTTAATATGTTTTATTTAATAAATAAATTTTATGTTAAAAAATTATAATTTTTTTTAAGAAACCACCATCGGAGGCACAAAATCAAACAGTTTCTCTACTAGATTTCTTATGTCCACTAAGTACACTTATATATTTAAATAATCATTAAGAAACACTAATGAGTTTCTATGGATAATGGTGCTCTAATAATCTATCTATCTATGATATAATAGTACAGTTCTCTCTTTTCCTATGATTCGAACCCGGGTAATTAATAATATAAACACCAACATTTATACCACTAAACTAAAGGATACTTTGTACATCGATAGCCGAAACTAATATATATATATATTTATGAAGGTTGAAAACCTTTGCTTCTTCAGTTTTCTCTGAGGACCGGACCTACAAGTGTATTATGAGTTTCGTTTTTAAATGAGGTTCATCACGTTATATGAAAAAAAAACAACAATTATAGTTTTTTCTATATTGTAAACTGTCTTCGTTTAACATGAGTTAGGGTTCTTTTCATCATTGTCTCAGAAAAGTCTGAGTTACAGAGTTGCGCCGTGTGTCTGTTCGTAATCTATTTTTTTCACCGGTGAACTCTTCATCTCCCCATCTTAAATCGTTTGATCTTAAATGTTTCTGATTTGTAGCCTTTCTGTAAACCCTATATACATAATTCTCATCTTTGATGAACCCAATCTACATTTTCACAAAACTCATTGATTCTTCTTAGCTTCGATCTTCTAGAAAATGTCTCTATGCCTCTCCAGTTCCTCAAACCGGTGTTTCCGGCATCCGTCACTCAACTTTCGAGTCTCTCCGTGTTGGTCGTAGTAGTCAGAGCATAGCCTCTAACCTCCTCGCTTATGGGATTCCCTGAACTTCAAGAAAGACAGTGAGTTTATGGGAATCACGGTTCTCCTTCTTGATGAAAAGGTAAGTTAATCTTCGATTTATCACACTTATTTAATATAATTGTTTTTAATTGATTTCCTCATTCTTTGTTAAATAATATTATTTACAGATTTCGTGATTCATGGGTTTATTCCCGCCGAACGTGCTAATCATTACATGTCAACCGGTTCCATTGTGAAAGTCGATTGTTTTGAGGTTGCTAGGTGCTCAAACATGTATAAGATAATTGATATACGTTCCTCATTCGTTTCATCTTACCAACTATTATTGATGAAGTCATCACGAGTGCTCCTGAGATCAATCTCCAATCATAATTAGATTGTTTGACAATTTCCAAGTGATTGCGAACACAAACCTAGAAGTACTCCCAGGTATATTATCATATTACATTTGGGTTTATAACATGTTTCGTTATCATAACTGATATTCAAAACTCGCAGATATGGTTGGGAAAATCAATTCTGTCCAAGGCTCTGACCTTAGAAAAGAAACAACTCGAGTCGTTCTCCGTCTCTTCATTGATCTGTAAGAAACAATCAACACACAATTCCTTTTATATTATTATATATATTGTGCTAACATCAATAATCAAAAATATTTCCTACCCAAATTATGTGGTCTTCAATTTATCTCCCTTACTTATCAAACTAATTTTACACAAACCTTTATTTTACAGCTTAAAAGAAACCACAACAACCCAAACAATCAAAACACCAAAAACTAGAATTCCAAAAAAGACGAATCATTAATGATTACCTCTCTTTTTTGTCTAATCTTAGAAATAAATTTCAAAACAAATATACCAAACCAATCACCTCAACTAAAACTCAACGACACATACATCGAGTCAGCTAAACAAATACAAACTACACGGCCAGCTATTTAACAATTTACAAACTTACTTTCGCAACGAAGAAGACAAAGACGACCACCAAGATCAGTGAAATTACCTAAACAAAAAAAAAGTATAGTAAGTTATGAACTCTGGATGATACAACTAACAATGATTCTTGTTTACATATTACCCATCAAATAAAAAATAAGCAAATACAACCACAACATGCGATACAAGAGACAATACCGACAGACACAAAGGCGACAACAACATCTCCACATGCTCACTCCTCTTGTCTTATAAAAATAGGTTACATGCCTAATGTCAACAGGCCAATGCTATTGTTTTCTTATGAGAAATACATAAATTCATATAAAACTCATTAAAGCCCTAATACTCAGAACTTTCACTCATTTTATAGTTATTTCTACAAGTCTTCATGTATTTGTTTTAAAAGTCCGGTAAGAACAAAATGTTTAAAAATAAAATAAAAACATATAACAAACATAATAAGGATAATACAAATTATTACTTAATACACACAACTTACACAATTAAACTGGAGAAAAAATATCCAGAAACAAAAGGTACTCTCAACAACTTTAATATAATTTATGTACTCTCAACAGTATAAGAAACAAATTAAAAAGACAAACAAACAATAAGTCTCAGTGATACAACAAACAACAACGCAAACTATATCAATCACAGTACTAACACAGTTTAGTCCTTCATAAGTGGAAAACAATGCATACACAGTTCATCATCACAACTCTAACCCTATAACAATAAAAAATAGTTGAAAAATAATTCAAAACGCAAAATTTATAACTACAATAACCCTGATAAATATTGAGATGAAACAAGAACTCTGTCCACAACCCCCGCTTGCGTAGTTTTGTATATGGGATCTCGTGTAGTTAGAAGTCTAGTATTTAAGATTATTGCAAATTGTCAATGGCATTCAACTTCATATCTTTGTTCCACTCGCATATGTATCAAGTGTCTTGCTTAGTTGTCGATTTGTTACGATTTTGTACATTATAAATTTGGGGTCTGCTCTCTTTAAAAGTGATGATCTTGTAATTAGTTTTACAAATTATGTATTTACTCATACGTATGCCATCAGGCCATGTGATGTAATCAATGTAAATAAGGAAGGGGTCATTTCATGCATGCATGCTCTTCTAAGATTTACTTCAATAACATTTTTTTCGCAATGCATACTGTTGTTAGCCCGACTCTGGCCTGTGCTAGAGGTGCATTTGCAAAAGTTTCATTTTGCTTTTTGACCTTTTTAGCTTAGATTAGGTCATATTATATTTTTTTCTAAAACAGTGAAGAACAAAAAACAAAATCTTAGTGAACTAATTTGTACGTCTACCAAACCGGAAACAAATTGAGATTACAAAAATCAAAATAATTTTGGTTGTTTTTATTTTTTGTATAAATAAATTAAAATGATAATATTCAAACTAATATTCAAAAATTGTAAGATCATACCTTAAAATTACTACTATAATAAAGAATAAAAAATAATAATGAAATTATCATAGTAAATTTCCAAAAAAATATACTCTAAAAGTTTAATTTTAGTGGACTTCACAGTGTCGTAAAATTTTAACCTAATTACAATTTTGTCTTCCTATATAAATGAAATTTATGAAATCTCTCTCTAAAATCACTGCAAAAGTTTATAAAACTCTCTCAATTCTGTAAAACTCTCTTATTTCTTTCTAAATTCTTTGAATATGAAGAAAAACTTTTGTTTGATTATTAGTTTTTCTCATGTCTTTTTCACAATATTATCGTGTTGTTATATATATTATCATTCATGGTTTTCATCTCCCCCCTCTAAAAATATAAGTTTTAGATCTATTGATTTTAAATGTGTATTTTTTTTTGTTTATATTCAAATAAAATTATAGATTCAAACTGCATTTACTTTGCTACTATTTTATCTTATAAAGTTTATTTTTGATTTTTTCAGATTTAGAATTATCTGATAGAGTAGACTTCTAATGAAATTTGCTTAAAAGTTCAAGTTAATAGAGTTCAAATGAAGTCTACTAAACCACAAATTTTAAGCAGACTTCATTGGAAGTCTACAAATATATGACTTTGATTTTTTTCTCATCTGTTTTTTCATAATTTTATCTTATTTTACAGATATTTTCTTCCATGGTTTTTATCTCCTCCTTCCAAAAATGTAAGATTTATATCTATAGATTTTAAATGCGTATTTTTGAATTTATATGTAAATAAAGTTACATATTCAAACTCTATGCCTTTATTTTACTACTATTATATCTTATTTTAATCTGTATTTTTGTTTTTATTGAACTAAATTTATAGATCCAAACTCTATGTTTTTGCTTTGCTAGGTAAAAAGAACTATTTTGAAATACTTTTCAGAACAAACTATTTTTAAAAATTTTAATGTATATCTTAAGATCTAATTTTTTTTGTTAGTGTAGACTTCTAGTAGACTTCAAATAAAGTCTACTAAACCGTTAATTTTATGTAGACTTTATAAGAAGTCTACTAAAATATGATTAAAATTTTTATCTTATGTTTTTTCATAATTTTATCTTATTTTGCACATACTCGTTTCCAAGACTTCATTTGAGGCATCAAGATTATGAATAATCAAACAAACTCTCGAATTTTTTAATAAATTGCTTTGTAATAATTTATCATCATAAAATATTCTGTAAATAATTATTTTGATGCATAATCTATAAACATTGTATTCATTTTTTTTGTTTACTTGTATAATATATTAATTTCTGCGAGTTATCAACTTTTTCACAAGATACCTAATCAATCAAACAGTTAAACCCACCATAAGCTAAAATAATAACTAACACACACATGTGCAAGAATAAAATCTATACAAACTTCACAAGAAGTTAAGAGTAAAACTAATAACAAAAACTTTCCAATATTTCTCAAGCGTATACTTCAAATAATAAAAATACAGAAGCAGACTTCTAAGTAAGTCTACACTTATTATTTAACAACCTAATCAAACAAGAAATTTCTTAGTTCCATAATTATAACACATAATCTTTTGAAATTTATTCAAGACTAGGGGTGTCAAAATGAGTTAAAGCTCATGATCTGGCTCAGCTCAGTTTGATTTTCCACGAGCATGAGCTCTCTTTTTTAGGCTCATTTAGTAAATGAGGTTAATGATCGAGCTTAAATTAGATCACGAGTTATATGAACGATTTTTAATGAACATGAGCTAACTCATGAGGTTAGTCATTTTATACTATATATATATATATATATATATATATAAATATATATATATATATATGTGTGTGTGTGTGTGTAGATGACTTCTATTTTTCTTATGGATAGTTTCTATATTAATCATATTTATTTTCTAAAATTAAAATGTAAAACCAAAAAGCTGTAAATATACATAAAAATGTATAAGAATATTGATATCAATTCTCAGAACGAGCCGTTCCTACACTAGGAATTTTGAAACATTTGCTTCTGTTAAATAAATTTGGAAACTTTTTATAGGGCATATTTTTATATAGTTTGTCCATGAACAAAACGTTATTGATTGATTCATATTTTTTACTATTATAACTTAGATGTCAATATGACAAGTTAATTATATCCTATTATTTTACAGTTACATCCTAATATGTTCATCTTCTTTTCTTCTATCATAAAACTTTGTTTTTCTTCATATTTTAATTTTTTATCTAATATTTTATCTTATTTGTTTATTAATCTACTTTTACAATTTTGAAATAAAATTTCTGTATATAAGTTGTATTTATCAGTTAAACATGACAGTGGAAAATTATTCCACCAAAATTTTATTTCAATTTTTAATTAATTTTTATGTAAGTTCATCATAAAACAAATTGACTTAACATATTATTTTATTTGGTTTAGGGCATCAAAAATTCTTCGCACGGCTCTGTCAATCCTCATGTCATATATCTTTAGAATTAAAATATTTCTAAGACTCTCATGCCGAATGTATATTTTTATGATTTAAATAGATGAAGACTTTGAAGATGAATCATCTCAAGACTCTTATGTGAAATAGATTTTTGGATCACTAAATTAGCTTTTATTTAATTAACTATTAGGTTTTGTTTTCATTCAGTATTTAATATTAATGTTTTAGATTTTTAACATTTAAATTTTAATTATATTATGAAATTATGTGTATTCTATATTTTATTTTATAATTATTTTTATTTTTTTTTATTTTTAAATTGGATCACGAGTTAGCTCATTTAACTCATGATCTAGATTAGGCATGGGCATTCGGGGTCCCAATCGGGTTTCGGTTTTATCCGTTCGGGTTTATCAAAATCAACCCCATTCGGGTTATATAAAAGTTCGGTTCGGGACCGGTTCGGGTTATATCGGGTTCGGGTCGGGGTTAGTAAATCTTCAAAGAACCGGTATAACCCATTGTATTTTCGGGTTCGGGTCCCAATCGGTTCTTCGGTTTAACAATACATGATTTGTACCTATTTTGTAACTAAAACATAAATGAAATCGGTTCTTCGGATTTAAAATACATGATTTGTACATATTTTAATAGCCAAAACATAAGTAAAATCGATTAAAAATTAGAAAAAACATTAAACGTGATCATTCAAAATCAAGCGAAAGATGAACATAGTTAGTGATAGAAAGAAAACCAGATAAATGAAATCATAAAACAAAAACTAAGTTCTCATGAAATGAGAAACACTATTCAATGAAAACAAAACCAAAATAAAAAAAAACTTTAGGCTTCAACCGCTACATTCCACCATCAACCTTCATGTATTAGATAATTATTTTAGAAGTTCAATAATATCTTAAAGTATTTTGGATACATATTAAGAATTAAAATCATATTTGGTAGAAGTTCTTTTTGTTATTATAAATGTCTCGGGTTCTATCGGATATCCATTTAGGTCTGGGTTCGGTTCGGATAATACCCATAACCCAATATACCAAAAAACATGATCCATTCGGTATTTATGTCGGGTTCGGATCGGTTCGGATTCATTTTTATCGGATCGGGTTCGGTTTATTTGCCCACCCCTAATCTAGATGATCTAAGTACGAGTTTACATATGGAAGCTCATATAATAAATGAGATGAAGTGAGTTAGCTTATGAAAGATCTGGCCTCATTACGAGCTGAGTTGAGTTGAGTTGAGTTGAGCGAGTTAGCTCATTTTGATACCCATATTCAAGACCATTAAAATTCATTAACATACACTGTATAATAATTAAATCATGAAATATGATGAATAATACACAAATGCACTTTTAATATAATTTTCGACGTAGACTTCAACTAGAGTCTACATTTGTAGACTTTCAGAAAAGTCTACTTTTCAGAAAAGTCTACACTTATTAGCTAACAACATAGTCAAACCAAAGATTTGATAGTTTCATAATTATAACAGATAATATTCTGAAAATCATTAAAGATCATCAAGATTAACTAACACACACTGCCAAACAATAAAATCGTGAACAAATTTAATGAATAACACACAAATCCACTTTTAATAGAATTTTCTACGCAGACTCCATATTTAGTCTGCAAAATCGTAGACTTGCTTTGCAGTCTACGTATGATGTCATATACATCTACTGTTTGGGTTGGTTTTTGCAATTGCAAAATTCATATGTTATTTTTGTATTTGAAAAAGGTTGTAATTGTATACAAGTAAACTTCCTTTTCAACCTACAATTTAAAAATGTTAGTTTTGTAATTGACCCAAATTCACCACGTATTTGACTTTCAAAGTAGACTTCATTTTCAGTCTACATTTTTAAATTTTTTGAAAGAGGTCAGTTTTGTAATTGACCAAATTTTACCTTTTACGAGTAGATTTAAATAGACATCTACTAATGTGTAGACTTCCTATGAAGTCTACTATCAAATCCGACGGGTTAATTTTGTGTTTGACCAAAATAAAATAGTAGACTTCATATGTAGTCTACGTGTTTTTTTATAAGAATAGTAGATTACATATGAAGTCTACACTTTAATTAATTTTTGGTTAATCTTTTAACATTTTAGTCAAGTATAAAACTAACCTATTTAATTGTTGTATATAGATTCCCTAAATACCGTCCTATTTAATTCGTATGCTAAAATTTATGCTAAATTATAAATATAACATATTTAAGTTTTATATGGCGACCTATGAGCTGAGAGCTGTATATGGCGACCTATGAGCTGAGAACAAAATGGGGTTGCCATATGGCAACCTGAGAGCTGTATATGGCGACCCGTGAGCTGTATTTCGAGACCTAAGAGCTGTGTGGCGACCAAGAGCTGTGTTGCTTGTTTTCTTCGTAAAATCTTATCGGAAATTTCGATTAGGACGAAACGAAAGGCATTTTGATCAAGACTCGAAAGAGAACAAAATGGGGTCGCCATATGGCGACGTGGGAGCTGCATTTCGGTTACCATATGGGGACCTGGGCTGGTAAGTTCTCGGTCACCATATGGTGACATGGGCTTGCAGCGTCTCGGTCGCCATATGGCGACCTGGGCTGGTAACATCCCTGTCGGGGCTTGCAGTGTCTTGGTCACCATATGGCTACCTGAGCCGGTAATGTCCTGGTCGCCATATGGCGACCCGGGCATGGAGCGTCTCGGTCGCTATATGGTGATCTGGGCTGGTAACGTCTGGTCGCCATATGGCGACCCGGCCTTGCAGCGTCCTGGTCGCCATATGAGGACCCGGGCTCAGGCCGTGTTGCTCGAGGCAGAGGTCTCTTTGATTTTTCGAATATTTCTATTTCAGTTCTTTCCCAAAATTATTCCGGGAAAGTTTCCCAAGAGCAGTAATCCTAGACGTTGATTTCGAGATTGCCGATAAAATAATTCTAGAACTTGTCGTATAACCTTTTCATTAAAAATTATACGAAATGTTTCGAGAATTATTTTCTGGGGACTTTCAGACATTGATTCTGTCGTGACCGATTTTGACCACAACACATAAAACTACCGAGAAGTTATATCAATGTGGAAATGGATTCTAAAACATGTGGTCATATTAAATGAAATTTCAACATCTAATATATTTTGAAGAGATAAAAAAAATGTAAGGATTTGTATATTTTTGATAGAGGATAAGTCGAATATATTAGAAGTGTATATTATAGATGTTTAAACGTGTGTTAGCGAGGTTATAGCAAATTAATCATGTGTATAGAATGGTTTGGCTAATGAAAGCAAGTTATTTATACATGTTTAAATGATAATTAAAATGACTTACTGAAGAATTGAGTCTTCTTTTTATTAAATTTGAAAGTTGTAGATTTCTTTGATATATTTTCTTTTATTACATTAATGTATGAGCTATGAAGAATTGAGTTTTGTAATTAAATATAAAAGTTGGAGATTTCTTTTAAAAAAAATTCTCAACATATTAATGTCTTTGACGTCAGTTAACAACGTTATAACGGTTGACTATTCATGTAGCTAAATTGGCTTGATAATATAATATACTAGGGTTTGGCCCGCCCGTAGGACGGGCTAGTAACTGAAAAAGTATAATTTATCAAAAATTTATTGAATATTTCAAAATGTTTAATTTAGTTAAATTGTAAGTAATCTTTAAACTGTAATACCAAAAATTACAATTATATGGTATTCAAATTTTTAATATTACAATTATATATTTGTATATATCATTTATTTTGATAACTCTAATATTTTGGTTGAAATGTTGTTTGTTACATTTTCATCATGAATTTTCCCGTACATGTTTTGAATATATATTTTTATGTTGAAAACTTAAAATCTGAAATAACCACACAATATTGTAAATTAATTCTTTGTTACTTTCAGCCAATCTAACGTGCTTGGTTGTTTGTAGAGAATATGCTGGTGTGAGAAGTCGTCTGTTCAAAGAGAATAGAAAGTCTTACATGATGATTTTGGTCAGAGAAGTTATTGTGCATCTTTATAATGTTTGTTTTTTTCTTCTTTAAACCATAAACAAAAAGGTTGGTTTCACAATGTTTGTTTTAGTTACTTCAGCTGGTAGTGATATGTTTTACTATGATATATATATTCATATTTTATTTCTTGAATCCCTAGTTATTTATTTTTAAAACTCTATTATTGCCTTTTTTTTAAGAAAAAACTTTGTTATTGTATAGCTATGTTTTTTACTGCTGTGACTACAAATTTTGGTTATTGATTTATATTTTAAGAGTAATTTAAAATGTGAATAAATATGATTCTATGTTTAACTTAGTTTTGCTTCCGATTTATATTAATTTGATTAAAATTTTGACCAAAATATCTATTACTACAGAGACAGTTTCTCTCACAGAGATGTCTTTAGGTGTGTTGATGTCTTTTTGTAAACTCATACAAAGATGCGTACTTGTTTATTGCTCATGAACCTTTATGTTCTTGTGAGCATAGATGCTATTATCAAGATGTCAAAGAGTAATACCAATGTCAATAAAAGCAAGAAACATAGATCATCTGCAAGTAACTTAAGGTTTCTCATAGCTTCACATGTTTAACTTATCCTTTGTAATAAATTTTAATGTCTTTTTATTGCCATTAGCATGAGCTTATTGCTTTGATGCAGAAAAAGAAGGAGCGGTTTAATGCTGCTGCGAAAAAGTACGGTGAAGGGAGCGTTACATTGACTCACGGACTGACAATCTGACATTAGACATGTTGGTGTGTTCTCTTCCCACTTGGTCAATTTATTGTCGGCCTAGCTGCTTTGTCCTATCATTTTGAGAGAATGAGACTACGCTGCTGCTTAACAGAAAAACAAATAGTGAGGCAATGCAGGGATTATGGTTGTTATCAGATGGTCACGAAGAAGTATTCCATCAAAAACATGCCTTGGGGAATCGAGTTTGCTGCTTTCTTTGCGCAAATGCTTCTTAACTTGTCGGGCTCGCTTCCCTGAAATATGTATTGTTAAAGTCCGTGTATTAGTTTCTGATCTGTGGACATGGACCCAAAGTCAACACTCTCCTTAATGTACTTATTCCTAGCTTTTCCTCTCTCTACAATAGTTCGTTACCTACACAACACAACCCAAAGATTCCAATCAAAACTCCGAGATTTTTTTGCAATGATCCTATCTAAGTACAGAGGAGATCGATTGACTTTTTTTTTTACCTGTGATCCTCCAGGGCTGTTGTAGACACCAAAGAAATGAGCAGTTGATTGAGGATTGAAACGACCATGTATTAACGAATTAGTTGGAGATCGAAGAATTCTGGGTATAGTGGAGACATCATCTTCCTTCTCTGGTCGTCATCGATGTCACAGCCTTCTAAGGCACAATCTTGAAGTCAAACAGACTCCTGCTCTCTGTTCGCTGATCATCTTCTTCTGAAACGTAGATCTCTCTCTATATTGAGCTACATGAGACCCAAAAACAGAACACGAAGTATACGGAAACGAATCGACGCTGTGGGAATCTTGAGTTGAGTATTGGCTGTAGCAGTAGCCTTTACGCAACATGATTCCCATGATCCCTGCGAATTCCATCTGGGTTTCTGGGAAAGGCAAAGAAACCGCCGGAGATATTTCCTCCATTGATGAAATCTTAACTCCTGATAGATTTGTAAAGCTCTGAACTTTTTAATTTCTGGGGATGGTTGATCCTTTAATGGAACAAAAGTGAAAGTGGGAGACAAAAATATGTGGGGAATGGGGATGAATCGTTGTTGGTGTATATATAACCTTGTGGAAGTGGTGTAGAAGCTATGGAAGTTGAATCGAAGATCAAATAGTGGGAAATTTTTGTTGAATGCCGTAATAAATAGCTCCTGAAAGTGGAGCCGGAGCGACGGTTTCCTACGATGGTGGTCTCAGGCTGAAGTATTAGTTCCAAAGCTTTTTTTTTGTGTGCAATAGTTCCAAAGCTTATCCAGCCTATTAGACAGTAACGAAACATTAAAAATAAAGCGAACCAAATACTGGGCCAACTTACGCTTGAGGCCCACTTCGGCTATCCACGAAATCAAATGCCGAAAAAGCTTGGAAGGGTGTTGACGTGGAGGGCTGAGGGAAGAGCATGATGAAGTGGCAGCATGAGAAGAGATTCTCTTCTCCTTTATATATATATATACTAGGATCGGCCCGCCCTACGGGCGGGATGTATATTAAATAAAAATTGAACCGGTATAGTATGTATTTAATATATATTTATATCATAGAAAACTATACATATTAGTTATTTTTCTTACATGTTTTGGTATTAGCAGACTAATATAACTATACAGAATTACATGTTTTGGTATTTTTCTTACTTTTAATTATATATTTAATATGTTTTGTTTTAATTTGTATTAAACAGAATATTTAATATGTTCTGTTTAAATTCATGTCTGTTTAAATATATTTAATATTTAATATGTATGTTTTTTTTATTTTAGAATATTTAATATGTTTTTATAATATAAATTTAGAATCTATTATAAAAACATAAGTAGCTATAGACAAATATAAAATAATTTTAAATTATTCATTGTTTTTATCTTAAACGATTCAAAATTTGTAGTATCCAATTTTTCTTGTTATAGAAAACTATATATAAGGTGAAGAGCAGAATAAAAAATTAATTAAATTTTAGTTATGGTATTTAATTGGTTGAATTGTAGACATGTTTCATTTCACTTAAAACTATTTATAATGTTTGTTTCCAATTAGTCTCTAAGTAATTTAATGGATTCTCCCTCCCTTAAATTTACAACCATATATATTGTTTGAGATATATTTTCTTTGGGTAAGCAATGTTTTAATAGTTGGTTTGCATTTGGATGTAATGTTTACACTCTTGATGTGCTGTAACTTAATTGTTTTGTAGTATATTAACATAAACGAAGTAGCATATAAACATTTAGTATTCCCTCTACACGTTTTAGGGTATGAATGGTTAAAATGTAGCGGTTACGGGTGCGGTTGTTAAAGTTTGCAGACGTGGATGGTTATGGTTTTTAGCGTTATTAAGAAATTTGTAAAACTGTTATATCGGTTAAAAATTAGCGTTGTTGCGAAATAGTTATGCCAAGTTAATTATGAGACACTCCTGCGATTTAATAATAAACGACCAATATTAATACATTATAATATTATAAATATTAAAAACATAATATTATAAATATTAAAAACATAATATTATGATAAAATTTAATAATTATTAATATAATATAATTAAAAACAATATTACATCTATTTATTTTATTTTATTATTTTTCAAAAATTTATAATTTCACTAAAAACCTTTTGAATATTTTTATTGGAACTTCTTAAAAAATATTTTGTCTTGTTTATATATGTACAAATCCTTTTATATATTTTGTCTTTTATGATTCTTTTAGTGAATTAAAATATAAGATATATATATATATATATATATATATATTTTTTTTTGTTTAAAGTATTTCAGTTTTGAAATTTAAATTTTTTTTATATATTTTTTTATTCATTGCAATTGTCCGTAGTAGAAACTATCTTTGATTTTAAAAGGTTTGGAGCGGTTTAAAGCGATTTATAACATTTTGTGATTATTGTCAAATATCAACAACCGCCAATAACCGTAAAATGTAGTGGTAGCGGAAAAACCAGTTAAACCCGTGGTAATGTTACATATCTCTACGCTCATGTGAGAATTAATTGGATAGTCAATTTTTATGCTTTTTATTTTTGTGTATTTTAACATAAACCTATATTTTTGTGTATATTAACTAAATTTTTTGTCCTATGTTTCTTACTCCTTATAAAGATCTTACATATAGTAGAGTCCTATCTCTCTTGTAGCGAAGAACAAAGAAAAATGCAAATTCAATCAAATATCTTTACATTCTTTTCTTAAACCTAACAAAACTAATTAAGCTTCTCTAAACACATTGACCAAAAAACATATCTTAAAACGGTCACTAAAAAATCATAATAAATATGCTTGGCCTGAAACCACTAAAGTAAGGATGAATTGTAGAGTAATGGGATCTATGTGCTGCTTCCCCTGCAAACATGACTTGAAGCTCATGAACCTTGGCTTGATCATGATAATTGACCTGACCAACCTTCTTGTTAACCCTTAGCAATGGTTACCAACCTTCTTGTTAACCCTTAGCAATGGCTCGGCCGTGGCGTCTAGCTCATCCCCGCTTGATTACCGCGTTATATGATTAGCGCTGAATAGTGGGTTACCTCCCCTTTTGTTCTTACAAAACATTTGATATTATATGTTAATTAAGTAAATGCATTTTACTGAGATAAAGAGAGATAGAGTGAGAGACTATAGGAGTTTTGTAAACGTGTTCATGAGTAAAATGATCTATGTCTTTTGATCGGCTGTGTCATCATTCTCATCATTCTCTAGTTTGTTCATGGGAATTTGTTTGACTAACCTATCTTGGATAATGTCTCTTATTGCAGTAAATGAATGTAAAATTTATAAACATTATCTTAATGACTATTTACAAATATAACTGTCTACTCGTAATATTATAATTCAAACTTCAAACCCAATGCTTGCAATTCAAATGATGTAAGAAAAGAAATAGTTTATTTACCGTGATTAAAGTATCTTGAGTGGGTAAGACATTATGAAAACATAATATTAATATTTACTATTTAGAAAATATATATTGTTTTATTTTTACTATGTATCTGATAGTATAGTATTCAGATATTAAATTTACTAACACAGTAAATATTGGATGAACAAATGGTAAATAGTTTTTAAACAATAGGTTAAAAAATAAACAGAAATTATTTGATCATTAAGGTTGTTTTGATCTACTATTTTGTAAGCTTTTCACTATTTAAATAAATAATTTTAAAACATAATACTGAATTAATCAATTTTTAGTAACACAGAAGTGATATAATATTTTACTTATTCTAATAGCCGGTATCTATAAATATTTTTGACATATGTAATGATTAATTCAACTTTGGCTTAAATTTTAAAGAAAACATGAAGCTAAAGAGCCATCAACTTCTTAGTTATTTTCTTGTTTTTTTTTTACTCTAAGGTTTTGGGAGTGTAAGAGTTGAATAGACGTGGTGCCTGTGTGAATTATAACATTTGTTCTTGGCATACGGTTAACATTTGTTCGTGTTTCTTCTGGATTACGAAAAATACATATGCAATACAGAATTACATGTTCAAGTATTAGAATTTATATGAAGCTAATTCTTTATTATATAATTTTGGGAAACCAAGCATTGCAAAAATTATACTCTGACACTAACTCCTCCCTTCAGCCTCTTGTTTCTTACCTCATTACTTTAATTGCTAATGGCTATCTAACAATCTCACTCTCTAATTCTTTAATAATAATGTTTATCAAGTTTTCCACTACATTCTTCATATCCTGGCAATTTTATTGTTATTTTTGAAACAAAGATCAGCACGTCTAGCCAAACTCTATGCTCTAGCACGGTTCACTAATGTCAGATGCCTAATGTAATGTTGAAAACAAAGTTTAATACTAATGCAACTTCTTAAAACGAATGTATCCTATGAAGATCATGATGAATCTTTGCAATATGAATAAGTAAGAAAGATTTGCTGGAATCAGGAACAAAAGCTGCGTGAAACTCGATGAAAGGATCAAAGTTTCCAGCTTTTATACGATTCCCATTACTGAGAATGAACACAAACGTGTTTTCCAAAAGAAAAAAAAAAGAACACAAACTTGGAGCAATTTTCCAGATCATCACCGTCACCCATGGAGAAATCGAATCGAGTCACTGTTTAGAGTAATATAAGCTAGCAAAGTACATCAAAAGAGATTAGAGATGCATTACAAATAAAATCGATCCATGCAATATATCAGCGATGAAAAAAGAAGGGAAACAGACCATCGAGAGAGAGATTGATTATAATGATTGAGGGGAGGAACTGATGAATTTCACGTCAAGAATCTCACATATTTATAGATTGTAGATTCATACCATGGAAGAAAGAAGGGGGTATTGAATGAGACATCATGTAAGCAGTGGTGGGAAGGTGGCATTAATGATGATCATTCAATGTATAGGTCTTCCGACTTCCGTAACGGTGCTGGTTTCATAAGGCGGTGGGAGGAAATCAATCGTGAAGAGAGATCCGTTGTATTCCGAACAGAGATTGGTCGGGAAATAACGTTTCTTGCAACACTTTTTTTTGTCACTGTTCTTAATTGCGGTTAGATGAAGACGGAGTTGAACGCTTGCGGCTGCAGAAGATCGTCGTTAGATAATAAGATAATATGTGATAAAGGTAATCTTTCTGGACTTCAGTTAATTTTATTAGTAGAGCCCAACAAAGAAATATACAGACAGCCCAACTTCAACATGACTATTCTAAGGAAAAGTAATTAAAGCCCAGCAAACAGACAATGTATCTCGCTTAAATGAAACGGTGCACTTTGGTTAAAGTGACACGTGTCACACTCTCAGTCTCCGAATTTGTGACGTGGAATCCCATGTGGCATGCTTAAGAAGGAGAGAAACCCTTCTTTATATATATAGATATATAGATAGATAGATATTTTTTGTTTGGACAAAAAGTAAAATTTAAATGGTTTGTTTTGTGAGTTATAATTTATTTGTTATAAACATGATGGAGAAACGTCAATGTTTGCTGCACCGAAAACATTGACATTGTATGAGAACGTAAAAATATGTGGAGCCCACCGTCACTATGCACGCACAGTAACTTTATCTTTTTACTTCTATATATACGAACGTTTTCGTTCGATTGTAATACACACCATCTCTTCTTCCTCTTATAACATATTCTCTCTCGTTATTATTTTGTATCAGTAGTATCTCCTTTCTGCGGGTATAAAATTTCGCTCTTATTTAAAATTTTCGATACTATAAAATTATAAGTTATTTTATAACACGTTATCAGCACGATCACTCTGCGATTCGGTAAAATTTATATGTATCATATCTACTCTGCTATAATGGCCGGTATACCGCCTATATTATTATTTATCATTTTATAGTGATTGTTTAAATTAATGCGGGTGGTATGTCGCCTCGTTAATAAACCTTGATTGCTAATTACACTATAATTATTGGCTTGGTTGTGCCGCCGCATAATCTATTTAATGTTATAGTTTTTCTATCCCCATAATACGATTAATATCTATTTGTTCATCATATTATGGTTATTATATAAGTGTTTGGTCACCTACATAAAATATTACGAAATTTACGGAATTTGGTTGACTGATTGTTACAATATTTTCAGATTGATTTTCGTTCATACGATTTAATCCAAACGGTCACAAAGAAAAAAATTCAAAATTTTAACCTTTTTCAAACGGCTATGAACAGTATTTTCATCTATAAATATACTCATTCTTCACTCATTTACTTCATCCAAAATATTTCATCTTCTCTCAAATATTTTCAAATCGCCACATTCCGGTTTTTCATTGCAAGAAAGATGATTCGCATATTTTTGGTTTTATGTGCAATTCTAATTTTTGCTTCTATGTTCGGTCTTTTTATTGGAGAATTTTCTCCTGAAGAATTTACGCTTAATGTCGGTTTACTTTTCTATGCGTTGTTTCTCCTTGTAATTGCATGTATTATTAATATAAATGATTCGTTTTAAAATTACAAAATTCTAATAAAATATATTATTTTGTGTTTTAGAAATACAAATGGCAAACATCGAGAAACTTCAGTTCCCGGCTCTGAAAATAACTGGCGAAAACTACGTCGGATGGGTCACAAACGTGAAACCATATCTGGTGATGAAAACGATAACCGAAACGATTGTAATCGGTAACAAATCACCGCCCGAGCATATAGCCGAAGCGATAATCTTCCTGAAGAAGCATTTAGATGAGAATCTAACGCACGACTATGCAAACGTCGAGGACCCAGCTGAACTGTGGCAAGCTTTAAAAGAAAGGTTCGATAACCAGAGACAAGTCAACCTCCCTCACGCTCTCGAAGAGTGGAAAAACCTGAGGTTCCAAGATTTTCAAAAGGTTGAGGATTACAATTCCGCTGTCCTGAGGATAGTTTCACTTCTGAAATATTGTGGTAACCCTGTCTGTGAGGCAGAAATGATGAATAAAACATATAACACTTTCCACAAACAGCTTCACTTCCTGCCCGAAATTTACAGAAAATGCGGGTACACAAGATTTTCTGAATTGATGGTTGCGCTCATGTTGGCTGAAAAGAACAATGAGCTCCTGATCAAAAACCACAATTCCCGACCTACGGGAGCCAAAGCATTTCCTGAAGTGAATGCTACGGCGGTAGAAAATTCGGAAAGGAGGAACCAGACCAACCGAGGTCATGGTCGTCGTTTCAACAACAAACGTGGAAAAACTTACAATCACAAATGGAAGGGATCTAACAAGTGGGTTAGATCCGAGCAAGTTTCTAAGGGTAAAGAAACTCAAGGGGACACCACCCAGAAGCGTGAGACCGTGTGTTACAGATGTGGCTGTAAAGGACATTGGTCCCGTACATGTCGTACTCCTCCACATCTCTGTAAGTTATATCAAGAGTCCACGAAAGGCAAAGCTAAAGAAGTGAACCTCACTGAAAACTTTGAAGGGACATCATACCTTGATGCCTCCGACTTCGCAAATGAGCTGGACTAGATTACTCCTGAAGAGAACTGAGATGCTTATAATAAGACTATTGAATAATTTTCAGTATTGTCATGTATAATTATTACATTTCCTGTTTTAAACAAATAATGATGTTTTAACGTCACCTTAATGTATAATTATTGTGTGTTTCCTTATATGATTATTATATGAATGAATTTTATGTTTTTCTTTCATTAATGACAATTTCAGAAATGGATCGAAATACTAATGGAGCAAAATCCAAGAAACGGATTCGTGAAATATGTATACCAGATAGTGGGACAACACACACTATCTGAGACAAAAGAGATATTTCTCTAATATAAAACCGACAAGAATTGTTGTCAATACAATATCAGGTCCTGCAGACGTGATTGAAGGAACTGGTAAAGCAAACTTTACATTGCCAAATGGAACAAAATTTTCCATAAATAATGCTCTATATTCTCCAAGTTCTAAAAGAAATTTGTTGAGTTTTAAAGACATATATCTTCACGGATATGATACTCAGTCTGCAACTGAGGATGGAAAGAAATACATGTATGTAACTTCTGAGCAATGTGGCAGAAAACACATATTGAAAAAGTTTCTAAAACTTCCTTCGGGACTACATCATACTTATATCGATGAGATCGAATCAAACCTTGTAGTAAAACGGAACCCAGAAGAGTTCACATTATGGCATGATCGTCTCGGCCACCCAGGCACTACAATGATGCGTAAAATCATAGAAAGTTCACATGGCCATTCATTGAAAATCCAGGAGATTTCTCAAGGGAAAAAATGACATGTGTTGCATGTTCTCTAGGAAAATTGATCGTAAGGCCATCGCCAACCAAAATCGATAAAGAATCACCAAAGTTCCTTGAAAGAATTCAAGGTGATATATGTGGACCTATACACCCACCTTGTGGACCATTCCACTATTTTATGGTATTAATTGACGCATCTAGTAGATGGTCACACGTTTGTCTATTATCATCTCGAAATATGGCATTTGCGAGATTTCTAACTTAGATAATCAAACTGCGAGCACAGTTTCCTGATTATACTATTAAAAGAGTTAGACTAGACAACGCTGGTGAATTCACATCCCAAGCATTCAATGACTATTGTATGGTAACAGGAATTGAAGTTGAACATTCCGTTGCTCATGTTCATACGCAAAATGGTTTGGCTGAATCTTTGATTAAGCGTCTCCAATTGATTGCAAGACCATTGATCATGAGATTAAAACTTCCAACCTCTGTATGGAGACATGCTATTTTGCATGCTGAAGCACTTATTCGGATCAGACAGAGTGCATACCATAAGTATTCCTCACTACAGTTAGCGTTTGGTCGAGAACCAAACATTTCCCACTTTAGAATCTTTGGTTGTGCGGTATATGTGCCTATAGCACCACCACAACGTACAAAGATGGGACCACAAAGAAGATTGGGAATATATGTTGGTTGTGATTCCCCATCAATTATACGATATCTCGAACCACAAACTGGTGACGTCTTTACGGCACGTTTCGCCGATTGTCACTTTGATGAGAAAGTATTCCCAGTTCTAGGGGGAGAAAACAAAAATGTAGAAAATGATATCAAATGGAGTGTACCATCATTACTATATCTTGATCCTCCTACTAAAGAGTCTGAACTAGAAGTTCGACGAATCATGCATTTACAAAGTATAGCTAATCAGCTACCTGATGCATTTGCGGATACCAAAACGGTAACTAAATCTCATATACCAGCCGCGAATGCTCCTGCTTGTATCAAAATAACAAATGAGCAAGGAAAAGCAGACGATACACGAGAGTCTAAAACACGCTTGAAGCATGGCAGACCTACTGGTTCTAAGAATAGAAATCCTAGAAAACAAAAGGAAGTCGAAATAGATGACACACCCAAAATAGCGGAAAATATTTTGGAAGAAACAAATAATGAGGATACTGACAAAGTAGAGCATAATGAGTCAGAAAAGAATCATGAGATTTCTATCAACTACATCCATAATAAGAAGATATGGAATAGAAATGATGTTGATGATGCTTTCTCATATATTGTGTCAAGTGAAATAAATGAAGAAATCGATGATCCAGAACCAAAATCTGTTTATGAATGTCAAAAGAGACATGATTAAAAACAATGGAAAGATGCAATACAAGCCGAACTTGATTCGCTTAATAAACGAGAAGTATTTGGATCTATTGTACTCACACCTGCAGATGTGAGACCAGTTGGGTACAAATGGGTTTTCGTTCAAAAACGAAATGAGAAAAATGAGGTTACGAGATACAAAGCTCGTCTTGTAGCTCAAAGTTTTTCTCAAAGACCTGGAATTGATTATGAAGAAACGTATTCTCCAGTTATGGGTGCAATCACGTTTAGATTCCTAATGAGTCTAGCCGCTGATAAAAATCTAGAGATGCGTCTCATGGATGTTGTTACAGCTTATCTATATGGATCATTAGATACTGATATCTACATGAAAGTTTCTGATGGTTTTAAAATGCGAGAAGCATTAAGTTCCAAACCTAAAGAGTTATGCCAGAAGCATTAAGTTTCGACCACCTGAAAAAAATGAAGAGATACTTGGTCCGGAAGTACCATATCTAAGTGCAATTGGAGCGCTGATGTATCTTGCAAATTGTACACGGCCTGATATATCATTCGCTGTTAATCTTTTGGCAAGATTCAGCTCATCTCCCACACGAAGACATTGGAGTGGAATTAAACATATTTTTCGTTACCTTCAAGGGACCATTGATTTGGGTTTGTTTTACCCCAAAGATTCAAAAGGTCAAATGATTGGTTTTGCAGATGCAGGATATCTTTCAGATCCACACAAAGCCCGATCACAAACAGGATACGTTTTCACGATCGGAGGCACTGCTATATCTTGGCGTTCTCAGAAACAAACGCTCATGGCTACTTCTTCAAATCATGCTGAAATCATCGCACTCCATGAAGCAAGTAGAGAATGTGTTTGGCTAAGATCAATAAGCCGACACATCCGTTCAAGCAGTGGGATTGACGGAAATACAGAGCCAACTATGCTACATGAAGATAATGCGGCATGTGTTGCTCAAACAAATGACGGATATATCAAAAGTGATAGAACGAAGCATATTCATCCGAAGTTCTTCTCATACACTCAAGAGCTCGTGAAAAAGAAAGAGATTGAAGTAAGATATGTCCGATCATGCGACAATGCAGCCGACCTTTTTACAAAATCACTTCCGACTTCGGTATTCAGAAAACATGTCCATAATATTGGAATGCGTCATCAGAAGGATCTATGACTGCTCCTTCGAGGGGGAGCTTACGTAGTTGTACTCTTTTTACCTTACTATGGTTTTTCTCATTGGGTTTTCCTGGAAAGGTTTTTAACTAGGCAACAAAGACGTTAAGCAAGAAGTAATAGTGACACTGGTTTCCAAGGGGGAGTGTTATAAACATGATGGAGAAACGTCAATGTTTGCTGCACCGAAAACATTGACATTGTATGAGAACGTAAAAATATGTGGAGCCCACCGTCACTATGCATGCACAGTAACTTTATCTTTTTACTTCTATATATACGAACGTTTTCGTTCGATTGTAATACACATCATCTCTTCTTCCTCTTATAACATATTCTCTCTCGTTATTATTTTGTATCAGTAGTATCTCCTTCCTGCGGGTATAAAATTTCGCTCTTATTTAAAATTTTCGATACTATAAAATTATAAGTTATTTTATAACATTATTTTGATTTATATCGGTTAGAGTTTTGTTTGTCAGTTTTTCCTTATAAGATCTGATCAATAGTTATGAATCCGTTTAGAAAAAAAAAAGAAAAGAAAAGGAAAAACAAAGGGTTTTTTGCCAAATAACAAAAAAAAAGAGTAATTATATTTTTAGTAAGAAGTTAGAGAGAGAGAGAAAGGTTTAGAAATAAGGAGAGATGTTTTTGGTTAGATAGTGGATTTGTGTTTTTTTAATGGTTATAGGGTGCAAATTCTGAAAAACAAATGTTGCAAACTTAGACAATTGGACAAAAGAAAACAAATTTAAAGTAGAAGCTGAAGCTGTAATTTCCTGAGATGTTCTGTACTAGTTCGTGAAGTCCATGACGTATTACAAGACGTGTGTCAAGAAATTGAATTGTGAAGATATTTACGAAAAGTTTGTCGATTGTGTATGTATATGAAGCTTGGAAAAGAAAAGATATTATATGGTTGGAGACAGAGGACATCAAGCGGGATGTTGATGTTGACGTGTTGTCGTGCTCGTTGGTATTTTCGGTGTGTGTTACATGTTGACGTACTTGGTGAAATACTCGGTGATATATATTTGGAGATTTGGAAGTTGAAGTCGAGACTCAGAGGAAGTGTAGCTCAGGGTTAAGTTATCCCGATAAAATCTGGACTCTAGGGGAGTTCAACTCAAGATAGTTTGTCTTGGCGAGTTATGATATAAAAGAGATTGGTGATTCAAGAGGGTTGTGCTTGTGCCTGTATTACACATTTGCGAATTGGTTGTAATTTGTTTTCTCATTCTAGTGGATTCGAAATCTGCACGAAGTCTGAGGAATAGGAAACGAACCATGTTAATAATTTTTATGTGTCGTTTACTTTCTACTCTATAATTCTCGTCTCATCCGTATTTACAGAAGCAATTTCTTTTTTTGCTGAAACAAGTATGATACAATAGTTTCAGAGAAATTTTTTAGGATGAATCTAAATTTTTTTTATCACAAATATAGTCTGAAGGTCAAAATGACCAAAATGGTATTAAAGAGGTAAATAGACATTCGTATCTCTAGGGTTAACTAATTTAAACTTAAGGTCTAGATCTGAGGGATATAGTTTTATGGTGGGGGTTTGGGGATAGGGTTTAAAATTGTAGAAAATAAATAAATACTTAATATTTAAAATAGTCTCAAAACAAATTTTTGAATTTCAAAATAAAATTTTGAAAAATAAAATTCAAAAAAATAACCGAAAAAGGATATTTCAAAAATCAATTTATAAAATAATCAGAATTCAAAAACGTATAATTCGACAACTATAATTTTTTTGTATTTTCTTATTTTTATTTATATATTTATAAATTAAAGGTATAAGAGTCTTTTGACTATTTAATAAAACATATTTTGGTATTTCTTCTGTTTGGTAAAAAACAAAATTTATATTAAAATCCTTTGAGAAAATTGTCATAGTTTCACATTAGCCCATGTATTGTTAGGGTTCTCGCTTCTCAGCCTATTTTTTCTTTCTAGGACAAAGGACCCGATCCGTTAGCCCATTAATCCTGTTAAAGATTAGAAACTTCTTTTTTATTTTAACACACAAGATCAGAAACTTCATTGTGTTTTGACCCAAAAAAAAACCTTCACCATGTAAATGACTGAAATGCTCATCTTATCCCACTGATTTGTGACCGTGAGCGCACTTCTCACTTTTTAAAGATTGCATCTCGTGTTCTCAAAATTCTTACGGAATACCTTATTATTTAGTGTATATAATTAGTTTCGTCTTGGTTTAATCACTTTGTACGGTTGGTTATTAGTTTCGGTTTAGGCTCGTACTGTGTGTAAGTCATCTTCATCACATATTGTAAAGTAAGTTGAGTGGTTAATACAGAGATATTTCTCTTATTCATCCAAATGCTCTCAACTTCAGTGGTTCTCATATCTAATATACCTCAAAACTAAAAAAAGGATTTATTACAATTGAGAATATACCAAATACCATAGGTCTTCACACGCAAATTCACATTTCAAGTCTTTTTCAAGATGTAGAAATTAGTATAATTAAAACTATGCGCTAAGTTTAATGAATTTCAAAGTGGATATTCTGTTATCCGTAGACCGTAGCTAGATAAGTTATTCCAAAATGATGAAAGAAAAACAAATCATTTTAATTAAAAAGTAATCACCCAATATATATATATATATATATATATATATATATATATATGTATATATATGGGTTCTTTTATTTTTCGAAAATATCTTTTTTGTGCTGAGCGGTTGAGATCAGCATATGATAAAATTTGTACATTTATGTTTTAACTTACTATAAAGCTTTTGTCCAACAAAAAAAACTTACTATAAAGCTTTAGATCTGTGCATAGTATTCTTGAATTTTAGCGGTTGAGTTCGACCATTTAAAGAACATGTTTTGTAGACTGCAACTCAATTAATTAAGGAATCATCAGAAAAATGTTTAGATTCGTTATGTTGAACTACAAATTAATCAAGCACATGCATATATGGCTTAACGTTCGCAATTTTCATCTAATATCCATCAGAATATACAACGGTATGCAAGTTTTCTTTTCTTTTGTGATCAACGTTATATATTCTTATTTAGAGAAGTAAAATAAAATCACCCAAACCTTTATCGGTGATATAAGAAAGAAAGTCTACCAAGCATAAATTGAAATAAGTTATAAATGATCTAATGGATTTGGCGAGATGTTTTTAATAACCATTGATATACCTTACTGCTTTTTTTATTAAAGATACTGTTAATTAAGCCAAAGCTATCCTACCACTGAACTATCAAATTAATGTCGATAATTTTATTTGTGAAGGTACCATCGTTATCAAATTTTCTGTATTGACCAATGTGAACGTCTTACTAACGGTACCATTTTATGATCCTCGTGTTCACATGCAAACTGGTTATCTTCAGAATGATTGTATACGCTTTCTATACAACCCCACACGACAATTCAAATTCGAAAAGTGTTTTTATGGTCCTATGCCAGCGTTTTACATGAGATCTTTGTATTGAAGAAAAATTCTCGATCCAAACCGAAGACATATAGAACTGTGACTGCTTAACCGAGAATCCGTATAGATATATACATAACCTTTAGTTACTATCTTGGAGTTCCGAAGATGAAACACTGAATAAATTGTAGAAGTTTAACAATTTCGGCCACATGTTACAGCCAATGTCAACAGTGAGTTTCACATAAGTGATGTGAATAAAGTTTATTCTAAATACTAGTTGTAAGCATTAACTAACCATTTGTAGTATTTAGGTGTTAAATCCAAACTAGATCTTATATACTGAAGCAAAAGGAACACAAAGACAATTTGTAATCTAAACAAATCAAAAGATTTAAGAGTACTCAAATAACCAAACAACAAATTTAAATAGATCAATCAAACAAGAATTAAATCAAACAACTAAACAGATAAAAATTTAATCAATTGCTCAAGGTATGCATATGGATCTAAGGTAATTCTAAGATCCAATTTAAAATGCTAAACAATTCAATAGACAAACTTTAGAGGTAAGATCACTTCACAAACACATTTTTTCCTCCAAAAATAACTTCTTCAGTTGGGATTCGCATTAAGTATTTACCTAATCCTTCACAGCAATAATCATATGCTACTCATGCATCAACCATCAATTTACATTGGTCTAACATAATCAAGCAATCATAAATAACAAGTCTAATAACCACTAAACATTCATAACATCAATTTATATTGGCTAATTTTTAAATTGACAATATTGAATTCTTTCAAGTATTCATCAAACACCTAAGGTCTAAATCAACTTGATTAAGGTCAATATAGCATTAAGATCACTCGATCGGCATGAAACAAAGTCAGCTTAGCATCAAACATCGTAAATCCTCACTTAATCACCCTAAATCCACTTAACCCATGAATTCAATAGGTAACACTACTCACTAATCATTTTAAATACACTTGACCCATAGTAAACATAAGAATAATCAAGTATGGAAGCAAGATAGTAATAAAAAACAAGAGATTAAATAGAGTACTTGCATAAACAAAGAGAATCCATAAAAGGTTTTAAATTTAAACAAGAAATAAAAAGATGTTATAGTAGAAGGCTAAAAATTTGAAATATTCAAGGTTTAAGTGGTTGTAGCGTAATATGATATGATCAACCGTTGGCTGGACCGCTAGGAACATGCATTTTGTCGCGACCTTAATACGGACCGCTGGCTCGGCTGCTAGACTGGGTCTTCGACTCTTCAGGACAGTTCACATCGGTCAGGGTTTGGCCACTAGATGGACGATGTGGACCGCTTCTTGAAGCGGCCATGGGAAGGCCGGTGGCGACTGGCCGTTGTGCCCCTGGTCACTGTGTGATGAACAATGAATGTTTGTAGCGGCCTTGGTGGAAACCGCTTGGGACCTACATACCGCTATGGACGTTTTCATGTGCTCCGCTAGGAAGTCCGCTATGTCGTGATCGTGCTATGGTTCCATCTTATCCACTGGAGATAGGACAATGTGCCTCATGTGGTCAAGTGTTTGTTTCAAAGCTCTGTAATGGTCACCTTCATGACTGTTGTACCATTTGTTAGGTCGAGCTTGCAATAACGGTCACGCTTGGGCTGCTAGGAGATGGCGGCTAGCTGCCTCATCATCTCCAAATGTAGATTAAGATGTCTGCCCTGAAGTAGTCGCTGACGTAGTTGCTGAAGCAGACGTCGTGTTGAGTGGTGAAGACCATGTGGAGCCAAGGTGCTAAGCTGGAGTCGTGTAGACTTGGAGAGCAGTATAGTATCTTTGAGAGCAGTAGAGTATCTTGGAGATACGAAAAGAGGAATAAACTTGAGGAGCTGGGAGTATCTTGGAGATACGGAAAGAAGAATAAACTTGAAGAGTATCTCCTTGATTTATCTTCTGCAGTACTATTGTGGTGTCATCTTGCACTTACAAGTGGTATCAGAGCTGGGCACCTAAGTTATGGGTGTAATCCTGAAGGTGAAGATGGACACGATTGTTTTGGTGCAGAAGACGATCATGTTGAATGCCAACCAGTATGGTCATTGGAAGGCTCGTATGAAGCAGATGATTCGAGGAGTCAATGAAGATGCATGGACAGCTATGAAAATTGGTTCGGAGGAGCCTACCATAGTCACATGAGATGGAAAGAAGCCTAAGCCAAAAGAGGATTGGTCAGAGGCAGAACGCAATGCATCTAAGTTTAATGCAAAGGCGTTGTCAGTGATTTTTGGAGCGGTTGAAGCAGAACAGTTACAGCTGATTCAGTGGAGTACTTCGGCTAAAGAAGCATGAGAGATCCTGCTGAATTCGTTTGAAGGATATGAGAGTGTCAAGAGGACATGTCTAGATCATCTTGGGTCGCAGTTTGAGCATCTCAGGTGGTCTGATAATGATTTTGGGGTGAGCTTTAGTGCCGAACTCAGTGGTATGGTACATGAAGCATTTGTACTTGGGAAGAAGTACAAGAGAAGAAGCTGGTAAAGAAGTTACTACGTTGTCTTCCTACGAAGTTTGAAGCTCACAAGGCGGTCTTGAATATGACCACAAACACGGATGAGCTCAAGTTTCACAAGCTTGTGGGTATGCTGAAGGCAGAAGAGATGGAGACAGATAGTTGTTCAGTCTCTACGTCAGGTGGTGCATCAAGGAGTATGGCTCTTGCTGCTGATAAAGATGGAGATAGATCTCCGACTGTTGAAGATGCCATGGGGATGTTGACTAGGAATCTGGGTAAGATGATGAATTCCTCTGGTGGGAGGAATCAATATGGTCGCCAGGGGAGTGATTGTGGCAATAACAGAAGAAGAGAACGTCTTAGATGCTATGAGTGTGAAGGTGTTGGTCATATAAAGGCTTACTGTCCTGTAGCACAACAGAGAGAACTTAAGTGTTCTGAGTGCAGAGGTGTTGGACACACACGGCGTGAATGTCCAAACTCAAAGAACGATAAAAGAGTTCCATTGCAGTCGTCTGATGATTCAGAGTCTGAAGAAGATGGAAAGGTGATGAAGAACCTTGTTGCATTTGGTGCACGCAAGGAGGAATCCAGTGAATCCTCAAATTCAGATGTCAGTACAAACTCTATGGATTATCACGTGATGCTCAAAAAGTGGTTGAATCTCAAGAATGAGAATTTGAGGTTGCAACACGATCTGGTGCAGAGCCGTGAGCAGTATGATGATCTTGCTGAAGAACTTGCTGCTGTACATGAGAAGAATGAGTCTCTAGAGAAGGAGGTTAGCAAGCTGAGAGAAGTTGCTACTGGTGAACAACAGAGAGCAAGGATGTTGGAACATCATTTGGCTGAGAATCGCAAACAGATCAGGATGCTCAACAGTGGATCCAAGGACTTGGATAAGATACTCTTGATGGGACAACCAGCCAAGGTGAACTGGGGACTGGGATATCGAGGAGCTAAGAGTACTAAGGAATTACAACAGAAGAGGCTATCACATTTCATGCATGGAGCACATCAAAAAGTGGAACCAAAGAAGCTTGTCAGGAAGTACGTCGGGACGTACGACATGGAATAAGGCAGGAAGTTCTACAACGCGCAGCTGTGAGTAGCAAGCAAAAGTAGTACATCAGTGCAACAACATAAAGGTCAGACAGGAGGTTCTGAAGCATGGTTGTGCAGCTGGTGCAAGGAAGGAGACTGATCGGTGCATCAGCAACAATGTCAGGCCAAGCAAGAAGCAACATCAGATGTGATGTTGGTTATGTGGGAATGTTGGACATAAGAAGGTGGAGTGTTTTGCTCGTGAGAAGAGCAGAAATATGGCCAAGAAGGTGAACAATACGTTCACTAAACCCAAGAGGGTTGAAGAAGTATCCTTAGCCAAGAGTGGCTTACTTGATGAGATCAAAGATGAGACATCAGAAGATGGATGCAGCTCTGGTAGGAGTGATCTTGAGGTTGATCAAGAAGCATCAAATCTGGAGCCAGGACACGAGGTTATTTGTGGCACAAAGGGGAAGGAGATCAAAGTACGTCAGGAAGTGGTGCGAGATGATCTTCAGGGGTGTGATAGTGAAATCACTCCAAGACAATAGCAACAAGTGCAGAGTGCACTCGGTGTGGATGGGGAAAGGCTCATGGTCAAGAAGAAGACACATGAAAGAAGTCATGTCCTCAACAGAAGATGGTCGAAGGATAGTTCGACAGGTGCGTCAAATCGTGATATAGTACTCGTTATTCTGCTGCAACAGGAGTTGTGTCATGATTATACCTGAAGAAATAGACGGCGGGGTCTGTAAGGCTTGACATCTAAGCATCTGTTTTAGCTTAGTATGCAATCAAGCAGAGGGAGAATGGTGATGTTCTGGTACAGAGAATGCATATCTCGTGGGGGAGAAAAGCATGTGTGGTACACATCTCATGGGGGAGAAAAGCTCATTTGGTGTGCAAGTTTCCAGGTGGAGAACGTGGTTGTTGAACCAAAAGATTGTTGTGCTTGATCGGCACACAAAGCTAAAAAGGGGAGATTGAAGATGTAAGATGTCTGCCCTGAAGTAGTCGCTGACGTAGTTGCTGAAGCAGACGTCGTATTGAGTGGTGAAGACCATGTGAAGTTAAGGTGTTGAGCTGGAGTCATGTAGACTTGGAGAGCAAGAGAGTATCTTGGAGATAAGGAAAAATAAATAAACTTGAGGAGCAAGTTTATGACTTAAAGAAAGAAGAATAAGTGCATTCCAAGAAAAGGAGAGTTGCACTTATTGTTGTGGAAGATGTCCATACATGTTGCCTTGGGGACTAGGGTCATCTGTAGAGAGACAGAGACACAAAGGCTGATCTTATAGAGAGAGATAAGCTCTTGGAAGTGTTCTGGATCGTGTTGAAGCAATGGCTGAAGTACTTGACGGAAGAGAGACACAAGCGGGTAGCTTAGGAATCTTTCAGTAGCAGTTGTTAGGGTGTAACAGATTGTGTAAATCTGATTAAGCAGATCTTGTAATAGAGTGTACAAGACGATTTCTAATAAAGCTTAAGTGTTGCTTGTAGTTGTTTTGTCTCCTTGATTTATCTTCTGCAGTACTATTGTGGTGTCATCTTGCACTTACACCAAAGTCCCTTAATCACTTCTTTTGGTATGCTTTTTCTTTTTTAAACTGCTCCATTTATTTAAATATCTATTCCGTAACATGCAACACACAAATACATATTCAATGATGTTGAGATGAAGCAATAAAGAGCAAGAGGAACAAGAGAATCATGTTGAATCAGACTAGGCTGGACTTGAAAATCATCAGACTAGGCTGGACTTGAGAATCAGACTTGGCTGGTTGGACTTGAGAATCAGACTAGGCTGAACTTGAGAATTAGTTTGAATCACATGTGAGGTTTGAGGAGCTGTCACTTTCACTCATGATGTGTGTGCACCTACCAGCCTTAACTTCTATCTCATTGTTTCTCTTTAAATATTATTATACCATGAATCATTTTGAATTATGCAATAAACTTATTTTAGTTGCCTCTCTCTCATGTCTCAGATTTACTTTATCTCTCTCTCTTGTTCTTGATGTTCTTGAGCATTCTCCAACATAATCTCCTCTTTAATTCTTAAACTCACATGGTATCAGAGCATTTCAGCTCTTGAGACCTAAATCTTTCTATTCTCTTGTCATTCTTCTGTAAATCTACATCTATTTCATTCTGATTTTTCATTTCCTCACTAAGAAACATCTTTTTATCCACTGGATAATAGCAATCCGAAATGGATAATGGGAATGGGAATGTGAAGGTGGTGATACCAGTTGCTCTTAAAGGAGTTAACTATCTCTTGTGGTCAAGGCTTGTCAAGACAGCCTTAGGAGGAAGAGATCTTTGGGCTCATGTAGCTGAAGGCAAGCCCTCAAAACAAACCAGCATAGGAGAGGATGGTAGAGAAGTGGTGGCGGCTGATAATGGCAAACAGAATCAGGAGGATCTCATGGTGTTTTCTATCATTCAAGGCAGCCTTGAGACACCAATCTTAGAAGCTTACTCCTATTGTGAAACTTCCAAAGAGCTATGGAAAACTCTACAGAAGGTTTATGGTAACATCTTCAACCTTAGTAGAATATTTGAAGTGAAGAAAGCAATCAGTACTCTCCACCAAGAAGACTCGGATTTTACCCAACATTTTGGAAAATTTAGAGCCTTATGGGCTGAGCTAGAGATGTTGATGCCAACTACTGTTGAAGCAAGTGACTTAAATGACAGAAGAGAGCAAGACAAGGTATTTGCCTTATTCCTCACACTGCATCCAAGCTACAATGATCTGATTAAGCACATACTTAGGGCTGAGAAGTTACCTACTTTTGAGGAGGTGTGTGCTCAGATTCAAAAGGAGCAAGGATCAGTGAGTCTCTTTGGAGGAAAGAGTGAGCTTGACCTTGGAAACCAAGCTGAAGGTACTGCAAACAGAGGATCTTACAAGGCTGAACACAAAAAGATATGGATATGTGACCATTGCAAGAAGAAGGGCCATGGAAGGGACAAGTACTGGATCCTTCACCCTCATCTCAAGCCACAGAAGTTTAGGACACCTCAACCTGATGCAAGATCCCACTTCTCTGGTTGAATGGGAGAGCCATCTGGTTCAGGGTCCACGCATTCCTTTAACCATCCAAATGCGGCTAGTGAAGGGAAGGTCTCAGCCTCCGGGAACTACAATACCTTGAGCTCTGCTTATGATGACACCATCAAGAGGTCTGGCCTTGATGCTCTCATCAAAGCCGTCAAGAAAAACTTTGGTAACACTTTTGGTACCTCTTTAAATGCTTGTGTTGATGGTATCTCTCTAAATGCTTCAGATTGCTCAAAACTGTCTAAACCTCTTGTGATAGATTCTGGTGCTAGTCACCATATGATTAGTGATCTAGGAATGATTAGTAACATTGTCTCAGCATTTGGTAATGTAATGGTAGCAAATGCTGACAAAGTTCCCATTAAGGAAGTAGGTGATCTTAAGTTATTTAGCAAGGATTCTAAAGCCATTTATATGTCTAACCTCACCTCAAACTTGCTATCTGTTAAATGAGCCACAAATGACTTGAATTGCAATGTCACTTTCACTCCTAATGAGGTTTATTTTCAGGATATTGAGACTAGTAGGTTACTTGGCAAAAGTGTGATAAAGAGCGACTTATACTTGCTTAAAGACACCAAGCTGGCTACTGATTTATCTATTGCTTTAAACTCTGTTTCTAATTTCCCTAAAAATGTATTATGGCATGCTAGATTATGACATCCTCATTCTAGAGCCTTGAACATCATGTTGCCTAGTATTTTGTTTAAATCTGATTGTGAAGCTTGTATCCTAGGAAAGCATTGCAAAACAGTCTTCACTAAATCGATTACCATTTATGAAAACCGCTTTGATTTGATTCTTTATGATGTGTGGATAGCTCTTTGTGCTTCTAGAGAACACCATAAGTATTTTGTGACCTTTATTGATGAAAAATCAAAGTATACTTGGATCACATTGCTTCAGTCTAAAGATAGGGTGTTAGAAGCTTTTATAAACTTTCAAAACCATGTTACTAACCATTACAATGCCAAGATAAAGATTTTTAGATCAGATAATGGAGGAGAATACACAAGCCATGCTTTCAAACAACACTTAGTCAAACATGGGGTGATTCACTAAACTAGCTACCCATACACACCACAACAAAATGGCTTAGCTGAGAGGAAGAATCACCACCTTATGGAGGTTGCAAGGAATATGATGTTCAATACCAATATGCCAAAGAGGTTTTGGGAGATGCTGTTATGACAGCCTACTATCTAATCAACAAAATCTCCACCAAAATTCTTCAAGACCAGTCTCCACATGAGGTATTAAATAAACAAAGATCCTCTATTGATCACCTTAGGGTATTTGGTTGCCTGTGTTTTGTCTTAGTTCCAGGAGAACAAAGAAACAAGCTAGAGCCAAGGAGTACTAGAGCCATGTTCATTGGTTATTCACCAATCCAAAAGGGATACAAGTGTTACTCACCAGAAACCAAGAGGGTTCTTATCTTTAGGGATGTAAAGTTTGTTGAGTATAAAAGATATCATGATGAGAAGAGTTGGGAGGAGGTCAAGAACTTGTCTCAATCTGCATCAGATAGGAAAGTCAACTTGAGAAGAGTTATGGAAAGCCTTGGCATAAGCATACCAGTGGAGAGTAGTGTGGTTGCTCCTGATTCAATCAAGGACATCCACCACCAGACCATGGAGATTTGAGTGAGGATTCGAGAGATAAGGCAGCTGAAGCTCCTCCTCTTCATCATTCAGGAGGGGGGGAGGAAATCAAACTGAACATCAACAACAACAAGACGGTCCAAGTTCAGTATCTCATGATCAATAGGAGCAGTAAGAAAGTTTAGTGGTTCAAGATGATGAGGAAGCACCAACAGAATCAGAAGCTACTCAAGTCCAACCATTAAGGAGAAGCACTAGAATCCGCTATCCACCATCTAACTCTTGTTGCAACACAAGGGTGTACTTCAATGCAGAGGCAGTAGCTCATCCTATACAGGTAGTGTGCTCATTGGTTCATTACCCTCAAGACCATCAAGCTTTCATTGGAGAATTAGATCAGGAGTATATCTCCAAGACTTATGAAGAAGCTATGGAGCTAGAAGGATGGAAAGACTCAGTGGGAGATGAGATCAATGCCATGATCAAAAACGAGACTTGGTATGAAACTGAGCTTCCCAAAGGCAATAAGGCAGTCACAAGCCGTCTGATCTTCACCATCAAGTACTTGGCCAATGGGAAACCAGAAAGAAAGAAGACTAGAGTTGTTGCAAGAGGCTACACACAAGTATATGGAGATGACTACTTGGATACGTTTGCATCAGTAGCCAAACTCCACACTATAAGGATTGTACTTTCCTTAGCAGTAAACTTGGAATGGGATCTATGGCAAATGTATGTCAAGAATGCATTCATATAAGGAGAACTAGAGGATGAAGTCTACACGAAGCCTCCTCCTGGTCTAGAACATCTTGTCAAGCCTGGAAATGTTCTTAGGCTTAAGAAAGCAATATATGGGCTAAAGCAGTCTCCAAGGGCTTGGTACCACAAGTTTAGCACAACTCTCAATGGGAGGGAGTCTGAAGCTGATCATACACTCTTCACACTATCTAGCCAACAAGGAATTGTAGTGATCATAGTGTATGTGGATGATATCATCATCACATGCAGTAACAAGGAAGGTATCTCTCTCACTAAGGCTTTTCTTAAATCATCTTTTGATATCAAAGACTTGGGTGAGTTAAAGTACTTTTTTGGGATTGAGATATGCCGATCTAAAGAGGAGCTGTTTCTATCTCAAAGGAAGTACACACTTGATTTGTTGAGTGACACAGGTACCTTAGGAGGAAAACCAGCCAAGACTCCATTAGAGGATGGGTACAAAGTGTTGCGTGAGGGGGAGATTGAGGATATCCATATGATGATGTCAAGCACTATAGGAGAATGGTTGGGAAACTCATCTACCTTACCATCACAAGACCATACGTGTGCTTTGCAGTCAACCAGGGTAGCCAACACATGCAAAGACCCAAGGTACATCATTGGAACATGGTGGAAGGATCTTGAGATACCTAAGAGAAGCACCATGCCAAGGAGTGTGGTTGGGATGCAACAAGAGTACAGAGATTGTAGGCTGCTGTGATGCTGATTGGGCAGGTGATAGAGTAGATAGGAAGTCCACAACATGCTACTGCACCTTCATTGGAGGCAATTTAGTTACTTGGAAGAGAAAGAAGCAGAAGATTATGTCATGCTTAAGTGCTGAGGCTGAGTATAGAGCAATGAGAAAGTTTACCAGTGAGCTTATTTGGATCAAGAACCTGATGGTAGACTTGGGCATTGAAACCACCACACCAATCACCATGCACTGCGATAACCAAGCAGCCATTCATATAGCTTACAACAGTGTGTTCCATGAGAGGACTAAGCATATAGAGGTGGATTGCCATAGGGTGAGGAAAGCTGTGGAGCAGAAGATCATTCTACCATGCTACACTAGAAGTGAAGATCAGTTGGCTGACATCTTCACAAAGGCTGCAAGCTCTAAGGTCTGTGAGTTCATTCATTCAAAGCTTGGACTCATTGAACTCCCTTCTCACTGATCCTCATAGCCACGAGGTGTTCTACTCTTTTTCCTTGGCTTGGTTTTTATCCCATGTGATTTTTTCAAGTTAAAGTTTTAATGAGGGAATGCTTCATGGTTTCCAAGCTTGACCAGTCCCTAAGGTCAAGTTTGAGGGAGAGTGTTGAGATGAAGCAATAAAGAGCAAGAGGAACAAAAGAATCAGGTTGAATCTTACTATGATGGACTTCAGAATCAGACTAGGCTGGACTTGAGAATCAGACTTGGCTGGCTGGACTTGAGAATCTGACTAGGCTGAACTTGAGAATCAGTTTGAATAACATGTGAGGTTTGAGGAGCTGTCACTTTCACTCATGATGTGTGTGCACCTACCAACCTTAACTTTTATCTCATTGTTTCTCTTTAAATATTATTGTACCATGAACCATTTTGAATTATGCAATAAACTTATTCTACTCGCCTCTTTCTCATGTCTCAGATTTACTTTCTTTCTCCCTCTTGTTCTTGATGTTCTTGAGCATTCTCCAATATAATCTCCTCTTTAATTCTTAAACTCACAAATGACACCTATTGCACCTATATAAAAGTTAAATATACTTCAAATATGATAAATGAAATGGTTAAAAACATGAAAAACACAAGAAGTCAATAAGGTACAACTATATATATAGTAAAGTCTGCTTGAATAAAGGTTAAATCAGTAGAATAGAGGAAAACTTTTGAAGCATAATTTATTTATTTTGTGATCAAAGAAGTACAATGATACCAGATTTTTTTCCAAAGACGAATTATGTATTAGCAAAAAATAAAAAATTACACCAACGAGCTGTTGGTCTACTGGGAAAGGAGTGTCTAGTAGTCATTCTGACACTCGGTTTAATTTTCGTTGAAATTAGTTATTTAAATTGCTTAGATTTCGGGAAAAGATGTGAAACCTTTTTTTATATATATTAAATTCCTGAAAAAAGTTTTCTCACGTTCGGAGATTATCTATGTACCAACGACGCAAAATTCAAGAGCGGATAGCATAGCAGACAGTGTCAGGAAGCAAACGTCGTTTGTCGTTCACATGGATTAAAATCTACCGGAATGGTTTATAGAGTCAATATGAGTCTGTAGTTGACGACATAAAAAAAAGATGTAAAACCATTTTTATTTTTTTTTTAAGTAAAAGAATACTATAATGGATGTTTGAGTTTCATTATACTAGAAAGATTTTTTTTCTCCAGCATAAGACATGTAAAAACTTAAAAAGTCCAGATAAATTTGGATTTGGTCATAAATCCCATCCCATTGTGCAATAATCTATAGAACTCTACATCAATCAATTTCAATTTGGGATAAGCATTTATTTTTCTTCACTTTTCATGTGGTTTTAATTGTTCTACGTATACATATTGACCATTGAAAATTCAATCAGTTATTACTATTTGGCGCGACCTTAAATCTTCATAGAAAACAATCTAGAAGGCTAAGACGAAGATGTAACTATTAATTTGAAGATCTTTCTGTGCTAGTGAATTCAACGTACCATATCTAGAATAATGTTATTTTTAATTTCATTTTACCAGGCTACCAGCCACCAAGTTATCTGGTATTGGACCTTTTATATATGTTATACATTTTTCTGGATAACCCAAAGTATCTGGTTGTACCTTTCATGGAAGTTTATTCCGGTGCCATGCAAATCTGATTGCTTACAATGAGAATTATATATCTATTTTTTTGCTACACAAATGGGTATATCTGAGGTGATAGGTTTCCAACCCGGGATGCTTAGCATTCAAAACCGTCATGCCTCTCGACTATGCTTGTATAGTTAAATATGTTATATTTTACTTCAAAAAATATGTTAAGACTTAAGAAGTATAATATTGTAAGTTGTGAAAAACTCGAACTACTAAAATTTTGGTACGAAGAGAATCTTGTATTTGAAAACATGGTAAAACTCTCAAGAAAAATGGTTTCACTGATCTTTAAGAGATTATAATTTCATAAAGATAAACAAATGAAGATTAGAAAATCAAAAGAATATTAATGCTTTTAACATTTGCACAATCAGATCATGTAGACTAAAACTCAATTTATATAATTATTATGTAAATTTATATACACGACATGGTCGGGTTAAATGATTAGAAAAAGTTTGTTTAAGTTTCACAAGACGTATATGAAAGAACAGAATATTCTAAAATTAATTTATATGTTCTTTTATTAACAGATAATTTCGAATTTTATGTAAATTGTATGTCGACAAATGACACTGTAGTACAAAGTGCATTTTTTTGGGACCGACCGGATCAGTCGATAGGACATATAGAAAAAATGACAGTGTCTGCACAAATCTTCTTCTTCTTTTTTGATGAAATCTTCTCTTATCACCTTAACCAAAAATATTGAACTAAACTAATTAATATATAGACCGCAACCATATAGAAAACAAACTATATCACATATCGAGCGGTCCAAAGTTTATTCAATACTTTCTCGCTCGAAAGCGGCCTATCGTAATATGAGATGTGAATGTGTGAGAACAAGAATCAAATCGAAATCGTCAAGTAACAAGCTTACGGTACGTACGTGTGATGTAATTCATAAATGTGAACGGAATTAAATATTCATTTAGGTTTGACAAGACTAAGCTCTTTCCCCTAATTCTTTTGACTAGAATTTTGCATATCATCCCATGCGCCGATGCGCGTTAACTTCTCTTTTGCTGTAATAGGTCATGTAATCTACATACGATATTATCATTTATAAAATTTTAAATAAATGGTCACGATATAGCACATATGCCATTTTTATGCTAGTCTCATCTACTCTAGGTCACCAAAACAAACAAAAACACCGATTCAACGATGACGTGAGATGAGGTTGTAAGGCACTTCTACGGCATTCTAGAATACCTCCGAAACTACTATGTCAACTCTTTTATGATTAAGTGTTTTGGTTTAGTGAAAATGTGTTGGTCAAATTTTTATTATCGTTACACCAAATTTATTTCAGAAGTCTACCTTCCATTCAACTGCACGTGAGAACCATTAGGTGGATCTTTACCATTCATATATATCCACCACCAACTTAACTCAGCCTTCGGAGAATTGTTTCTTTTATAATACACACATTTATAGTATATAGATATATGCATTGTCTCTATGATCAACAGATCGTATATATTATTCATCTTAGGTCGGCTGTAATCTAAAAATATTGCATGCCAAACATGGCGCACAAAAAACAAATGAAACTTAAAAAAAAAAACAAATTGGAGTTTGATTGCAAAAAGCAAATGTATATTGTCTTTAATCTCATGCACCAGTCACCTTTTTGCCTGCTCACATGATAGTTTGCCTTTTTGAGCAATCATTCACACACACAAACATCAAATAATTCAGTAGGCCCATCAATAAACACGGCATGAACGTGAATAAAGAAGAGTATCTTCTTATCTAATTAACACTAACAGAAATAAAAGTAAATTCTACTAATATCAGAGAGATGTACGAATTGTTTTATGATGTCATAAAGTAGTTAGCCTTTCCCTTTACAAGTTTCTATGGTTCACATGCATTCGGCAGCATCTCGCTGTTTGTCAACTCGTGTTTCTCTATAAATTTCACCTTCTTGACTGCATCTTCTCTTCATCCGATCCTTACCATCTCCATATCTCTTCATTCTCTCTTCTCCCTCCTGGTAAATCAATATGGCTAAGTGCACAACCATTTTCATCATGGCTCTCCTTCTCTGCTCAACGCTAACCTACGCAGCCAGGTTGATTCCGACGACAACTACCGCCTCTTCTAGTGAAGACTCCGTCAAGGTTCGTTAACTAGCTTCTTTTCTTTCATAATATACTCAAATACATATTACAATATCGAGGCTCCACTGGGAAGCTAATTACGCTGGGACATGTAATAGATATGTCAAAAAATTGTTTTCTTACAAAATGATTTTTTTCTATCATTACTTACGAAAATTTAAACTAATATTTGGAACCTACATGTGTGTGTTTCACGCATAAGCAAATAGCAACGAAAGTGTACAAGTTCGATTCTAGATTAGATTTTCATACATATTAACAGCTTCATATACCCTTACGTCTTTATAAGTTTTGTCTATGATTCTAAAGAACGTACAAACGTACAAAAAACAACCCCGTAAAATCTGCACGCATGGTCCTCATAAGATATCATTTTCGATTGTACGTGTAATAAATTATCCTTGTTCACAATGTTTCTTTCTTATATACTGGAAGGAGTTTAGTAGTTAACACTGCCGTGCGGATTTTGTTTATTTTATTTAGGGAACCGAAGGAGATAATACTGAAGATGAAATCTGCAAAGGAGTTGGAGAAGAAGAATGTTTGATTAGACGAACTCTTGTTGCTCACACCGACTACATTTACACTCAAAATCACAAACACTAAATTTATATATTAAGCTACAAATTATTAACTAATTACATTAGTAAACCCTATCACTGTACTTTCTGTTTTTTGTTCTTTTTTAATTTTGTTATAGCTGTTTTAATCTTTGTTATTACTTCGTTGAGAGTTACTATATTATTTACACTCCTTGTATAATTATGAACAACTTTCTGTATTTTAATTTATAAGGTTTAAATTAAAAATATAAAGTCACAACAACGCGTTTATTCCATTTCAAGTTTCGTTGTAACCACCATCTGTATTTTGCCTTATTACTTTATTATACGAGTTGACTGATAAGAAATAGTTTACTCTGATAACAACCTCTCTTATCAGTTCTGACTGGGCCAATAGAGTATGATATGTGATTATGGGCTAAGGCCTCCATATACACCATAATAAGAACGAAGACTGTAATTCGAGTTCCTGTGTTTTTATTTGGTGATCTGAATGGAGCACGGGAATTGATCGTGGGATTTTCCCTTTTTTGCTGAATTTCAACTTTTATTAATCAACATGTAAATACAGAACTATAACCACAATAGATTTTGATCCGATATACATGAAGATGTATATTTGGTATCAGTTCTTGAAGTACTACATGAGATAGTATATGTGTATGTCATGAAGATGAAATTAGTTGAAGTTTATGTTGTGTGACATCCGTAGGCTTGTTAAGTTTGGAAAATAAGCAATATATTAATTGGAAGATTTACACTAAGTGTAAAAAATTTTACTTGAAGAGGAAAAGACAAGAGAGTTATTCTTTAAGAAAAAAAAAGAAAGTTACTTAAGTTGCATTGGGAAGAACTTGGTTGAACAAATTCTGGTTATTCATACATGGAGGACGTGCCTCTATGAATAGAGTTGTCTCTGCTAAAAGAAGAAAAGTCGAGAGATCATTGTTTGGTGCTTGTGTGATCAAGCATTTGGTGTCACTGCTCTGCATTAGGTGTTGAAGTAGTTGTTGAAGTACTTCCGAGTGTTGGAAGATTGAAATCTAGATTCATGGGGAGTTTAGCTCGGGATCGGGGTGATTCTGATAAACAAAAGTCTAGACTCTAAGGTGAGTTTTAGCTTAGGATTGGGGCAATCCTAAAGGATTCTTGTAATAGAAAAGATTGGTGTAAGACTTTCTTGTTCTAGTGAATTCGAAAAGAGAAAAACTTGTGTCTTCTTTTATTTCTGTATTTTGCTCTGACCTCACTGCATTAACAATTGGTATCAGAGCGGGTCACCTAAGTTACTGGTATGATCTGGAAGGGTGAAGACAAAAACTGGTTCACGAAGAAGGACAGAGTTTTTGATGTCGGCATATTAAGAGGGAACGTCTATGACAAAACCTCCATGTCTTGATTCATCCGATTATGGATATTGGAAGGTGCGTATGCAAGCTTTTATCAGTGGTCTTGATGAGGATTTTTGTAGTTCTATTGAAGCTGGTTGGAGTCATCCCGTGATGCTTGATAAGGAGAAGGTTACAGTTCTTAAACCAAGAGATCAGTGGACTGCTGCAGAGAAGAAGGCTTCAAGTTGCAACTCTAACGCAAAGACTGCGATTTACAATGCTATTGATGCAAGCTATTTCAAGTTGATTTCTTAATGTGCTTCAGCTTGGAAGGCATGGAAGACATTTGAGAATATGTTTGAAGGTACTACAAGTGTCAAACGTACCAAGCTGGATATGTTATCATCAAGGTTTGAGAATCTGAGGATGGATGAAGAGGAAACCGTGGTTCAGTTTAGTGCTAAGTTGTGTGACGTTTCAAATGAATGTTTTACACTTGGAAAGCAGTACAAGGACAAGAAGCTGGTGAAGAAGCTGAAGAGATCGTTGCTATCCAAGTTTGAGTCAAAGATCTCTGCTTTAGAAGAAGCTCAAAATCTGGATGAGATGGCTTTTGATGAGTTTGTTGGGATTCTTCAAGCTTTTGAGCTGTGCAAATCATATGGAGAAAAGGAGAAGAAGAAAGAAGATCCACATGCACTACAAGAAAACAGCGGCATACCGAGGGAAAAAATCGTCGGTATGTCGTCGGAATAACGCTATTCCGACGACATACCGACGAAACAAGTCCTCGGAAATAACTCCTCGGAAATTCATTTTTCCTCGGAAATCCCTCGGAAATTTTCGACGGAATTCTGAGGAAATGAATTTCCGAGGAAACTCCGAGGACCACAAGTTCGTCGGAAAGTTCCTCGGAATATACCGAGGGAGGTCTTCCTCGGAATATTTTCCTCGGAATATTTCAATGGATTTTCCGATGGTCCAATCCTCGGAAGTCCCAACGAAATATTCCTCGGAAATTTCATCAGGAATTTCCGAGGAACGGAGCCCTCGGAAAATTCCGAGGAAGGTTCCCTCGGTATATTCCGACGACTAATTCCAAGGAAATGCTCGTCGCAAATTTCCGAGGGTTCGTTTCCTCGGAATTTAAAAAAAAAATTAATTTTTTAAAAAAATTAAAATTTTTGAAATTTAAATTTGAAAATATAAAATTAAAATTAAAATTGAAAACATATTAGATAATATTCAAAGTTGTACAAATAAAAATAAAACATTCCGAGTTTTTGAAAAAAAAAAAAAACTACAGGTCTTGAACGTTCGGGAACACCTCGTTCGGGTACATCCTCTTCATCATCTCCATCATTTGCTCGTTCAGCCTCTTTTGTGCCTCATAGCCCGCATGTTGAGCTGCCATCTGGGTCTCCAACACAGATATGCGATCATCCTTGTCCTTCAACTGAGCCGTAAGTACTTCTGGATCAACATAGGGCGGTGGTGCAGAAGAAGGAGCAGCCGACCAGGAGCGACGACCCAAACCGACCAAACGTCCCTTCTTCTTTGGAACCGACTGAAATAGAAAGTAGCCAATTTTAAATAATATAAAAAGATGATAAAATAAAAATCAAGAAATAAATGAATTGAACTTTAAAAAAAAAGAACTTACCGATTCAACGATTTCGTTGATTCGAACCCGGGACAAGTTGGCCGAAGCCGTCGAATCGTCATCCTCGGTTTGAAGCTGAGACACTTCGTCTTGCACCTGAGTTTGGACCAGGCTGACCACGTCCCTCACAAGACCATCATCAATCTGGCAGGTCTTCTTGTTGGTATACGCCCTCTTCATTAGGGCGAGATCATCAACCGGCTCGCCATCATTTTCTTCCGCCTTAAAAAAACATAAATTAAACAAACATTAGAAATTTGAAGAAATGCACAAAAAATAAAATTTCAAAACTTAAATAATTGAAGAAAAAGCGGCTGAACTTACCATGCGATCCTCCAGAGTGGCAATAGATTGAGCACCCAAGTTATGCTTGTAGACGCCCTTCCCTTTACGGTCGCTCCTGCGGTTGTTGGAGTTGGTGGAAGAAGTTTCTTTCGTCTCTTCCTTATCCCAATGCGCACACAACTCCTTCCAGACCGTGTCGTTCATCGACTTTGGGACCTTTTAATTAAAAAAAATAGTTAAATAAATAAAAAAATAGTTTAATAAATTAAAAAATTGTTTAATAAATTAAAAACTATCTTGTTTATTTCCCTTTCTTCTTCCACTCGTACATCTGCTTCCCATAGTTGTCCATAACTTTATGGACGAAGTGGTGATAGATAGAGAGCGTATCATCGGAATTCCAGTTGAATTCTTGCTGAAAAAAAAACACAATTAGTAGAAAATTTATATTAAAGATTAAAAATATAAGTAAAAAATTAGAATACTTACCGCAAACTAACGAAACCACAGATGCTGCTTCTCGGTAGGGAAGTCAGTGAAAGTCGGATGTCCCTTGTTGAGGGCCGAGTACATCATACGGTTGATCCATGCGCTGATCCCGTTCCCGGATCAGTTGAACCTAATAAAAAGAACAAATTAATAATAATGAATCAAATTTTAATGAAAAAAAATAAAAGTTTAATTACCATGTTTGACCCCGTCCATGTGGATACAGAGTGAGATAGGGAAGATGGTCACGACCGGGCTGTCGAACCAACTCCGCAACACTCATCACTCCCGGAGGACCCGGAGGAGCAGGAGCGGGTGCAACAGCGGGAGCGGGAGGAGCAGGAGCGGGTGCAGCAGCGGGAGCTTTCAAGGGTTCAACTTCTGAAGATCATATGTCGATGCTGTCAAGAAACTTTGCTAGTTATCTGAAGGAAAGAGAAGGCATGATAAAGAATGGAAGAAGAAGTGATTCGTGCAGATCATCATCAAAGGTACAATGCTTTGAGTGCAATGGATTTGGACATGTTTGGAAGGAGTGTGCGAATTTACTGAAGCAAAAGAAGAGGGACGACAAGAATGAATCTGATACTGATTCAGATGATGGTGAGAAGCTAAAGAACTTTGTGGCGTTTACAACTTTTGTGTCTGGTTCTAAGACAAAATCTGCTACGGGATCTGCGGCAGGATCTTCTTCAGCGTCTGTGTCAGGATCTTCATGTGGAGGTGATGATGATGTTGGAAGTGATGATGATGATGATGGTGGAAGCTTCGATCTTGCTGGGAATTATGAAAAGCTGTATGAGCATTAGCTCAAGCTGTTTGAGGCGAACTCAGATTTGGCTATGGAGAAAACTAAGCTAGAAGCTCAAGTTGCTGAAGCACTTAAGTATGCCTCAGAGAAAGAAGAAGAAGAAGCACAATATGCTGGTGCTCAACTTGCAGAGACTCAGAAGGGTTTGAGAATGCTGAATAATAGGACGGATCAGCTAGATAATCTTCTCAGTATTGGAAAAAGTGATAGATGCGGCCTTGGATATCAAGGAGAATGTTCTAAAGCTGAAGGTGATTTTGTATTATCAGAAAAAACTAAGGATGTAGCTACGTCTGCTACAAAGCCAGAAGTGAAGATGTCTGCAAGGAATGCTGCAAATGGAAAGATTGCAGTGAAGCCTGCAACTGATGTGAAGAATGTGACTGCTACGCGTACTGCTACGAGTACTGCTACGGCAACTGGTACGGCAACTACTCCAGAGAAAGTTTCTGGATTGAAGAGTGGATCTCAACAAAAATTTCGGCCTTTTTGTCATCACTGTGGTGTTGTTGGGCACATTAGGCCAAGATGTTTCAAGTTATTGAAGGTGAAGAACCAGATGGAGAAATCTTATGGTATGAGGTATCATGGTCCTATATGTTATTCTTGTGGAGTTCAAGGGCATATGCGACGTGACTGTTTCATGTCTAATCAAGGAGCTAATCATGGAGGATTTGGGGTCACGAATACGTGGTCTAGGAGATTTGATCACTATGGATATGGTGGAATGGGATTTCCTCTTCACTTTGGAGGATATGGATCTTCATATTAGTTTTGGACCATGATGTAACTCATAGGGGGAAATTGAAAACGTGGTTTTCTATCCAGAGGTGATGAGTTCACATGCATAGTCAAAAAAAGGGAGATTGAATATGTATATTTTGTATCAGTTCGTGAATTATTTACATGAGGTAGTACATGTGTGTGTCATGAAGATGGGCTTGGTTGGAGTTCGTGTTGTGTGACGTCTGTGAGCTTGTTAAGCTTGGAGAAGAAGCAATATATTAATTGGGAGATTTACATTAAGTGTAAAGAATTTTACTTGAAGAGGAAAAGACAGGAGAGTTATTCCTTAAGAGAAAAAGGAAAGTTGCTTAAGCTGCTTATGGAAGAACTTGGGAGAACAAGTTCTGGTTATGTATACATGGAGGATGTGTCTCTATGAAGAGAGTTGTCTCTGCCAAAAGAAGAAAAGTCGAGAGATCATTGTTTGGTGCTTGTGTGATCGAGCCTTTGGTGTCACTACTCTGCATCAGGTGTTGAAGTAGTTGTTGAAGTACTTCCGAGTGTTGGAAGATTGAAGTCTAGATTAAGGGGGAGTTTAGCTCGGGATCGGGGTGATTCTGATAAACAAAAGTCTAGACTCTAGGATGAGTTTTATCTTAGAATTGGGGTAATCCTAAAGGATTCTTGTAATAGAAAATATTGATGTAAGACTTTCTTGTTCTAGTGAATTCGAAAAGAGAAAAACTTATGTCTTCTTTATTTCTGCATTTTACTCTGACCTCACTGCATTAACATACAAACGACGAAATCTAGTATCTGCTAGAATCACTAAGCTGGATCCTATCACTAGTAGAAAATTGTGAAATACACACAAATTTTCGTGACTATTTTTTCGTGACTATAAGAAGAAATACACACCAAAATTCACTGACAGATTTCGTGTCTATACGACCGTGACCAAAATTTACGGTGACAATGCGTGACTAAAATAGTCACAGATTATACACGGTTTGGTTCCATGCCGCTCTATCCATTTGATGGGTGATGCATTTTTCCTCTAGAAGACATGTGCGTAATCGGCATATAAAACTGTTGGAATTCATATCGATTTATAACGATTTATAAATTTATTTATGAATTTAGTTTGCCTAGACATTCAAGTCAATACTGAAATAAATCTAGATCTTTGGATTTCGAATTTAGGATTTCTAAATACCTGGTTATTCTGCAGTGAAAAGATAAATAAACCAAATCAAGATTTTTTGCACTCCAAACGTTGTGCCTCTACTGGTATCAACACGCACACAAACTGGATCGAAACGGGATGCCAGTGCCGTCGAGATCAAATCACAAAATCTTTGACAAACTATTTGTCTCTCTCTTTATTTAAGTTAGGGTTTTCATTAAATCATCGTGTCATATAAACTTCGTTACGTTTTATAACAAACTTCGACTTAACTCTAATATATTATTGATCCAATTTCCTTAGGTGTGTGATCGTGTAGGATCATACAATATTAGTAATGAATTCTTAATTCATAGACTATAAGTGGTTTCTACCAAAACATTATAACCACCTAATATTATATGACGGTAGAATCTCAACGCTATGACTTTAGCTAGAGTAAGTACAATAGATTTCAGGACATTCGCAACAATCTTCCACTTGTATTGGAATCATCTATCCCCATAATCCTTTTGTCTCTATATCTCGATCTTAGCATAAGGTAAGAACTAGTGTAATCCTTATTAATCTAAATCATATTTATCGAACTGTGATTTAAACTGATAAAAAAATGACTGACATTCACCTCGTTTGAGCACGGCCATGCATTTCTCAGTATCAAATTTTCGATATGCCCGTAGATATTTATCTCCTGTTATATGGGAGGGAAAAATCTCATTTTGTTCCATCCATGTTTTTTACAAACTTCTTAGAACACCTAATTAATGTCTTTATAATCACCAGTTACGGCTGACGTTTGACAAGGTCAAGGTAAACTAATCCATAAGTAAAGAATCATGATAAACTCAGGTCTAAGGACTATACTCTATAGTCGTAATGAGAAACTCTTATGACACTCATATAACAATCTTGTAGAGTTCTCATTAGCGGGTCAGTCCGATAATGTGTTCCCTAACACACATCTATGTGATTGATTTTAATACAACATATTAAATGACTCCATAAAATGTAGTCATCAATCACCTCACATACTAGTCATTCATGGTTATTAATGGTCCAAGTTAACAACCTTGACTATGGACTTCAATAACTTATAACATCTTTCACTTATAGGGTTTCATGATCATGTCACGTACTTGATGACCTATAAGAATGATATAAATTATTTTGAAACTTTTATTTAATTATTCATAGTCAAATTGATCACAAATAAATCTGAAACAATTTCATCAATTTGACTAAAATCAAGATCACATACTAAGAAACTTAATACCCATGGCTGCAATATGACTCTCATGCTTAGGCCATAGAAGAGGCTTGATCAATGGATCAACACATTTGCATCCATTGAGATTATGCTATAGTGCTTTGCTTAGAACTCTTCCAACCCACCACTCTCCACTAAGGCATAAGATGAAATTAACTTGTGATCGAAAATCATCTTTGTCAGTCTAAAAAACTGGCATCGGTGTAACCACTTACAACAAGCTCATCAATTCCTCCATAGACCAAGAATTTATCCTTAGTATTTCTCAAATACTTAAGGATATTTTTGACTGTTGTCAAGTGACTTTCACCTGGATCAGATTGGTATTGACTCGTTATGCAAGGAACTAGCAACATATGGACGAGTACAGATCATACATGATAGATCCTATAGCCGAAGCATATGGGATTCTACTCATTCGCTATGAGTCTTGCTAAGAGTTATGCCATGAGACATTTACAAAAAGTCTTCCTTGGAATCATGCATCTTGAATCTATGTAAGAATTTATTGATATAAGCATCTTAACATAATCCAATAGTCTTATTTAATCTATCTCCATAGATTCTTATTCCAAGAATGTAGCAGCTTCTCCCATGTCTTTCATTGAGAAACAACTTCCAAGCCAAGTCTTAACAGAATTAAACATAAGAACGTCATTTCCAATGAGAAGTATGTTATCTACATACAACACTAAGAAAACAACTTCGCTCTCACTAGTCTTCTTGTAAACGCAAGGTTCTTCTTCATTTTTAATGAAATCAAACTCTTTGATTGCCTCATTGAAACGAAGATTTCAACTCCAAGATGCTTGCTTCAAGCCATATATCGGAGTCAGGGTCAATCATAGCTTCCCCAAAAGATGTATGTTCATCACTCTCTATTATCAATAGATCATGATGATGCATCACCCAACCCCCCCCCCCCCCCCCAATCTATCAGGTTCGTGACGTGTCCTTTCAGACCTACGTACCTCAGGTTCCACAAGTGTCGATTTTACAACTCCTCGTAAATCTAATTGATCATCTTCTTGAGACGATGAAACATTGTCATGTATTTCTCAAACTTCTTCGAGTTGTACTTTACTCCCACTGTTCTTCTTAGAAAGAAATTATCTCTCAAGAAAAATGCTACTACGAGCAACAAACATTTTGTTCTCAGTGGGGTTGTAAAAGTAATAATCTTTGGTTTCTTTGGGATAACCAACGAAAAAGCATTTATCAGATTTTGGTCCAAGCTTATCTATAAACATATGTTTGACATAAGTACCAGAACTCCAAATTTTCAGAAAAGAAAAATTTGGACCCTTTATAGTCCACATCTCATATGGTGTCTTCTCAACTGATTTTGTTGGACATCTATTCAGCATAAACGCAGAGTTTCAAGAACGAATCCCCAAAAGGATGGTGGAAGATTTGCATGACTCATCCATCATAGACCAAACTATATCTAATAAATTTTGATTCTCCCTTTTGGACACACCAATCCTCTGTGGTGTTCCTGGAGGAGTGAGTTGTGAAACAATTCCACATTCTCTTAGATGATCATTAAATGCTTGACTCAAATATTCTCCACCTCGATCAGATCGAAGATCTTTTCTTTTCTTGTCAAGCTGATTTTGTACTTCATTCTAAAATTCTTTGAACTTTTCAAAAGATTCAGACTTATGTTACATTAGATAAACCTAACTATGTCTACTGAAGTTGTCAGTAAAAGTAATGAAGTACTGATAGTTTCATATATCATTTATACTCATTGGTCCACATACATCAGTATGTATAAGTTCCAACAAGTATATGGTTCTTTCACCGTGTCCGGTAAAAAGAGCCTTAGTCATTTCACCCACATTTTTCATATGATTCATAATCAAATGAACTCAAAAGTCCATCACTATGAAGCTTTTGAATGTGTTTCTCATTTATGTGGCCCAAACGACAATGCAAAGAAAAGTCTGATCCATGTCGTTAAATTTGAATCTTTTGGTACTAGTATTATAGACAGACACGCTTTGGTCTAGAATATAAAGTATATTCTCTAATTGACCACTACCAAGAAAGATTTCATTACGATCAAAAGAACAACACTAGTTTTTAATCGAAAAATGAAATTCGTCCAAATCCAAACAAGGAATGGAAATAATTTTCCTACTTATAGGAGGTACATAGTAGCAATTCTTAAGTTCTAAAACCAAGTCTGAAAGTAAAGGCAAATGAAATGTTCCCACGGCTAATGCAGCAACTCTTGCATCATTTTCCCACGCGTAGGTCCACTTGACCTTTCTCCAAAATTCTACTATTGCTTAGGCCATTCTTATTCGAACAAATATGAGCACCGCAGCTGGTAACCAATATCCATGAAGTAGTAACATTTACTTCTACAACATAAATACACCTAGGCGATGTTTCAAAAGTATTTTCCTTTTCAGATCTTCCAAATAGGGTATTTAAACTTAGAAGAAGGATCAAGCTGGATAGGATTCGAAATCCAGCTTGGCTTATCATTTTCTTTATAGTTTTACACTTGTTTGAGAATAATTCTGGAGTTTCGATACCATAGGAGGGAATTTGATCCATTCAGTTTGTCTTTCTTAAAGACACATCGCAACGAAAACGGGTTGTGAGGAGTTAACTTTGTAGGAATAGAAGAATAGCAAATATTAATATGATGTTTAGGAATTAGAAGAATCTCAACAATTAAGAGAACTCATATTATATTCAAAATATTTTTCTCAAATGAATATAATAATCCAAAATCCATATTTCACTAAAATCCAAGTGAGCTTTGGCTCATCGCCCGAATGTCTAGCTATTTAAGTAAGAAACACTTTGCTAATTATATCCAGTATAATTCTTGGTTGTCAGATGACATCTTATGTCTTATCCAATCTATGTCTCTAAGCCCAAAACCGTTTTGTTAGCTTAGTCAAGTGAACCATCTTATATTCATACGGTAACCGTTAATTACCATCTACCTCACTCATGTAATTGCAGACACCTTGTGTTGGCAAGCCCATCTTACAACGAAACGAGCCTTGATAGTTTATAAGATTGGGTAGACATAAAAAATACTTGAAATTAATTGAAGAATAAATTTTAATCCAATTTACTTTTATATTTACAATTTATATCTAACACGATAGGAGCCTGTTGCGTTGCAACGGATTTTGTTTGATGTTTTAATTTAATAAAAATAATAAAATAATAAATTATTTTATTATAGTTTTATGATTGTTTTTTTTTTGCATATGTTGTTTGAGATTTATTTTATAATTAAAACCCGTTTTAACACATAAGTTCAAGTTAATATTTGTATTTTATAATCATGGTGCATAGATGAATTGTTATAAAATTTGTACTTAGGATTAGAGAAAATACTATACCTAAACGATTAAACTGAACATAACCCGAAATAAGAAATTGAATGAAAAGTAAAAAAAATGGAAGTCAAATACATCAATCGAGTCAATGACAATATTATACATGTTCATATGTATTAACTTAATGTTTTCTTAAATATGTCTTTAAAATTTTATTTCGTTATGATTTTTTTTTAAAAGGAAAACATTATATTTTATTATTGTCCTTTTGATTTAAAATAAATAATATATTAAATAGGGCAATTGTCAATAATAGCACCTTTGAAGTTTATGTCTCAAAAATAGCACTAGAAGGAGAAAGTCACAAAAATGACATTCATTAAAGGGTAAAATATCCCTAATACCCTTGGTTTAAAATTAAATAAACAAACAAAAATAAATAAAAATAAATAAAATAAAAATAAAAAAATGAAAAAAATAAATTTTTTTTTATAGTTTCAGATTATATGTTTTCAGATTCGAAATTTTTATAATTTTTTTTCGAATTTTTTTTTTTTGTTTTTTCAAATTTTCTTTTTATAATTTAAAAATACTTTTTGAAACTGTTTTTAAATTTTTATTTTTTTTTTAGTATTTTTTTTTTATAAAATTTTAAACCCTAATTCCAAAACTCCACCCCTTAACTCTAAACCCTAAGGTTTGGATTAATTAACCCAAGGGGTATAAGTGTATATTTACCTCTTTAATGAAACCTATTTTGTGACTTTGAGCCTTGAGTGCTACTTTGGGAACATAAACTTGGTTTGGTGCTATCCTAGTCTTTTTCTCTATTAAATACCCTTTTACAATTTTGTTTAAGATTTTAGAAAAGAAAAATTATTGTCATATAACCTATTACATTTATCTTCTCTGTAAAATTTCAGAAAAAAACTAATTGCTATCAAATAATTATTTTTTAGTTATTAATAAATATTTTAAAATTATTGTTTTTAAAATATGTATCAATACTAATTTTACACTTCTTTTGTTAATTAACTAATTTTTGGTAATTTTAAACTTAAAAATACTATCAAATAAATGTTTACAATTCTCTTTTGGTTAGGATTTCAAAATATGATACAAATTTCTTTTGTTTAGGATTTTTTTTTTAATAAAAAAAGAAAACAACTATCAAATATTCTTTTAGAGTTCTTAGAACTTTAGAAAAGGAGATTAATATTACATAATCTCTTAAAATTATATTTTTCTAGGATTTAGAAAAATAAAATTTCTATCAAATAATTATTTCCAGTTAATATTGACTATTTTTAAAAGTTGTCGTGTTCAAAAATTGTTTTTTTTTTCAATATCACTAATATTTTTTAAAAATTTCATGTTAATTAAATAATTTTTACTATCATGTTTATCATTAAATTTTTAAGTACAAATTACTATTAAATGAAATTTTATAATTCTCTTAGGTCAGGTTAATATTTAAAAAAAAATATTTATTGGTTAATATTAGAAAATAATTTTTCTTTTTAGAAATCTCTTTTATTTAGGATTTTAGGAAAATAATAAGTTATTTTCACATAAATGCAGTTTTTATTGACACATTCATAATCTAATTTTTTAATTGACACATGTCACAATCATATCAGGTGAAATATTTGAAGTTAATTTTGGTTTATTTTTTTAACACAAAATTATTAAAAAGTAAAGTTAGGTAATTATAAGGAAAATAAAATTATTTTTACATTTTTATTTTATTTAGACTTTTAAAAAAGAACTTATTTATCTTATAATTAGTTTTTCTTCTATATTTTTATACAACTATTTTATTTTTATAGAAACAATTATGTTTAGTATTTATGTTTTGTTTCTTATATATACAAACACATATTCATCATATTCACACATACTCATGTACGACAAAAACATCAAAATTAAAATTATGTTAGCATCATAAAATGTAATAAGGATAATAAAAAGTTGAGTTGTATCAAGATATTAAAAGAAAATACTCATGTAATACTTTTCATGTAAATACTATTGTATTTTGTAAAAATAATATGTGGAAGCTTAAACTTAAATATAGATGTGAAATATTTGTAGCTATTTTTGGTCGTAATTTTTTAACATACAATTAAAAAAACGAAAGTTATTTACTTATAAGAAAATAATAAGAGTCTATTAACAATTTTTTTTAATTAGGCTTTTAAAAATTAATATTATTTATTTGAAAGTTAGTTTTTCTTCATGTTTTTATTAAATAATTTATTGTACTTGTAAGATTTTACAATTCGTTTTTTTTTAACATTTTTCTTAAAAAATAATATTTATCTTTTATAATTCTCTATCTTTAGTATCTTTTACAAACATAATAATAATAATAATAATAATAATAATAATAATAATAATAATAATAATAATAATAATAATAATAATAATAATAAAATAATAATAATAATAATAATAATAATAATAATAATAATAATAATAATAAAACTAAAAATGATAATAATAAGACTATTAATTAATATTTATATTTAATTTTTAAGAAAATTCTTTTTTGATGATCTTATTATACATTTTTAATCATTATATATTTAAACACATGTCACAATATTAGAAGTAAAATTATTATCAAATAATCTTTTGCAATTATCTTTTGATTAGGATTTAAAAAATGAAAATTACTATTAAATAATATTTACAATTACTTTTTAATGAAATTCATTTTTGTTAATATCTTAGTATATATTTTTTAATTATGAGATAAATTAACACATGTCACAATTTTAAAATATATAATTGTCATGTGTCGAGATCATGTTAATTAGCAACTTTGAAGAAGCAAGCTTTATATAATAAGATATAAAATATAAAATATAAATATAACTAATACATATCTTATATGTATTTTAATTGGATTATATAAATAATTAAATTAATTTTAATCTAATTTAAAATAATTAATACATGAGTCATGCACGTCACCACCAAATACACTATATCCATACCATATTTATCCACAAAATATTGTCCCATGCTTTATCATTATCCGAATCCAAAACATTCAAACCAAACCCATACCCTTTTTCCGAAGTCAAAAACAATCATTTTCTTCCCCAATTATAGAAGAAGAGTAAGTTTGCACGGAATTTGTCAAATTGATATAATGGATCCAAGAATTACCAAACAAAACACACAAAAGTGTAGTGTAGTATTGAAAGAGAAAGAAAAAAACAGGTTCTTGTCTTGTAGCCTGATCAGTTTCTTGGAGTCAGTATCCATGGAGCTTCAACAATCTGTAAACACAGAAACAAACATAAACTATGAAGAAGCGATGATTTAACTCTCACGAATCTCCTCGTCTCGTTTCCTCTCTCTCTAACTTTCTCCACATAACTCTCCACTTTCCCATTCGCTCTCTCTATCAACACTTCTAACAACGATCTAACCGTCTCAAACGTCACCTTCCCGGTTAAATCCACCACGTATTTCCGGTTACTCGGTACAGACAACGACGATGATATCCCATCGATCCACGTCCGGTCCGATTCCGGTTCTGTGGTTTTTCTTCTTGACGCTCTCACGAACGTTTCAACCGCACCGTTACAGACCGTTACAATCGTTTGCTTAACCTTGTGTTCGTGTTTCGGGTTGGTTAAACCGGCGAATAAATCGTCAAAAACGTTCACGTCGTTTGTCTTGTCGAGATAAACCGAAACCGCCGTGCTCACGAAACGCTGAACGCAATCGCCGAATAGCTTCCTCCCGTCGTCGGAGCAAATCGCGTCGAGCAATTCCGATTCGCCGGAGGAGGATGCGGAGTAGAGCGCGACGACCAAGTTTCTAGCGAAGCTACCGACGATAACCGAAGCAAAACCGGACCCGGATTTAGTGAAAAGCTTATCCATGACCCGATCCGTTAAACCGGACCCGGAATCATCTAACCGGTAACCTCTGAGTAACCCGACTGTCACGGCTTGTGTGGATCTGATTAAGGAGGAGTTAAGCTCATCCGAGTTCGCGAGTTTGGAGAACTGTTTCAAGCTGTTTGGGATTTGGTCGGAGTCTGATCTTAGAAACTCCGTTAGATCCTTGGTGATCAAGCTAACCGCTTCGGCGGAATGAGAAGCTGCTTCGATGAGGTTGACAAGGAGAGTGAAGAGCTTGGAGATTTGTTTTCTTTTGCGGGAGATGGAAGGAGAGTGATAAACCCTGAAGGCGCCGTAACCACTGAGTGCAAGTAAGATCCACTTCTTCTTCCTCAGAGCAAAACTGAAACCCTTTTTGCCCAAAGATAAATCCATAAAAAAGTATATTACAGAATCGAGCTTACAGCACCATTTTTCTCTTGGGAATTCAGAGAAAGCAAAACAGAGGAGAAGTGTATAAAGGGAAGTGGCGAAATCAAGATTCTTGGAGGAATGAGGAAAAAAAGAAAGGAAAATTTATGGTAAAGAGATTCGAATTGGATAAGAATTGACGTCAAAGCCAATGACACAAATGTAACAAAAGAGAGAGAGAGAAAGAGCTTGTGTTTTATTGTGCTGCAGATGTCTGATTCTACCAAGTAGTAGTAGATATGATGGAGATGACATAGGTGTGTAAGTGAGAAGAAATCGCTTGCTGTCTTTTATTGCAAGTTTGGGCATGGGTGGTTGTTGGATGATGATGATGATAAAAGTCAGTTGTAGAGTCTTTAAAGTTCAACACCTTCTTCATATCCCAATCCATTTTTTAAAAAGAAATTAAATATAATAAAGTGAACGGTCATGCCTCAATCGTGTAGAATTTAATTGATGATCAGATAGCACAGAGAAAAATATGACCACCGCAATTCCGCAATTTTTTTTTTTGTTTCATACGTAACAAACATTTAATAAACAAAAATGGCTTTATTTTTCCCTTTCTATTTCATTCGTTCAAGTTGAAGCCAATGGATAATGGCGGTGCGCTTTTTTAACAAAGTAATAAAATGAAGAGGGAAAAAAAAGATATTCGAGTTATGACATGTGGTTCCATGTGGAGGGTGTGAGGTGCTAACGCCTTGGAAAGAGGCGAGCCGTCGCGTCTCTTTGAAGTTTCAGTCACCGTTGAAATAGAGAACGCCGTTCCACGTGGCCCTAATTTTCGACACATGGCATGATACTGTCTCTTTCATCTCATGATAGTACACGTGTGTCTTATTTTGTCGACCCAGTATATCAAAGCTCCAAAAGGTTGGGAGTAGTAAACTTCACGCTTCATGACCACTCTCTCCAAGCATCAGGAGTTTTATTTGCTGAGTATATGTGCCACGATGAAAAGCCCAAACCTGATTACTGCAGTTCTAGAGAAATATCCAATTCAGTGACAGAAAAAAAAAAATATATCCAATCAATATAAGTGGAGGTATCATGTAATATTTAACTAGGCGGACATAAAAAAATTTAAAATATGGAATAAATATTATATAGTTTTTAGAAGTAACAGATTTTACAACATAATACCACCGTTTTTGGGAGAATTCATTAATCATGGAAAAAAGTTGATAGTCAATATTTGAGATGGACGAGAGGGAACACAAAAACATCAGTATGAAGAGGTAGATATTGTGTGTATGTATAATTGCAACGTCATAAAATATTTTGTGTGTTTAAGAAGATACTTTCATTAAAAAAAATGGAATAAATAGTGTTTAGAAGTAACAGATTTTATATTATCATTAATTAGAATTGTATTGTATATGTGTCGTAATTCTTTATTCTAGGTGAATAATATTATTTTTCCATAAATAATAAACAAATATTTATGTAGACATATTAAAAATATAAAAAAATCAAAATATTATCCATAAATAATATAAATTATGAAGTACATTTCTCGATAAAGAAAGCAAATTCAATTAGAAACCTGCAAAAAATTAAATAAATTTTGTAAGAAATTTGACGGGTTAACATTATTTGATAGATTTATAAATTTCTAAATTTTATTGAACATGAAATAATATTAAATTGACATACCGTAATCGGTCTCCTAACTCATCACAACCCATCTGGCAAATACAAAAAAATAAATAATTGTAACAGTTTATATATTTTAAAATTTGTATTTGAAAAAAGTAGATTAAAATTACGTACCGTGACTACGGAATATTCTGAAAAATTTGTTTGTAGACAATAGGCCTGGGCGTTTTGAACTCAACCTGAAATACCGACCTTAACCCGAACCGGAAAAACCGAAACCGAATCCGAACTGTTTTACAAAAATATCCTAATGGGACTTATGAGCTTACTACTTTGGACTTTGGTTATAACCCGAACCGAACCGAAATCCAAATTAGGATCCGAAGATATCCGAAATTAGTTAAATATGTTAATGTTTATATATATATTAAGGTGATTTAGATATTTTAGAGTATTCAAAATATTTTTGTAGTTTGTTTTATTTGTTACTTTAAATACTTTTTAGTTAATTTAGATAGTTTAACTAATTTTTAATTAGATTTGTAAATAATTTATATATTTTAAAAACAATTTGGTCAATTTTTGAAGTTTTTAAAAATATATTTTTGTACGATTTTAAACATTGGTTAAATCCGATCCGAACCGAACCCGAAAGGAACCGAACCGAACCCGAAAGGAACCGAACCGAACCCGATCCGATAATTAGTAAAACCCGAATGGTACTTATGAGCATAACACCGAAAATCTGAAAATCCGAATTATCCGGACCGAAACCGAACGGACCACCGAACGCCCAGGCCTAGTAGACAACATTCAATGTTTTTGTCTTCGGCTTCCCTTCTTTACCAGTTATTAGGATTTTTAATCGAGATCTCGACTTAACTCTTGAAAGTGCAACTTTGCCTTGCATTTTGTAAGCATTTTATAAATTAGTTTAAAATTATGATAAATTTATTCTTTAAACAACGATAAATAATTTAAAAATAATATTAATAAATATTTTTGGATTTTGTAATATTTAAAATAGTTATTATATAATTATATTCGAACACAATTCATCAAGTATAAAACTATTATAACTATCTTATATAAAATTTCGTTCATTTTATTTTATAGGTTATAAATATTAAAAGTAATAAATAAAACATTATTAGTCTTTCAATAATTTCAAGAATAGTTTCCATAAATTGTTATTTGTAATATTCGTTAGATTTTATGGCAAGTGATGTTAAAAGTCAATAAGTTAAACAATTCTTCCATATTTGGAAAACATATATATATATATATAACGATGACAAATTAAATGGTAGAGTATGTAAACACCTGTTTTCTACCAGCGTGAGTTAGAACGCCGCCGTATTTAAGAATCATAAGGGCCTCTACATGTCTTTCTTCTTCGCCTTCACCAGCCCACTTCAGCGGCTTCAGTTGAACCTTCATGTATATCCCTGAGAAATTTTCTCCATGCGCCTTTCCAAAAGGTTCTCTGCTGTGAGAAAATGACCTCATGAATTAAATAAAAAATGCATAATGCTAGCTTACTTATAAGATAGTATATTCAACAAAAAAAATAACATAAGATAGTATCACTAAATGATACTATGTAATACTTTTCCAGGACAATATTCAACAAAAAAAAAGGAAGTACTAAAGAACCTCTTCAAGAACTGCTTTAACTTGGCGAAGCTTCTCAGCATGTTCAATCAAGGTTTTCTGGATCACTATCACTCTCACGGCCTGGTCTACATATAAAAAAAGAAAGACCATATTTTCGTTACCAGTATTCAACACATGGAAAAGATAGACCAGGCATGCTTTTTGGAGACAAGACACAAAGAGTTGAGTTCAGGGTTCTAAAGATGAGGAGCCTTTGCGTCTAAACACATTTTTCTTAGCACACAAGCAGCATCATCGTAATACCTTAATAGTATGAGAGGAGAGATTTGTGAATAATACTTTAAAGAATGAAAAGAGAATGTTTGTATTTTAAGACCTTTGGTGTCTCCTATATATATACAGTCGATTTATTTCTCATATTAATGACGCACAATATTTTGCACAATAAATAATAAAATCGTTTAAAGAAAGATATTAAATGTGTATTGTCAAAAAATGATTTGCATTGAGATGATTTTAACTTGTGCAATTAATCCATATTAGAAAGGTAAGTTATTAAAAACAAACAACTTAATTAGAAACATTAAAATATTTTGTAAGCAATGTAATAAATATGATATCAACATGCGCAAGTTTACCGTTTGAATAATAAGGAAAGTTTTTAATATTTGTCTTAATTCTAAAATTTTGTCCAAGAGTAAACTAAATCGATAAAATTTAATGATTTCAACTTGCGCAAGTAATCTATATTGTGAATAAGTGATTTGCATATTTAATGATTTCAACTTGCGCAAGTAATCTATATTAGAAAGGTAAGTTATTAAAAACAAATTTTGTCAATAAGTTATTTGCATATTTAATGATTTCAACTTGTGCAAGTAATCCATATTAGAAAGGTAAGTTATTAAAAACAAACAACCTAATTAGTAGGGGTGGACACTTTACCCAATATCCGAAGTGGCACCCGAACCCGATCCGAAAAACCCGAACTGAAATCCGAACCGAAGTAGCAAAATACCCGAACAGATATTGAATAAGGAGAGATTGGATATCCGAACCCGAACGGATAATACCCGAAACCGAATGGATATCCGAAGATAACCGAACATATGTATAATTAACCTTATATTTCTAGTTTACATCTCTCATTTTATATAAAATATTTATATTGATACTACACATACTTTAAGTTCATATGATATACATACAATTATGAAAAAAAAAATGATTTGCTACTCACTTAAAATGCATGTCAAGTTTTTTATTTCAAAAATTAACAAAAAGTTATATCCGAAATTTTTTAAAAAATAACTAAATTAATACCTTTTTAGTTTTAAAATGTTATGTCCAAATCTATTAACTATTCAATCTATTAAAAATAGTTAACTGAAAGTTATATTTTTAAATATAAGAAACTTGAGAAATGAAAATTTTAATTTTTTTTTTCAAAATCTAAATATCCGAACCAGATCCGAAATAACCGAATCCGAATTAAAAATACCCGAACCCGACCCGATGTACAGAAATACCCGAACGGATTCTACACCTCTATACCGAAATACCCGAAAATCCGAAATACCCGACCCGAACCCGAACGGGTACCCAAGGCTAAACTAAATCGATAATTATTATCTCTTAGCTATATATGGGCTTAACGAAATCGACAATAGTTTTGGGCTTGTCTATATAAGCGATTGATTAAAATAAATGAAAAATAAAATTCAAAAAAATCGACCAATAGAATTATAACAATTTTTCTGAGAAGCTCTATATTAATGCCATGTCAGCATAAATCACTAAAGTGACTTCTCTTTTAATATATAGGGTGATTCGAACCAGTCCAAATGGTATGGATATCCAAAAAATACAAAGTTGCTTGATTTTTAAAACCTTTGTTTTTACTTAACTTTGAATATTTTTAAGCATTTGTGCACTTCAAAAGCTTGTTATATAAGAAGTTTTGATTAATTCAGATATTTTGGTAGTTCAAACATTTTTATTCGCTTTTTTTTATAATCTTGGATATTTTAAATTTTAGGATCATTAACCAAATCTGAACCAAAAAAAATTAAACTAAATTAAACTGAACAAAAATATTATTTTTACTTTTTTCTAGTTTTAATAACATCACACTAGTTTCAAAAGGTTAGTAATAAATGGCTTACATAAATTTCGTATATTTTTGCATAATTAATTATCATGACATGGTGCTGGTTTATTTACAAGCCCGGCAGTTTCTCGAAAGAGAGCGTACACAAACATAATTGCAATTAAACGGATAGTAAGGGTCACAGATCACACAATACTGCATCAAAGTTTTGTCATCAACACTAGTGCGCATCGTTTCATTCTTTTCTTTCTTCCGGCTTACCTGAGCCCGGCCGTGGCACAATCTTCTTCAACAGACAGCGTTTAAATAAAACTTAACTTGGTAGGGCTGAGGATTCAAGAATCATTTCTTGTAATTCACTGGCACATCGTCGTCATCTTCTTCAAGATCACTAAACGTTACATCTTCATCCTCATCCACAACATGTTTGGTTGCTACGGTGGAGCTAACAGTTCCTGCATTATCTTCATCCTTCAACCAATCATCAACATCATCATCATCATCATCATCGACTTGAACGTCAATAACTCTAGGTGAAGATCCAGTGACTGGCTTGTCATGGGGCGCTGGTGCTGGTTTTTCTTCAATCACAGGCTTGTCAACAACTTGTATCTCCTTGCTCTCAATTGGGTGCTTCTCCGTCTCAACCTCAGATGTATCACTCAAATGTATTGTTTCCACGGAGATGGTTTTGACTGGTTCTGGTGAAGACACAGTAAGTGGTTCCTCATTGGCATTAGCAGCAGTTCCAGTATCACCACTAGTCTCTGGCAGCACTAGTGCAGCTTTGTTTCTCTTATGCAGCAGCTCATGAGATAACAATGCTCTTGATTCAAGCACCTTTATTGAAAAAGGAAAAATACAATGATTCACATCAGAAAAGTCTCACAACTCTTTTCCCAAATTATTAGTTATTTAAATAACATGACATAGACTTTGCAAACCTAACTCAAATGCTACACTATTGAAGTTCATTATTAGCCAAAAAGTCCATTAAAAAATCAGATTAGCTTCAAAACTTGAGAAGAGATGGAAAGAGAAATGAAGCATACCTGAGGAGTAGAGAGAAGCAAGGCATCATGCTTGCTGAACTTAGGATGCATAAGTACAAAGTAAATCCTCCAGAAGCAGTACTCGCTCATGTACGCTGGGCAAAGCTCGATCCTCAAAGCAGCTAGACCTGTTGCAACCCTTTCCACGGCCAGCGCGTGCTCATACTGAGCATCAGTCATCTCAAAGTCTGCAAACGATTGAGAACTAGACGCTTAAACAAAATGTATAGACTCAAGATATCACACAAGTCTTGTATAGATTCCAATTGAATGGAAAACGTACCATCGAAGTTATGATCCTCTTCAGGGAAGGGGAAATCAAGCCACGTGTCAGGATGCAGAGCAAGATCCTTAGCGAACCCAACTACTTCCTCCGTCACGCCGATCACATCTCCAACACCATCACGCTCTTTCGAGTCCCCACCTCCTCCTTGCCAGAAACTCGAAGCCATCTTCGTAATCTCCGATACAGGCAAGTTCCCCGATAGCTTCGAGATCCCGGTCTTGAACCTACCTCCGATCTCCACGAAATCGCTCCTGATCCCAGCAATCAGATCCTCCTCCCCCTCCGCCAGATCCGACGACTTCCGTGTCTCCTCATCCGCCGGATCGGAGGAAGAAGGCGGTGGTGCCAGGAACGAGGCCACACCCCATAGCTGACTTCTAAAGGTCTTTGTGAGTTCGGAGATGTCTTCCTTCACGCCTCGTGGTGACTGCGATTTCAACGCCGACGGTGAAGACGGCTGATCGGAACCGGGATGTTCAATCGTTTCTTTCTCGTCATCGTCTTCTTCGTCGATCTTCAGAGAATTCGCAATGGATCTGGCTAACCACGCCATGTTTTCTCTCTCTCTCTCTCTCTCTCTCTCTCTCTCTCTAAAATCTCATCGCGACCATAAACTAACCTCATTGACGACGCCAAATCAATCTTGATCTAAATGGGCTTTCTAACAAAAGCCCACTAAATTCAAGTTCCGTCATTTCACAAAAGTATTTTAAAATTCTATTAAAAAATGTTGTAAACAGGAATATTTTAAAACATTTATACCGGTAACCATTATAGAAACAATAAGAACGGATAAGAAATAAATGAATAGGAATAAATTTTTAGAAATGATAAAAAATGATGGTTCTTTATCAAAATTGATGAGGAATTGATTTGTTCTACAAATAAAGGAGTGAAGAAGAATGAAAAAGAAAACTTATTCCTCATGAATGGTAAAATGTTTAAGGAATATTAAAGAATATAGTGTTTCTTTTTATTCACTTTGTCACCAGTCACACCCTTAAATTTTCTCTACTTTTTTTGGGTAGGAAGATGGGAGGAAGCCTCCCAATATTATTTAAACTAAAACTTCAAATTACAATCGAACTTGTCGTGGCTGTAACAGTCCATCGACATCCTCTCGTATCAAACTAGCAAACTCAAGCGGAACAACATCAAAACGATGAAACCCAAAAGGAAGAGAAAACGCAAGGGTAGCTAACCCATCAGCTAATCGGTTAGTTTCCCTATACACGTGAACAATTTGGACCAACCAGCCCCTCGTCAAGAAGCCATGGCACAATCGTACCAGGAAAGACAGTGGATGAGTATTTTCAATCCCTGTCGTAAGAAAATCCACCACCATTTTGGAATCAACTTCCACCTCCAGCCTCCTGATACCTTTCTCCCAAGCAATCACAAGGCCATAATAGACTCCCCACATTTCCGCCAGAGGCGCCGAGCACCTCCTATGTTGAGCGCAAATCCACCGCACCACTCACCCTCTCCATCACGCAATACCCCTCCAGCCGACGCCAGTCCCGGATTACCATGTGATGCTCCATCAGTATTCAGTTTCATCCACCCCCTCGAGGAGGCGTCCATCCTATCATTATCTCCGCCCGTTGGACACGGACTCTGCTTTCCTCCTCTGTCTTCAAGTATGTATTTAATATTTCTATATGGACTAAATCAATCACCAAATTCTTGGTATAAAAAGATTGATTCATTCTTCATATTGAAAGGATGCATGAGAAATAAATGCGATACAGTAATATATATTCAATAACATGTGGGAGAGACCATGGTGATTAGCCTATATGTGATAATTTCATTATTACATGGAACAATGAAAGCGTGATTCAAAAGTTCAAAAATTGAAAAGGACCTTTTAGATAATAAACTTGGAAAAATAAGTACTTCTTTGGTTTTGAGATTGTTTGCACAAGAGAAGGATTGTTCCTAATCCAAAGTATGCAAGACAATTATTAGATAAGTTTGGAATGAATAAATATAAGTGTTTATCACCACTTACACTCTTTGGAAAGGATCAAGATGAGATAGTATAACTTAGAGATCCAACGTTATATTGCAGCACATTAGGAACAGTAGGAAGACTTTTGTAGTTAGCGTCATTTTTAGACCAGCCCTTATTTTTTCTGGCTCTTACTTGTTTAGGAGTTTATCTAACCTTTATCTAAACCAAGAGATCCCAACGTGCAAAAAGCAAGGAGAGTTCTGAAATAAATCCAAGGAACAATAGATAACATTCTAAACTAGACATGAGCCTTTTAACCGAATACCAAACAAAAAACCCGAAACAGAAACCTAACTGATATTCACAAACATCTGAACAATTTGTAAATCTAGAATTAAAAAAAGAAATCTGAACTTGAACCTAACTGAGAACTGTATTTAAATATTTTAAATACAGTTTATATATCTAAAAATATTAGGTTTCAAAAACTCAAATATTTAAAAATACTATTTTTAAATTAAACTACCTGAAAAACTGAATATACGAATATGTTTTATCTGGAATATTTAAATTTATTTGAATTACCCAAAAGAATCAAATTGCCCAGATATTTTTATCCGGAAGATTTAAAATTATATGAACTGCTAGATATTTATATCCTAACATATTTATTCCAAAACCCCAAATTACTCATTTTTTTGTTCGTTCCTCACCATGTCCCTTACCTTACCTAAGCCAATTGAATGTAACCAAATCATAAAATCAAAACCAAATTGGACTTACAAATTTCTTGGATATTAGCTGGTTCTCAACACTGTTACTCAAACTGAAAAAAAAAAATAACCAAGCCAAATTTTATAAATAAACAAACCCAATTCCTATATCTCTAGAATTGGAAAACTAGGAAAAGAAAAAAGAAAATCGAACTTTCATGCCTAGTCTTAACATTAGAAAGAGGAGCTAACTGTTTTTTTTATTCGGGTTGGTCATGTTGTAAAGATGATATGCAGAGCACTACAAGCGTAGGTAATCATAAAATAAATTAGTAGAGTAAAATTGGACGGAATAAAATGAATGGAATTGGTTAGAAAAATGGAATATATTCATTCCACTCATCCTTTATCCAAATTGTAGAAGAATATTTAGGAATGTTTGTCTTTATATGCATTTTTTGAATGTGGAATTAATCAAATGAATATTCTAGTCTTTTCAAGTTATATGGTAAAAATTATGAAATTAATGAAATAAGTCAATCCACATTTTACTTACCAAAAATTAAGTTGCAGTCTAAATTGTTTAACATTGGGTGTGCAATGTTTACATAGCAGATACACAAACAAGACACAATTTCTCAATATATAGTAGAGGCAATGGAAGTCAATCAATTCAATAACACACCATGCTGATTGGCTCAAACGAATGCTTACAATGAAGTCAAAATCAACAAAGACTAAGGTGAAACAAAGAAAGAAATCTGATTTGAGATTATTTATAGAAAATGAAAAATCCAGTGGAAATGGAAAAGAATGAAAATGACATGATGAAGGAGAAATCAACTGATTTCCAGAAGACTTTGCATGACAAAACTATATTAATCCGGACATGATCGAAAAAGAAGCCTGCACTGATCAGTGTGACTTCATTACAATACATCAATATGAATGTGTCTTAACTTAAGCATCCACAATGGTTGATTTCATTTTCATCTTCAAAAGTTCACTTTTTTCAAAACGAAGAAAAAAGTAAAACAACATTTCCTCCAATAGTTTGCTTCATTTTCTCTATTCAAAAAAATATTCTAAATATATTTCATCTCCACTCTAATATGTTATATCTACACTTATCATTAATTATTGATAACACATTATAATTTTTCAAGTTCACTAATTTACCAACTATTTTTTAACAATAATCCAACACAATTACTACTTCAAATAAATTAAACATTGTCACATAATGAGATTAGTACACAAACTTAAATAAATAAACAAAATAAAACATTAAAGTTTATTAAAAACATCAAATATACATTTTTTGTACAAGTGATCAACCAAAGTGTTCCAAAAAACATACTTATTTATCTTACATTCTTGTAAACTGAGTTAAAAGTTCTTTAAAGTGAATATTTTCATATTCGCTGATTAAATGAAAATAATAATAGGAACTTTAAAATCAAATATTAGCGTACTAATATCTTCAAATTTGAAATAATAATGTTCATTGCTTCATTTTAAGCAAGAAATGAAGCCATTGAAGCAAAATTTTCTTCAAAATGAATCAAAAGGTGAAAAATGAAACACCATTAGAAATGGTCTTATTAATTATTGTAGCTTAATTTTCTGTAACATCCTCAAGGCAATCAAAGAAATGAGTGATGTCTAGTTTCTCATTCCAGGTGTAGATCGTATCTTCAAACGTGTCATCTCTATGTGATACCATTTCGATAAGAAAATACAGCTTTTTGATTGAATCAACAGAAACATAAGTTTATAAGTATATACATGATATATCATAAAAGCATTCACTAAAATATGGACGAAAAATGGATCCACTATAAACGTAAGAAAACATGAATGGCCCGTATGAACAAATTAAGATTGAATATGTAATTTCTTGATCCACCAAAATTTTGTTTTCTCGTCGACCAATCTCAAATAACTAAGAGTTTTTTTTACCAAAAATAAAATAATAATTAAAAGTGACAAATGTAATAAGATTAAACCGCGTCGAGAGTGTCTGCCAGGGAGATGTAGCTGGTTGGCACTGATAAGATCTTAGATCAAATTAAAGTTTCCAATCGATATCTTAACACAAAATATATGAAAAAATTTCAAATGAAAATTATGAATATCTAATAACATAGTATCAAAACATGTGTCATTGTTTTAAATGATAATTTTCTATTTAGATATCAAACTTAGTTACATAATAAATTATATGAATTAGAAGACATGTTGCAATCTGGTCTGAGCATGAATTGGATATTTGGAATTTTAAAGCTATTTGTGATCCGATTTGTTTTTTTAGATCAATACTTTTACTGTTCAGTTTATATATACACCATGTTGATATTCAGTGTTCTGATGTTCTTGAGTTCTTGTGATTTTTAAAAACTTTCAAATGATTGTATAGTGTTTTGGTTTAAATTTTTAGTTAAAATAAATAAAATAATAATAAATCTCATGCTTTTAAGTAAGATTTTAGAATTCTTAACCAAAATCATATTTAAATTTTCAATTCATCTAATAATCAAAAATCCTTTTGGATATTTTATCTTTCTGAGTTCTGTTTTTTTTTTTTTTGTCAAACTCTTTCTGAGTTCTGTTTAGTACTACTTTTTTAGGTTGATTCGGTTCGGATCTTTGGATCCATATCTCATAGTCCATACAAAAGCTCTCACATCAACATTGTGATATACATCAAAACAGATATTTGCTTAGCCTTGTTTGCGAAAGAGACAACCGATCTAAGCCAAGCATGTGTGTTTTAGGGCAGTGAATAGATGAGTAAATAGTTAAACCGAGAATGTGTACCCGAGGCCCATGCCTAGTCGAGACAAAAGCTCTCACATCAAAACTGTGATATACACTAAAACCCAGGGATTTGCTCACTCTGGTTTACGAAACAAACAGACAACCGATCTAAGCCAAGCATGTGATTTTGGGGCAATGAATAGCTAAGTAAATAGTTGAATGTTTCACTTGTCAAATCCCACTATCTTTTCAATTGTTCATGAAAACAGTGAATAGCTAAGAGACCAATGTATGGGGACTTCTGGTCTCCACCATAACTTCCACTCTACTTATTAGACAAGAATCAGATTCACATTGTACTGTACTTTGAGATGTGACTCCATGGAAACAACAGTGTTTTGATATTCAAGAATCACTATTTTTTTTGTACTTTTTTCAACATTGTAAGACAACAAGGGAGGTCTCGGAACAAAGATGAACTAATAGTGAGCAATAAAGACATTTTTCTAATTTCTAAAATTAAGAAAATGTAACAGAAAAACATTGAATGAAGAAAAGAGATTCAAAAAGCTTAAAGATGACACAAGCTTCAGGTCAAAAGATTTTGCTTCTTTCTTCTTCTTTTTTCCTTTCTGTTTTGAGTGGTCAAAAAGCAAAACAACCTCTCACAAGGACCCAAGTAGAGAGGAAGTAACAACACTAAATGTAATCAAAGGCAGTAACTTTACACAGATTTGCTAACCCCCATTGTTTATTGAAAACGGAACCATCATTAAACCGTTACATACCCATCCTCCTAACCAACAAAGTAGCTTTGTGTGTTTCCATCTGCAGATTGCTTGCATACCAATAGCTGAATCTTCAAACTCTCCATCTTATGTATATACATCAGGGCATGTGGCAGATTCTCAACTCATCTCGCATATACTGCTCCATTGATATCTTCATCAGTGCCAAAGATATAAATTTTATGCTATTGGATTGTCCTTGTGAGTTTGCATTTGGAAATAAACATGGTGTCTGAATAATGTAGACTACACAGCTTGAGTAGCTCAGCTGACCGCTGCTTCAACGCCGGATCACACCCACTCTGAATCACGAGCAACAGCTTTGCAGCAAGACCCACCTCAACAGCAAGAGGTGAACATTCCTCTGGAGCTAACTTACAGACAGACCAAAGAATCGACAACGCGTAGTTAGTGCAACTCTCAGTAACCCTCATCAGTACCTTAACGGTGTAAGGAATGGTGTTTGCCGAGTCTTTGACAGCAACTCTTCCTTCCATGTCTGAACACAAAGCATCAAGCACAAACAGAGCTGATTCCAGACAATCCGGGTCTAAAGACGGTAAGATGTCGACTAATTGAGGCACTGCACCGACTCTAACCATCAAGCTTCGAACTTGCTTATGAGCAGAGATCGGTTTGAGCAAACCAAGAGCGGGTGACACTCCGTTTCTGTGTCTTTTATCCTTAACCAATCTCATCAACCCGACAAGCAAACTATGACTCGAGACCAGCTCTGGTCTAAACCCTTTCTCCTCCACCAACCCTCTTATCAACCTAACGCAATTGACTTTAGTTTCGTTGGATCCATCATTCAACATATCGACGATCAAAGAAACCTTCGCAGGCTGCATCAACCCCGACTTGGAATCCGAATCAAGATCAAGACTCACGAGAATGGCAACAACCTCAGATCCAACCGCGTGAGAAGTGAAAGGTCCCAAAAGAGAAGAGATGACAGAGACGCCTCCTTCTTCGACAACAGTCTTTCTCGCCATGAGATGAGGCACGACGATGTGCTTAAGCTCGCTCAAGGCGTGAACCCTAGCTTGCCCTTTAGCCTTCTTGAGCGTCCCGAGAACCTCGATGGCTCGGCCTTGAACATCCTCGGAGCGTTTCTTCATCAACACGTACTTCTGAGAGAACCAAGTGTAGATCAAATGGTGAAGGGTTCTGTTGGGAGTGACGGCGTCGTCCCAAAGCTCCTGCATTGTGGTGGGACAAGTCAAGTGGCCGAGGCTGAACCATTTGTGGATGTTGGACCTCTCGTAGGTCTGGCCTGTGCACAAGGTCACCGGATCTTGCATCGGCTCCAGGGAGATTGGGCAGATGAAAACGGAGGGTATGTCTTGTAAATCTAGCTCCTTTATCATGGCTTTCAGATCTACCTTCTCATCCACAACTCCTCCTCCGCCGTTTACTCCCCCAAGAACTCCGTCTTTCACCGCCGTGTCCAGATCTAACACTTGCCCATCGCCACCGACTAGCCCGTCTCTCTTCAACGGCTGAAACATCGGCATTTTTAACAAATAATCTTTAAAGAAAAAGAATTACAGAAACTCTCTCTCTCTCTCTCTCTAACTAACTATCAATTTTGTGCAACATTGATGGTAAACAAAAGGAGAGCTAAAAGACAGAACAGAAACGCATGTCTTAATCTCTCACAAAGACACAATCTTTCCTTCTTCTTCTTCTTCCTCTCTTTCCCTTTATTCAACGGTCAAAAAAGAAAGGTTTCACTCAATTATAGTTTTAATAATTCAACATCATAAACACATGATTGAAGCCCAAAAAGAAACAGAAAAAAAATTGAGAAATCATGAAGAATGAGAATAAAGAGAGAGAGAGTTGAGTACAACCAAATCTGGTTTGCACTTTGCAACCAGAAGATCTCAGAAGGTTATTAAGAAAAGGAAGAGAATTTGAGGGAACCCAGATGACGAATTTGTGAGAATGACGAAGAAGTTAGAAGTACCCTCTCCTTTGTTTTCTTCTCTCTTACCCTCTTCTGTGACTAGTAGTAGTGAGTGATTGTCTTTGTTTTTGTTTTCTTGAGAAATTAAAATAGAAAATATTAAATTGAGAAATTGAAAGATTCGGGCTGAAAAATTGAAAACAAATAAAGATAAGGTGACCGGTGAAATCACTGGCTATAGCCGGTTACTTTAGTCCTCTCGACTCGCGCACCACACGTGCATGCTCCCACCTCTCTCGGTTTCACTATTTTATTACTTTCTTTTACCATGGAAAAACTCAGCTGCTAACTTTTAGATTCCCAGTTTTGTCCCTAGCTTTATAAACTTCTTTTAGAACAGCTCTAATGGTTTATACTAGTATTATTATGTTTTAAAAATTACTTCATTAATATGATACTAAACATTTTTATTAGGGCAATTGTCAATAATAGCACCTTTTGAAGTTTATGTCTCAAAAATAGCACTAGAAGGAGAAAGTCACAAAAATGACATTCATTAAAGGGTAAAATATCTATAATACCCTTGGTTTAAAATTAAATAAACAAACTAAAATAAATTTCAAATTTTTTTTTTTCAGATTTTATTTTTATAATTTTAAAATACTTTTTGAAACTGTTTTTAAAATTTTTATTTTTTATTTTATTATTTATTATTTATAAAATTTTAAACCCTAATTCCAAAACCCCACCCCTTAACTCTAAACCCTAAGGTTTGGATTAATTAACCCTAGGGGTATAAGTGTACATTACCTCTTTAATGAAACCTATTTTTGTGACTTTGAGCCTTGAGTGCTACTTTGGGAACAAAAACTTGGTTTAGTGCTATTCTAGTATTTTTCTCTTTTTATTAACATAAATTATATATTCCTTATCTAACGAATATTTTTATTTTTGTTTCAAAAATAATTAAATTTTCAATTGTTAAATAAAAATTTAATTTGTCATTTGACATTTATAACCATATACATGATAAACATATATTTTATAAGTTTAATAAGTTTTATTTAATAATATTTTTAGCAAATAAAATACTCTAAATTATATAAAAATTTGTATATTCTTGATGTGTATATTAGATTTACACTTCATTTTAAATAAAAAGGAATGAGTATAAAAGTTGCACAAGAGTTATTATTTACTAAATGAAATCATTGTAAAATGTAATAATAAATGAAAATTCTTAAAAACAACCAATCGCAATAAAATATTAATAAAAAAATATTCTCTTAAATAATACTATAGAGAAGATGCAATTGGTCTAAATAAATTAGTTTGATTTTTTCGTGACAACGGTTTTGGATGTAAAACTGTAATATTCTTTAGTTAGTCAAAAGGCAACAGGAAAATTCTAATTCCTCTTGTTAGCTTTATTTTTTTCTTAATATCCACGCTAACTAAGGATAATACTTTTTCAAGTTTTAAACAAAGTTTAGTCAGAAAGGAGGATAGAATGGTAGTAATACACAAGCAGAAAAAATCGCGCACATAGTCAAAAAAGCTGAGATAAGTTTTCACTAAAATCCAAACACCCACGGGGAAGAGTAACCCGTACAGGCCGGACACGTGCGACGTTAATTTCTATGTTTTGTTTACTTAATTAATCTTTTTTTCTTAATTTATCATTTTACTTTACCTTTTATCATTGTTATTAACACCATCAATTCTCGATTTTGCTATACTTGCATTTTATTATTTTTTTAAGTACAAATTCTTATCGGTTTAATAACCATAAAACTGATACTCCATTCGTTACATTATAAATGTAACTTAGACATTTTCCACACATATTAAAAAAATAATTAAAACGTATTTTTGTTCTTATTAATTACATCTAATTGACTAATAATATTTAAGATAAATAAATTTATTATTAGATCAATGTATTTTATAATTAATATTTAGCTGAAAGTAAATAAAAATTACATTGGAAATCTAAAACAACACTTTTTATGTAACAAGAAAAAAAACTTAAAATGAGGAAGTATTAACTTATATTAATGCTAAAAAAACATTTGAATAAATTATTTCTTGCTAACATCCACAAGTTTTTATAGAACTTAAAATTAATTTCTTAATTTGGTGGATTATTATTAGAACACAAAAAATAGAGCTGTATAAATAGAAAAGTAAAGTAAATAGTACTATATTTAGGGAAAAAACGAAATTTAAAAAAAAAAGAGAAAAAGCAGAGAGCAAGTGGGGACCACAAGAAAAAGCTCCAGCTAGACACTTGACCATGACAGTGTCTTGCTTTGACTGTAAGCCTCGATCTATCCTCAGTCTAATCTTTGTTGCCTTTGACTGTTCCTCTCACCACTAGAATCCCACCACGTGTCCACATCTGCTTTTTCCCACCCAAAACCGTGATTAATGTATTAATTATTTTCAAATTTCTTAAATTTTAATAACAATCTAACCAAATCAAGATACTTTAATAATAAGTGATATTGATGGGAGAGACAGATGAAGAAGAGATCTGAGAGACCATGTGTTGTTTCGTTGCAGTTGGGTACTGACCCATAACTGCAAAGTTTGCTGTCCAGAAATTATTATTTGATAAATAATTATATTAATTACTGGACCCGTTTTTTGAAATGAAATTACAGATTCAAATGGTATGATTTTTCAGAGTTGTTAATGCTCAAATATTTTTTTCTTTGTGTTTATGATGAAGTTTTGCTAGTCAAACTAACATTACAAAAGTGGACCGGCAAGTGTTTAAATGTGATATGACGTGTTTTGTAATCAAGTTTTTAGCATTGGGGAGGAATGTGAGATTGATAGGGATATTATTTAAATAACAATAACAAGTTTTAATGTATAATAAATTATCTCTAGTAAGGAGTAATACGCACTGAGTGCTACTGCTGGTGAATGGTGGTGAGTGGTGACTACGGGACCTACGAAGAAAAAGCGTAGCAATTTCAGTGAAAGCGATCTAACAAAATTTCAACAACTGTTGGTTGCATTCTAGTTATTGGAATGAACAGTTTCAAACAGGTGATAATTAACTAAAACAAACAATCAAAATTATATTTTTTGTATATTAATTTTCAGCTAAATCTATGATTCAGATCATCATTTATATATCATCGTAACATTTTTTTCTTCGAAACAACTAAATAAAAACATATGAATATTTTTCCCAAAAACAAATGAATAATCATTCTTTATCAAAAAAAGGTTGGTTTTTTTCTGTTTTGATCCAAAAAAATCGGCGTCCATACATCTCTATGAATATTACGTTTGTCCAAACAAAAATGCATTATTATATTATTATTATTATTTATTATTATTATTATTATTATTATTATTATTGTTGTTAAAATTTTCATTTCTTACGGAACTCCATGAAAAGTCAAATTTGATTTATGATAAACGAGGATATGATGAAAAAAATTACAGTTAGATCAAGTTCATAAACCTGAGAAATTAGGTGTAAAAAAAAAATATGATGCTAAATAGTCAAGAGTAAATAAAAAAATATGATATTATTAAATGTTAAGCAAACACATAGAGTTGAACAATCAGATCATCGAGTTTACCCAGTTTGGCGATTGCGCCAAGGATAAAAATTTGATTGGAAATACAAAATGAGATTAGTAACTAAAAAATTATATAAAAATGTATGATTACGAATATATATTCTTATTGGTAGCAAAGCATCACAATATGTACATCAAAGGTGTAAAATTGATTAAGATGTACTGTTTTCGATCTAAACATGGACGTTAAAAATGATCTAAACATGAACTTATAAGGAGAACTGGGAGAAAAATTGTATATGAATAATCCATCTGATTACATGGAAAAAAATTGCAGCTTTGAAAAGTGTGAAACAATTGTGAAAAAATTGCAAAAGTGGAAGCACGAAGGGATCGAGAAAGGTATATACTCCCCTTCACGTTGGTATAGGCATATTCTTAAAAAAAAAAACGCCTATAGCAACGTGAAGGGGAGTATTCTTTTATTTATCATTCTTGATTCATTAGTAATTTAGAACTAGATTTTGACCCGCGCGCCCGCGCGGGTATTATTTTCCGATAATTATGTTCGTTTTATTTGTACTACTTTAGTTTATTGTTGAGACTATATATTTTGTTACTTTATTGTGTTATATATTTTTGTTCTTAGATGTGTGTTGGATCAGTCATGTAATTATATATCTTTTTTTAAAATGTAAGTATGTATTAATATATCCTCAAATGACCATTATGTAAGTTTTTCTTCCACATCTAGTCTACAAAAGAAGAAATGATTGAAAATAGTTTTATTAAAAAAGGTATATTTAATCTTATATCCATAAGGCTATCTAATCATAAACTTTGGTTTTAATAAGATAGATGGGAGGAGTTTTCAGGGTGAGGTTTAAAATTTTAAAGAGTAGAAAATAAATACTGAAAGTTTTAAATATTTAAAAGCATTTTAATTTTTAAATTTATTATTTAAAAATAGAAAACGATGAGTAGAAATTCTTTTGTGTTTTTAGTAAAACATATTTTGGTACTTTTCTTCTTTAAAATTCCTTTTTATGATAAAAACTAAAAATGGTTGTTTAAAAGATTTGGCCATTTAAAATTGTATCTATGTATTGTATATTGTATCTATGCAGATATTTTTGACCACATAAAAAACTCATATATTAATTTGTACAGAAAGTAAGTATAGTTTATTTTTTTAAATGGTAGTTAATTTGATAATTAATAACATTGGGTTGACAAAAAAATAATAATAATAACATTGGCAATCCTAGACTTTGACATGCGCGCCTGCACGAGTGCATATTTTGAAATATATGTTGATATTTGTTTTTTATGTAATTATTAGAGTTTGACAAAATGAATCCGAGGAACAGAACCAATACCGATCCAAAAATATAGTACCAAACCCGAACATAAATTGATTAAATATTTGAATTATTCAAAATTTTGTTATTTAGAGAACCAAATCTGATCCGAACCGAAGTATTCGGTACCCGAATTTATCTAAAAATAGATTTATATACTTATATATATTAATTATTTTAGATTTAACGTATATAAAACATCAAGAATGATACTTTTAAATTGGTTTAAATACTTAAAAATATATATAGATAGTCAAAAGTAAATATCTGAAATAGTTAAAGTATACTCAAATCACCAAAAATACTTAAAATAATTTTGATTATGTTTCCAAAATTTTAAATCAAGCCAATTGATATGTTAAGCTTAGGTATTCTAACATATGTTATTCAATTTATAGTAATATATTATTTTATTTATAGATTTGAGAAATTAAAATATATCTTATATATTAAAACAGAAGTCATGACTTCTTTTCATGTGTGATTTTTTAGTTTGGACAATTCCTAAAAATATCATATTTTACATAAGTCATTATTATATCTTTTAATATCTTTATCTTCTTATTTGAAATATAAATGAATATATTTAAAATGTTCTAACAAATCTTTTTAAAATCTTCTTAGAATCTTTTTAAATTTACTTTCAAAATTAGTTAGTTTTAATTTAAATTATCATAAAAATATAATTAGAAATTAAAATTGAATATAGTTTTGGTTATAAACGAAAATTTAAATAAAATGAAATTAATTAATTTCACAATACATTTACTAATAAGTTTTATATTTTGTAGAAATAATATTTTTTTTTTTTTCAAATTTGTTTTAATAAAATAGAAATCATGATTTTTTGATGAGTGATATTTTTATTTAGACCATCATTTAAATTTATATTAAATGTATATCACTAATGCTAATATACATAACATTTTTAACTACTTTAGTCATAAATCTTTTATATCTTTTAAGTTTTTTTAAAAAATTGTTTTCATATATGTTGTTTCATGCATTAAAAAAATTAGTTTAGTAATCAAACGCAAATTCAATAAGACAAAATATAATAAGCAACATATATTGATGATTTTAATTTACAACATGAAAAGTAGAATTATATAGTTGGCATAATTATCAAACATTTAAATATGTGAGTAACATTAATATATATAATAAATGTAAAACAAAATCTATATATATAAATGTGAAAATGTATACCTCATGGTTTGTGCAGGTGGAAATTAGTAATGATTAAAACTTTAAAAATTTTAAATGGGTTATCTACACGAAACCAACCCCCAAAGATCTGAATCGAACTCAACCAAATTTAGAAATATCTAATAGGACTGAAATCTTTGACTCCGAAAACCCGAACACAAACGATCAGAACCAACCCGTGGGTACCCGAAAGCCCATCCCTAGTCATTATTATATATCGTATATGTCATCATATAATTAATCGTATTTTATACAGACCATCATATAAGTAATCATATAATTAATAGTATTTATACGTACCATCATATAAAATTACATATATTATATTTTTAAAACTTAATATGAAATATAAAAACCATAATTTGAGTTGTTTTCAAATTGGGCTTTGTATTGTATTTTTCTTATATATATATTGACAACATTTTTATAATGGTTATTGAAAATAGTTTAGTAAAAATCCATTTTTGAATATTGTATTATTTTAATCAATTTTGATATAAATCAACTTTAAATTATTATTTTGATTTGAAATATGTGTATAAAATTTAAATTTTTTATGGTTAGTTTAGAAAAAAAAAGTTTTAGGCAATTAGATTGATCCATTTTGGTATATTTTAAAACTGACCAGATAGATAGTTTCTTATATATGATGGATTTTCAATTTTTCTTAATAACATAAGCCCATTACTTTTTTCTTAATACACTATCCTTGATAGGATGGATCATGTATCTGTATACACCCGCACGGAGGTACAATCCTATTTTTCAAAATAGGTGTCAACAATAATACCCGCGCGGGAGCATATATAACACTATATCTTATTCAATATAGATACTATTAAACTTGTTTGCGCAAAACATGGTAACAATTAGTGCAGAATATTTAGCTAGTTGTGTATTTTTAGGATTTCTTGCTGAAATCTCATTGATATATAAAAATATATTGCGCATAAATCGTTAAGGAAGGTGTATTTATTTGGTTTTAGTGTTACGTGGAGAGAAAGAATGAATGAAACAGAAAGGTAATATTCGATCTGTTAGACGGAATAATATATTTTCGGTCCAAATTTATGGTAACGAAATTTTGGTGGTTAAGCAAGATATTTTCAAAAAGATGATCACATGTTCATTTTAAAAACATGAAAGCGGGGGGCTAGTTAAGATTTTGTAAATGGGCCACATGATTTATAAATGAATCTAATTATACATGTTTCCAAACACATTTCATTAAGACTGCTATTTAAGTTTCCAAACAATCCTATTTTGTACTTGAGTTTTAATAAGATAGATTGTTCACGTGACGCAATAACCCCTAAATTTATGTCTGTATAATACATATACACATACAACATGAAGCACCTATATTTGCAATTTATACACTTACGGATTCGATTTTGCTGATACCAAAACTATTTTCATACATACTTTGCTTCAAGATGTTATTTTATTTTAGTCTATCTTAGAATTTGTATAGTTGGAGACTGTTAGCAGTACCAAACATCAATTGGAGTAGCAAGCACAACAACTTGTGTCTATTAGTTCAGTTGGAAAATTAAGGCTTCGATTAATAAACATTGTTTAATCGAGAAATCAAGAGAAAAAATAAATAGTGGAATGTTTTAAAATCAAAGATAGAAAAACTGTGAAATAATACTTTACAGAACTTTTCGAAATAGCGGAAAACATATTAGTTTGATTAAAATGTTATATATAGTATTTAATTATTATAAAAAACAAATATCAATAATTACACCAATAACTACAAAATATGAACTAAAATTTATTAAAAAAAATTTTACTTCTTAATATAAATATTTAACTTATTTTCTAATTAGTTTTTATAATATATTGACATCTTATAGTATTATAAAACAATTCTAGTATAATTATTTATAACATAACTATTTATAAATAAAAATTATGGTTTTATATTTAAAAATTTAAATAGTAACATCATATAACTAAATAATATGAAAATGTTGATTTCGTAAATAATCAACTAAAATCATGTTTTACTTAATAAAAAAATTATTGTATTTTTGTCGACGCATTTTGTTTTCATTCCACAACTTTTTTTAATTGGCAAAAAAACCTTATGGAATCGCATTTTAATTGCGATTCTGCCATCTCATAAGGGGACTAAAATACCATAACCAAAAGCTAGAAATCATGTGATGTTCGAGACGCAAAATTAATATTACATGCTTTGATTTTTGGTGTAAATGAGTTACAGAATTTGGTACATAATATTTTGGTAATCTAAAATGTTAAAATTCATTTTCTTGTAATAAGATGTTAAATTTATTATATATAATCTTGTTTCAGATATAAACTTAGTTTTTTTGTATCATCTTTGTAACATGTCACGGAAGTACTATAGGATTCACATATCTCTTTGTAGTGTGAACTAAACGTTTGTATGTATGGTGCACAAAAATAATAATTTAATTACAATATTATTTATATTATTTTATTTTCTTTAAGTTAGTTTATTTTTTGATTTTTTGATTTTTTTGATTTTAACTTTATTGGTTTGGAAAAAATAAAACCATATATATGTTATTATATATAGTCTTGTATAACTACTTAAATTTTATTTTTAAATGCAATAAAATTAGAATTAAATTTAATAAGAATATATATTTTATCTTATATTTAACGGTTATTCATTTTAAATATGTCTCTTATTTCCTAGTCTAAATATGTATATATTTAAATATCTAAACTCTTAAAAAGTTTAGATTTTTGTTTTTTTAGTTAAATTTGTGAAAATTAATTTGATAATTAACCTAATAACTTATAAAATTAAATAAAATTTCAGTCATTTAACTATCAACAAAAAACATTATCTGATTTATATTGATTTAGTTTTATATTTGTTAAATCAAACTTACAAATAATTTTGATAGTAGACATTTATTTATACAAAATATAATATATAAGTTGATATCAATACTATTAAAAGAGAAGGAGTCCTAAAAAATCTACTTATACAAAATTGTTGCACCTATTTATTTTTTAGTCTAACCTATTGTATACAACTAAATATTAATAACTATCCCCTATTATATAGCAACCAAATAATATTTTCTAATATTTAAATAAATCTCACCCACTTTAATAAGATCATAACAACATATATAGAATGTTTCAAATGGTTATTTTACTTAAATCAACTTTCTTAAATTTAACATATATACATATAAAGCGCACCCAAATTTTAATATGTAGGGGCCATTGTCATATATAATATCCTCCTCTATTAGATCAAAATTTTCTTACAAGATCAACTTTAAAAATATAAATGAGCCATGTCCTATTAAACATTATTGATCAAACTTGAAAAGTATTTTCCACTCAAAATTTTATAAAACGAATCAATGAATTTTGCTAGGTCTGGGTTTTTGGACCTAATTAGGTATTTAGAAAAAACAATATTTGGGTTTGGATCGGTTTCTTTCGGATATGGATGGTTTCGACTCCATAATTCAAATACCTATAAAATATATGTTATTTTTTGTACGTAATGTGTATGGATCCGTTCAGATATTTAGGACTCAAATAAAACTCGATAAACATAAAAATAATCGAAACACGAAAAATATCCAAAAACTAAACAAATACCCAAAAAATCAGAAAATACTCAAAAGACCTAAAATTATACTCGAAATTTGACCGAGGAACCAAAAAAATACCCAAAATTGTATCTGAATACCCAAAAATATTTTTAAATTTAAATTTTACTCGAAATCCAAACTATACCGCAAATTCAAACCAAAAACTCAAAAATATATGTATACAAAAACATATCCAAATACACAATATATCTAATATACACAAACATTTTGGGTACTTTTGCTCCCAAACGATTTTAGGTAGGTCTCAGACGCTAACAGAGACCCGCATTTCCAAAAAATACGTTTTTTTCTCTGAACCCGGCGTGAACAGTATTTCGAGTTGATTTGGTTTGGTTTTTTACCGAATTTCAAATAAAGTAATTCATGAATTATATAATTTTTTTAAAAATTAGTTCTTTTATATAATTCAACTTTGTAACATAATAATGTAAGACAATCACAAAATACTAATTTATATCAAAATTTGTTATAGCAAAAGAACCCGTGCTTAAGCTAGTATAGTTTTATATTGTATTTCTATTTAGTTTAATTTTTACTAATGTGACATATTAAAAAAAGTAGTGATGATATATGAATTAGTATTTATACATAACAATATTAATATTTGTATATACAATTTACTTTAATATTACATTAGAGTTATTAGTCATTATCATATTAAGAAACAATTTTTCAAAACATAAAATTTTATAACGGAAAATTGTACATATCATAATTAAATTGGATGCCAAGTCACGTCATCTTTTATTGTTGAAAATGAATACGACGATAACACATAAGTAAATCGTCGTTGGCCACCCGGACTACTTTAAATGATAAGAATACATAGCTGTTGCGGGCCTCGTAAAATAAGTCTATTGACCTCGATCGCCGGATCTCACGGTGGTTATCAAAAAAAAAAAACGTCTTTGGGATAGTTGATTAGAGTTGACTACAAACAACGATGCTAATCAATTTTGGGTATACATTGGGCCAAAATCATATATGGGCTGAGCCGAGCATATCACACTAAGCAATGACATTCAAATAAAGTAGATGAAATGAAGTCATCATGATGTACTAACCGGCATCTCTTAAAAATTTATCCAGCATGAAATTGGTGTTCATATTTTATGAGGTAGAGTAGATATGAGTTTCCCACAACACATTAGCAAATTTTAACATCTTATTACAAGAAAATGTATTTAATCACCCAACTAGACACATTTAAAGATATATCACATTCATAACTTTTGTTTGAAACTCATTTATAATTTAACTGGACTTTGTCTTATCTTTGATCCTGTCTAACTGTCTTGACATCTTTGAGCTTTTCTTCGTCTTATATCTCTTTTGATTACATATAACTTTATATAATATAAGGTTTATATGTATATATATTACTATATTTTTGAATCTCATTTCTTGAAAATGGATCCAATAATGAAAGGAGGAAGCAAAGAGAAAGAAAACAGCTTTGTATGGTTAGTGAAGGCTCCTTTCCGTATCTTGATCATGGCACGTGACGCCTACATACGCAGCATTACGTCATGTTCCGGTACCGGAATCCTTACCGGCGGTGGATCTTCTGGTTTTGGTCAGCTTTCAGGGAACTTCCAAATCTGCGATCCACCTAGCACCGCCCTTCCTAGAAGCTTTACCTTATCGTCCCCGGCACGTGATCAAGGCTGCCTGACAGGTGGTGGACAGCTTACAACGGCGACGAGACAATCGTTCCCGTTGGATCGCCGGAGGAATTATAGATGTGTTGCCGTGATGGGACGAATTGACGAGGAGGTTTCTTGTGATAATGAGTCTGAAGAAGATCATTGACCCAAGAAAGAAATGATCTGAAAAGATTGATTATGATGGTTTAACATTAATTTGTTGCAGTTTGAATCTATCAAAGTAAATCTCAACTTATGTGTGTGTATAACAAAGCTCTAGGTGATTCATAATAACATTTTACATAGCATATTGGAAGTCCATAGCAACACTTTTTTACTTTTAGTTAAAAGTTAAAACACACATGACATTATGATACACAACACAATGTACCATAGTATTACGATAGATACAGTTTAAAAAGGGAAGAAATAATTAATTGACCAACCAATCATTTGTTTGACTGAGTAAACGAAGTTGCAAAAACAGGTTTACTTTAGTCAAAAATACAATTTTCAACTAAACAAAACTGTTTTTTTTTTTTAAATATTATTGATGAGGTTTGTATTTTCATTAGAGATCTTTTTCAGTAGGGCGGGCATTTTCCGCTAAATTATTCGATGATACAATCCGAAAAATCTGGATATAAGTAAAGCTTCAAAGAAAATCAAATACTAAAAATCAATCTATCTTATTAAAACTCAAGTACAAAATTGGAGTGTTTGGAGACTTGAATAGGACTTTTAAAAATTTGGAGTGTTTGGAAACATGGATTGCAGTCTTTTAAAAAAAAAAATATTTTTGTTTGAAAACAACGATAGTAGTATTAAGAAAAAAAGTAATGGGCTTATGTTTTTTTTTAAAATTGAAAGTTATCTAGGCCACTTTTAAAATATACCAAAATGGGTCAATCTAATTCCCTAAAATTTTTTTTTCTAAACTAACCATAAAACAAAATTTAAACTTTATATACATATTTCAAATCAAAATAATAATTCAAATTTGATTTATATCAAAAATTGATTCAAAAATATACATATATTCAAAAATAGATTTTTACTAAACTATTTTTCAATAACCATTATAAAAAATATTGTCAATATATATAAGAAAAATATAATACAAAGCCAAATTTGAAATACCAACTCAAATTATGGTTTTCATATTTCATATTAAGTTTTAAAAATATAATATATGTAATTATTTATATGATGGTATGTATAAAATACTATTAATTATATGATTACTTATATGATGGTACATATAAAATACGATTAATTATATGATGATAAAATACGATATATAATAATGACTAGGGATGGGCTTTTGGATACCCATACGGGTTTAGTTCTGATCGGTTTGTATTTTGGGTTTTCGGGGTCAAAGATTTCAGCCTTATTAGAATGTTTCTAAATTTTGGTTTGAGTTCGATTTGGATCTTTGCGGGTTTGGTTTGGGTTTGGATAACTAATTTAAATTATTTTTAAAGTCTTAAATCATTATATATTTTAAATTTCTCAAAATGTATAAATAAAATAATATATTACGTATAAATTTGAATAACATATGTCATAATACTTAAGCTTAACATATCAATTGGCTTGATTTAAAATTTTGGATACGAAATCAATAATTATTTTAAGTATTTTTGGTGATTTGAGTATACTTTAACTATTTCAGATATTTACTTTTGACTATCTATATATATTTTCAAGTATTTAAACCAATTTAAAAGTATCATTTTTGATGTTTTATATACGTTAAATCTAAAAATAATTAATATATATAAGTATATAAATCTATTTTTAGATAAATTCGGATACCCAAATACTTCGGTTCGGATCAGATTCGGTTCTCTAAATAACAAAATTTTGAATAATTAGAATATTTAATCAATTTATGTTTGGGTTTGGTACTATATCTTTGGATCGGTATCGGTTATGTTCCTCGGATTCATTTTTCCAAATCCTAATAATTACATGAAAAACAAATATCAACATATTTTTCAAAATATACACCCGCGCGCCTGCGCGGGTCAAAATCTAGTATCCATTAAAAATCAAATACTTGTTGAAACTCATCCAGTGAGGACGAGTCGCAAAGTGGAACCAAAGCTCTTACTTGCAAACGGTCAGAATCTGGGCAGAGAAAGCTGTTTATCACCTTCGCAGAGTTGTGGCAACGAGCAACATGCAACTCAAATAGCCTGCCAAATTGAGACCCCATTATAGTCTCCATGTCTTGGGAACCTTGGAGACAAGACGCAATAGTTCCGATGACGTGAGCCTTCGAGTAAATATTGAGACGCAATTTGGTTGGATAACAACCAAGCTAAAAGCTTCGGAGGCAATTTAGAGGAAGATTCGGCCTCCTGAAGCTGACCGGTAACCAGAGCCGACTTTGGTCTCGGTACGGTCGAGTGTCTCGATGATCCCGTCCCCTCGTCGCCGGAATCGGAAACTAAGAAATAAAAAAAGGGGAATTAATAAGAGGACAGGAGTAGAGAATAGGAACAGTAAAGGAGCGTCATTAACGGGAAAAAACAATACAAACAGAGGAGGACAGGAGCAGAGAAATCGAAGATCGGTGTACACATGCAAGGATAAGAGGAAGCAAATCGGGATGTTTAGAACAGGGGACGAAATAGCGAACCTGGATACCGCGGAGATTTCCGACGTGGCGACTGTTTAGCGACATCGGTGGGGGATCTAGTGTTCTGCCGGACAATATATACTTTCTTCTTCGATTTCAATACCATAATTTCTGATTTGGAGGAAAGAGGAGAGAACAACTGCTGGTTCTGCAGGACTCTTCGACTAGATTGTGCAGGACGTTTCGACTGGGTTCGGGACTTTTCGACTTTTTTTTCGATTTCTGGGTTTACAGAGTGAGAAATAAAAATAAAGAATTTTGCCGGTGGTTTTTCGGTAAACGGTGAGGGTCGCGAAGTTATTGGATCGTCTGGCTAGGGAAGAGTGCAAGTCTCTCGCGTACAAGGGATGTGTGACATTGGCCCTGTTCGTTTGTACATCTCGAAAATGCATCCAGATGATCCATCTAGATGTCTTACCCAGATGCTCCATATGGGTGTTGTTTGTTTCATCATTTCATCCATGTATCCATGTGGACTTGTTAATAAAATGACAAAAATATTTTTTACTTTTCATTTACTTTTCATTTTTTAACTTCCATCTGCATCCATGTGGACTTGTTAATAAAATGACTAAAATATTTTTTTTTACGTTTCGGCAGAAATATAACATTTTTACGATTTTGGCCGAAATATTTTTGCGGTTTTTGAGGAAATATGTGTTTTTCGCGAAAAGTATATTTTTATAGTTTTGGTGGAAAAAAAGTTTTATGGGTTTGGCGGAAAAATAAGTTTTTGCGGTTTGGACGGAAAAAGTGTGTTTTGAAATTTTGGCGGGAAAAGTGTTTTTGACAGGAAAAGTTTTTTTATTGATTTTGGCGGGAAAAGTTTTTTCGCGGTTTTGGCGGGAAAAATATTTTTGCGGTTTTGGCGAGAAAATACATTTTTTCCGGTTTTGGCGGGAAAATGCATTTTTTGGTTTTGGCGGGAAAATACGTTTTTCCGGTTTTGACGGGAAAATGCGTTTTTCCGATTTTGGCAGGAAAATGCGTTTTTCGGGTTTTGGCGGGAAAATGCGTTTTCCGGTTTTGGCGGGAAAATGCGTTTTCCGGTTTTGGCGGGAAAATGTATTTTCCGGTTTTGGCGGGAAAATGTATTTTTCGGGTTTTGGCGGGAAAATGTATTTTTCGGGTTTTGGCGGGAAAATGCGTTTTTCCGGTTTTGGCGGGAAAATGCGTTTTCCGGTTTTGGCGGGAAAATGCATTTTTTTGGGTTTTGGCGGGAAAATGCGTTTTTCGGGTTTTGGCGGGAAAATGCGTTTTCCGGTTTTGGCGGGAAAATGCATTTTTCCGGTTTTGGCGGGAAAATGCGTTTTTCTGGTTTATGCGGGAAAATGTGTTTTTCCGGTTAGGCGGAAAAATGCGTTTTTCCGGTTTTGGCGGGAAAATTGCGTTTTTCCGATTTTGGTGGTAAAATTGTCTTTTTCAGTTTTGGCGGGAAAATGCTTTTTGGAGTTTTGGCGGGAATATGCATTTTTTAGGTTTTGGCGGAAAAATGCGTTTTTTTTTTGTTTTGACGGAAAAATGCGTTTCTCGGTTTTGGTCGAAAAGTGCATTTTTACCGGTTTAGCCAAAAAATGTGCTTTTTATGAAAATGTGTGTTGCGGAAAAAACGCATCTTGCGATTTTGGCGGGAAAGTGTGTTTTTATGTTTTTGCGAGAAAATACATTTTTTGGTTATAGCCGAAAAATGTATATGCAAAAAAAATAAAATTTACGGTTTGAAAATATATTTTGATTTTAAAAGGTCATTTTTGTCATTTATCATTTTGGACTGAACTAGATGCATCTGTATCCAGATGCACCATCAAGACTCACTTTCATTTGGGTGAGAATTTGAAATGAATTTTTAAAAATTCAGTTGGGTGATCCATCTGGATGTAGCATTATAATGCACAAAACGAACATCAATTTGCATCTTCACACAGATGGATCACCTGGGTGAGCAATCGAACAGGGCCATTATCGTTATTCTTTTGGTCAACAAAGGTGTCTCACGTAATTTATGGAAGACTTGCGTAGGGTCAAAAAGTGTTGCGATCCATTTCGCAAATAAAAACTTGTTGCAAGCCAAAGCCCAAATTGAGGACTCGGCCACGACCCACTTCTCTAATTTTCTCCTGTACCGAACCCTATTTTGCAGTTTATATTAGTTTATTTCATGCTATGTTTTACTTATTTGATTAGATTATTGAGTATACTCTGGTTTTGCAATACACACTGCATCTTGGGGATTATGTTGCTGAGTTAAGCTTCTACACTTAGCAAATCATTCACATTTTACGTCACTAGTGCCCAGGCCCGTGCCTTTTATAAGGCAGCTAAAGCATTAGCTTTAGGCCACAATTTTTTTAAAAAAAAATTAGGTCACATCTTCTATTTTATGTACAGTACTTTTCATTTTATTTAGCTTGATAAAAACCACGAATACTTGTTAACAAATCTTCTTATTTATTTCTTCTTTCATATTTTTTTTAAAAATTTAATCTTCTTCTTTATTTCTTTACTTAGTATAGAAAAATCTTAAATCTTGTTAACAAGTTGATTAATAATTAGTTATAAAGTGCTTTTGAATTGAATTTTAGAATAACAATGGTTGTTGGCGGGTGGTATTTATGAAATTATTTATGTTCGGAGATCGAACTTCTAAAAATGGTACTACAAGCAGAAGTTAAAAGAGTTGCTGAAATATTGAACTCTATGAAAGTAATGGGAGATTTTATTATAACTCATGGATTGTTTATCAAATATGTTAGCAATTCTTTTTCAAAAAAAATATATGTTAGCAATTCCAGTTTAGGTTGCTTCTGCAGAATTTGTTTTTAAAGTTGAAGTTGATAAACATATTTACAATTTACTATATGTCACAAAAGAGACTGAATGGGGAACTAGAAGATGTGTTTTTAACAAATAAAAATTTATTAGGGTTACATTTAAAAAAATGCTTCAGGCCACCAAAATGTTTGGGACGGCACTGCTAGTGCCATAGCCATTGGGATTATCATTGTTGTAAAACATTTGTCATTTTCGAGTAAAAATTCCAAAAAAAAAATCAGCCCAAGGTAATATATATTTCATGATTTTAGTTGTTTTATACTATACTCATCACTGATATGAACGTCCCCCTTGCTCCTAGCTATATTCTATTCGACTTCCCTTTGCTTTAGAGCATCTCCAACCCCTTGGTATTTTCACCTCTATAATAGCATTTAGAGGTGAAATTGCTCCAACCCACCTCTATTTCTTCCTCTATAATAGAGATCTCTATATTTTCTTCTATTTATAGAGGAAGAAATAACATTCCTCTATTTTTTACTCTAGAAGTGAAGATTGCTATTATAGAGAAATACATTGGAGCATATCTCACCTCTATTATAGAGTTCCTCTATTTTAGAGGTGAAAATAGCAAAATACATTGGAGATGGTCTAGTGAACTAAACCAATTGATTATCTTCTCGTTTTGGTCTTGGAGGTTACATTACTCAAGTACATACAGATTATAATTTAGCATTTACTTGTACATCCACTTATGTAAGTTTTTAAACTAGTCGATTTTTGTAGTTATTGTTACATAAGAGGTTAGAACACATGCCAAAATTTTCAAAATTTTATTTTGAATGTGGTGATTATTGCAACTCCTTTTGTTTGTCAATATAAACTTGTTTTGACAGAATATGTTTCTTGTACATTAAATCTTTCTCTGTTGGTCCTACTCGTGTTTCCGTTTCTAAAGTTGATCAATCATCATCATTCTCTATTAATAAACAGAGCTCTACAGATGTTTTGCTTTCTAGTCAGTCTATCAAGTACGAAAAGAGACGAGATGGAGAGGGGACAAAAATTAGGTTAGATCGCGAGGTGTGCGTTTTAAACCTCAGAGAACAAAGAAATCTCCATTCGGCCAGAACTGCTTCATCACAAATGGGCCTTGTTACTAGAAACTAATAATGTCCAGGAGATCAACAGTCAGCGATTGAACGACGTTTCTTCAACGTGGCTGGTGGCATTGTATTGGTTATGCTCTCTCAAAGACTTAACTCTGATTAGTTAAGCATTGCAATGTGTTGTTCAAACTCTAAAAAAATTGTTTATTGTTGTTAAGCGAAAAAAGAAGTAATCATGTACTATTGTACTAATCAGCAGATATAGGCGAAAGAGCAAGTCTATTGGTTCATGTTAAATCGACATGTTCTCAGATTAAGACGCTACAATAAAACTCGGATTTGGGACTACTATCTGACTCCATTTTCCGTCGTAAAATATTGTGACTAAACTAGTAAACTACTCCATTTAATGACTCATTAGCGACTGCGAAAAAAAGAGACATGAAGTAGTCCGAAAATTGTGACAACATAAAATCGTCGCCAAATAGTCGCAGATTAGCGTCGAAATTGAGACTAATATCCAAAGAGAAAGAGAAAGAACCGAAGTTGAAGAAAATAATACACTTTAAACTGAACTACATGTATTATATTCTAAGTTCTAACAGGTGACCAAAGGAATAAAAGAGAACACTACATTCCTTAGTTTTCCAAAGAAATGTTACCATTTATAAGGATTTGTTTTCCTTTCTATTCATTTTATCATATAGAGAATAAAACAAATTTGTTCCTCATCAAATTTGATAAGGAATAATCATTCCTCATCATTCCTAAAATTTTATTTCTTTTCATTTTTTTTATATTTATTTCTATTGTTCCAACGATGGTCATCGGTTAGAATCTAAATGAAACTTCAGTTCTCCTAGTTTTTTAACCAAATTTGAATAAAACCACTAACCAACAGTTTTTATCAACGTCGAGTTGGCCCAGTGGTAAAAAAGTTGCAGTTGTAACTACCATCACTTGGTTCAATTGACGCTAAGAGAAACTATTTACAATACTTGGATTTTCGGTAAAAAGTTGAAACTTTTTTTTTTACATGATTACCAAAAAAAATTCACAAAAATATAAAAATTCCTAGTCAAAGATCAATTATTTTGCCTTTTTAGATAAAATGTTTAAGAAAAAATATTTTGTCTAAGCACTGATGATTTAAACGGATTACATAAAACCAAAAACGATTATCTGATGGGATTCTGAGAACTGTTATGTAAAGAAATAACAATTATAAGAATCCCAAACGATGCTCGTTTTCCGGCAATGTAGTCATGATAAACCATTTTTTTGTTAAGTTCGAGAGACATGAAAAAGGGACAAAAGAGATACAAAAGCAGAGAGAAAATGGAGAAAGTACGTAAGGTTTGTGAAACAGATGAGATAATGGATTGATATTTATTTATGCAGCAACTATATTGGCAATTGGGTCTATCTAATGTTCCAGCAGATCCAGTCGAACAAATAGCTGTTGTATAATTTTTTTTTGCGTGCAATTAGAACTTTCCCATTAGTCATTGAAAAAGACTATACAAAGGATGGTGGGCTGGGATAATGTCACATTTTAACCACAAGATCCTCAATGTACAAATGTGACACATCTAGTTTTGACCTCAGAGTATTCTACTAAACAAAATAGAGTTTCTCATGTTTTTGCTGAGTTTGGCTTCTACATTGAGCATATTGTTAGCTTCTTACTGCATTGGTGCTATGCTCATTTAAAGGTAAGAGTCAGCTTGAGTTATTTCTATACTCATCCATGATGCTTTTATTATCTTTTTTTTAGTCGAACACTTTACTAATTAAGTAAATCTTCTCAAATTGATGTGGGAGGTTACTTTCTTAGTACGAGCATTTCCAACTTCACTCAATAAATGAAATAATATTTTAACTTTTGTTTATTACTCCATTTTCGAGTAAAATATAAAGTGGAGTTTAAGATGCCCTTATGCAGTTGTTATTAGCTAATGTAGATAGGAATTGGTGAAAACTTAGTACAATCCTGAATGTAAGTATTGATATATCTAGATTTCATTTCTTGCAACTCTTGTTATGTAACTTTTGGGTATCTTGGCTTTGGTGAGTCTAAAACTGCTTATCTAGAATTAGTTCTAGTTCATGATTTTTGATCCAGGTTTTCACATTCCTACAGTAGTATATATATGTAATACAAACTATATTTTCATTTGGACTCTGAATTTTAATCAGCCATTAACCAAAACTGCTAAAGGAATCAGAATCAAGGAACCATCCAGTGAAACTTGTGATACAATCAAGCGAGGGAGATGGTTCATTTGGTTCTGAAATGCTGCTTTAGCGGCCGGTGAAACTTCTTCCACCAGTAGGAGACTGAGACTCTTGTAATTTCGTCAGTCAAAGGTTATGTAACAAGTAACTACCCTAATCTGTTTTTTCCTGGGTTGCTTGTGTGCAAAGCAACAATCATGTACTTCTTATTGAAAGGTTCCCATTTATGGCTGGATCCCAAGATCAACAAGATCTCAGTTTTGTTTCACAGGTAATTTCTCATGCTGGTTTTGCATGGTATATGTATCGAAGCTACATTTTTTTATAATGTGAGATTTTCGGTTCGGAATACCTGATTCATTTGGCAAAAAAAAAAAAATCTTGACCAACTAATTAAAGATAATACCTTTTCACCATTGTGTAGTCATCAATGATGGGAATTCGATATATACTAACATCAACTTGAATAATTCAAGATGATGTATGATATAAATATAATAAACGATGGAAAAAGTCTATCTTTTTGGTAATGGGTGAAATTTCTATAGCATTTAAATTCGAATGATTCCACAAAGTGAGTTGGCCGTCCTCTCTCACTTGTAATATTTTGTAATTATAATTAATCTATAAGATTAGCCCATGAGAGAACATGTCTTTTGTCTCCTAAACCTCCTTTATTATCATCATTACCACCAATAATCCTATTTTTATTCCGTTTCACAGCGAAGATAAGTAGAGGTTTCGTTATAAACAAAGGAGAAAACCTCAGATAGAGCATAGTAGAGAAGAAGATGTATCAAGATCAACAACATCCCGTTGGTGCTCCACCTCCTCAAGGTAATTCCCAATATTGTTTAGATTTTTTTTTTCCTTCTTGTTTTCTTGAAATGACGTTGTGCTTGTTTTACAGGGTATCCTCCAAAGGAAGGATATCCACCACAGGGATATCCTCCGGCTGGTTATCCTCCACCACCGCAGGGATACGGTCAGGCATATCCAGCACAAGGGTATCCTCCTCCGCAATATCCTCAAGGTCCTCCGCCTCAGTATCCTTATCAGGGTCCTCCTCCACCACAGTATGGTCAGGCTCCGCAAAAGAAGAAGAAAGACAAGGATTCAGGATTTGTTGAAGGATGGTGCGTTGACCAAATCTCTATATCTCTTTTTTGCTTTTTATTATATGGCTTTGATTAATGGTTGCAACTGAAGGAGCGGATAACTAGTGGATAGTACCACTCTTTGTTCACCATTCATAAACTTTTGTCATAAACATAGACCGTTTTTATGAAGAAATAGAACGGTCCCAGTCCTTAAACGGATTATTTTCGTCTAGTGCAATCATTTAAAGTCTATATGTTTGCTTGTGAATGTTACTGATATGTATATGTATGTTTGTATTACAGTTTGGCTATGCTCTGCTGTTGCTGTCTCTTGGAAGCTTGCTTTTGATTGAAGGACGTGATGATATTTTCCGTTGACCGTCGTTCGAGATGCCATGGTATTCTACAAAAAAAGAAGACGTGTTTGATCAAACATTTAGATAGCTTCTTTCTGGCTACGTGTGTGTGTGTGTGTATGTGCGTTCACGTTTTGTGTTTTGTGTTTGTTTCTGTTCTTTATTTTTTTTGCTATGATTTGGAATTTTTCTCCAAGACTTGCTTTTTTAATTTATCGACTATTATTTTAGCAAGTGTTCGCCCCATCTTTTGTATATGTACAACAAGTGAGCTATCATTTTGAATAAAAAGCATTCAATATTTTCAGCAAAATAAACAAACTCGTTTTCTTGTCTCTTAAGTCTCGTCAGATGTAAGAAGAGTGACAGAAGAATCAAATATGAAATCAAAGTCGATGACACATAGTCACATATAGCCAAACATACACACTTTTGACATCGTATGTATAATCATATGAGAGAAACAATAGTAACAGAGCAAGCTTGAATCACCTTAACCAAGAAACTAATTTGAAGAAGAACAACATCCATATTAATACATTTAATGTATTAATACTTTAAACAAGCAAGATTATCATTAGATCACTTTGATTTTGTCCGGAGATTATTTCCTCTTCGGACAAACCACGAAATATTTTCAATTTGGATAGCCAACCTAAATAAATTTATCATCACTCCAGAATTATTCGGTACATTCCATTTCCCGTCTTCAGAAATTATCTAAACCAATAAACCACCCACCAGTTCCTTCATGGCTTGCACAACTTTAAATATTTAACTCGCAATAGATATACACTAAAAATGATATACAAAGGTTTAAAATCATAGGAGCTGCATTATACTTTTAACTGAGAAGGTTTAAAATCATAGGAGCTGCAGTATACTTTTAACTGAGTGAAATAAATATATCAACTAATCAACACTTAACACTTGTTAAAAATGATTAGCTAGTTGTTAAATGAATTTGAAAGTGTTTAAAACAGTTTTTTTTTTGAAAGAACGTCGAAAGAACTAAACAGCCAATAGAAAGAGTTTGGTAATCATCAAAGCATCCTCTAAAACCACTAAAGCCATTAGTTATAGTCATATATCTCTGGATAATTAATAATTTATTCTTATCTAATGCATATTGCTTTAAAACTAAAAAATAAATTAAAAAAATTATAAATGATATAATGTCTCTAATTTTACGAGCATGCAAATAAACTAAAAACGTAACCCAAAATGGAGAATTGCCACTAATAGCACTTTCCTAATACCACTTTTCAACTTTACACTTTTCAAATTTACTTTTAAAATTTTAATAGGTAAAATACCATTATACCCTTATTTAATCAAACATAAACCTAGTGTCTTTCTCCCACGATTTCTTCAATCTCAGATCCACTAATAACAATCTATCAAATTCTCTTCGGTGATCAAATCCGGCGAGATTCGATGATTCTGACGAGCTTCTCGGCGAGATTTGACGACACCGGCGAGTTCTCCGGCGAGATTTGACGTCGCCGACGAATTCTCTGACGAGATTTGATGACGCTGACGTCCGGTGAGATTTAACGAAGACTTCAACCTCAAACGAACAGAACAAAACGACTTCTTACCACTAACACGTAACAAAGGTGAGAGGATAATATATGGTGATTTTCGTCACTTTCTGTAATTTTTCTCATAATCGATCAATTTTGGGAAAGAAGACGAAGCTTTTCTCATGAGGTTTTAAAAATTTCAAATTTATAAAACCTTATAAATATTTATCGATGAGGAACATAGTGTTATGTTTTATCGTTTTTTGATATATCTTGTTGATTCTTCAAGCTTTAAGTAATTTTGTGTTGAATATATTTTTACTCCTACTAACTTATATTTCTTTCTTCTCCAGATCTTTGTCATGCGATCAAATTGGGAGTTGCTCCAAATGAAATCACCGGTGAACTTTGCGATCTCTGGCAAACTTGGCGAGATGTAGACGCGATCCGGCGAACAGAGGAAGAAGATTGTCGAAGGTGTCAAGATAATTTGAGAAGGAAGCATCAAAGAAGGTGATTTTTGTCTTCTACTTTTGTTTTTCTAAAAATGATTTGTTTAAGTAATTTCATGTTGAAAATTTCCAAACATGATCTTTTTATGTGATGTTTGACAAATGTATTGATATTGAAATTGAAATTATACTCTGTGATATTTATAAGCCCTTATAAATTTTATATTATAGAAAAGACATACTATTTCTATAAGTTTTGATGTTTGAATATATATTGGGATATAATTCATTGGGATTTCACTGTTGATAAAGAAAGAGGAGATTCAATTAGTGTTATTCCTAAAGATATATCCTACAAAGAATTGATTAGGGTAGTTCTAGAAGATTTTACAATAGATAACAATATAAAGTTTAGCTACGTTTCACCATCAAAGTCTATCTTTGGTGCAGAAGATGCTCTTCCAGTTTTTATTAGGAATAATTTCCAAGTAGTATCCTTTATGAGCAAACATAAATATAGTGGAAAAATTTATTCAGCTTTGACTAACAATTTATGAAGTAAACTCTTTGGTTATGTTTTATTTATAAATTTTATTATTTACTTTACCACAGTTACTAGTTACATGTTTTTATGTTGTAAAAATATATGACACATTCCCTTTCATTGTGACAAACAAGGATGTCTTTAATAATGCCCTTGAGGTATTTTAAATGAATTATTGGATTTATGTTTTTATGTTGCATATGGAAAGACATATATCACCATTAATTGTGTCAGATATGATACATATACGAGATGAAGTTTCTAGTACTCAAGACTTCCTCATTGCTGGAAATAGCAAAATCTTTGATGTATTTATTACAATTTTAGATTTTAAGAACTTATAAAATAATGAGAAAAATTATTCATTTCATGTCCTTGAGGTTTTATTACATTGTTTACATTTATAAGGACTTATAAAATAATTGTACAAGCTTATTAGTTCAATACTTTTATGTTGCAAATAGAAATACAAAGATCATCACTAATTGTGTCAAGTGTGATAAAACTCCAAGATGCAGTTTCTAGTACACAAGACTTGCTTATTCCTCAAAGTAGTAATATTCTTGAAGTAGATATTATAAATTTTATATTTATAAGGACTTATAAAATAATGTTATAACATTTATTCACTTCATGTTTTGTGTTTTAGGGAATAACATTTACATTTACATTTACATTAACATTTACATTTACATTTACATTTACATTTGTGTTTCAGCTGAATTCACACTCAAAGAAGACTATGAATGATGTGGAACATGTGTGCGGTGATATGCATATCAAGTACCTCACTTTCTTGAGGTAATGCAAAGCTACTAGTTGTAGTTTAACTAACAAGGTTTAGTATGTGTAATATATGAGGTGAAAGGTTATTATTTTGGTAGTCTAGCATTCTGTTTTGCTACTTTATGAGATTCATGTCTTTTATGTCTTATTTTGTGTATAATATCTGAAGAAGCAGTGGAGATGGAGCATGGATTTGTTGAGCTGCAGAAGCATATTTCTTCTTGTCTTACACATGTTGTCACTGGCTTTTAATGTTAAATGTGTTATAAGTGTTATATTTTGCTCTGCTTCAAAGCCATCTCACTGAAATCTTCAAGCAAGGATTCTAGCAACTGTGAACCGTATCTCATGTATTTGAAGAAGACCAATAAATCAATGGACTAAAAGATAAATGGTTTATAAATCTTATAAATGTTAACTATTTTGCTAAATAATTTATAAACCATTATAAATAAATTGTAAATCTTATCTATTTTGTAAATTCTTGTAAGCCTTGTAAAATGATTTATGAACTGTTTATAAACTAATTTTAGTTTTATAGGTGTTATAAACTGATTTATAAACCCTTCATTAACTTTTTATAATCCCTTTATAAACTCTTCCTTAAAAATTCATTACAAGTCCTTATAATTTAGACGAATGTTTTTTTTACAAATCCTTATATGAACAAATTAAACCATTTATGTCTTAAAATGAACTCTCAAACAAGCAAAAGACAAACTAAACACATAGATTAATATGAAGTGTATTAGGTTGGGGTTGAATGCTGTCAGATTTTGTGCAATCACTCATATGACCAAAGAGAACTACAAAGGGGAGCAAAAAATAATGTCCATGTAGATGTTCATCTCTACCTGGTTCACTTATATATAAATTGCTTTTATAAATGTTTTATACTCTTATAAATTATTTACATACATTTATAAACCCTTAAAAATTATTCTATTAACTCTTATAATTGATTTAAAGACCTCCGGTTGATTTCTTAACATGTATATACCTATATAAACCTTGAAAATAATTTACATACCTTTATAAACCCTTAAAAATTATTTTATTAACTCTTATAGATTGTTTAACAAGTCTTTCTAAATGGTTATAGACTCTTATAATTGATTTACAGACTTCCAATTGATTTCTAAACATGTATATACATATATAAACCTTATAAATTATTTATAAACATTTATAATATTTGTAATAAACATTTATATATAGTTTATATACTTTATAAATTGTTTTATAAGCCTTTCTAAATGGTTATAGACTCTTATAATTGATTTAAAGACCTCCAATTGATTTATAAACATGTATATAACTATATAAACCTTATAAATTATATACATTCCCCTTATGAATTATTTATAAACTCTTATAATTTTTGTAATAAACATTTATAAATAGTTTATATACTTTATAAACTGTTTTATCAGCCTTTATAATAGGTTTATAAAATTCATAATAAAATTAAATAAACTTTTATAAATGATTTATAAACTCTTATTAATTATTTATATATCCTTATAAACCCTTATAAATTATTTTACAAACTCTTATAAATTATTTTTATAATTCTTTATAAATTAATATAGACTCTTATAAATTATTTAAGAGACTTTCTAATTGATTCCTAAACCTATAAACCATATAAATTGTATACATATCCCTTATAAATTGTTTATAAAATTTCATAATGTTTTTATAAACAGTTATAAATGGTTTATAGACTTTATTAATTGTTCTATAACCCTTTATAAATGGTTTAAATACTCTTACAAATAATTTATAAACCTTTATAAATAGCTTATAAACTTTGCAAACTGTTTTATAAACTTTTATAATGATTTATGAACTCTTATTTGCTTTTCAGCTTTTTTTTTTCTTCATTTTTATCATCTTTCATGTGTTATTTTCCTATATCATATGTTGCAAAAGGTAAATCTACAAATTCTTGTTCCCATTAGATTTTCTTCATTTTATGTCCTTGTTGAACTAATTGTACAACACTGTTAAAATCCATATCATCAAGATCAGGATGTGTTGGGGTCACCAAATGTTTGTATTCATCAGGAAATCCAAACATTGTATTAACCACAAGAAGTAATAAAGAATAAACAACATTTTATAAGTCTCTACAAACTTCTAATTTATAAACCCTTATAAAACTAAATTTATAATCTTTTATAAAATGCTTCACATTATTGACCAAGACACCGATTGGATAATCACTTTTAGATTGTCTAGTGGTTCTGTTCCAGCTTCATCAATCCTCGGACGCAATCTCAAAGATGTGCAAAATTCATTGCTATCTACCTGCAAGACGAAATAAAAAGATAATGTTAACTTTTAATCATAGTCTAAAGATACCTTATATAAGCATAATGTTCATGTATTTTGGTAACAGTCTTACAAAGAATATAAGATAATAAAAGACAAGACTTCTCAAATTCATACATTTATATGTTTTTTATAAACATATATGATCAACTCTTGTTTACAAACTTCTTTATAAAACCTTGTAAAGCATTGAGTTGTACTATTAACAATATCTTAAAACCCAGATTTATAAGAGGTTATAATTTTTTAAAATACAATGTTCACTATCCGAAAATATTTCTCTTAACCAGGACTATTCAAATGACAAGTCTAAATCAACTTTATTTGTTTTTTGAATAACAGAGGAACAAAAATCCTAAAATTACTTGAACCCAAATTTATAAAGGTTTATAATTTTTTGAAAACTCAATGTTCACTATCGAAACTCTTTCTCTTAGATCGACCTGTTGTAAACCAACCTTCGTTGATTTTTTTTTTATAACAGAAAGAACAAATCCAAAATATTACTTGAATCGAACAAAAAAATACACAAATTAGAAACATACCAGTGTGAATCGTAGAGAGGAGCCAACATCTTTGAGGTTTTGAATCGTGATTCTCGTAATTGCTTATCGCTAGATGCGTGAGAGAGAGTGACGATGGAACTCAACGGAGACGGCGATGGATCTCGTCGGAGATGACGACAGATCTCAACGGAGAGAGAAGAACGATCTCCACAGGGAGAGAGACAATGGATCTCGGAAAGAGAGACGGCGGATCTGACGGAGAGAGAGATGGTGGATCCGACGGAGAGAGAGACGGTGGATCCGAAAGGAGAGAGAAGAAGGATCACGACGGTGGAGAAGAAGGAGACGATTGATTGAAGTAAAGATAAGGTTAGTTTAGTCCTTTGAGTGGTGGTATAAGTGAAAAGTGGTATCATGAAAAATGTATAAGTAAAATTTCCCCTGTGATTGGTAACAGACAATAAAACCTATTCTCTCTTACTATTGAGGGCCTGACTGGTTCAACCGCAGCGGTTGCGGTTGCGGTTGCGGGAGTTTGCGGATGCGGGTGGTTGCGGATGCGGGTGGTTGCGGTTTCTAGCGGTTTTAAGAGATTTGTACGACTGGTTCTGCGGTTAGAAATTGGTGCGTTTGCGGGATACTTATGACTGGTTAACTACCAAATGCATGCAGCATCAGTTAAATTATAAATTAACAATATTTACATTTTATACAATTATAAAAATATCAAAAATAATAATATTATAATAAATATAAAATTTATATTTAGAAAGTTATAGTTTAAATTTTTTAAAAATATAGAAAATATTTTTATTTTAAAGTTTTATAATATTAATTAAAATTTAATTGATATATTTTAGCATTTTTATAATTTCAATTTAATTTTTTTTATTGAATTTTTTTATTTTTGTATTTATATTGTTTTGGAAAAAAAAAATTGTCCTCCCGCAAACGTCCGCAATCGCAAACGCTAGCTGGAACCAGCTTTTAAATTTATGAGGTTCAGAGCGATTTGGAGCGCTTTGGAACGGTTTAGAGCGGTTTGAGCGATTGTTGCAAAACGCCAGCAACCGTTACCAACCGCAAAAGCTGCGTTTGCGGGTAGTAGCGGGAAACCAGTCATACCCTGAGTAAAACTTTCCTTAAATCGAATAGGTTAAATTTTACTTGAACAAATGAAAAGTATAAGACAAATTTGTAAAATGGAGAAAGTAAAGGGGTCCTAGTGTCCAACAAAAATAGAGAATTCATCCTCTGCCTAAACTGAATCGAAAACAAAGGTCAACAAAAGTCCCTCCTCCTCCTCGTCTTCTTCTTCCTTGTCTCTGCAACAATCTTAGATTCAGAAATTGGATCCCCATGTAATCTCTGCTGGATCTCTGAGATTGAAAAACTTGGTGCGGATTTGCTTTTCATCCTCTCTCTCTCTCAATTTATAAAACAGCCTTTCTTGCTGACAGAGACAAGAAGTAGAGAGACATTCCAAGTTCTTGTCTTTACTGTTGTTGTGTGTTGTGGGAGAATGGGAGCACCAAAGCAGAAGTGGACATCGCAAGAAGAAACAGCTCTTAAGGCTGGAGTTCTCAAACACGGCACTGGCAAATGGCGCACCATTCTCTCCGATCCCGAGTTCACCTCTATCCTCAAGTCTCGCTCCAATGTCGATCTCAAGGACAAATGGAGAAACATTAGTGTCACGGCTATGTACGGATCTAGGAAGAAGGCTAAGCTTGCTCTTAAAAGAACTCCTTCCTCTCATGATGATGACAACGCTACTGCTCTTACCATCGTCGCTATCGCCAACGGAGCTCAACACATTTCTCCTCTTCCTCCTGCACTTTCTTGTGCACCACCACGAGATTTTGAAGGGCTCTTTTCAAGGTTTTGACCTATTCTTTGTATCCTGAAGCTTCTTGAGAGGGATCGTTTTGAGCTCTAATTAAAGTATGTTTTTTTGGTTGGTTGGTAGTGTGGATAAGATGATATTGGAGGCTATTGCTAACTTTAACAGACATTTGGGTCCTGATGGAAAGTCCATCTTGCTCTATGTTGAGGTATATTCTTTCTATGCTTATTGTTCCTTTTCATTCATCAACAACTTACTCTGTCTCCCCCTCTAAACTTTTTCAAGGAGAGACACAATATGCAACCTGATATGAAACGGCTTGTGACTTCAAGACTTAAGCATTTGGTTAATGTTGGAACTATAGTTAAGGTAAGAAATAAATATTAACACTTTGATCCAAATTTCTTCTTATATAATCAAATGTTCTCATGATTCTGTTAACAATTGTCTCTCAGATAAAGCACAGATACAGGATTTGTCGGAACGCAGCGGAACAAAGCTCACCTCAACTCTTTTTGGAAGGAAACAAGGAGAGTGGTGTCCAACAACATCTTACTAATTCACAAGTAGATGGAGAGCTGTTTATGATAAAGGGCATGACAGCACAAGAAGCTGCAGCAGCAGCTGCAAGAGCAGTAGCAGAAGCAGAGTTTGCAATAGCAGAAGCTGAAGAAGCGGCTAGAGAGGCTGATGAAGCCGAAGCAGAAGCTGAAGCTGCACACATTTTTGCCAAAGCTGCAATCAAAGCTTTCAAGTATAGGATGCAATGTAAGAAAATAGCTTATGTCCGTTCTTCACAAACTATTTGGATGAAATGTTAATGGGTGTATCTTTCTTGTTTTTGTGCAGGTAGTGAAGCCAGATAATGTCAAAGTTTGAATCGCTGCAGTAATTTTTGGGGGTTAGTAAAACGTGTATATTCTGCAGCTTGTAGCATTGGTCCCTAACTCAAGAGAAGATTATTGTAAAACATTTGTCCATTGTTATGTTGTTTATCTCTTCTTTGTAGTAACCTCATAGGTTTCTTGTAGAAACTGGTTTGAAGAGAAATATATAAAGCCTTTGATCATCACCAGAGCTTTTATTTATCCTTCCTTGAGTTTAAAATTTATAGTGGCTTATATATTGTTTCCAAAAAATTGCAAATGCTCAAGCAAAATCCATTATATAGAGACCAGACCAGACTGGAACAGACCAGCAGCAGGGGCAAACTCTTGTTTCACACGAGAAAATAGTCTTGAACAAGGCACACAACACAGAAGACTGAGAAACTTATTTGATTTTGAATGCTTTAGGAGCCAATCAAAGACCTCATCAATGTTGGCATACTTCTTGCATGATATCATGAAACAGCAGACTTCTCTATCTGTAAACAACTGAAGCCCCCTGCAATCACAGTATATATATATATATACATTAATTAAAAAAAACATGATCTGATGACTTTTGTGCTGTTTTTGGAGTGGGTATAGTTGAAGAAAGAGAGCTCCTGGTTCGTCCATCTTGTTCCCAAGAACAAGAAGAGGGATACCGTTACGCGAAGTCTTGCACAAGTTATGGAGTTCATTTTTCGAGATAAACAGATTGTAAGATCTGCAGCATCAACTACATACCTGTAGCAGGACAAAAGGACTCCAACGTGAACAAAACGTTCCCAAGAGCTGCGGAATCTTGATTGCCCACTAGCATCCCATATCTTGAAAGTAACATTTCTTTTTATCACTTCCCTCATGTGAAAACCAATCTGCAAAATGTTATATTCTAGTATTGTCTTATTGATGATGTCTTTCTTGTATAAGAGGTGTAACACACTTACAATAGGATCCAGGTCTTCACTATATCCAACATTCTAAACAAGAAAGACAAAAGCAAATCAGATACCCTCCCAACCACCATCAAACTGAAATGGGGTTTCTGAGGAAGCATAGATATATGCTTACCTCAACAACATTGATAAGTGATGTCTTTCCGCATTTTGAAGCCCTATTAAAGAAAGTTCAATTTCTTGCTTGAATAAGAGGCTGCAAAAAGCATTTATTGAAACAAACAACTGAATTGGTCTACCCTAAACTTGGCAATCAAAATCCATATGGTGACATCAATTTCTTGGAGTTTGTCTCTCTAGACGAATAAAAACTACAAAACCAATTTTATCACAATTACAAGGAGACAAGAATACAATACTACTGAGCTGATATAAGACAATAATAAGGAAAATAATGATATTATCTCACCTACGCAGCCAATTGAGAGAAGCTTCCCACCAACCCATTGATGAAGAATTCAAAAAGCTCTGACGGATACAATAATCAGATTCTTCTACGGATCCCAAAGAGCCCGTAGGTCGGTTGACTTTGAACACCTCGTGTAAGATTGGCTGTATTTGTGTTTTGAGTTTGGGGTATGTGTTTGATTTCAAAGGTTATGAAAATTTCCTTAACCAGTTGTATTTCTTTAAGATATGATGTAAAAATAGAGTTTCTTCTAGTTCTAAAACTATTTTCAATAATCGAAAACCATCTATGGTAAAAGTCACTTGAAATTATCCGAGATTTTTTGTACATTCCATTGTCTAAATAAAAATTTCAAATTCCGCATGTAAAGAAGAGAGGCTGCCTCTATCAGTAGACAGTAGTGTCTGCTTATGTCTCTACCAACCGTAAAGTATCTCTATGGTCTTTATTTATACCATAATAAACTTTATCATTGCATCCCTTCCAAATGTACCAAATAATCCAAACAAATTGAGCATTTTCTATGAGCAATGCAATCCTCCAAAACAGATAATCTATATTCATAAAACAATTGCATTTGGAAGCTCCATGGGTTCGTGGGGACCTTGATAGGACCCAAACTTGAACATTTGGAGGACATTAAAAACATGGTCTATCCTTTTTTCATCTGCTCCACATCTTTCACAATGTGTGTCACACTTTATCCTTCGAAATTTGAGATTTCTTCTTACCGGTAAACAACCTGAAAATAATATATCAGAGGAAGTGTTTTAACTTTGGAGAACAATTAATTTTCCATGAATAAACCTGCAAAACCTTAGTATATGGACCAAATATTTGTGGTTTTCTCGTTCTATCCGGATAGAGCTGTTCAACTTCATATCCAGAATTAATCGTATATTTGCCAGCTTGTGTAAAACGCCATCCATCTTTATATATAAATTGAATCCAGCTTAATTAGTGGAATGTTTTTAGTGAGGTTCAAATCATCTGGAGCAATCAAAGTTCTACTAACATGTGTATTCCACGTACGTGATGTATGGTTGTTGTAGAACTTATCTACTATAAATGCATGATCAAAGTGATGTGATTTATTATTTACCGGTGTCGGCCAAGCACATGAAGTCTATCTATCATTCCACACCAAAATAGATGCTTATGTTTTCATACTTTTGATTAGTCTTTTACTAACCAGAGATCTACATGTTACAATATTAAGCCAAAAATAAGATCACAAATGATTCTATTGGTTTCAGTGATAAAACAATATATACACTTCATTAACATATAACAAACTGTGGTTAAAAAGAACATATAACAAAGAATAATTCCTACTTAGTGATTCCTACGGTTATGGACTTGTGGAGAAATATATTAACAGAAACATCGTTACATTTCTTTGAATGAAGACATGAACGCGGCAATCATTGATTGCATTTCTTTAAATGAAGATAAATTAGTTAAATAACGAGAACGGCAAGATCCCAAGAAAAAAAAAAGAAAAAAAGAAACAGAAAGACAGAAACTCATCAGGCGAGTTAAAGAACTATCTGTCTCGTCCTTTTGGTCGCACGTCTGAATCATCATCATCATCATCAAAGACATCTCTCTGTCCCCGTGACAGATCTTTATTAACCAAAACCTCACCGACCCGGTTCTCTTATTTCCCCAAATCTAGTTCTGTGTTCTGTAATTTAGCTTCGGAGAATCTTAACCAACTGTAAATCGAAACTTTGGTGTTTGATTGAGCCATTTCTTAGTTTGGAGAAAGCTAAGATATTGAGAGTCTACGGGATTATATCACTTGTCGGAAAATTCGGTTCCGGCTGGTCTTTCAGGTGAGTTCCCGATGTTCTTCAGCTTGAAAATACTGGTCTCTAGAGTCTAGCTTCTGTTTTTTTTTTTGGATCTTGGTATTGGACATTCTGCTTAATTAGAACTGTTTCTTGATTTGTCATAGCTTAAGACAACTTTGTATTGTTCCCACTCAATAAAAAAAAAGAAGACAAAACTTTGCTTAGTTAGATGCTTATGTGTTCTTGTTCTGGGTGTGTTGTATTTGAATTAGGTTGTGTACAGAGGATGGTGAAGAACAAGCACAACAAGAAACCAACAACGTTATTGCGTTTAGTATCAACACTGGTGGGATGTGTTTTCATTATTCATCTAATCATGCTATACCGAAGAAACTGTAGTGTAGATAATCTTGAAGTCTCTTCTCAGTTACTAATCCACCATCCCGTTGTACATGAGCTCGAACGAGTAGAAGAAGAGAACATTCGCATGCCTCCTCCTAGGAAACGTTCTCCACGAGCTATCAAAAGAAAACCCAAAAGACCAACCACTCTAGTCGAAGAGTTTCTGGACGAAAACTCTCAGATTCGCCATCTCTTCTTCCCCGACATGACATCCAGCTTTGGTCCGACCAAAGATGGTGGTAATAATGATACATTGCACCGCTTCTTCCCTGGGAAGATTTGGTTGGACACAGAAGGGAACCCGATTCAAGCACACGGTGGTGGCATGTTGTATGATGAAAAGTCCAAGAGTTACTATTGGTATGGTGAATATAAAGATGGAGTAACGTATCACTCTCACAAGAAAGGAGCAGCTCGGGTAAGTTCCTTCTCTCCGTTACTATTTGGTCCCGGAGAATTACTTGGTATTAAAATAAATAAAAATAAAATATGTTTAAAACAGTTTATTGGATTTGTTTTCAGGTTGATATAATCGGTGTTGGATGCTACTCGTCGAAAGACTTATGGACATGGAAGAACGAAGGTGTTGTCTTAGCAGCCGAAGAAACAGACGAGACACATGACTTGCACAAGCTCAACGTTCTCGAGCGGCCTAAAGTGATTTACAATTCAGACACCGGTAAATACGTGATGTGGATGCATGTAGACGACGCAAACTACACTAAAGCTTCCGTTGGTGTAGCCACTAGCGACACCCCAACCGGTCCGTTCGATTACTTGTACAGCAAGTCACCACACGGTTTCGACAGCAGAGACATGACTGTCTTCAAAGACGACGACAACACCGCCTACTTGGTCTACTCATCAGAAGACAACAGCGTGATGCATATCGGTCCGTTAACCGAAGATTACCTCGATGTTGAACCGGTTATGAAGAGAATCATGGTGGGACAACACAGAGAAGCACCAGCTGTTTTCAAACACCAGAACACATACTACATGATCACGTCTGGTTGCACGGGGTGGGCACCAAACGAAGCGTTGGCTCATGCAGCTGAGTCGATCATGGGTCCGTGGGAGACGTTGGGGAACCCTTGTGTTGGCGGGAACAAGGTTTTTCGGTCGACGACGTTTTTCGCGCAGGGGACGTATGTGGTGCCGTTGCCTGGTGTTCCTGGTGGGTTTATATTTATGGCGAATAGGTGGAACCCTGCGGATTTGAGAGATTCGAGGTATTTGTGGTTACCGTTGATAGTTGGTGGACCGGCTGATAGACCTCTTGAGTCTAGTTTTGGGTTTCCTATGTGGTCGAGGGTTTCTGTGTATTGGCATAGACAATGGCGGTTGCCTTCAGGAGGGAAGGAGATTGCTTGAGAAAAAAAAGACAGCTTTTCAAACTCTTTTTTCACTTGTGTATTCTTCTTCCTCTTTCTTTCGTCTGTTGTGCATTATTATGGTTTGTGTTGTTGTTGTGCTGCTTTTTTTTGGGTTACAGCCTTACATGTATAGAAGAGATCGTAGGCCTTTGTTCATATCAGATCAGTTTGATAAAAGTATGAGTTCTGTTACATTTCTTTCAAAACACATTTTCAGTTACTTTTCTTTTCACAAGAGCATCTTGTTCCGGTTTAGTTTGGTTTCAGTTAATTGTTTTGGTTAATGAAATCTACATTATTTGAATGGTACTTGATTTTTAGCAGAATCTTCAATTTCAAATAAGGGCGAAGTTTAAACGAGGAAAGGCTTACGGTGGATATCTAGACACCCAGAGACGAGGAACAGCCCCTACCATACTCAAGCTTGGTAGTTTCCACCGCCTATCCAGTCCTCTTTTCAAGCACTTTTTAATAGCCAAATTGCCGGAGGCCTTGGTTTGGTTTGGACTATTTTGCGATAAAAATTGAATCGACTTTTTCAGTTTAACTATTGGATTATTTTTCGATTCAGTTAACTAGTTCCAATTAAGGTTTGGTAAAATCCGGTTTTGGTCTCCAAAATTGTGGCGACGTTTTTCTGCAGGAGAGTTCGAAATTCTCCGTAAGACGGTGAGAGAATGAGAAAAGAATGAGTCTTTTTTTTTTAACGGAGACGGTAAAGGAATGGCTAATGGTGAGAAAAGTGGAGGAGATAGCAGCAGCGAAGAGGAAGATCCCAATGGGAAAGCTGCCATCAATTCGATAGCCACCACCACTGTTCTTCGAATCAAACCTAAAAAAACTAACACATGCCCAAATGGACGTTCTCATACATAAATACATCGATGCGAAGTTTCATGTGCTTATAGCTCTTCTCATGGGAAACTAAACTAGACTTTGTTTCCTTAGAGATGTTTGGATAATGGTGTCGTGTCTATAGCGTTCTAACCTTAGTTGAGTGTTTTGTATTTTGGAAAGTTTTGTTCATGCTGTTTGCTACCAAGTCTATCTCTAGTCTTTGTTAATGCTAATTGGTTCATCAAGTTGATAATTGTTGCTGGTCAAGACATGCTTCAAAACCAGGTGAAGAAGCTCTTGAATGAAATGGTGGAGAGTACTCTAGACTTTGTGTCAATGTTCCCGAGGATGAAGAACCGGATGGATAATGACTGTGGAGTTCGTTTATTTAAGCGGTGTTCAACTGGCATCATCTTTGATAATGTTGGTTAGTCATCACACGCCCTCTCTGAATCTTGATTGTTAGTATCAATCCTTCCAGAAAATTATTTGTCCTGTTAACCAGATGAGCTTTAAGGACCCAAAAAGAAGCCTAGTTTACCACCGGATAGAGGAATAGAGGAAGCTGCTCGGATAAAATGAAGCAGCTAAGTTAGGCCGCAGCTAGAAAAGAGGCGAAAGATGCGGCTGCAAAAGCTAAAGTTAAGAAAGAAGAAGAAAGTAAGACCATCCACAACGGTGATCCGTAGTGAATCTTTAGCACAAAAACATATGAGTTTTTAGTTTCGAAATTAAAAAAAAGGAGAAAAGGTAAGGATCAATCTTTATATAAAGGTTTTAAGAATCGGGTCCGTATCGACGTGGCGCGCAACGATTGGAAGAGTGGGGACAAGTACCAATGAAGTCGATGATGAGGCGGCCGTTTGAGAAACGGCCCGTGAGATGGTGGAAGAATGTGTCTCCGTATGGACGGAACGTGACGTGGGGAAGATCGTTAGGATCAGAGAGGCCGAGCAAGTTTCTTGTGTCGGCAATGGAGTCGCGGAAGCTGATGATCGACTTGAAACGCCGGCACTGCGTTTCAGAGTTCGCGGTGGTGAAAAACAGAGTAGATAAGATGAAGGTCACGAGCTTCTTCATTAAGGGATGAGAAGAGGGAGACGCCATGTGAGAAGCTCCAAGGTCTCTGGTCTCCTTCGTCCCTTCTGATTTTGAATCTCATTTATTTGTGAATATAAAGACTCCTCAATGGAATCCACCATTGAACTCACTTTTTGATTTAAAATCTTTAACTATTCAATTAAAAAAATATATAGTAAAATAATGGCTAAGGATTTCTTAATGGAATCCATCATTGTGGATGCCCTGAGGCATCTCCATCTATACTCCATTTTTTCCTCTAAAATGGAGTAAAAGTGAATATGGAGTAAGAAATGTTCCAACCCCACTCCATATCTCACTTTATAATGAAATTTACTCCATAAATGGAGTTATTTATTTATTTTTGTTCATCATTGTTAATCGGAAATTGAAGTAGGGTTGGAACAATTTTACTCTGTTTTCACTTTTATTCCATTTTGGAGGAAAAAAATAGAGTTTTACATTGGAAATGCTCTAAAAAGAGAAAAATGGGTACCTTCCGTTACGTGCATTGCAGGTAAAATTATATACTTCTCTCTTCTTCTTCCATTCTTGTGTTAGTACAGTAACACATGAACTTAACCAATCAATCTCTCTCTGCTAACATATATATATATATATATATATATATATATATATTTGCAGCTAAACAAAAACTCTACGTGGAGATGGTGCAAAATCGTAAAGATCCATCCATCCACTTGGAGGTAAACAAATGGAAATCTCATTACATGAAGTAGAAGAAGAAACGCAGAATCACTCTTTGGCTACAAAACTTATACTGAGAGAAGATTATGGAATCTGGTAAGAGATAGAGAGAGAGATCATTTGCTCTTGATGTAGTGAGAGTGAAGCTCCTCGGAGACGTTGTCATCTTCTTTGATCCATACGATATCTTCTAACCCATCATAAATCTCCTCAACAGTATTCGCATTTTTCTTGGCTCCTTGTTTGGGTGATGATGAAGAGAAAGCATTCTTTATTCCATTAATCAGTCTTTTCCCCAGACTTTTCTCTCGCCGGTGCTGCGGCGGAGGAGAGGTTCCCCCTCGCCGGAAAGTCGTGCTCAGTGATGAAACCGAACCTCTCTCTCCTCTCTGCATCTTGTTTACGTTGTTACTCCTTTGGTGGAAGCTCGCGGATCGAGCAGAGACAGAGTCCATCACGCTTCTTGAATTAGACTCCATGATCCGTAGTGATTCTTTCGATATGAGTTTCTTCATCTCCTCGAGCTCTTTCTCCAAGCTCTCTATCCTCGAGCTTGTTGAATCCATCGCTGCTCTTAGCCGGTAGTTTTGCCTCGCCGCCGTGTCTCGCTGTAGAAGCGACTCGAGCGTCGCCGAGGAGTCCTCTCGGTGTCGACGTCCGGCAGGAGCGCCGGTTGTGGCGACAGAATCCGCGGCAGCTATGATCGAGCGGCGCGTGTTGTTCTGCTCTTGTAGCATGGCGCGTACGATAAACCTCAGGGGCATTTTCGGGTTTTGAACTGCGTGAAGGAGTAACGGCGGCGAGAGTTTGTCGCAGTCTATCGAATTACATATCTCAACTTTCTCCTCCTCCGTTATCTCTCCGTTGTGCTCCTGCAAAATCATCCATCCAATTAAAACCCGACACGTAATCAGTCCAATCACAATGACGAAATTAGCCCTGAGTACCTTCACGTAAGCATCAACGACTCTGTAGAGCAAATCATGGCGCGGGAAATGCTGCTGCACGGCGTCGGCGACGACCACGAAATTTCCGGCGGGAAGTATAATGGCTTGCTCGAGAAACTCGTTGACGCAGTCTCCATCTCCGATCTCCGTCAAAGCTTCGATGCATCTTCCGACTAAAAACGCCGCCGTTTCCGACTCCGGAAGCAAGGCGAGGCATGAACGGAGAACGATGCTGATGTAGTTAGCGTTGGCGAAGACGACTCGTCGGAGATAAGACTCCGTTAAGTTCTTCAGGTTATCTCTAATCATCAGAAGAAGCTCGACGGCGACTCTCAGCGAAACGACATTGAACGGCGTTAGTTCAATGTGAGCGCCATAACTGAAAGCAGTTACCAACGAGAACGTTTCGGCTGTTATGTTTAACGGCGGTGAGAGAGTTAATTCGTCAACGTCCGTTAGGTGGCGTTTTAAATAGCCGCTGCTTCTTGACAGAGGATCCTATAGAATAAAGATCACATATAATAAATCCAAACCTTTTTTACTTATTCGCATTAAATGTGTAATAATATCTTCACTAATTTTTAAAAATTAACAAATGGGAGAAGTATGCAATTCGAAAATCAAATAAAAATATTGAGCAAATGGCAATGTCCGAAATTAGCAAACAAAAGTTTGAAAAATGTAACCTTATGAAGATGGAACCTTGTGCCGCCCACATGTACCAACGCATCAGGTTTAGAATTATGAACCAACGACCTTATTATAATATTGAAGAATAAGATTTAACTATATGAAAAATGGTCATGAAGAATGGTAAGGTTTTAGAGAAATAATACCATTTATTGACTCTAGATTCAAGCTCCATTGAAGGAGAAGAGAGACTGATACGTGGTTGGGGAGAAGGAGACAAAGATGAAGAAGAGGAAGAGAAGGAAGAAGAGTGATCCATGTAGTCTTCTTCTTCGTTTATCGTATCTACATGTCCTAAACTTGTCCATCGCTTCATTCTTTGTTCGAGAGAAAGAGAGAGGTAGAAGATGAAAGATTTTTTTTTAATGAGATTTCAGAGAAGATCGGTTAGGCTTTTGGGAGAGTAAAGAAGAGAAAAGAAAACATGGCAATAAATGTAGTAATAGAGGAAATAAATGATTCTTTGTGATCGTTACAAATATACGTGAAAGTCTTTAAATGCATATTTCCTTTTTCTCTTCCAATAACCTGCTGTTTCGCAGAGAGGGACCACGGCCACATGCTCCTGATATGTTTGGTTCTACATTCAAATTTCCACAAGATTTTAAATAAATACAGACTCTTGTGTTTAGCACTTATGCATTAATCTTTTATTGATATCCATGTTTTATTGGTTTTGTGCAACTAACAAACATATTTGTGGCAGTAACATTGAACTGTTTATATAGCTTTGTTCAAACAATATCTACCAAGAGAACACTAGTTTGATTGTTCCGATGGCGTGGATGAAACCTAAATTCACATGTTATATGGTCTCTACTCCGAACAGGGCCGTCTAACAGCATGTGCAAGTGGATCGGTCGAACAGAGCCCGAAATATAGAAATAAAAATTTTAATTTTTAAAAAAAAATAAATAGATAACTTATGGTAAAAAACTTTAAAATTTTAGATATAATACTAAATTTAGAATTTAAAAAAATTAGACAAAGTTATTAAATTTTAAAATTACTTAATAAAATGTACGATTAATAATTTTTTTAACATGATCTAAAATTAATTTAAGACGGCCCTGACTCCGAAGCAGCAACGTGCCAGAAGTTCATAAAAAGACTAGTTTAACCGACCAGTGAGTGCAACACAATCCGATTCTCATGACACCCTCTTTTCTCGTCATCCGTTGCCATCAATTTTTCTATAAAATTCGTTTATATTTTTTCACAAGGAATTCACCTATTCTGGTGAGTGTGATGATTGTTTCGTTTTGAAATGGTTATTATTTTTCTTTCTTCCAAAAAAAAAAAACGATTTTTCATTCAATCAACATTTGAAATCTTGTGTTTTTGTACAAAACCATTTAATTTGTCAATCAATATTTTTAATAGATAGATTCTCTAAAATTTAGAGAAAACTATTATTTCAAAAATTAACCATTTATGAAGAAAACCAAAATCAACATTTGTGGGGTTTTAATAAAAAAAATTGATTTTTCAGAAAATGCTATATATATATATATATATATATTTTTTTTTTTTTAAAAAAATTACAAAATTTACAAAGATACGAATACAAACAACAAAGGCGTTTGTTCTATTTTTTTTTTCTTTCTCTCCGCTGATTTTGCATATAAATTAACAATATAAGCTTATTGATGAGTAACTCATATTTGAGGTTGACCTCAACCATGAGCAAATGTATGTTATCGACCAACAGTCAACAGAGTTACGTGTTCCCAACTAAAATTCGAATTTTATAAATTATACTACATGCGTAGTATGGACTTGCATGATTGATGATTTCTTTACAAGAAAAATGATTTGCAGGATTCACACAATTTTTGGTTACTCTTTAAAATTTCTTTACAACACGTATAATTTTTATGGAACAAGCCCATTATGACTTTCAATAGTAAAATTTAATAAAAGTCCAAGCCCATTTAAAACAAAGCCCTAATATTCGAGTAAACCTAGCTCTGCACAGACTATATATTCTTTACTAGCACTAACCTTCACTTCCCCATTCCTCAAACCCGGCGGCGAAGATGAAGTACAACCCAAGAGTCACCTCCTCTCGCAGGAAGAACAGGAAGGCTCACTTCACAGCCTCATCAAGCGAGAGACGCGTCATCATGAGCTCACCTCTCTCCACTGACCTTCGCCAGAAGTACAACGTCAGATCCATGCCTATCCGCAAAGACGACGAGGTTCAGATCGTTCGCGGTACCTACAAGGGACGTGAAGGAAAGGTTGTCCAGGTGTACCGTCGCAAGTGGGTGATTCACATCGAGAGGATCACGAGGGAGAAGGTGAACGGAACCACCGTCAATGTCGGAGTTCAGCCGTCGAAAGTGGTGATTACGAAGCTTCGTCTTGATAAGGACAGGAAGTCGCTTTTGGAGAGGAAGGCCAAGGGACGTGCTGCTGCGGATAAGGATAAGGGAACCAAGTTTACTGCTGAGGATGTTATGCAGAACGTTGATTAATCAAAGAGTTGATTGAGTAAGGTGTTTTTATCTTTTTAAGTTTTTAATCACAAGCAGTACTTTTGTGTTTTAAATTTTGTTCTGTCGAATGTTTGCGGACATGAGTAAGGATCATTTCATTTCAATTTGGATTATGAGTTTGACTCTTTTAGCCGTTATCTAATGTTTGATGCTTTTTTACATGAATGTTTGCTCTCTTGATTGTGGTTGGGATTGATGTGCTAGAGATTTAGTGACTACGTGATGCGTATTTAGTGAAGTGCTTGTACCACGAAAAAATTAATTGATTCTAGTCGTTTGTTTGTGGTTTAGAATTCATTTTCGTATGTTTTGGGACTTTTTGCGATTTATATTCGTATCATTTTATCTGAAACTATTATCTTGTGAAGTAAAAAACACTCCCGAGAACCAATCAAATTCATTTCTTGGAATCTATTCGGCTTAGAATCGTTTGCTCTGTAATTGATAAAATTGTCTCATTGACCGTGTTACTCACGTAATAGCCCACAAAATACAAACGCGAAATCTGAGGATTACGTCATTCATTAAATTTTAAAAAGCGAATCTCAAACCCAAGCCTCAAAATTTGCGTAGTAAGAAAAAGATTAGTGTCCATTGTAAAACCCCAAAGTTTATTGGTACTATATTGGTCTCGGTTTTGGAAAGACCTCACGCTGGAGAAGAGTTCCAAGCTCAGCATTACTTTTCACCTTATCTTTAACACTCGTCAAGTGATCAACTGCATACAATAACAGTAAATATCGTCCGACACAGCATGCATTCCAAATCTTACCGTAAATGCAATAAATCAGTTTATCATATAATTCTAAATTTCTCCTTGTCGAGAAACGGAAAAAGAAATGCGAGTCAGAAAGCATGCACCGGCCTATCATGACATATCTTCGGAATCAGAACTTGCGGAGGTGGAGATTGAAGATGCACCTTTTGCCATTTGTAGATGTCGGTGAATAGTTCTGGTCCCTTGCTCATGGTGATCAGAGAGCTGGAGATATGAGCAAGAGTTGTGAGAAAATAGAGTTGTTGCGAGAGAGAAGGGGAAGACAATCCACAAGGCAGAAGGGACTGTGGATAGAAAAGTACAACTATTGTAAAACTCTTACTAGCAATCCACAATTGTTTCGTGGTGTAGTTGGTTGTCACGTCATTCTAACACAGAAGGTCTTCGGTTCGAACCGGGGCAAAGCCATATCATTAAAAGAAAAAGTTCTACAGAAGAATATTGTAATGCCCGACCGTTTACGGCTAATGGGCCACCCATGACCGCTCACTCGGTCTGTGACTCATCCCATCCGACAAACGGTGTATTAATTTTTGAAGGTTTGGAATCATTGTTTATTGATCCTGCAATCACAATATGACTTTTTCCCGTGCTTTGACCTCACTTATACGGTATCGCAAATCATTTTTCAATAGCTTACCCAATCTTACACTACTCCAGTTCAAATACGCTTAACCTTGGAATTTTAAACGAATGTGCGACGGAAAAGATAAGTGTACTTTGGTGATGTAGACAAATCAATTATTTTTAAACTTTTTATATACCATAAACCAAGACGTTACTAATATAGGCTTTGAGATGACTCATCTTTTTTCCCGGAAAGAAGCTTTATTAGTAAAGTATAAAATATTAACTCAAAAACTATACAAATTCATTTCTTGTTTTAGGTTGTGAGTTCACTTGTCAGTTACTACCACTATGATTTGATGGCTTAAGAGTAGGAGAACGCTGTTCAGATCGGTGAAGTTGTTGTCGACAAAGATCAATAATGTTTTGAGAAACTTCATTAGTTAAAGTATAAAATATTAACTCAAAAACTATAATCTCATTTCTTGTTTTAGGCCGTGAGCTCACTTGCCAGTTACTACCACTATGATTTGATGCTTAAGAGTAGGAAAATACTGTTCAGATTGGTGAATTCGTTGTCGACCAAGATCAACAATGTTTTGAAAAACTTCGATCCTATTTGAAGAAAATGAACTTCCAAGTGAAAAACTAGACGATTTTCATGTTATTGCCAACAATCCCGTCAATTTGGTGGACTCTCATGGACCATATAGTAAGTAGTTCGACGAAAGTGATCACTGGTGGATACAATTACATTAGCAGTCGAGATACATCTATTCTCTTAAGATAAATAGTTAAATAGGTGTCTAAAATATAATAAATGTAATTATGTTTTGTGCTAAAACATAAAACATCGTTTTTAAATATTTTTTTGAAAATTTAACAAAATAAGTTCTTTTTAATCAAAAACAAAATAACTTTTGAGTTAACATAATTAAATAAGCTCACTTTAATTTCATGTAGAAAACACATCTGTTAACATAGCTAAATAAGATAACTTTTTAGTTAACATAATTAAATAAGCTCACTTTTATTTACTCTTACATTTTTCCTCTATTTTATCTCACTCACTCACTTGCTCCCGGGACCTCTTTTATCTCAAGTGTCCATTTTACATCATTATCATCCCATGTAACTGTCTCCACTTCTTTTCTATGGGATTCAAACTCATCCGTTCTCTATATGTATATATCTCTTTTTTCTAAAATATAAAGTTGTTCATGATAATAGAAAAAAAGAGTGGAAAATCTAGAAAACTTTTGAAAAGAAATTGATCACATCTTAAATTCCAGGGTCCAAAAACTGAAATTTTGTTACTTATATTTGTTTAACAAGCCTAGCTATAGGATTTAAACGGCCGGTCCTGAAAATTTGAGAGCCTTAGACTATTTAGTAAAGATTTCGAAAATTTCCTTTTAGTTGCAGTCAGCAGAACAAAATAGCAACTTACGAGCAAACATTATGAATCAGTTCAAAAAAAAAAAAAAAAAAAAACTTACGAGCAAACATATCTAATTAACCAAAAAAAGTGAGAGAGAGAATGAAGTGGGTGATCACAACCAATGTAGTAGCCTGAGACTTAAGAAAGTCTCGTACCGTCTTTTTTAAGTCTCCACCAAATACCCATCCACTTCCACCATATGTAACAAACCACGTGTCCCAACTAGAGATGCTAACCAATGAAAAAACGGCAGCTTGGTTATGACCCAACGCCACACATGATAAGTGAGAAGATTCGCTAACTTGACCAATGGCCAAGCCTTTAAACTAACTCCGAAGTTATTGGCAACTCAAAAACTGCATCAACAACACATGTTGCATTTTATGCCTTCCTCATTTTATATAAGTAATACCATAGATGTGTTTAAATTACTATTAGAATCAGGATCGGCTTTGAAATTTAAGAAGTTTTAAATATTTTAGTGTAAACTTTTTAAAAAAGTTATAATTTAAAATTATAAAATATATACATACTTTTATTTAAAAAAAATTGAGGGTCAAATTTTATATTTCATTGGGTTATATGCCCAGAGTCAGTTCTACGTAAAATATAATAACAAAAGAAAAACTGAAAACAAAATTTGTGTCAAAAACTAGCAACTAACATCATAAGAAATATATAAAGCATTATTAGATCGATCCAACAAAAAGGTATTATCTAATAAGTCAGTTCTACAAAGTCAGTTATTCTTGTGATTATCTAATAAGAACGATCCAAGACAAAGGTATTAGTGTAAAATATATTTAGTGTTACTAAATATTATCTTTTGAAATCTGTGATTGTCCTTTTTTCTTTGATTCATATAAATTTTGCGACTAGAAAATGTGGATAAATTGAATTAGATGATCAGATCATGATTTGGACTGCTACCTATCGCCAAAATTAGCACAGCTTTGATAAGTACTTTAGTATTCCATCTTTGTGAATGTGTAACCTTTTTCGACTTTTCAATAAAGTTTGATGTTAGACTCTAATACATATATAGTTACATGATTTTTCCCCACCGCACGTCATTTTAAAATAGGCATTCGTAGATTACACATTATAATATAATAAGCTGTTGCTATTGAAAAGATGTTATTTTCTAAGTCTTTGATGTAACTAATCAGTTTGGAGTTTCAATGTACTTATATGTTTAGCTCGATCTAACATGGTTTTAGATTTCAGTTTTTTGTACTTTTTTTTGTATGTAGGGAATATAATTAGTTCAATTATAAATAATTATCTTAAAGATAAAAACAGGATGAGATATAAATGGATATGGAAGAAGCATCACTTGATCACTTAGAGCCCACGTTCCCACTCTTAATCACCTAAAAATTATAACAAAGACGTGCTCTCACATCTCATCTCACTCCCTCACCAGCTCACTCACTCTCTCTATCTTCTTTTTATAAAACAAATCTCCCTCTCTATCATCAATTAATCAAAGGCGATCATATGGCTCTCGACACTCTCAATTCTCCGAACTCCACCACCACCGCTCCCTCTCCATTCCTAACCGAGCCGGAGAATCTTGAGCCGTGGACCAAAAGAAAACGCACAAAACGACACCGTATAGATGATAAATCCAATCCTCCTTCCGAAGAAGAGTATCTTGCTCTCTGCCTCCTCATGCTTGCTCGTGGCTCCTCCGATGATGATCATCACTCTTCTCCTCCTCCTCCACCGTCTGATCACCACCATCGAGACTACAAGTGCTCAGTCTGTGGCAAATCTTTCCCGTCTTACCAAGCGTTAGGTGGACACAAAACCAGTCACCGGAAACCGGTTAGTAATAATAATAATAACCACGACGATAATAATAACAGTGGTAACGGTTCCATTACTAATAACGGAAATATTAGTAACGGTTTGATTGGTCAAAGTGGAAAGACTCATAAGTGCTCCATCTGTTTTAAGTCGTTTCCATCTGGTCAAGCGTTGGGCGGTCACAAACGGTGTCATTACGACGGTGGTAACAGTAATAGCAACATTAACGGGAACGGTAGTAACAGCCACGGGTTTGACCTGAACTTACCGGCCGATCAAGTATTTGAAGTTTCTTGCGATGAGACACTGGGGAAAAGTCAACTCTCCGGTGAAGAAACAAAGTCGCCGTTGTGATATTTTTTAATTTTTATTTTACCGATCAGCTTGCTAGTGATCGATCATTAGCTGATGAGCCTGTAATGAAAATGATTGGAGTGGACTTTGGATTATTTTTATTTTCTTTTTTTACGTAAACAAAAAGAAAAATATTGTTTAAAGAAAGTAAAAAAAAACGAGGAAATATTAAATCTTATATTTTACTCTTATTGGAAATAATAAAAATTGATTAATGTAATTTCTGCTTCTCGGAAATTTCGTTATGTAATTTTCTTATTTACTACTTCCGCAAGCAATGGAGCCAGTTCTAGGAATCTGACTGTCACTCCCAGCTTGAAGTGATCTGTTCCTTATGATTAACAACTTAATTAAAATTATTTAAGTAATCAATTCCTGTTTACAAAAAGTAACATGTTTTGATAGGAGAAATTAGTAGTATTAGTTTTGGCTATGTTAGTATTAATTATTGAAGTAGTGATAGATAGGTTAGTAGCACCTAACGAAGCTAATCCTTAAGTGTCTTGTCGTCTTTGATCACTATTATCCATTTTATTGGTTGGCAGACACACTTCCCTCCACGCTTTCAACATTTTTTTGTTATGAAACTGTATTATTTCGTTTTCATGAGTGTAAAGAGTCTATTTATTATCATAGTTTTATTGAGGAAAAATATCTTACACGTCAAAATCAATCCCAAGTTCTTTTGTACTCCGAAGAAAATGTAAATATTAGGTATTCTTTGAATTAAATGCCCATATAATCCTATATACATACAAATATATATATTTTTTGTTACACGTGAAAATGATTTTGGTAATTATATCTTACATAAGCGAAAATATCCAGTAACTCCATTACACAATAGCGAAATTAGACACAGGTAATGTAATTAAATTAAAATCTCAATTCCGACATTACCCCTTTATGAACTCTAGCTACTTAAATTTTCAAAAACGATTATATCCCTTTATTAACATTGTCATATAAGCATTTTTTTATCAGCGCCTTTGCCAAAAAAAGAAAGAATTTCACCTGTTTTCCTGGGTAGATTCTATAATTTCGTACTAATCATAATGCCTTCCACTTGTACTAAGTATGTTAATAGTAAGGTCTTACAAGTGTGCTAAAGGCCTAAAGCAGTCGTATGATCTAAATTAGTTTTGCAGTTATGCACCACCAAAGACTCATTGTATGGACCATACGAAATCTGTAATAGAGCTCATGTTGGGTCCTATTTAATAGCCGAGAATATTTAGCCCAATATAATTTCTAATCCGAAACGCAGCGTCAAATGTAGAATCGATTGCTCCAGTACTCGTTAACAAAAATATTATCGAGTACTCTTTTTTTCTTTTCTTTTTTTAATTTAATATTTATTTAAATCATGAAAATTATTAAAAGACCTACCAACCAGATGAAATCTAATTATTTACAAATTTACCAGACGGATTATCCAGACCCAAACTATACCCACCCATTAAATTTGGATCCAGACATAAAAATCTAGACATCAACTAAGTATTTCAAGTTTTAATCATTTTTTCACTGAAACAAATCAGTCTTATTTTTTTCATCTTTTTATCACATGAGAAATGATAATCTTCAAATAAAAGACAACTCAAAATTTTCTCCAGAAAAAATAGCAAAATAACAAATCATGAATTATCCATCGAAAGAGAAGAAAAACAAACTCAGAATTGTATAACTTAGTAAAACTTGATATAACTATAAAACTTTGTAAAAACTTACTAAAACTTTAAATAGTTTAGATTATATAACTTAGTAATACTTTGTGAATTTTATGACGATGACTTAATTTGATAGTTATGTTTTTCTATGAAGTGTTGTTTTCAAAGGACAAAAATGAAACTATCTGACCTCTGATAATAGAGACATGGAACAAAGTGAGAAAGATGGTGGTTTAGGTAGTGGAAAGATGAAAAAAGGATGTGGATAAGAGTGTGGAAGAGAAGGATAATAGAAGTAATATGGAAAAAATTATCGTGAAGATGAGCAAAGTGAGAAAGAAGCAATGAAGAACAAAATCAACCATTGGTAACCAATACAAGTGACAAAGAAAAAACCAATCATTGTCAACCAATACAAGTTTTTGTAATAAAATTTTGTTATTTATATTTATGTAACTCGGTATAACTTTGCGAAAGTTCTCCATTTTTGTTTATCACTTTGTAGATCTTGAGATTACTTTGTTTTGTGTTCACTAGGGTTCTTAAATCAACTCTCGTATGTTTCTAATAGCTCAATAGAATTCAGTTCAGAGAAAAGACCAAGCGTTCGCAATTGTGCCTAATAATTCTAAGATCAAGGTTCTATTTCACGACTCTAGAACACAAGCAGTAAGAACAATCCTATGATGAATATCACAACTTAGCAGTTCTATATTTTAGACTAATACTTCATAACCTATCTGAACCCTAAACCTAACAGGTGGATATCTGAACCCTAAACCTAACAGGTGGATCTATTCAGACATGAAATTTATCACAGAAATCATAGATGAATAAATGAAAAGTATAAATAATATAAAACCAAAACAAATAGAGTTCCAGGAGGACTCTGATGGAGTTCCTCTCTTTTCTCCTCACTAGAACAAGAATAATAGAAAGCTTAAAGAGTGTGTAGCCGTTAACAATGACTTATGAATAACATAAATAGGGTTTCTGGTCATCCAAGGGTATTTTGGTAATTAGGGGTTGCTTCTGGGCTTCAGCGGTAATAAAATATGCTCAGTCCATATTATGGCATCACTGTCGATCGACACCAATGCTGTGTCATCGATCGACAGTCCTTCATCTCCTCGACAGCTTCCTCTTGCGAGGCAGACTGGCCACTCTTCAGTAAAACGAGCATAACTTCTGCTACAGGATGCTGATTGACCTCAAACCAGGCGGAATTGGAAATCTAACTCAAATCTCCATCTTGTGTCAAAATATGGGCTCAATCTAACTGTGGGAAGGTCTCCATCCATAGCTAGACATCTGACGCGCCTATGCATTTCTGCACCTCAAAAGACTCCAAAATCATCATATTTCTCCAGAACGTACCTGAACCTGTAAATACTCTAAATAGACTTTATATAGTAGTAAATATATATTAAAAAACTTATAGATCATGGCTACAAGTGGATAAAATCCATGGTCTATCAACAGTCGATCTAAGAATTTAGAGTTCTTCGAGGCCTGTTCTTGGATCAATAAAGAGTTTCTTTCGATAGATTCTTGAGACCAATTTCATGTTTGATGAATTGAATCGAATTGAATAAGGGATAAAAGCAAAGCTCTTCTTATTATAAATCAAAACGTTCCTAAAACATTATGTCTAGCATCTGTTTATATAGCTAATTCCATTGACAAGCCATATGGAATTAGGAATCTAAAGACTAAACCAAAAAGGAAATAGCATAATTATCCTAATAAGTAAATATACATAAAGCCAAAGCACGAAAGCAAAAAGGAAAAATATTTGAATCACACGTTATGTTGGCGCCAATGACATGGATGCTGCTGCATCAAATCAAAACTATCAGACAAGGAAGAAACACCATTGTCGAATCTGATAAGAGTACAAAAGTTTGGCGGGGGCTCTACGATATCTTACCTTTACGAGATCTGATATATCTTATGATGTCCAACATATATGTCTCTTCATGCATAATCCAATGGAGCCTCACATGAAAGATCTGAGATGCATACTACGATATCTTTAGGGTCCCACGCAATGGTCTTCAGCTTCTGAAGAAAAACAAAATGTCGTTGATAGCATATTCAGATGCAAACTGGGCAAGCTGTCCTTCAACCAGACGGTTTTCACCGGGATACTGTGTCTTCTTAGGCGATTACCTCATCTCCTGGTCAGCTAAACGCCAACCGATAGTCTCTCGATCAAGCGCAGAGGCTGAATATAAAGGAGTTGCCAATGCGGTTGCAGAAATATGTTTGCTCTGGAACCTTCTCGTAGAAATGGGTTGTCCTCTTACACAAGGTTCAATTGTCTATTGTGACAACATTAATGCAGTGTATCTATCTTCTAATCTTTTCCAACACCAACCGACAAAACACATAGAGATCGACATTCATTTCGTGTGCGAAAAAGATCAAATGGGTCAGATGCGTGTTCTACATGTTCCATCATCACTTCAGTACCCAGATATATTCACAAAGGGATCGGACTTCCATCAAAATTATTCTTCAGCTTCTGTTCCAGTTTGGGATTCTTACCACCCGACGATCAAACTGCTGGAAGGTGATAGCCACTTAATAATATTTTTATGAATATTATTCTTTAGTTTGTTATAAGTTGTTACATATGTAAAGGAAAGATCCATTGATTGTAGTCCTCAATTGTATTATATATTTTACATGTGAATATGATGGAAACCTTCAAGGGAAGTCAAAGACTTTCACGAGGGTACAGCTCGAATGTCGCAGCCTTTTTCTTATCAATGAACTTCTTCTTCTCCATTGTTTTAAGATTCTTAGGGTTTGAAAAACTGCACAAAAATTAGGGTTTCTAAGTCCGACTAATAAAGGTGAAACTTTTACGATTAGGGTTTATCTAGAAACGATGATAAATCACTATTGGTTTGAGATTATATATAGAGAAAAAAAAGGAGATTAGGGATGATGAACTACCACAACGGCTTCCAAGCCTTTTTAGGCAAGGTTTAGCTAAAACGCATTGTTTTAAACAAATCAATACAATACTAAAAGGGGGATATAAGCCATGGAGAGGGTGTCCACGTAGGATAGGAAAATCAACCAATCAGAGAGCTCGAAATTGCCACGTCATCTCATTTATTTTTTCGTAAAAAATAAAAAAACAATGCGAAGGAAAGGATCGAACCCGGGTTAGTATGACATAAATATAGGACAGTTACCACTAAGCCATTGAAACTTTCTTGGACACATATACAAGAATCACTAAATATGTAATCACAAACTCTTATATACAATTACAATAATATGAATTCGACTTTCAAAACTCCGATACTTTGTTTTGTAAAAAAAATAAGTAAATGACTAAGCTAATATATTCTTTGAAAGTGTGAGAACATTGACAAATATGAAAAATCATAGATTTTTGTTTTCGTGACAAAGTTAAGAATTTTGTAAAGTAAGGTTAACATATAAATTTCCGTGACAAATATGAAAAAGCATAGATTTTTGTATAAATTTGACAAAACAACTCAAAACATAGTTCTCTAATGTCTTAATAAAATATTATTTAAGGGTGCAATAATTAAATATATCAATTCAATAAATTTTTTAATTTATAGACAAAACAATAACACAACAAATTTTGAAATATTTGTTTGACCTATCGATTTCTTTTCATGAGAATCCAACTAAACAAGATAAAAAAAACAATTAGATTTACAAATATTTAATTACCATTTTATTCAATTTTGATTAATTTCAAATTGTGTATCTTTTTGAAATTACAAAAAATAATGTTCTTTCTTTATTACACTAGCATTATATATAGATTCTATATACACAAATAAATATAATATAATAACATAAACTTGCTTTTCCCGATTCATATGAAAACTTTTTAAGTTATCCACCAAAGCAAATTAATTAAATTATCAAATTGTTAGAATACAGTAAATTAATATATAATTTTATTTTAAATTAAATTATTTAAAAAGTGTATTTTCATTAAAAGAAATAATAAATAAGTAAAACTGATCTGATGATAATTTTTTATAACATATATATATATATATATATATATATATATATATATATATATATATATATATATATCAATTATGTGAAAGAAATAGAAACTTAATATGGAAAAAATCTTAAATACAAAAAATTCTAAAAATTAACAACAAAAAATCTAACAAAAATTAAACTATGATATCACTTGAAAGCTTTTTAGACAATATTAATAAAATATTTAAGCAATAATTAGATAAATTTGATTTTTTTTTGCCAGCCAAAAGTTTATTATTAAATAGCATCAGTTATTTCAAGATGTTTAAGAAAAGATGTACAAAAAAATATGATAGACATAAATGATATATGAACTATGAATAGTACTTTGTAAAACTGACTTAGATAACACATCTGCACATTCATTTTCAGTCTTTTTTTATGCCTAAATTCAATTTCTTCAGAGCAGTTATTCTACAAATGAGATATTGCTTTGATATTCATATTTGTTTCTTGACTGTTAAGAAAATTTATAACTGTAAAAATATCTCATTCGAATATGATATGTCTATAACCGAGTCCCCAACATGAGACAAGATTGTTTAACAAGTAAATAATTTTATTTTTCTAATATTATATAATAAATATATATTATTTACTCATATAATAATATAGTTATTCATCTATCACAAATATCTATGCAAATATGTAAATCAAGTACAACAATCAAATAACATAATGATTTTCACAAAGAAAATTTAAAAAATATATTTATGTTATGTAGTCTTATTTTATATTCTTTAAATAATGTAATATAATATTATACACTATTTTTTTAGAATTGAGAAATACATATATCAGTTAGACAAACTAAACGATAATTAGACAAATTTGATTATTATTTTTGCCAGCCAAAAGTTTATTATTAATTAGCATCAGTTATTTCAAGATGTTTAAGAAATGATGGACAAAAACATAGGATGAACCTAAATGATATATGAACTATGAATAGTACTTTGTAAAATTGACTTAGATAATACATCTGCACATCCATTTCCAGTCTTTTTTGATGCATAAATTCAATTTCTTCAGAGTAGTTATTCCACAAAGAGATCGTATGAGATATTGTTTTTATATTTAGATTTGTTTCTTGACTGTTAAGAAGATTGATAACTGTAAAAATGTCTCTTTCGAATATGATATGTCTATAACTGAATTCCCGATATGAGACAAGTTTATTTAAAAAGTAAATAATTTTATTTTTCTTATATTATACAATACTAAAAGGGGGATATAAGCCATGGAGAGGGTGTCCACGTAGGATAGGAAAATCAACCAATCAGAGAGCTCGAAATTGCCACGTCATCTCATTTATTTTTTCGTAAAAAATAAAAAAACAATGCGAAGGAAAGGATCGAACCCGGGTTAGTATGACATAAATATAGGACAGTTACCACTAAGCCATTGAAACTTTCTTGGACACATATACAAGAATCACTAAATATGTAATCACAAACTCTTATATACAATTACAATAATATGAATTCGACTTTCAAAACTCCGATACTTTGTTTTGTAAAAAAATAAGTAAATGACTAAGCTAATATATTCTTTGAAAGTGTGAGAACATTGACAAATATGAAAAATCATAGATTTTTGTTTTCGTGACAAAGTTAAGAATTTTGTAAAGTAAGTTTAACATATAAATTTCCGTGACAAATATGAAAAAGCATAGATTTTTGTATAAATTTGACAAAACAACTCAAAACATAGTTCTCTAATGTCTTAATAAAATATTATTTAAGGGTGCAATAATTAAATATATCAATTCAATAAATTTTTTAATTTATAGACAAAACAATAACACAACAAATTTTGAAATATTTGTTTGACCTATCGATTTCTTTTCATGAGAATCCAACTAAACAAGATAAAAAAAAACAATTAGATTTACAAATATTTAATTACCATTTTATTCAATTTTGATTAATTTCAAATTGTGTATCTTTTTGAAATTACAAAAAATAATGTTCTTTCTTTATTACACTAGCATTATATATAGATTCTATATACACAAATAAATATAATATAATAACATAAACTTGCTTTTCCCGATTCATATGAAAACTTTTTAAGTTATCCACCAAAGCAAATTAATTAAATTATCAAATTGTTAGAATACAGTAAATTAATATATAATTTTATTTTAAATTAAATTATTTAAAAAGTGTATTTTCATTAAAAGAAATAATAAATAAGTAAAACTGATCTGATGATAATTTTTTATAACATATATATATATATATATATATATATATATATATCAATTATGTGAAAGAAATAGAAACTTAATATGGAAAAAATCTTAAATACAAAAAATTCTAAAAATTAACAACAAAAAATCTAATAAAAATTAAACTATGATATCACTTGAAAGCTTTTTAGACAATATTAATAAAATATTTAAGCAATAATTAGATAAATTTGATTTTTTTTTGCCAGCCAAAAGTTTATTATTAAATAGCATCAGTTATTTCAAGATGTTTAAGAAAAGATGTACAAAAAAAATAGGATAGACATAAATGATATATGAACTATGAATAGTACTTTGTAAAACTGACTTAGATAACACATCTGCACATTCATTTTCAGTCTTTTTTGATGCCTAAATTCAATTTCTTCAGAGCAGTTATTCTACAAATGAGATATTGCTTTGATATTCATATTTGTTTCTTGACTGTTAAGAAAATTTATAACTGTAAAAATATCTCATTCGAATATGATATGTCTATAACCGAGTCCCCAACATGAGACAAGATTGTTTAACAAGTAAATAATTTTATTTTTCTAATATTATATAATAAATATATATTATTTACTCATATAATAATATAGTTATTCATCTATCACAAATATCTATGCAAATATGTAAATCAAGTACAACAATCAAATAACATAATGATTTTCACAAAGAAAATTTAAAAAATATATTTATGTTATGTAGTCTTATTTTATATTCTTTAAATAATGTAATATAATATTATACACTATTTTTTTAGAATTGAGAAATACATATATCAGTTAGACAAACTAAACGATAATTAGACAAATTTGATTATTATTTTTGCCAGCCAAAAGTTTATTATTAATTAGCATCAGTTATTTCAAGATGTTTAAGAAATGATGGACAAAAAAATAGGATGAACCTAAATGATATATGAACTATGAATAGTACTTTGTAAAATTGACTTAGATAATACATCTGCACATCCATTTCGAGTCCTTTTTGATGCATAAATTCAATTTCTTCAGAGTAATTATTCCACAAAGAGATCGTATGAGATATTGTTTTTATATTTAGATTTGTTTCTTGACTGTTAAGAAGATTGATAACTGTAAAAATGTCTCTTTCGAATATGATATGTCTATAACTGAATTCCCAATATGAGACAAGTTTATTTAAAAAGTAAATAATTTTATTTTTCTTATATTATATAATAAATATATATTATTTACTGATAATAAAATATGGTTATTCATCTATCACAAATATCTATGCAAATATGTGAATCAAGTACAACAATCAAACAACATAATGATTTTCACAAAGAAATTTTTTTAAAAAATATTCATGTTATGTAATTTTATTTTATATTCTTTAAATAATGTAATATAATATTATACATTATTTTTTTAGAATTGAAAAATACATATAATATCTTATCCGCGCGTAGCGCGGTAAAAAAATCTAGTATTATTAAGATTTTGTTTTTCTCACTAATTCAGTGTAGGCCACTAAAGGTTATAATCTAGTGCGGGAGAGCGCAGTGAATGATATATGCGCCAAATCATCTTCTCCTACTTTCCCTTGCCCACATACATATCTTTTGGACGGTTCCTGATTCTCTCGACGAGATCTCTCCTTCCACGGTTCGGAGAGCGATGTCGAAAGCTCGTGTATACACGGACGTTAACGTGATCCGGCCGAAGGAGTATTGGGATTACGAGTCTCTCAACGTTCAGTGGGGGTAAGATTCCTTCTTTCTGAAAACCCTAAAGATCTCTCCTTTCGATTCGCTTTAGGCTTCTTCATGTTGATTTTGAGATCTTTCTTCTCTAGATGATAGCTATACCTCTGGAGTTGTTGTTTTTTCCTTCCTTAGCTCGTTCTTGATTTTTGATCTGTTAGAGGAGAGTAGGTGATGATGTTTTTGGTTAAAAAGTTTCAAGCTTTTCTTCTTTGTGTGTTGGTATCTCAGGGAGCAAGATGATTACGAGGTTGTCAGGAAGGTTGGGCGAGGCAAATACAGTGAGGTGTTTGAGGGGATTAACATCAACAGTAACGAGAAGTGCGTTATCAAGATTCTCAAGCCTGTCAAGAAGAAGAAGGTGAGTGTGTTGTCTACATGACTTGTTATTGATGGAACCATAATCAAGTTTAGTCGCTTTCTCTTGTTTTGATTACTTTATCAGTGTTGCAATAGAGATAAGAAGCTAAACATTATATAGATAGGTTTCATTAGGAAATGATGTTGTTTCTTTTGCCTATCTGAATTTTGTATGATCATTAAACAGATTAGAAGAGAGATTAAGATACTTCAGAATCTCTGTGGAGGGCCAAATATTGTGAAGCTGTTTGATGTTGTCAGAGATCAACACTCAAAAACACCAAGCTTGATATTTGAGTATGTTAACAGCACTGACTTTAAGGTTCTGTATCCGACTTTGACTGATTATGACATCCGTTACTACATCTATGAGCTCTTGAAGGTTAGGTTACTTATCTATCCCTCTTTTAAAAGTGTCCTCATCTATGGAACTTTCTCGGTTCCACAATTAATGAAGGTCAGTGATAACCTTTGAAATTTTCCCATGACATGCTGCAGGCATTGGACTACTGCCACTCCCAAGGTATAATGCACAGAGATGTCAAGCCACACAATGTCATGATTGACCATGAGCTGCGCAAACTTCGCCTGATTGATTGGGGTCTAGCTGAGTTTTACCATCCTGGAAAAGAGTATAACGTCCGTGTGGCCTCAAGGTATGTTATCTCTCTTTTTTTTTCTTATCTAAACTGGTTACAGTACGTAGTCTTTACCAGTACTTAAGCTCGTTGAAATGTTGTCTCAGGTACTTCAAGGGACCGGAACTTCTAGTGGATTTACAGGACTATGACTATTCCTTGGACATGTGGAGCCTCGGTTGCATGTTTGCTGGGATGGTGAGTACTGAGTATCTTGCACATTTGCAAACTTCATATTTTACTTTTATATAGTCATCTCTGATTCCTTATGTGTCTGATGATTATATTCTCTTGTAGATATTCCGCAAGGAACCTTTCTTTTATGGCCATGACAACCAAGATCAGCTCGTCAAAATCGCCAAGGTAATTTAATTGTGTGGCTAAACTTAATCATGCTCGTTGCTTTTTCACTTGTAAAGAATATTTGTTTGACTATTGACTCAGGTCCTTGGAACCGATGAATTGAATGCATATCTGAACAAGTATCAGTTAGAACTTGATGCCCAACTAGAGGCACTTGTTGGGAGGTAAGCAGAAGAAACATATAATTTTATAGTTATAAAAGATTAGAGCAATGCCAATGGCTAATTCTTTCCTTGTTGAGCTATTTCCACAGGCATAGCAGGAAGCCTTGGTCCAAATTCATCAATGCCGACAACCGCCATTTGGTCTCACCTGAGGCAACTTGTTCTTCTCTTTATTCCTTAAGAAACACTTTTGACTTTTGCCACAGTTTCTCCCCTAAGCTGTAACTTGTTTTCTTTACTTGTAGGCGATTGATTACCTCGACAAGCTACTGCGGTATGATCATCAAGACAGGTTAACTGCAAAAGAAGCAATGGTACGTATCATAACATTACTCAGCCAGTGATTTTTCTTAGTCTGTTTATGATCTGAGCCTCGTGTGTTTACATGGATATGATCATGAGAATGAGATTGATAAGCTAGGTGTTTTGATACTTTTGTGAATTGACAGGCTCACCCTTATTTCGCGCAAGTCAGGGCAGCAGAAAGCAGCAGAACGAGAACTCAGTAGAGACGTTCTCTGAGTATGTGAAAGTGGTGTATTTGTCTCCCGTAAGGCTATTGTTTTCTTTAAAGAAGTTATGTTATGTGCAATTCTAAAAGTTCATCTGATATGCCGAGTGTTTTCATATATTTTCAAACTTGTAGAATTTTATTGGATTTAAAATATTTATCAAGTCAATATAATTGACTCAATTATAAAACTTAACAAGTCGATGATTTTATATGATTTCATTTTGAACTTTTTAGATGTCACTTAAAATCACCAAATAAAAATACATGAAAAGGATTACATAGTTTGACATATATATTATTATTTAAAAAGTGAATTTGCTGATTTGTTATGTTTTCTATAATTTCAGGGTTGGTAATATTTTATGTTTAATTATTAATTTAAAAATAATAATTTTAGTGACTTAGCTTATTATTTATCATCATCTCAGAATAATTAAAAATTCTAATGAAAATATCATAGTTAATTTATATTATATTTACTTTATTAATATTAAAATATATTATATATGTGTTTATATAATATTTGGTTAGTAATATTAAACCGACTATGTTTTAATATATCACATAAGATATAATGAATTATACGTCTTTTAAGATAAATTTCTTAGAACAATCAAAATCACTTATTGTGATAATTTCTAAAAAAATATTGGCAAAAAATTCAAAAATAACTATAATATTATTTGCGAAATGATTTTTCGCTCTTGCCGGAAAAATTGAAATGTTTAAAGTCTTTATTACTCTTAATAAATAATTAGATTAGAATTGTTATATATAATTTACCCATAAATAAAAAAAATCATGAATTTGATAATCATCATTAAAGAGAGTCTATATTATTATGTTATCCAAAAAATATTTTGCATCATAATATTTTGAATATTTTAAAAATAATATAATTCCATGACACGGTAGAGACGTTCCATCGGCAAATTTAAAATATTTTGCTGCCATCCAAATATGTTGTTGGCACCTAAAACTAAAGCTTTGTCATACTTTGTAATGCAGAAAAATAGTTTAGTTGAGGTTGGAGATGCTCGACTCTTTAGTTAAAGATGACGTAAAAATTTTCCACTCTACCACACTGTGAATTAAAAGTTCGATGAACCTTCTTTCAAAAAAGAGTTAAAAGTTCCCATTCACAAAAAATGGCAAATACGTTGTTTTACCAATTTGAGCAAGTTCCTTGCATGAAACTTTAGGTTTTTTGGGAAGAACTAATCACAACATTACAAAATATCCATCCTAAGAAATTTGAATTGATATTTTTTTAATAGCATGAACAACTAACTTTAAATTTCAAATAGAGATTTAAAAAATGAACCAAAAAATAAAAATATAAAAAAAACATAATTAAAATATAAGTATAAAAAAAACTAAAATATAAGTTCAAAATTTGAGAAAGTAAACAACAAACAAAATTAGTTACTCTTTATTTTATGTATAGTTGTACTAAAAATAAGTTTCCTATAAAATGTTTGTTTATAAGAAAACTTGTGATTTTATTGTGGGGAATTTCAAATTACCACAAATTTGATAACATTATTCAGATTTACCTTTAATGTATTCATAAATACTTTAAGTTTGTGATGAAAAAGATTAAATTAAACCTCTTAAAAAGTAATTTATAAAACATTTGTAGAAGTTTACAGATTCAAACACAATTTTAAATACTAAAATCTAAACAATAACTACTAAATCCTAAACTCAAATGTTAAGATATTAATTTTGATTGAATCTATTTTCGAAAAATCGTAGGCAAATTATGGTAGTTCAAGTAATGTTTATTTTTATTGAACTATTATAAACACACAAAATACAGGAGTACAAATTATAAAGAACTGTAAGAAACTAATAGTTAAATACAATAAATTACATTTGATATTGTGTTGAACTGAAAAAAGCAAAGCAACTGTTCTAGAAAATGTGAAATAGTCAATAACTCTCTTAGTCAATTTGTTTTTAAACTCTCAGTAGTGGTCATGCATATCCACTCATTTATCTCATAATTAACATATGGTTAAATACTTGTAACCATTTATAACTACTGTATTTGCTAGTAGGATGTATATACTGATTTTAATTTTGAGTGAACTCGAATCTAACTAAGGTGTATCCGTGATATATTAAAATAGAAACATTACAATACTGTATTTGCTAGTAGTCATGTTCAATCACCACAATGATTCTTAAAATATTTAGAGAAATAGATTAGTTCATCTAAATATATAATAAGTTTTTCTATTAAACTGACCATAAATTAATTATTAATATTCTCAATTCTTTTCTTAAATAAAAATTACAGAATTGGCTAATGTGGCTAAATTATATATGAAAATTAATGATTTTGAATGATAAAAATTTGATAGAAATTCATGTATTCTCTATCATTTTTGTTTAACTTTAAGTTACTAAAACAAATTAAACAACACACAGTAACCATATAATAAAAATTTAGAACTTTTCATATATGTTATATTTTAAATTTTTAAAAGGCTCACATTGAAATTTATATGATCCATGATTTAGTTTTTTTTATGACAGGGTACAAATTAGGCCTGGGCGTTTTTACCTCAATCCGAAGTACCTACCTAAACCCGAACCGGAAAAACTGAAACCGAGTCCGAACTGTTATACAAAAATATCTGAATGGGACTTATGAGCTTAGTACTTTGGTGTTTGGTTATAATCCGAACTGAACCGAAATCCGAATTAGGATCCGAAGATATCCGAAATTAGTTAAATATGTTAATATTTTTTATTATTTTAAGATGATTTAGATATTTTAGAGTATTCAAAATATTTTTTTAGTTTATTTTAACTGTTATTTTGAATACTTTTTAGTTAATTTAGATAGTTTTATTAACTTTTAATTAGATTTATAAACAATTTATATATTTTGAAGAAAAAAATTGTCAATTTTTGAGGTTTAAAAAATAGATTTTTGGACGATTTTAAACATTGGTTACATCCGATCCGAACCGAACCCGGAAGGAACCGAACCGAACCCGATCTGATAATTAGTAAAACCCGAATGGTACTTATGAGCATAACACCGAAAATCCGAAAATCCGAATCACCCGAACCGAAACCGAACGGTCCAAGGAACGCTCAGGCCTAATACAAATTACTAAAAAATCATGTAAGTAGGAAGTCTCATATATATTAATATCTTTTAAACTAAACTGTGTACCAAATAAAATATATAAATATTTTAGTTTTCAAATTTGCTTTGAACAAATTTTTTTTGATAAAATCTCTGAACAAAAATTGAAACTTAATATTTAAATTTGAAACTTGCATTGAATTTTTATAAACATTATAAATTACTAAAACTTTTAAACATCACACAATGAAAATTTTGTTATTAGTGATTTTATTTTTTTATATAAAAATATACAAATCATCAAAAACCAAATGAGTAGAATGCATCATTTAACATATATCAATATTAAAAATATACTATATATCTATGTATATATTATGTAAACTTAATTATATACAATATAAAATAGAAAAAGTGATGTTTGGATTAATAAAATTTATTTATGTATTCACACTAATTTAATTATATATATAATAATTACTAACTTTTTAATTATCCAATATATATTATTTTATAATATATAAAGAACATATAATACGTAAAATAATATTTATCTCAAGCAAGGCGCGGATCTTAACCTAGTTTATTTCCCTGTTCGAAAATGCGGCCGCCTAAACGGCCGCTTAGACACTGTTCAGAGGTTGACCGCGGCGAATATGCCCAAATTGGTGTAGCAAGATGTTGACCCGCGTTGATCTGTGTTGATCCGCGTAAGATCGTCTAATTCCCGCGTTGACCGCCTAAGTTTTTTTTTGTCTGTGTAAAGTTGAAACATGATTGATTACTTTTTACTCATTATTGACAGATTTTGTATAATTTTGCATTACTAAATTATTACATTTAGCTATCAAACCCATAACAAACACATAATTACTGCATTTAGAGATTTTTTTCGTACCAAACACACCATAATCTAAATGTTCGACGAATCAAAAAGATACCGTTTAAAATTATATATAAAAGGTTATATAATTATATCTAAGAACATATGTTATCATGTTTAAAATTAGCTAAATTAAATATAAATATATTAAATTGTATTTAAAATTAGGCTATCTAAACTCATCACTCTCTTTTTCCATTCTCTCTTATTCTTCGCAGTCAATATATTTTCCTACATACTGTGTATGTATTTCTCTTATATTTCTGCTAGAAGAAGCACCTACATCGTGCATATGGATCGTATGCCAAATGCTCTTTTAGAACAAGTCGCAGTGGTACGAATCTTCCATTTTGTTTGTCTCCAACTCACTAAAATTAGTTTACTCTTACAATCACGCCTGATTAGTTTTGATCTCCCTTTCACCCTGAAGTCATCTCAATCTTTCTATGCCAATTAGATTCAAAATATAGACGATAAGAAGTTTAATTACCCTTAAAAAATTTGTCATACACAAAATTTTGGGTTTTGACTAATTCCTGTAAAAATATCATATAACGGATTTCAGATATATGTAAGAACTAAGAAGTTTCAAAATTTTCAAACATATGCCAAGGGTTTCTTATTACTTAAAAGTTAAAAGTTTATAGCAGATTTATCATTTCTGTAACACAGGTTACTTCAAAACCAAAAAAATTTGTCTGTGCGGCAAAACGGCATCGTGTAGTTATGCTCTGGTTACTATTTTCCTTCCTTCCTCTTCCAACCGTCCGATTCTCCGGTCTTTGAGTCAAACCCTGAGAAAGCCCACGTGTCTTTCATCTGCTTTCTAATCATCTGTGCCGCGTAGTACGGTACTCTCTCCGTACTCGAGTGCTGGATCCGTTGATCTACGAACGCCAAACAATCCATCAAGCTCTCTCTCGCCGACCCTTTCAAATCGTACGCTTGAGATCTCCTCCACAAACTCTTACCATGAGGATCATCCACACCAGATAAACACAAAGCTCTCGTAGCATCACTAATGGCGGACTCAGCTTTCTTCAGCAACAAGCAACACTGAGCTCTGTTGCTATACAACACAACCCTATCTCTTATCATATCCAACGGACACAAATCGATCCCTACTGTATAAATCTCCATCGCCTCTTCAACAAAACCCATTAAAAACTTCTTCTTCCCCTGTTTCTTCAACGACTTCACCATCTTTCTTCTCTCTTCAAGCTCTGCTTCACTCATAAGCTTCTCCTTCTTCTTCCTCTCTACTTTAACCTCCCAAAGACTCTCTATACTTCTCTGAGCTTCCTCGCTACTCATCTTCAAGCCGCTATACTTAATCTTGTGATAGTCTTGTAAAACTACTTGAGCTACTCTGTCTCCAGCAACTACATCTTCTGCTAAATCCACTAAACAATGCCCTAAAACATCGATAACTCGATACCTAACGTTGGAGTCTTTAAGAAGCAGCAAAAGGGTATCTAAAGCCATCTCTTTCCAATCATCAGAGGATCTCGAAAGATCGCAAAGTCTCTCAATCACTTCTCTAACCTCACTTACTCTGCTTCTTCCAAACTCTGTTTTGCACAGAGTCTTTATCAATCCAATGCCTCCTGGTGACTTCCGGTTTACTAAACCGCCCCACATTACACTCACTTTCTTCAAGAAACCTACCTCGCAGATTCTATCAAGAGACCTACCTCGCGAGGCGAAGCAATTCAATAGATCTAAAGACCAGCATTGTAGCTGAATCCCCCATTCCTCTGCCTTTTGATTCTCTGTTTCTAACCCACCAAGCCCTCTAGTCAACAAATCGCTCTGATACTTGAGCCTCAAGCTATCTTCAACCCCAAGAAAGCTTTTGTAAACATTCTTCAAACAAGTCCTAGCTATCTCCTTCGAAAGCTTCACAATCTCTTCTTCGAACACAGAAACGGCTCCAAAGCTCTTCTCATGGCTAGCTAAATGACCAAGTGCTCGAGCCGCGGCTCTCTGCTCAACCCAACTGATTCTCCCTCTCAAAAGCTCCAACAAAGCAGGAACCACAGAGACCTTTGACTCAACCGCTAATGAAGCCAAATCTTCCTTGTTCATAGCGTATGATCCGATGATGTGAGCTGCGTAGTAAGGAATGAAAATGTTTTGGTCTTTGAGAAGCCAAGCTGTGTTCTTGATTGCTTTCTGTATGAGTTCCGACATACACTCGAACAAACCGAGAGATGGGAACTCAGGATCGTCAGGCTCGGACATGGCTATGTTCCACAGACCGCTCAGGACCAAGACATGGTCTTTTGACTCCGTACGAGGAATCTCTTTGAAAATAGCGGCGAGTTTTGATCTTCTACGGAAAGGGTTTGGCTCTTTCATGCTGCAGAAGAAACAAGATGGGTTTGTGCATTGTGGTTCGTCGAATTTGAGCATCTTCTTTGATCTCTGCCTTCTTGTTTTTTTTTTTTTTGATCTTGAAAGAGAAGAAGAGACTTAACTAATCAATCACTTATGCTTTTATGCTAAAAGACCACGTAATTCTTCTCTTTTGGTCGACTTAATAATAGTAAATAATTAGCTCGCGTGGAAAAGTTTTATGGCGGCTACCTCCTCTTTTTAGCCTTTACCTTTCCACTTCAAGTTCCAACATTATTTGTTAATAATATGTTAGTACGACATATAATAGTAGTATACATCAAGGTTTCGTCTTCTTTAACCAAAATTAGGTGAAAAATGAGAACCAAAAGATTCGTGTTCACACAAACTCTAGATATGTGATGATGTAGATAAAACTTTGGTGGTTTTGACATCTTGATGTCGTTATCTAAAGTCCAAAAATTGAATGATTCATTCATGTCCACCAGAACGATTACGACTAAGACTTTTTTCATATAGATGATCTAAGATATATTATGAGATTCACATGTGATCATTTCGACTCAACGCACACAAGTTCAAGTTCTAAAAAGTTTCCAAGATCAACGTAAAGTACTACTGTATAGTTTTATCTTCAGCTTAAGTATAATAACAACTATTGTTTTTCAACTGATCTAGATCCCGGTGCACCAATAAAAGTTTACCATCACATATTTGGAAACACTAATTATGGTAGTTAAGAATATATATACGAGGTTTAAAATTGATATATGTTCCTCTCTAGTTTTTTTTAATCTTCTAAGTTTTAGTTCACGGAGTTCTATAACAGACACTTTTTTTTTTTGACATCGCTATAACAGACACTTAAGTAATAAAGATATTGATACATGTTACATAAAGCTTTCACAATTGTTATTGGTAACAAACAACTGCTGGTCGATGTTTCATAAAACTTCCCCAATTATTAGTAAACACAATTTCATTCTAGTGAAACTATGGTACTAGTTATGAAACTCCCAAACTTTTATTTTGGATGGCAACCAAAGTTAATGCTTTTAGATGTTTGAGATTTTTCAAGATAAGAACGTAAAGTTTAAGTATATCTATCAAATTTAAGTCCTGAGTACGACACTACATTTTATGTAACCAATACTCAAGACTTCAAATGTGTAAGACTAGCATGGATATAAAAAAATAAAGAAAGACAAGTGAAGTTGGATTTGCGGTCCCCCTCAAGGAGAAAGCCAATGAGAGTGAATGAAATGTCCCTTACGAAAAAGCTCTGTCCTTTGGTCTTAACAACAAATATCAAAATCTCTTGTTTGGGTCTCAAGAAAATGCGGCTACCTAAAAAGCCACTCTTTAAAACTCAATTAATCACATCACACCACTAATCCCTGGTCTTTACATGTAAATTAATCATCCTTATATCTGGTCTTTACAGGTAATTTAATTATCACTAACCTGACTCATCTTCCATGTTAATAATAATTTCTTTTCAAGATTTGCAAATCAAGAAAGCCCCTTTTCTAGAAGAAAGAAACACTTTTTAGAGTTCAGACTAAGTTCTCAACTTGACATGTGTATCTGTCAGAGAAACTCAATATTTAACTATTTATCAAAAGTTAAGGGTTTGAAGTTTAATCACACTCGATTAATCCGCATGCTTATGTGTTTTGATTATCGTGCACAATCACTTGAACTCTCCACACAAGAAAAGCTCTTAAAAACTTTTGAATTTATGAATCATAAAAGGGTTTCATGATATAGAAGAACAAAGAAAATATCATATGATAAGATTCTAAGTCATTTAACTATGCACAAACTCTGAAACCTATTGTGGTCTCATAGTTCTTAAAAAGCCAAATGCAAAGAGTTACTAGAGTGAGTGAGAGAGAGAGAGGGGAATGAACAGAATATACCAATATAACTACTACTTTCAGGGAGCTTTTATGCTGATCAAGCAGGAGGATAAGGCTCTGTACAGAGAGAGAGAGAGAGAGAGAGAGAGAGAGAGAGCTTTCAGTGAGAGGTTTTATGCCTCTTAGTGGCCGGTGTAGGATCTTCTTCTTCTTCATCATCATCTGACATAGTGTATTTTCCAAACTCATTCATTAGCTTCATGAAACAATTATCAAGGTCCCGTTCTCCTTCATAATCATTCATCTCTGATCCATCCATCAGCAGCTGAACACAAACAACCATTTCCAAAGCTTTTTTCTCAACTCCAACCAAACACTATGATATGAAAACTTAAAAAAAAAAGATGCTTACATCATCGATTGTGGGAAAGCCTAATCTCTCATATGGAAGTGGAGAGATGTTATACAGAAACTGCCCATCGCTTTCAAAAGGAGGAGGAGCTTGAGGTATCAACAGATCTTCAGTATGATCAGCAGAGATTCGTTGCCTTCCAATTTGCACAGTCCCTTCTCTCTGAATATGAGGCAGCGACGGTTCTTCTTCCACAAGAGCAAGTTGCTTGACATTCTGTACATTAAAGTCTCTCCGAGATGGTTGAGGCATCAATGATGTATGACCATCCTGAGACTCACAACACAAGAGCTGATCAACACGCTTCTTCAATCTTTTTGCTTTATCCTGAGCCTCATCAATCTGACACAGAATCATTCCTAGTATATCATCAGAACAATCTGACCCAGAAACAAAACAATCATCTTCTTCAACCTCTTCTTCCTTCCCTGTAGCTTTACGGCCTGTACCAGAATCAAAGATTTAGTCCTAAAAACAACCATCTAACTCCGAGAAAAACTGGAACAATGTGTATAAGATCTCACCAGGAACAGGACACTGAGCTTTGAGAGTTGTTGGCTTCCGCTGTTCTGAATAAGAGAAAACGTTATGGTTGGAGATATAAGCAGCAACATCTGTAGTCTCTTCAACTCGTCTCCTTCTTCCTCTCTTGTAAACACTCATCCTCTGAGTTTGATCACCAAAAGATTTCGACTTCCCATCAAAGCCTTCCAATTTCGACTTGTCCAAATCAAACTGTTTACTCTGGTAGTAACTTGTAACTTGTCTGTCATACCCTCTTGCTTGACACTCAATCTCCTTAGCCTTGAGCTCTAACCACTTACACCTCCACATCAACGGCTGACAAAACTTCCTCCACTCATCCGTCACCTTCTTCTTCTTCAAACCCAACAACTCAGTCCCATCACCAAATGTCTCAGGTAATGGATAATCTTTGTTTAACATAGACTCGGCTTCAAAATCATTATCATCATCACCGTCATCGTCGTCACGAGCACACAATGAATCACCAAAAGAGCTCGAAGAGGATTGGCACAACCCATCTTCTCCCTCTTGAGACTCATCAGTCAGATTCCCACACTCCAAGATATCAACTTTAACGTCTTCTTGTTGTTGATTTTCAGAACCATCTGAGGTACCCATAAAGCCCTTCAGCTACAATCGAATACAAAACTCGAGTGAGACAATGAGTTTAGACAAAAGCATTCAACTTTGTTCTGCTATAATCGAAAAACAAGACCAGACAATAAGATTACACTCAAAATAGAAAAAAGGTTTCAACTTTGATCTTACAAATTCCAAAGGCTAAATGGGTCCAATCATATACCAAAAAGGAACGATTTTTACGGAGAGGATTTATCGAAATTGAGTGATTCGGTGATCTTAGAGGATATCACGCATGCCCGGAAGCGATTTCGATGAATCGGAATCTGTTAGCGTAAATCCAGAGTTCTTGGAGATTCTTAAAACCCTAAACCCTAACAGAGAAAGAGTCAAGAAAGTAAGAAACAGAGAGGAGAGAGAGAGAGAGAGATTATTCACCCAAATAATTCGAGAAATTGACTGGGCTCTGTTCTCTAATCGCTCGCTTGCAGAAGAATCCAAAAGAAGTTGAAAGAGTTTTAATCCCCCAAATTAATATCGCAATGCTGTTGCAAAATATTTTTATTTTTATTTGTTTATCAAGCAATTTATTCTCCAATAGAGATCTTTATTTTTCTAGTGAATATTATCACAAACAAATATGGAAATTATCAATAAAGCAATTTTGGTTTGTTTCCTGTTTCTATTCAATCTTTTGCCATAACTGCATCAATTAATATTTAAAATCATATTTTACAGTTAAAAATGAATTGTTATTTTTGGAAATTAGTAAGTTTTACCATAATTATATTTATTAATTAATATAACAATCTTTTGTCACATCTCTATAATATTATTTGACAAGTCGCGCTCACATTAACTTTTACGATGGTTGATTACGCTGATACCTTTAATAAATTAAAAATCTTACATTTAAATACTATTATTGATTTTTTTATTTAATTTCCTCTTTAAAAAAATTCAAATAACATATATAATAAAAAAAATAACATTTATAAAGTTAAGAAAAACAAATTTAAAAACAAAATATATGTATATATAATTTGATTTCATTAAGAGTTTTTAGTGATAAATCCCCTCAACTAAAGATTTTTCGTAAAAAATCCCCCCCAACTTGTTACCTTGTAATTTAACCCCTCAAGTTCTATTCCGTTAGATTTTGTTACCCTCCGTCTATTGTTCTGTTATTTATGGATGGATGATGTTTACACACAAATGAAGAGTTTCATTTTAATGATAAATCCCCCCAACTAGGCATGGACATTCGGGGTTCCAATCGGGTTTCGGTTTATCCATTCGGGTTTTGGTTTTTCGGGTTTATCAAAATCATCCCCATTCGGGTTATATAAAAGTTTGGTTCAGGATCGGTTCGAGTTCTATTGGGTTCAGGTCGGGGTTAGTAAATCTTTAAAGAACCGGTATAACCCATTGTACTTTCGGGTTTGGGTCCCAATCGCTTCTTTGGTTTTAAAATACCTGATTTGTACCTATTTTGTCACTAAAACATAAATGAAACCGGTTCTTCGAATTTAAAATACATGGTTTGTATATATTTTAATAGCCAAAACATAAGTAAAATCGATTCAAAAATAAGAAAAAACATCAAACGTGATCATTCAAAATCAAGCAAAAGATAAACATAATTAGTGATAGAAAGAAAATATTAATTTTATATCAACATATAATTTGATAAATATTATGAAAATACATTCACATTTAAACAATAAATAAAATTAATTTTATTTTACTTAATTATAATAAAAACAATTATACTTCAATTTGAATTTGAAAAAATAGATATAACTCAATATACTCACAAAATGGGTGACTCGAATAATCCAACTTATATCTAAAATCATATATTTAACTACAATAAGAATATACAATTTTATAATAACAATTTATTTTATAAATGTAAATTACAAGTTGACTCAATACATATTAACAAATGAAAACGAAATATTAACCAACTGTTATAATTTAGTTCTTTTGTAAAATTTATATATATACATGATGAGACTATAGAATATTATCGTTATATTAATTTACATAATTTGAAATCAGACACTTTAATTTATTTTATATTTCATTCTAAGACCAATATATCTTAAGTTATACATAATCTTCTTCAAATTTGTTTACATATCTAAGCCAATAACCAACGTAAATGAAAAAAAAAAAATAATCATAATTTTAATATATTTAAGATAAAAAATATTATAGTTGAATTCAGAAAATTATTTGCAATCTATATACCCAAATTATACTAAATCGACTCTAAAAAAAACAACAAAACCGACTAGATATGACATATCAAAAATCATATGGCTAATTAAAGTAATATTTTGTAAATATTTATATCTGTGCATAAGAACGGAAAAATCACCTAGTGATAAGTTAAAAACTGAGTTTTTGTCTGTGTGTTCTATTTATGTTTGAATTGTCATTTCTAATAAATGTTGCCCACAATTAGTTTTCTACCATAGTCTAAACCTCAACCGACAGAACTGATGAACAACATAATGTATTTTTAGCTGATTTCTATAACATTGATAAATTAAAATATAACATTAATTATAAAATTAATATAGAAGATATTTATCATGTATTGTGTATAATATTTTTATATTTTTGTTAAGAATCATTTTGAAATCATATTATATTCACTAAGTTATATTTTTATTTAAAATCATTTTGAAATAATAAAATTTATTATTTGCAAGTTTAGTTTCAATAATATATATTTTATTTTTAATTTAAACATGTTTTTGATATTGTTAGACTTGATAATTATTTTAAATATTTTTAAAGGTGAATGTTCTATTAAATATTTATATGAAAGCATAGAAGAATAAGCATCTAAAAGATCTATTCAGTTTCTAAATGATTCTTTAAATGGTTTACCAGCAATTAATGATTCACTAATGAAAACTTAATGCTCTCTAAAATCTCTATCAATCAAGAATTCAAGACTAAAAGAGGAAAGCGATTATAGGGCATTTAAGCGGTCAAAAGAGGTAAAATTTGACGGTTTCAATGCGAAGGTAAAAGACGATCGTAATGTAAATTTAAATGTGCCAATTTGGTTTTATACATTTTTAAACAATATTTATATTTCAAGTTTACTTGTTTTACACTAAATGCATCAATTAATATATACTCCATATGTTTCAAGTAAAATTTTCTAAAGTGTTCATGCTTATTAAGAATTCAATAAATGTTTATAACTTAATTTTTTTATTATACATTTTCCAATAATTTTTCAGCAATGAAATTTAATCAATTCAAATATTTTTATTTAATGTTTCTTAAAAGTATAAAAAATACCTTAAACATATATAAAATCCATCGGGAACGGAAAGAGTATAAATTAACAACAAAATTGCAGTTTTTAAAAAAATTTTAGAAAATGTTATATAAATATGCATTTTCCAGACAATAACTCGGTTTTGGTTTGTGTTACTAGTAGAAATGTGATTTCTCATAAATCCAAGAATTTCACCTCTGACTATGAAATCCAATAAAATGCAAGCTTGGAATGCATTGATAAACACGGAGTGTGTTCTTTGTCATGAAGTTCAAGAGACCTGTCAACATCTCTTTTTCAGCTGCCCATATTCTTTGGCTGTGTGGGAATGTTTAGTCAGAGGAATTCTAAAGGAGAAATTCACTGCAGCGTGGGATGATATAGTGGAGATAATATCTGGTTCGGCCTATCCAGCTACGGAGATGTTCCTCTTAAGATACTCTTTTCAAGCTGTTCTTCATAACATATGGTGGGAGAGAAATGCAAGAAGGCATGGAGAAGAACCGAAAGATGCGAGACTGTTAAGTAAACTGGTTGATAAAACCATTAGGCTTTAACTTTTGACAGTTAAAGCACAAGGCCAGGAATATTTGGAGAAGGGACTGAGAGCTTGGTTTGGTACAAGACTTGTTTCAGACCCACCATAAAGAAGAAGGAGATAGAATTATTTTTTTTCATTGGTTTTGGATAGGAGTATATAATCAAAAACAGATGCACTTGATGTAAAAAGTTTTTTTTGCTTGAATAAATTTTAATTCATTCAAAAAAAAAAAAAAAAAAAAAGAAAAGAAATGTGATTTCTCATTTCTGGCATACATGTGCATTGCAAATAACTCGTTTTAGTTTCTTATGATAATAATATTAATATAAACATGTCTTGACAAAAAATAACTTGGTTTGTTTCTTATGTTTCACTTAAATAAATAATCAGAATTCAGAACAAAGTAAAAATCGATAGAATGCAGTTTCCATACAATCTTTTACAAATAACTGACAAATGAGACAGAAAAAAACATAGAAATCAAAATACCATTGAAAAGGATATAAAACACTCGTAATTAAAAACAAAAAGTTGGCATTATTTACTAAGCAATAAACATCATCAAGACAATTGGTATGCTGTTGTTTGAATAAAGACCGAACAGTTTGTAAGATAAAAGTAAAGTACTCGGAGGTTATTTATAAAGGTTGCAGTTCTTGTTCAGCGACTATGGCTTCATCGACAGGTTTATATAGATTTGATGTTTGCTTGCGTTTCCACATCAGCCAAACTCCATAAGCTAATAAACTAACAACTACAGAGACCATCACAATTGCGATCACGACAATGGTGTTTTTCATCTGCCACCTTGTCCTAAAACACGAAAAGAACAAGACTTTTCTTTGAGACAATTGGAGTGGTAATCTATTCTTCGGCTAAGACTTAAGATTGAATGTGGTACCCTTTTCTTGGAGGCTCGAGTTTGTAAGTAAGGAGCTGGTAGTCTCCGAAGATATCAGGAAGCTTGATCTGATGATTGCTAAACCGAGAAACTATGCTCTACAAGTAAGAATGATGGAAAGGTCAAGTAAGATGATGAAAGTCAAGCAATGAAAAAGGAGAAGTTTATTGTAAAAACATCAGGTACCGTTGCTGTGACATTGGAGAATAAACTAGAAGATTCGGTAGGAACAACAACTACTCTGATTAGAGAGTCGTTTCCATTGGAGGTGAGATTTGATAAATAGACCTGTGACGGATGACTCAGATATTAGCAATATAAAAAACAGTGTTGAAAGGCTTACAAGCAATAGTGTGTTTATCAATAAGGCTTACCTGTGTAGGTTTGATATCGAGCTCCTTGGAGAATACCTTGGAGAGCTCTTCAAGGCGAGGTTTCAGATATGATGAATTGACTGTTAGTTGTATATCAAGGTTTATTTGACCAATTTGTGTCTTCTCCCCTGAGGAAATACGTAGAAAACATCAAGTGACATGACAATAGATTCTTGTTTAGTTGCATCTTTTCCAGGACAAAAGCGTTTCAGATGAAATCACTAACTTGGGAGATTGCTTGAAGTATTGAGAGATGGATTTGAATCATTCAAAGGCAATTTTGCAGGTGGTGGTGGTGGTAGTGCACCATCGATAGGAAGCCTATCCGATAACTCTGAACAATTAGTTCTCCAGAATCCAACCTTAGAATTCTCACGATCATACACAACAAGCGTGTTGCGAACTACAATTCCTGATAAAACACAAGATATTGCGTTAGCAGTGAAGGTAGCCAAAATGAAAAGAAGCAGAGTAAATGATATCTACTTACCTCCTAAAAGAGTCGTATGATCTTTCCCGTTTGGGAACACACCGAGACAGTACGCGCCATGCACCTTCGAATGCTTTTTATCGAATAAAAAGATAATCACATCATCTGCTACAACATTAGGCTATAGAGAGAAAATGAAACTTCAAAAGCGTTTTAAGGACTAAGTTACTTACACGGAACAAGTAGTTTTCAGGAGACAAAAGCCACGACTGTCCACTCTTAAATACCATCTCGACTGATGGGAATATCTTCGAAAGTCCAGAGGCATCGTTACTTGAGCATAACGCAATTTAACTGTCAGTATCTTCCCTTGATTTAAAGGTTTGATAACAAGCTTGCAAAGACATCATACCTTGGAGCGACATGGAAACAAGTATCTTTAAAATTTGGATCAGGGCCATCAATCTGCTTCAATGGAGAAACTTCCCGCATCACCTTCACAACACAAAAAGACAGTGTAAAAACAAAAAACAAAAGTGTTACAGCTGAAGTGAACCAAGTGTTAAACAGAGATTTGAGAGTCATACAGCTTCCTCAAATGCTGCAAAGGCTGCGTCAGGGAGATAAGCATAGGTTGTCCCACTGTCCAAAACCGCTCCATGTTCACCATCAAAGACTCCAGAGCTAAGCGACAACTGCTTCCCAGCGACACGTATCCCCGTCAAATCTATATTGTAATATGGACTGTCGCCATCCCGAAACTAGAGTCAAATGTGTGGAAAGGTATTAAACCGTATCTGTCAGGATTAATACATTCGCCAATCAGGACCCAAAAGGCAAATCCTTTAGAACATTCATTACCTACGATCAGGGTCCGAGTCCGTGAATATCATATCAGACGGGTAAGCAAAGCCTCCAAGAACCATGGAACCTCCACCGAGATCCATGCCTCCATAACACAAGGCAAAAGAGTTGCTGATCAAGCCTTTATCCACCAACTGATCCACAAGACTGAGATCCCCTTGTCCTAACCCGATAATGCCATCAGCGCGTTGACTGTAGAGATCACCAGTCTCCACAGTCTCACAACCGAACACAGCTCGCTGAGGTGTAAGCTGGCTTTCATTACCAAACGAGATAAGGTCTTCACCGAGCACACCTTTGCTACTGCTGTGCTCAGCGTACTCACGCTCGTACACACATTGCTCTTTGTCGTCGTCACAGTTACAGTCCATGTTGCATTTCACAGGTTGGTAGGTGGAGGACATCTCCGGCTGAAACTTTGGATCCTGATGAATAATAAGATAAGTAAAGCAGGCAACGAGACAAGATTGAGACTTTTATTAGTGATGGACCTAACTCACACCCAAAAGCTAAACGATGTGGGACTCTATTAACTTTTACAGTTGGAATATGTCATTATTAACCTGGTGTTTGCCACACTGTTCACAGTCGGAGCAAGGGACGTAGGTAACAGTGCTCCCGGAATCAACAATCAGAGCAAACATCTGCGGAGGCGTACCGATCCATAGCCGCGTCGTGTAATACCTGCGAATTTTGATGATACAATCAGATCGGTGATCGGCGTTGAAGGGAAGGGATTGATTTACCCGTTGAGGAGAAGGTCGTCGTAGAGTCGCATGCGAGAGTGAGGGAGTGATTTGTGGAGCTTTCGATGGTGAACAGAGACGGATCTGGAAGAAGAGGTGGGAGAGAGAAAGAGAGGGAAGACCATGGGAGGAGATTGGAGTTGGAGGAGGGTGTTTTCACCGGCCGCGTGTGCATAGATTGGAAGAGATAGATAGATTATTAGGAGGGAGAGTGTCGCGCCGATTGACGCCAGCGCCATATCTAATCGCCGATGAAGGAGTGAGTGAAGCTGCGAGTCAAACGTCAGATCTACCGGAACGAAAGCTACTTTTCCTTTGAATACAAAACCAGCAACCACGCCACGCCATATGTAAACCACAAACGACCTAGTTTTTTTTAGCTAATGTCTTTTTTTTTTGAGTCAATAACGGTTTGGGACACTTTTTTATTTTTTTGACACACTCAGACACAACTTGCTGGAGGGACACTTTATCTTGATTCTGAGCTGGTTTCGGACCATTGTGCCCTTCGCTTCCTTAACTGAGACCAAGGTTGAGTCAGTGTTTTTTTATTATTTTTCGCCAACTGGAAAGTGACCGTATTAAGTTTGGTTTTTTTTTATTATAACAGCTCTGCATTTCGTTATTAAGTTTGTTTTCTAGGGAATATTTTTTTTCTCAACTTTTTCTTTGTTTTTTTGCAAAGTTCTTATGTTTTTATTTGTTTTTCTTCTCAGAGTTTAAGACATTTGAAGAAAGTATAATTATTACAATAAATTGTAATTTGTTTTTCTCTATATTTTAACATCCATTTTCATTATATATTTCAACAATTATATAAAAAATTGTATGGACATAAAAAGTGTGGATGCAAAATTGTGAACATATAAGAAAAATACGTGAACATAAAAAGATGTGGACATGGATGGATAAAAAATGTAGAAAATCTCTTTAAAATTTTCGTGGATGAGGTTTCATGGATGTATTTTCTTGGACAAGTTCTTATATTCCTAATCATCTTACATAATTTCTTAGTATCTGTGGACAAGTGCTTTATGCATACCGTGTAGTGTTTATGTACATTCCCAACATATTTTTTTGGTCATTATTACAAATTATAATGTATAAAATCTATATTAATGTATAAAATAAGTTATAACTTTTTCTCTTCTACATTTTGATATCCATAATGTATATATTTTTTTGTAAATTTATAATAAATTTTGATGTCTATGTGAACGAGTTCTTGTGAACGAGGTTTTGTGGACACTATTTTGTGGATATACATATTTCTATATATCATATAGGATTGTGTGGACACCATTTTATGGACATGCATATTTTTATAGAGCATTTCGTCGAACAACTTGAATGCGTTTTTTGTGTTTTTCCATTTTGATTTTTTGTCCATATAACATTCAAATTATTTTCTCAATAAATTAAGTTATTTTACACACTTTGTTTCAAAACTCAAAAGTGATTACAGCAGCCAAACAATGAACAAAACCATCAAGGAACAACAAGATCCGGGGAGGAATAGATGTTAAGACGCCTGGTGGGGAACCGGTCCGTCGCGGAAAGTCTTGGAGGTGGACGGAGGTCCGGTGAAGATGGACCTACATATATAAAATCAATCAGATTCTGAAATTTTGGAAGAAAACGAGAGCACCGGGAAGAGTGAAATACCTCTGACTTCGTATTGTGGTGGCGTTTCCTCATTCTCTATATGGACCTTCTTCTTTGACTTTGGTTTCCTTATGGTTCACGGCGGAGTCGAAGAGAGGGAGTGTTGACGGCTTACAATTAGAGACGGAGAGTATGAGCCTATGAGGTGGAGAGGAAGAAACCAAGATGATGAGAGAAATTAGGTTTTCTGATTTGGGGAAATTTAGATCTACAGTTTTGCTTTTGTTATTTTTTTTTTCAAATTGTTGTTATCCACGGTTGGTTAAAGGCAAACTGTAGTTGGGTTAGTTTAGAGGGTATATGTGACTTTGCAGCTAGATAAAGTGTGTTACATGGATATTGTGTCTGATTGTGTAATATGAAAGACAAAAAGTGTCTTAGAATGTAAAAATTTCTTTTTTTTTTACGTTCTATTTTTTTTTCACAACTAAACTATGATATATGTCATGACCCTTCGAGTAAAAGACAGGAATCAACATAAACCACATATGAAAAGGAATTCTAAGCACTTCGTGCAAGTTTACCGCGTCTAAATTAGTTGTTCTTGGTATATATCGAATTTTAGAAGTAGGAAAAAAAGTCTTATTATGTCGAAACTCTTCCAAATATGTAGTAAAAGCTGGTCATTATTCAGGTGAAGACATCATTCTTCACCAATCAAAAATATTTTGATGCAAAAATTACATCTGAATAATCAAAGGTCTTCATGCATTCTATCGTCCATATCAAAACTTCACATTTTGCATATAGCTGATAAGCTTCTGCGGAGATTCATCGCTTTCATCATCATCATCATCACCATCCCTGTTCTGAAAATTTATCTTGTTTGTCCCAAGTGGCGTTTTACTTTTAGATTATATATGTTTGAGCATTTTACTTTAATAAAAGGGTTAATTCGGCTATAATCAAAACTAGAGATTGACCCGTACATCTACACAAATATTGGTTCTTATATTTTTATACATTGATATTTGTTTTTCATAATTATTGTTATATATTTTAGATGGATCGTAATATAACTAATTGTATTAAAAAAAACATGGACCGAATCAGAAAATATGGTTATTTTTAATACAAATATCTGAATCCGTTCAGATAAATTTGTTACTTAGATATTTTTTAGGTTCTTATACATCATAACAAAACTCATCCAGACACAGAAGGACCTAATTTAAAACTCACATATAAATTTATAATATTCAAGCGGAGCCTAATTTAAAAAAAAAAAAACAATACCCAAAAAGAACAACGCTACCTAAATGGATAGCCAACGTTAATGCCTAATTTATTTTATAAACTAATAAAAATGACTATTTCTATGTGATTGGTTAAATTAAGTGAAACAGAAAAAGTTTTTTATTTAGTATAATAATTATATGGAGTGAAAAATTAAGTGACAATAAATGTAATATATTTTTATTATTTTGATTTAAGTTATTATTTTATTCATAAAATATGTCTTTGAATTATGTTTTTGGCTACATAAGTTTTTACCAATTGAAACTAAAATTAAAAAAAAAATTTAGTAAAACAAACTAAACTGAATGTTTATACATATGCAAAATCCAGTTATTTTACATTTTTAATTTTTATAATTGGAACAAATTTAATGTTGATCTATACTATTAAAGCAAAATCCTTCTTATGATCATGTCCTTGACTTTTCCAATTAATTACAAAAAATTTCATTACTTGTTTCAATTATTTTTAAAGGTTTTCGGAAATTAAAAGCCCAACAAATTAGAAAGTAGCATGTTTCTGACCAACTAAACAGAACATCCCAATAATTTAAACAATTTATCCATAGTTTTTAAGCCTATTTTGTGTATGTTTACTAACCCATCCATATTCGTTTGAACCCTATTAACACCATCAAAAACCCATTTTCCAAAAAACTATACCAAATCAATTGGAGTTTATTATAATGTCTATGTCTTATTTAAAATTTTCTTATATGAAGTTGCCTAAATATATTAAATATTATCTTTCAATAATATAAATTATACTATTATAGTATAGGATTAGCATATTTCGAAATCATTGGTTTTCAATGTTATTGAACTTTTAAACAACCAATAATATTTAAATAATTAAATATTTATATTTACCAAATTTGGTATATAAATATAAATATAAAACGTAATAAATAGAAACTCATATATTTTTGGATTCAAATCAAATAAATTACAAGAATATTCTCTATAACATCCATTTTCGTAATTGCTACATACAATAAATTAAAAAGATAATATATAATAGAAACAAGATTTTCCGATTTAACTAAATTAACTTGATGAACACGCAGAGAATATATTCTGTTTGACATGATAACTGAATTTTCTGAATACTAATCTTAAAAAAATAGAGATATTCGATAATAAAGAGAAGATTCCCAAGTTTCTCCTAAAACCTAAGCATTCTCTTTTGTCGGTTTGAGGATACTTAAACCTGTGTTTGGGTTGGGTTATAGAAAACAATAGTTGGTCGTTGATTTGTAAGTCCAATTTATCAGTAACCCTTCATGTAATTTTTGATCCTATAGGCTTTAAAGCTCAGTTTTTACTTTTTTATATTCGTTAACATAAACATGGATAATTTTGTTCTTATTAAAAATGGTTATTTTATGAATTAATTTTAAAATGGTTCTTATTTTGTATTATAAATGTTAATTTTAAAATAAGAATCTTGATAGTTTTACGGAAGTTGTTATATATTGTAAGAGTTATAAATATAATTTATTTTCATTATTAAAATCAACTTCAATATAAATAGATTTATAAAAGATAAGAAATATTACTATGTAAGATGCGGATTTCTCAATACAACAAAATCACAAGAATATTATATGTTAAATATTTAAATTTAGCCGATTTTGTCCTAAAAATACAAAAATGTGATTTTTAACCGTATTATCCAAAAAATGGATACCGAATCAGCACCAAATTAAACTCAAAACTTTATCGAGTTTTTAATATTTCTATCCCAATCAAACTGAGTGCTAAACTAATTAATCTGAAACCAAAATTAAATTCACAAATAATCGAACGGTCTCTATATTTTTTAATTTGAAAAAAACAATGCAGTAGAATTTATTTGAATACGAAATTCTTCAATCATATTGATATATAACTGCATAGAATGGTTTATTGTACATAATTCAGCAAATAGGTCATGCAATTTTAAGGAACGATGAAAGTGTAGGTAAAAACTGGAATGTGTACTATTGCAGGTGCAGAGTGTGGTAACCAAATTAAAATAAATTATTAACGTTGGTTTTGTCTAAGTTGAGTATGAAGTTATAACTTCTCTATTGTCGCTTGGTATGGAAGTTGGTATTAAATATAGAGAAACCGAAGTAATGTGTATTTCTATGATATATCCAAGGAACCAAACACATCTCCATGTCCAAACATGTGCTACTCTAAAAGAAGTCTAAAAATAAATGAGAACTTGTAAATAGTAGATAAAAAATATGACTATATTTTAATCGATTAGATATTATACAAAAATATAAATATTATTTAAAACACACAAATATAAAAAATAATTTCTAAAAAAATGTATAGGGTATCTAATTTAAGTTCTTAACAATCATAATTTTTTTTAATCCATTTGGACTGTCATATTATATGTCGCAGGCTAAGTAACAAGGTCTCACTAAAAACATTTTCATTTGAGCTACTCGTTATTGAGACTTAGACCATCTCCCATGATTTATTTTATTTTCTATCTATAATAAAGTTTAATTATACTCTAATGATATTCTATTTTATAGTAAAAAATAAAGTGATAGACAAAAAAATAAATAAGTTACTCTATATTTAAAAAATAGAATGGACTTAAAGATGCTCTTATATCGTCCAATTCTATCCCTCCGTACAATTTTTCATCTCACCAAAACCCAAAAAAAATGAATTTATCTTGAATTCCCAAATCGATTCGATCTACTAACTGGCTCACATGACAAAACTACTCGACCTTCGGTATTATCATCCCACTATCCCTGAAACCGCCGTTGCCGGCATCATAAAAACCACTGACGATGAATTCACCACCGCCACCACCGCTATTTTTTTGCATCTCCGCCATATAACTCCTCACTTCCACCTTAATCATCTCTTGCACCACCGTCAAAAACTCAGCTTTATGTCCAACACGTGCTTCTCCTCTCTCCTCAACATTAATTTTCATTTGACTCCCAAACCGGGGAAACAGCAACGAGTTGTGTCTCGAACCCGCGTTCTTCAACTCCTGTCTGACATCAGGACCAGGAAGTGACAGTGACAGGCTCAATGACGCTGTCGGATCCTCCTCCACCGAAGACATTTCCACCGGTGACGGCATCGCCATTGGTTTTAAAAGCTGAGCATCAACCGGAGACGGCGGAGATGGGATTCCGGTGGGACTCTCCGGGCTCATGTACAACCCAGTGTCCACCGGAGTAGCAGACTCAGAGCTCACCGATCTCCTCTTCTTCCGCCGATCCTCCTCCGTCCTCATCACAATGAGATTACCATCTCCACCGCCGCCTAAGCATTTCCTCTTGAGCGTCGAGTTCCAGTGGTTTTTCACGGCGTTATCCGTACGGCCGTTGAGAAGACGAGCGATCGTGGCCCATTTATTACCGAACGTAGCGCGGGCAGAGACAATTGTCTTGTCTTCGTCAGACGAGAACGGTCGATGCTCAACGTCCGGAGATAACTGATTGCACCACCGTAGCCGACAAGATTTACCGGATCGACCTGGAACAGATTTGCTAACCTCCGACCAGTTTCTCGGTCCGTAATGCTCTACCATCCTCCTTAGCTGCTCGTCTTCTTCTTGGCTCCACGGACCTTTTACCCGATCCGCCATTGAATCAAGCAGGATCGTAGAGACGAGAAAGAAGGGAAGGTCATTTATATAGAGGAAGGGGAAATATAACTGGTAACCGGTTGAGACGGTGGAGAAAGTCATGGCCCCCATGGGTACCCGCTTCTTCCATGCAAGCGGTTATGAAAGTTTTTGGGTTACAGCTGTTGGCGAAAACGTGTCGTTATTTTCGTTACGCGATCGGGCGTGTGATAGTGTCGATGGTGTTAAAAGCGAATGAGAGGAGTGAGGTCACGCGCGTCAGTAACGAGTGGGTTAAATATACATAATCACGGAAATTTACAAAGAAAGCTCTGATACTATTCGGTGGAAGTTTAGAAAGTTGTTTTAATTTTTGAAATAAATTAAATTCGAATATCCGCCAGTAAAGATGATAACGGTTAAGGTTTGGCCGTTTGGGTAAAGACAGTTTTTAATGCATTTCTGACTTTTGACTGGCCAAGCCAACCTGGATACCAACATACTTTTCTTTTAATTTTTCTTTTTACTTTTCTTTTAATTTCGAAATTACGTTTTGGATTTTGAAGTTTAAACCTCTATTCAAAACTACACTGTAACAACGCATGCGATTAGATAGAAGCCTATAGCGCTGAATCAGTTATTCAGGGATTATTCAGGAGTTCATTTTAGGCAAGTACACAAAAAAGATAGCTGGTGCAGTGGTTTCAGTGCTTTAAACATGCTCTTAAACATGGATTCAAACCCTAAGTGGCAATTTTTATACTTTTACACCTTTTTTCTTTCTTTTTTGCTAAAATTTGGTACATTGATATTAAAAAAAGTGGCAAGAGTCATGTTACATAAAATTCTAGGGAAAGCCGATACATTAATCTGATGCTAGAAAAGAAGAGATGCCTGAGTCGACATAATAGATAGATTAGCCTTAATAGGCAGGTTGGACCCAATTGCCATAATAGTAATTTCACTTCATTTTCATCGTACATGTCCATAATCTTAAAAATGGTGGCCATCACTTCTTTTCTCGATCTTCATATTTTTCTTATGTTTTTCTTTGTATTTAAACTCAAAATTGATAAATCTACTAAGTATAACTCGATTTCTAAAACTATAAATAGTAAGAGTAAGTTTTTCACAAATTCCAATTTGAAACCGATTTTGACCAAATTGGAACGTTTCATAGTCTAGCATTTATACTCGGCAAAAAACGGTCGCGCTGGTTACGTTTGAGAACAAGAGTTAAACTAGTCACAGTTTTGAACTTTTGATACATACTGGAGCAGGAAATACTACTAGATTACCGGAAAAAAGCAACCAAACAAAATTGCGATTTAAGTTTTTTTAAATTTACTAATTACCAAATAATATTTTTTTTTCAAACAACGGAATGGCTAAAATTGCAACTCTTCTACTTTTGAACTTTAGTTTATCTTCTTTTTTTGCTGAAAAGGTTCACAACGTTCTAATGCTACAAATTTGGGATGTGACAACTAGTAAAACCATATACAATGAAAGTGTTGATTTTTGTTTCAACAGTTGAAAACTTATATTGAGAGCATATCTAACCGGCCTCTTTATTTTAAAGGAGAGACCCACATAAAACAAAGGGATAAAGAGATAGTTCTCCAATGGTACTCTTTAAAACATTTGTTTACATATTACATTTTAGTCCTCAATATTATTAATAATTAACTATAATCACTAAACTTTTTTAAAGAAGCAAGATACATACATTTTAAGCTCTTCCAATAGTTACAGGTTAGGAAAACAAAATTAATCTTAGTTTTTTTTATAAAAAGACAAAACTCTTATGATAAGAACTCTTGAAATTACTAATTGTAGAAAGATACTTATTAAAATAACTAGTGTTTACCCCGTGCTATGCACGGAAATATTTTTTCTTGCAGAAAAACAAACTACTTAGTTATTATATATATAAAGTGCTCAAAAAGTTATATATTACACGCATAATTCACATATAAAAAACATAACCGAACAAAATAAAAATAAACATACAAATTACTTAGATCAGTTTTTAATGTTGATATAAATTACTTTGTTTAAGACAAATATCAGTTTGAAGCTTTCGTATACTTCATTTTGTCTTGCTCTGCCATTTTTTGTATTTTTCTAATTCCTAACATGTCACTGAGCAATTTAAGTACTTTTCTTCTGATTTCTAGTAATTCAAGCTAGTGCAACATTTCCATCTGTAAACATTTTATAAATCAAAGGTTAATTGGAAAAACAATTGTACAAATCCAATTGAAACAATAAAATAGTAAAAAAAAACAGCATGTAACACATAATTTAAACTAATTATCTTTTTGCGTAAATTTAAAGTACTTTACACATTAGTTTGAGAATATTGTGATCTTGCTATATAAATCTAAAGGACATAAATAAGTCATTTAACTGCCCAAACCATCTTAAAAGTTGTGAGAGATAAGTCATCTTCCTTAAAAACATTGGTTTATCTTTGGGAACTTTTTTGTCGGAGTTTTGGGTCTTGTGAGTTAAGGATCCCTATCCTTGGTTGCTGCTCTCGTATTCACTATACAGTGCTTTTCTTCCTCCTTTCCTTTTTTACGTTCCCACTGCAATGTTGTATTCTGCTTCTCTAGTGCATCTTTGTAACTCTTTTAGGCTTTGTACTTTTTCTATTTAATATGAAAGCCCTATGAAAAAAACATGACACAAATGATAAATTATACACCAGACATGACTAAGACATCAAACATCGATTAAAAATTGAATGACATGAGAAAGAAATCTGTTCTTAGTTGACACATCAAGGCATACTATTAATTGACACTTACATTGACTAAAGAAATCCGATCTAGGATATTAGAGACTCCATTCATAGGTTGTTTTGCAGCTCCATGTTAGAAGAGCGACATGATTCTTTAAAAGATCATCTGCTATCCTAGTGCCTGAAAAATATGTTAGAAAAGTATGAAAAAAATCTCCCTAATAGATATCCCCTTTTGAACGTTATGGCCTTTGAGACATTACTTTCTCATGGTATATTATCTTTCCAGCTTGACTGAAGATGAACCATATGAACACATACACTTGCATAACAGAGAAAAAAATCTATCTCAAACACAACATGAACATCAACACACTGTAATTTAATGACATGACTCATGAGGATTAAGCAAAAACCAAAACATATAGCAAGATCCAAGAATGGCTTAAAAAAATTGTAAAGAGATGTCCGGGCGTACGAATCTTGTTCCTCTATTGCTCCTCAAGTCTTCCCGATGGAACCCTCATTAGGCTAGCCATCATAATATGACAAACCACACCTAAATATTAGACATACAATACAACTATGTACTTTTCAGATTTTAAGTTAGAACAGGACACCCTAATAAATACGAACATTATCCTATAAGATACAAAAATTAAATACAGTTTTTATTTAGCTAAAAGCAATGGCAGAAATGGATTTGACAATGACTTCATGTGAGGTTATAACGTGGCTTTATATTAAAAAAAAAACATAATTAAAGCTCTATTTTTCACAAGGGTGAAGTAGACAAAGAATGAATGATCAAGTATGAAGCGGTGTAAAGTATTTTCCTACTCAAAATGAATTTTACTTGTTAGAACATAGTTTGAGATCCATGCATATAGTGTATCCAAATAAATCTAACCAAGCCATCAAAATATGATCAACAAAACATACAATCTAAACTTAATTTCATAACTCACCTGAAACCGATAGGACAACGTTCAAGCTTTTCTCCCTCGATTCTTATAAACCTAGTGACATCTTTGATTTGTTTCCTGCAAAAAGGGTCACATATATAGGTGAATATATGTATAGAAAATTGGATTGAAATGAAAAAAAAAGACGTGTCTAAACTCTACAACTGCAGTTACTTAGAATCCATGAATCACATAAATAAAAGAAAACTGACACAAGAGAAGCTTTGGAGACGTAGAAAAGATGAAGAACGGTTTTTCGTGACTGAAATCAAGATGGTTTTGGATGAGCAAAAAAACTCAAAATATTAGAGTAAATGATTTATGCTAATCTTCAATTAGGGATTTTAAATGGAAGGAGAATAGGAATAAGAGATCGTGGATGAATAGTGGGTAGTTATATTTTTTCTACGCTTTATCTGGTTTTGATTTAATTATTAAAAAAAAATTGTAAACATTAATTATGTCGCAAATTTTGATTGGACATGTGACTTGTGCTTTAGTATATAAAGAATATAACTACTTTAAAAAATCTAATAGTTGCATGTTCGTAAAACAAAACTAACCTATAAGAAAAGAATGAGTAGGACTAAAATTTTGGAAATGATAAAGAATGATTCTTTATTTAAATTAACAAGGAACAAATTTACATTATAATTTTTTACAAGAAACAGAAATGAGAAGAAATGAAGAGGAAAAACTATTCCTCATGAATTATAATTGTTTAAGAAACGTTAAGGAATGTAGTGTTTCACTTTATTCCCTTGGTTATACCATTCACAACCTATCCATTTCTAGTGTTTCTATGATGATTACTAGTCACACTCTTAACTTGTTTTATGAAAAGACACAACTCTTAACATTAAATGAGATTCTTATTATTAATAAATAGATATAGATTTTGAGTTGTTTTTACTTAGGCTTCGAATGGTGACCATCGTCCCGCCCCGTTCTGCAGTTAACAGTAACAAAAATCTCTACATATGTTATATATCTATACATTTTTATAACTGTTAGAACCGCACTGCAGTTGAACCGCTTGTCCCGCACCGCTCAAACCGCAGTCACCATTCGGAGTCTTAGGGTGTGACTAGTAACCATCATAAGAACACTAGGAACGGACATAAAAAGAATGAATAGGAATAAAATTTTATAAATGGTGAGGAATGATGATTACTTATCAAATTTAATAAGGTTGTTCTATAATTCTCTACAAACAAAAAAATGAGGAAGAATGAAAAGGAAAACTTATTTCTATAAAATTTTCAAGGAATGTTAGAAAATGTAGTGTTTGTCTTCATTTTATCCAAATTGGTTATGTACTAAATGTTAATTAACTTATACAACTTTTCGTTGGATATCCTAGTATTTGTTTCCATATGTATTTTTGTTTTATGTATATATTTTAATGTGTTGTGGCCAGGTTTTGTTTTCGTTGGACTTTTAGATTTATTTTAATGTATTTATTTCTGGACTTTTAGAAAACAAAAACTGCGCCAGTTTTAATGTGTTGTGGCCAGGTTTCCAATATCATATACCTTGATTCGCCTATTGGTGTGGGATTCTCTTATTCGAAAAACAAGTCTGATTATGATCAAACTAGTGATACAAAAACCGCTTCTGATTCTCACAATTTCCTTATCGAGGTGAAATAAGAGTGTAAGTAGATTATATTTGAAAACAACTTTCTTTGCGTTGTGTGTGTGATTCACAACACTAACTATTAGATTTAGATCCAATGTTTCAAAACAGTTGTTCAAGAAATTTTCCGGAGTTCCAATTAAATCTGTTCTTCCTCTCAGGAGACTCTCAGAGCACCCGCAAGGCAATTACCTTGCATGGTTTTTACGGATTAAAAAATAAGAATAATTGAAAAAATGGGAGAGAAAAGGAAAAACGATTCTACTTAAAGAAGCGATTCTTCTATATGTTTCTATAGAGAAAATTGCATTTTAAACCGTCAGAGTATCATATTCTCGCACTTTAAACACTAAAATTTTTTTACAAGCACTTCAAATTTTGAAAATGACATTTTTATCATAGCAAACCTCCAACGAGGCTTACTTGTTCTTCAAGTCAAGTAGATGACCGGTACTTTTCATTTATGATGACGTGTTGATTTAAAAAAAAAAATACAAAAAATTAGAAAACAAAATCATAAAAATTGGAAAAAATAATAAAAATTCAAAAAAATATAAAAATTAAAATTTCAAAAAATTGAAAATAAAATAAATATTAAAAAAAATAAAAAAATAAAAAATGATAAAAATTATTTTATGTAAAGTTTACATATTTGTTAAGAGATCTATTGGTATTATTTATTAAAATGATATTTATTTTAGTAATTTAAATTTTTTTTAAAGAAATCAACTTATAAGTGAAATTCTTAAAAATAGTAAATATTTTTTTTTGTCATCAGTAAATAACTTTAAAATTAAATAAATTACTAATAAAACTCTAGAATCACCATTCAAGTTATTATATTAAATATATATTTATTGGTTTACAATTGGTTTAATTTGATATTCAATAATGTTTTTGAGTTTAATCCTTTAAGCATAAAAAAATGTTTCTGAGTTAATAACAAAAATCTAAAATATCAAATAAGTTTAAAAATTAAAATTTCAAACTTAAAAATTGAAAAAATGTTTTTAAAAATATAGAAAAGAAAAAATGATAAAAATTATTTTATGTAAAGTTTACATATTTTTAAAATTATTTTATTTTAATTTTAATTTTGAAATTTTGAAATGTTTATATTTTTGTATTTTTATGTATTTTATTATTTATTTATTTTTTTGAAAAAAAAGAAACCAACAATTCATCACGAAATGAACAGTACCAGTCGTCTACTTGACTTGAAGAACTAATAAACATGGTTTAAAGTGGTAGTAAAAAACTTTAGTATTTAAAGTGCGAAAATGTGACATTTTCAAAGTTTATAATGTGATTTTCCATGTTTCTATATCACTGGTTTAATTTACTTTTTTTTTAAAAAATGTAATGCTTAATTGAACTATATTCAAATTATTAATATTTTATTTGCTAGATACTCTTGTTTAGGTACCAAACAATAATAGTGCTCTTGCTGGTGTCTTTGTGGCAACTGCTTCCCAAATTGTCAAAGGTCATTATTGTTTTATCTAATAAATATCAGAAATATAAACAATCTGTACATGATATTTATCTGCTATAAAAACTAAAAAATATGTTCTAATTTTCTTACTCATCTTCTCATTACGTTTTAGGAATGAGAATATAATGAAAATAAAATATCAGAAACAAAACAAGTATGAAAGTTAAGACAGCCAATAATCAACCTTAAGGTACGACTAATGAAATATAATAGCTAAAGATATGTTTCAGATTCAAAGTTCCTTATCGTTTTGGTTGGATCTTGAATCGTAATATTGACTTATTATAGGGATATTTGGTGGGAAATGGAGTTACTGATCCTGTGTTCGATGGTAACGGTATGGTCCCATCCGTGCATGGGATGGGGCTCATCTCAGATGAACTCTTTGAGGTTTCTATCTGTTGGCCATTTATTTTTTAACATTCTTGTATTATTCCTCAATATATTGTTTTGGCTAATGTGTAAACAAGAAATGGCAGGAGACTGAAGCGGCATGCAAAGGAAAGTACTATGATGATAACGGAACATATATGAGTGATGAATGCAGTCACAAGGTTGGAAAAGTGATAGATGCTCTGGGGTTAATAGACCCATCTAACATTCTAGAACCATGCGACGTCCAAAGATCATCTATGTCCCACATTGCCATCGGATCTCTGCCAGTGAGAAGAAAAATGTTTAGACGCGAGTGGCCACTAGGCATACTCCCTAGTTGGTTTGAATTCATCTCCACGTCCGATATTCCTTGTCTTGTGAGTGCTCCATTTACCTCATCATGAATCTTTCTCTCACATCACTGAATAGGTAAATAAAATGACAGTTTGCTCCTTTCATGCCTTAGAACATAAGTGCTTGTATACCAAATAAGGTATCCCTTCAAAGAAAGATAATTGTTCAAGAACATACTGAGAACACAATTTTAAAATTACATTTTCAGCTAGCTATATTAAGATGACTACTTGAAAAAAACCTACTTAACCACACAAAGATAATCTAGTGGTAGGTGGATTCTTGGAAGCTAGGCGACCCATGTTCGAATCAACCCACGACACTAAACATGTATGGGTAAGCGAATATGAGACCATGCTTTGGATATCAATTGAATATTCAGAGAGATGATCTATCTGTGAGATGTACCTACTCTTGGAAGATTAGTATGGCCCTTCTATCGATCCATGATACTCTTAGATTAATTTTTTAAAAACTACTTATCAAAAATACTAAGTATTCACTACAAGAAAACGTATCTTTACCGAGGAAGTTTAACGAGGAAAAATAATCCTCGTAAAAAAACGTTGATTTTGCGAGGAAAGTACGTTGAGAAAGAAAAGCATCGTTATTTCGTCGTAAGTTAACGACAAAAAATATTCGTCGTAAAGACGATGTAAATTGACGTGGCTTTTACGAGGAAATAGTTTTTCCTCGTAAAATCCACGTAAATTTCGCGAGTGCTTTACGACGAAATATTTTACGTGTACTTAACGAGGAAATTTTGAATCCACCAACTTGGTAGGTGGCTCACGTTTTTTTTTTGGCCATACAATTAATTTTCGTCGTAATTTCATAGTAAAATTACAACTACCAGATTCGAAATTTTCTATAAATATGGATGTTGGAACATCATTTTAAACACACCAACAACAAAAAACGTGAAAGAAAAAAAAATGGCTGGCTCTGGGACTATTTACGAGTTGCGGAATTGGATGTATATGCATAGAGATGCTAACGGGAGAGTGACGAAAGAATACCTTGCGGGGCTGGAGACATTTATGCACCAAGCAGATTCAACACCGCTCGCCCAAGAAAGTGGTAAGATGTTCTGTCCTTGTCGGAAATGCAACAATTCGAAATTGGCAAACCGTGAAAATGTTTGGAAGCATTTAATAAATAGAGGTTTCACGCCAAATTACTATATCTGGTTTCAACATGGGGAAGGTTATAATTATGATCAGAATGAAGCTAGTAGTAGTAATAGCAATTTTCAGGAAGAACCGGTTAATCATCATTTGCATAATGAACATAGTTACCATCAGGAGGAGATGGTAGATTATGATAGGGTTCATGATATGGTAGCTGATGCATTCGTAGCTCATGATGAAGATGAAGAACCTAATATAGATGCAAAAAAGTTTTACGGAATGTTAAACGCGGCGAATCAACCACTTTACAGTGGTTGTAGAGAAGGTCTCTCTAAATTGTCGTTGGCTGCTAGAATGATGAATATTAAAACTGATCACAATCTACCTGAAAGTTGCATGAACGAATGGGCGGACTTGTTTAAAGAGTATTTGCCGGAAGACAATGTGTCTGCTGATTCTTATTATGAGATTCAGAAATTAGTTTATAGTCTTGGGTTGCCTTCGGAGATGATAGATGTCTGCATCGACAACTGCATGATCTATTGGGGAGATGATGAGAAGCTAGAAGTATGTCGATTCTGCAAGAAGCCACGATTCAAGCCGCAAGGACGGGGACGTAATAGGGTACCGTACCAAAGGATGTGGTACCTACCAATTACAGACAGATTGAAAAGATTGTATCAATCAGAGCAGACTGCTGCAAAGATGAGATGGCATGCCGAGCATACTCAGACGGATGGTGAGATGACTCATCCATCAGATGCAAGAGCCTGGAAACATTTCAACAAAGTACATCCGGATTTTGCTAGCAATAGCCGGAATGTGTATCTCGGATTATGCACAGATGGATTTAGTCCGTTCGGAATGTCAGGGAGACAATATTCATTGTGGCCAGTCTTTCTTACGCCATACAACCTGCCACCGGAGATGTGCATGCAACGGGAGTTGCTATTCTTGACGATATTGATACCTGGTCCGAACCATCCAAAAAGGTCCCTGGATGTTTTCCTACAACCACTGATAAAAGAGTTGAAGGATTTGTGGTCAACAGGGGTGAGGACGTATGACTGTTCAACGAAGACGAATTTTACGATGCGAGCTATGCTTTTGTGGACCATAAGTGACTTTCCTGCATATGGGATGTTGTCTGGATGGACTACACATGGGAGATTAGCTTGTCCATATTGTAATGGAACGACAGATGCGTTTCAACTGAAGAATGGTAGGAAGACAAGTTGGTTTGATTGTCATCGTCGATTTCTTCCCATTGGCCATCCTTACCGAAGAAACAAGAATTTGTTTAGGCACAAAAGGGTTGTGAGAGACACTTCTCCACCATATCTAACTGGAGAACAAATTGAAGCACAAATCGACTACTACGGAGCTAACGAAACAGTTCGTTGGGGTGGTAATTGGCATGTCCCTCGTAATATGCCTGATTCTTACGGTGTTCATCACAACTGGCACAAGAAGAGTATATTTTGGGAGTTGCCATATTGGAAGGATCTTCTTCTGCGCCACAACCTCGATGTGATGCATATAGAGAAGAATTTCTTTGAGAACATCATGAATACAATATTGAATGTCCCAGGGAAGACAAAAGACAACATAAAATCGAGGTTGGACTTGCCGGATATTTGCTCAAGAAGCGAGTTACATATTAAAAGCAATGGACAAGTTCCTGTTCCGATATTCAGACTGTCTTCAGAAAAAAAGTCGGTGTTGTTCAACTGGGTGGCATCAGAAGTGAAGTTCCCCGATGGGTATGTTTCAAATCTCTCTAGATGTGTTGAAAAGGGTCAAAAGTTCTCTGGGATGAAGAGTCATGATTGTCATGTCTTTATGCAACGACTACTGCCCTTTGCATTTGCGGAGCTACTTCCAACAAACGTACATGAAGCACTTGCAGGTTCGTAGTGTTTTATATCACAATAATTTTATAACGGTCTAGTTTGCAAAATAATATACGACTAACAATGTGTTTAATTGTTTTTGGAATATAAAAGGCATTGGAGCATTTTTCAGGGATCTGAGCACACGCACTCTTAAAGAAGAAGTTGTAGAACAGCTTCAGGAGAACATTCCCATCTTATTGTGCAACTTGGAGAAGATATTTCCTCCTGGATTTTTTGACGTCATGGAGCATCTAGCTGTCCACCTCCCATATGAAGCATTGCTTCGTGGACCTGTACATTACGGATGGATGTATCAGTATGAGCGAGCCATGAAATATTTGAAGGGAAAAGCAAAGAACCTCGCCAAAGTTGAAGGTTCTATAATTGCTGGAAGTTTGACGGAAGAAGTTTCTCACTTCACATCGTACTACTTTGCGTCAAAAGTACGTACCCGTAGAAGAGCTCCAAGAAGATATGATGATGGTGGAGTTGCGCCAACATATGCAGTTGCTGGTGTTCCAGACATCTTTAGCCAGATTGGACGACTCGGTGGGAAGTCTAAAGAGGTTTGGTGGTCGAGTGAACAAGACGCTCATAGTGCACACACCTATATTCTACTCAATTGCGAGGATCCATTGATGCGTTATTTTGAAAGGTAACATATATGGACACTTCAAAACACATATAATTAATTATATAATTGCAAGAGATTCATTCCTATGAAATGTGATTAATTTTACAGCCTATTTGTTTCTCAAGTCGAAGAAACATTTCCTGGTATATCCACAAGTGACGTAGACAAAAGGAAAGATCAGCACTTCATTAAGTGGTTGCGGAATCAGGTATTATAACTCAAACTATTTTTTCATACATGATTTGTATTTTAATGTTCTCTTTATTTTTGCAGGTTGATTATGACGACGATGCAGATTATCCTAAGTGGTTACACGAAGTAATTCAATCTCCACTTGTAAAGGTCACCACATCACAGATGTATTTCACACGAGGCTACACTTTTCACACATATGAGTATGGTAGACAGCGGGCGACCAGTAACTATGGAATATGTGTGAAAGGGGAAACAGATTTCTACGGGATCTTGACGGAGATTATTGAAGTCGAATTTCCAGGGATACTGAAGCTGAAATGCGTCATCTTCAAATGTGAATGGTTCGACCCCGTCGTCAACAGAGGTGTTCGGTCTAACAAATTTGGTGTAGTTGATGTCAACGGTGGACGTCGGTACAACAAATTCGAGCCTTTCATCTTAGCTTCACAAGCAGACCAAGTTAGCTTCCTTCCATACCCTCGGATGAGAGATTCGGGTATAAATTGGTTAGCAGTGATCAAAGTTACACCTCGAGGACGAATCATCAGTGGAGAAGAACCACCATTGCAAGAAGAACAGATAAATGAAGTCGAGGAACCTGAACAAGAAGTTGATGACATCCTTCTCATTGATCCGCATAATCACGAATACGAAGATCTTACCGATGATGCCACAGACGAAGCTGTAGAAGACGAGTTTAATGAAAATGATGATATTTCTAGTGATGACGAGAATGTCGATGTATCCGATTGATGTATTTGATTTTGTGTAGTTTGTTTTATGAATAAGGTAATGTGAGAGTTTGTTTTATGAATAAGGTAATGTGGGAGTTTGTTTTATAAATAAGTAAATGTGGGAATTGTGGTTTGGAATGAAAATAAAGATGGGGTTTGGAATATATGAAGTAGAAGATAAGGAATATGGGGTTTGGGGTTTCGGATTTTAGGGAATTAAAGGTACTGCTCGTTAATTCCTCGTAACCTGACGTCGAATGTACGACGTAATCCTCGTTTATTCCACGTAGGACAGAATCGTCGTAAAGACCTCGTAATGTAAATTGACGTAAATGCCACGTAAAGTAAATGACGAAGGAGGAACTCGTTTATTCCACGTAGGAAAGAATCGTCGTAAACACCTCGTAAGGTAAATTGACGTAAATACCACGTAAAGTAAATGACGAAGAAGGCACTCTTTAATTCCACGTAGGATGATTTCGTCGTAAACACCTCGTAAGGCCACGAGGACTTTACGACGAAATTAAAAAAGCGGGGCACGCTAATTCCACGTAAGCCAAATCGTCGTAAAAGAGTCGTAAACTAACGACGATATTACGACGAAAATATTAAAAATACTAAAAAAAAGAAGAGAAGAAAGATGCTTGAATCACATTTGGCGAGACTTACGTAAGTCTCGACCACATGAGTTCCAAATATCTTCTTCTCTTCTTTTTTTTTCCAAATTTTCTAAATTGGTGAAAAGCGGGACTTGCTACTTCCTCATAGTATAAAAACTAGAAAAAAAGAAAAAAAGAAAGATACTGGAATTATATGTGGCGAGACTTAAGTCTCACCCACATAAATTCTAATATCTTCTTTTCTTCTTTTTTTTTTCAAATATTTCTAATTTGAAAAGTATTTTGGTGAGGAGTGTGATTTGAGATAGGGTGTGTTTTGTGAGTTTGTGTGTGTGGTTTGAGAAGGAAAGTTGTGGGTATTTATAGAAAATAAAGGCTCGCTAATTCCTCGTAACTGGTTAACTCGTTAATTCCACGTAACCCTTTTCGTCGTAAAAACGTCGTTAACGAAAACGCGGGCCTTTGTATTTCGTCGCTATTTCGTCGTAACTGAAAACGCGGGCCTCTGTAATTCCTCGTAAGTTTACGAGGAATTTACGAGGACAAGTAATCTTATATATATCCCGAGCGAGCTCGCTCCGTCTTTCCTCTCTACTTCCTCTCCACTTCCTCCCTAATTCGTAGCAATGGTAAGTCTCTCTAATTCCTCTCTAGTTTGATTAGTTTAGGATAGATTAGGTGGTTAGTATAGGGAATTTAGATAGGTTTACGGATCTTATGTTATTTAGTGTTGATTAGGTGGATAATGTTGGGAAGTATATGTTCACGAAAATTTAAAAAATTAAATTTTTTTCTCAGGTTCGAAAAGGTAGACTTACTGCCCATTACAGAGAGATGTTCGGTGAGCCGGGTAGTCGTTTAGACCCGTCGTCTTCTTCAGCTCCCGGTTCTTCGGGTCAGGAGACTGTCCCCGAGACTCAGTACACTCAGAGAGTCATTGGATCTCCTTCTTCTAGTGCACCATCGGTTCTTCACGTGCCTCCCCAGATGCCTCCTCCTCCTCCTGTGCCTCCTACGATGCCGGCACCTCCGATGCCCGCGGGCGAGATTCATCCCGATTTGATGGTGCCTCCGAGTGCTCCTTACTCGCAGTACACCGTAGAGGACATTCTCCGTCTGCCAGGCAGAGAAGGTTTACCAGTCATCGACCCCGACCGACCGGACGGAACTTTATGGTATGTTTCATTATTTTTTTATTCTTTTTAAATTCTTTTATAACTTTAAAAAATAATTTATATTTTAAATTTGTATTTTTCAGGTGGGGGATTGACGGATGTCTTGCATCGGACGTAACCGATACGATAAAAGGTTACTTCTCCATGGCACATCCGAACTGGAAAATGACGCCCCACTACGTCAGAAAGACGTGGTTCAAAATTTACGCTGTAAGTTCTATTAATTAAATATATATCTTTAAATTTTTTTATTATTTATATATATATTTTTTTCTAAAAAACTAATTATAAATTATTTTTTCCAACAGCAAAAATATAATTGGGCCTTGGGGATCACTGAGAGGGTGAGAAAGAAGTTTGAAGCGAAGGCGAAAGTTCGCTTGTTGGACACGGTCTCCAACTGGAAGGGTGACTGGATCGTGAAGGGGTATGAGCGTGGCAAACCCGCTGAGCTCACCACGGATGTCTGGGATGGCCTCATCCGATATTGGCGTCTTCCTGATTCCATTAGAATCGCCCAGTCTTGCTCTAACTCCCGTAACACAGTCGATGAGCACGGGAACGGGCCGATGCTTCACACTACGGGCCAAAAACCCCACGCCGGTGTCCGTTTGGAAATGGTAATTAAAAATTTAATTATATTAAATTTTTAGTATATTTTTATATATATTCTAATTAACAACTTTCTTAAATGTTTTTTTAGGCCAAAGAGACGGGAGAATTCCCGTCTCTTATGCAACTTTACGAGAGGACCCACAAGAACAAGGCGGGCCGATTTATAGATGGCAAGTCCGAGCAAATCTACAACGATTTGGCTGCTCGGGTTGAAGAACGCCAGACCCAGCTGACCCAACAGTCCACCGATGGATTACCCGTCACCTTATCCACACCTGAAGTGGATAAGCTTTACGAGGAGGTAAATTTTCTAAAATTTTAATTTTTTTAAATATTCATTTAATTTAACTTTAAATTTTTACTAACAAAATTTATTTTTTGTTTTTAAGGTTGTCCCTAAAAAAAAGGGACGGACGTTGGGGATTGGTTCCGTCAACGATGTTCCGAGAGCGACATCGTCTTATGTTCAGCGACGGGATGAGGAAGTCTCTCAGCTGCGTAGGGAGTCCGAAGAGCTGCGTAGAGAGTCTACTCAGCTGCGTATAGAGTCTACTCAGCTCCGATCTCGTATGGGTGGACTCGAGGGCTTCTTGGACGTTGTAGCGGCCACAAATCCGGAATGGGCGACTTTGTTGAGGACCATGCGACAACAAAATCCTATCCCAGGCCAGTCACCGACCGACGACTCACATGCCGAGGCGGATGTTCAGGCGAGGAGTGATGAATTCTACGAGGCGATTAATTAACGACCACCCTTAGTTCTTTTTAATTTCGGTTATTGTATTATGAATTCAAAACTTATTTATATATAAAATATTTTGGTTTTGATTTTTTTAGAATTTTAATTTTATTAATAATTTAAATATATTTAAATTATATTTATAATTATAATTTTTTATATTTCTATAAAATAATGAAACGAAGTAAATTCGTAGCTAATTTTGCGGCTTCTTTACGTGGAAGCTTAACGTGGTTTTTACGAGGAAACATTTACATGGAAATAACGTGGAAATCTATCAAGGTTTTTACGTTTTCTTTACGTGGAAAGCTCTCAAGGTATTTACGTTAATTTTACGAGTATTTATTTACGTGGGTTTTACGAGGAAAGCTTTTCGTGGTATTTACGAGGAAAGTTAGCGACGTCCTTACGTGGAATCTTTACGTGGTCTTTACGACGAAATATCCTCCTTCGCTTTTACGACGAAATTATTTCCTCGCTAACTTACGACGAATTAGCGAGGATATATGCGTTACGACAAACGTATAACGACGAAACGCGTTTCCTCGCTAATTCGTCGTAACACTGCTTTTACGACGAAGTAACGAGGAAAACTGCCCTCGTAAAACTTGTGTTTTCTTGTAGTGATTTAAATACATTTGGGTCAATCTGTATTAGGAACTTTGATATAATATAATCATTAGAAATATAAACCAAAGCTATTATGATTATCATTAAAATATAATGCTTTATGAAAAGAAACAAATATCTCCTAGATTTAATAGAAAAATATTAAAAATGTAATATTCGTTGTGAATTGTGATAAATTGCTTCTCATGTGTTTGAATATTTGGCAAGGATGCAGGATAATATAGTTGCAACGACCTGGCTGAACTATCCAGCCGTGAGGAAAGCGGTTCATACGAAAGAGGTCTCTTAATTCTATAGTTTTCTCTTGATTAAGTTGATAAACAATATTTGTCGTCCTTTATTTATGTCCAAACCGTTGATAGAAAAGCAAGATTGGAAGATGGGAATTGTGTGCAAATGCAAGCAAATACCAGACTGACGCTGGAAGCATATCGAATTCCATAGAAATCTCACTCTCGGCGGCTATCGCGCTCTCATTTTTAGGTACAAATAAGTTTACGATAAAATTAAAACCAACGAAAAGATGTAAAAAGTATATACTAAAAATGTGAATTTGTGCAGTGGATATCATGATAGAATTGTACCATATACTGGCTCTGAAGCATGGACTAACTCAATGGGATACAAAGTGGTTGATGAATGGAGGCAATGGATGTCAAATGACCAAGTTGCCGGGTTTTTTCTTCTTTCTATAACTCTCTCATTTTTTTATCGATTTTGCTTCTCAAACTTCCCTTTTAATTTCTACAATTTGGTATCGCAGGTATACACACGGGTATGCCAACAATCTCACATTTCTAAAAATCAAAGTAAGAAACATACATCTTCTGTATATTCTTTGATGTATTTGTTATACGTTTTTGATGTGTGAGTGTTTTGCTTTGCAGGGTGCAGGACATTCCGTTCCAGAAGCCAAACCTCGTGAAGCATTGGACTTCTATAGACGCTTTCTGGCTGGAGAAAAGATTAAGACATCCCTCATGTTTGGTCCATCTTTTGTTATAACGCTCATTACCAAACATGTCTTCTTAATAAAATTCGAGTCTTCTCATTAAACTTTTAGTTTTGTCACAAAGTTTACAAAGGTCGTTACTTTATATAAATTGAACTGTCTCGTTTCTAGCCATTTCGATGTTGCTCATAGTGCAAAGGTGCTTCCGGCGGCAATGATAAATGTCTTTTAACTGCAAATTGATTGATTAGGATGATACTCATGAAGACATTAATATCTCTGAAACCATGTACACAGTTTTGAATCTATGAATATCATCCTATTTTCTTGAAATGCTTTGCTTTTGGCCAGAATCATTAAATTTAACGTAATAAATGGTATCAGAGGAGTTCAATTCCGGATATATGTTGTCTCAGAAAGCTGGAGTAGATCAATTGTTGGAACGACTTCAACATGAGGAATCTGACATCGCTGGCTGTGGAGCAACAATAGGAAAGGGACAGAGTGAAGCTTATGGAGCTGGTCGAGGTTGTCCAAAAGTAGGAATGTTAATACGGGCTTAAAGTCACAGGGTCAGCCCTAATCCTGCCCTAATCTTCACTTTTGAAATAGAGCTTAAAAAGGGTTAGCCCTGCAATGTACATGGTTTAAATTTTAACCCATTTATTTTGAGTCATATAATTATTATACAATATTTAGATAAATATTAAAATTTTAAATTTGTTCGATAGAGTTTTCCCGTCAAAACTTTAAAATGCCAAAATAATATTTTCTTCCCATTTCAGAAAATCGAGTTTTTCCACCAAAACCAAAAATTGAGTTTTCCCGCCAAAACCGAAAAACGAGTTTTCCCACCAAAACCGAAAAACGAGTTTTCGCGCCAAAATCGAAAAACGAGTTTTTCCGCCAAAACCAAAAATTGAGTTTCCCCACCAAAACCGAAAATTGAGTTTTCCCGTCAAAACAAAAAAAACGATTTTCAGTTTTGCCAGGTAAACCCAATTAAGAGGTATTATGGATATTATGCAAAGAAAATGTGTGTTGCAAGTAGAATGTGACTTATTGTGATATTGTAAAGTTAAAATGTGTCTTTGAGAGTAATTTTCTCAGCGTTTCTACTGCCTAATTGACACACTGATTAATCTTTGAAACTTTATGAAACTCCTAACATCCTAAGGGAAAGATTAATTCCCAACCTTTTATTATTTATTGCTTTAGAATTTAGTGTTTCTCTTCTTCTAATATTAAAATGTCTAGTACTACTTCCAAGATCTCAGAGATCAGAGAACAAATAGTCCTTCTGAGTGGTTTGGTTTTGGACTGGTACATTCATTCCTTTCCAACCAAAATCTTCAATTTTCCTTTTATTTATTATTATTTGTTTGAATCTCTTCAATGCTATTTGGTTCTGTGTAACAACAAGATTCTTCATGGAAGGTATTTTTATGAGTGCATTACCATTTAGGACACTTTTTTCACTTTTTTAACATGATAAGACACATGTTGCTGGAGGGACACTTTTCTTCTAGAGAGAGGCTTCGTTCAGACAGAATTGCCCTTCGCTGAGTAATCTGAAGTGGAGAGCAAGATTGTGTGGATTTGTGTCTAGTTGGTGGGGACCCCATTTAGTTACGTTTGTGTTTTGTAGTAGGAGTTATCAAGATTTGTTTATAGGTAAGTGGGACACATTACAACCATTGGATGTGATCTAATCCAACGGTGATGGACATCTAATCGATTTGAATTTCACAGCAGTAGATTTTAAGCCATCAGATTGGAGAGGGGGGGGGGAAACTAGATCGTAGGGTTGGATCTTATTTAAATTTTTGAAATTACTATTATCAATTCCCTTCTATTTCTTTATGTGATTTATTTTGACATATTAAAGTATATCTATAAATAAATTGAACATAATAAATTATAACTTTTTGTTGTCAACATTTTAAGATCCATTTTAGTATATGTTAGAAATTTGAATATTAACAACATATCATGACAAATCTTTTTTTTTTGTAGATTAAGTGTTTATGGACAAATAAAACGTGGATATATATATTGTGGATAGTGAAAAAAGATGACCACAGACATAATAAATGTATAAAAAACAATTCAGTATAGAAAATGGTCTTTTAAGCTATTAGATGTGCAACTTAAACTAGATTGTAGGATTATAATTTTTTAATTTTCTTATATTACTATTATCAATTTTCCTATATTTCTTTATGTGATTATTTTAACATATTAAAGTATATAAATAAGTAGATTAAATATAATAAATTATAACTTTTTCTTCTACATTTTAAAATCCGTTTTAATATATTTTAAAATTTTGAATATAAAAAATCATATCCACAAAAAAATTGTCCATTAAATGTTTGTGAACAAATAAAATGTGGACATATATATTGTGGATACAAAAAATCATAAGGTTGGACATATATATTGTCCATTTTGTTGAAACTAGATCATAGGGTTGGATTTATTTGATTTTTTTGAAATTACTATTATAAATTACCCTCTCTTTCTTTATGTGATTTATTTTGACATATTAAAGTATATCAATAAATAAATTAGACATAATAAATTATAACTTTTTGTTGTCAACATTTTAATATCCATTTTAGTATATTTTAGAAATTTGGATATGAAAAACTTATCATGACAAAATATTTTTTGTAGATTAATTGTTTGTGGACAAAGAAAATATGGATATATAAAATGTGGACATATATGTCGTGGACATAAAACTCAGCAATGAAAGAAGAAGAAGATCCCAACCAAGATAAAAAGTTTTAGCATATTCAGAACACACTTGAACACATCGATCATAACCTTCAGCTAACAAACTCAAACTCTCAGGACGAACAATATCTTGGGATTTCTTCACATCAAGTTGAGGAGAAGTAGGTGTAAGCTGTGGATATGGACACAATTAATGTCTATAAGAAAATGTGGACAAGGATTAATGTTGATTTGAGAAATGTGGTTTCACATTACCAAGTAGATTGTAGTCTTTAGGTCCTTCACTTGCGTATAATCGAGCTCCTGCAAGATATTGAAACAACTAAACTGTGAATAGAGCCACTAGTAACCAAACACAAAGGAGTATTGACACGACATACAAACAATCAATTAAAATGCTAAACAAGTAATACTAGATCAAAAATGTCAGTCTTGTTAACTAATGTATGTCTAACTGAATCATTTTCCCAAAAAAAAAAAGATCGCTGGCTTCAAAAAAGAGCCAAAATAAATAAAAATCTCTCAGCTTTGAGCAGAGTTACACAAACATAATCCCTCAGCTTCAACTTCAATTAAAATTACAGAAACAAAATTGATGCATCGAAGAACCAACCTTTTGGATATGATAGAGAACAGAGTCTGCGATGAACATCTTCAACAGCTTTTACTGGACGGAGAGTGGTTTGAGGAGCTTCAAATCGAAAGTTAACAGAGACTATAGCTTGATTCTGACAGTTATAAGCACTTTCGATCATTACTGCCAAAAATTTCCGGGGTTTCGATCATAACTGATAATTGGTTTCTGGGTTAGATTTGGTGAAGAAGGTGAAGATGAAGGAGATAATCGAGGGGGGTGGAATAGCTACTGTAAGGTTTGTCAATTGTGGTAATCATAAAAGACGATAGGATAATGTTTAATGAACATATATTTTGTTCGAAATTCGAAATTCAAACCATTAAATAATATTCAATAAATAAATCAAAATACTTTTAACCTTAGTTAGGATGTACAGTTAGTTCATCTAGTTAGTTGTAGATAAGGTTGAGGGTATCTATGACATTGTACATGAAGAATGTGTACCTCCAGCAAGAAGTGTCTTAATGTGTAATTCCAAAGACAAAATGTGCCCTAGAAGGTAAAAAATTCTATTTTTATTTAATGTTTTGACATGACATAGCAACTGCAAATATAACAAAATAATGAGATATGTGTACGTATGTTATGTGCATATCTTACCCACACCATTTTGCTTTTCACCACTACAGAAAGGAAACAAGTACTCAAATCAACCCAATTGTTTGGTCTCACTTCATATCCTTTCAAATCAAAACCTCTAGAAATGGGAACCATTAATAAATGTTTTGTGGAAGCCAACAATGCTTAAGAAGGCCAACCAACTCTTTACTTGTCTCTTTAATTCAATGGAAATTTTTCTCAAATCTGTACCAAGTAAATAACCAATAATGTCATGTGATTTTTCAGAACAATGATAACGACGGTGTTTATGAAGGGAACCATGAATAAATGATTTGAAGAAGAGCGTTATTTGGTTCTATTTGTCCAACCAACTCTTTAGTTGTCTCTTTAATTCAATTGACAAATTTCTCAAATCTGTACTAAATAAATAACAAATAATGTCATGTGATTTTTCCAGAAAAGGACAAGTAGCATAATGATAACATTGGTGTTCAAGAAAGATTGTGACAATTGCAAAGATTTAAGGTGAAATTTGATCATCATGCAACCCATGAAACAAGTAAAAGATCTTTAAAATTATCAAATACTGAAGAGTACACCATTTGAATCCGTCCATTAACAAAAGAACCAAGTGAAACACATAATGTTTCTGCCTTACCATATAGCCGATAATATGTAAAACAGGGGAAAACATATCTTATATGTTTCTAAATTATTAGCGAGGACTACTTGTGAACACATCGAGAAACATTCTGTTTATTGAAGACAGCTTCATTTGCTGCTCTTGCACTCTTCTCCTCTTGAATAGAGGCTCATGAGACTGTGATGCAGACATTGAAGCAGAAGCAGAAGCAACCCATGACTCGTTCGAGCTATCAGAGTTGAATGATGCATCAAATACACCAGTTGGACTAGCGGGTTGCATCCTTTTCTTGCTCGGAATGTGATCTAACACTAACTCATAGCATTTATTTACTTTCTCCTGTTCAGTCAATATTAATATGGAATCAGTTCTTGATCTTAACACTAACTACATTGCCATTTACTGATCCAAAAGCATATTACTAAAACCACATACCGGATCGACTTTGAGCAGAGTCATGAGCTGAGATTCATATTCAGCTTCGTCACACGTCGTGAAATCTCCAACGACAGAGACCATTATTGCAGTGGCCAACACCGAAGGGCTGTAGCTTAGAAACCTCGAATCTGAAAACACAATTTAGCATCGAAGAGATCCAATGAAAATCATGTGAAGTCAAGAGGTCTACGCATTACCAGGAACAATGGAGAGCAACAGAGATTCACATCGACTCAAGAACTCCAAGTCGTGGTGAGATTTAGAGCTGCATCGACGGAAAATGTGATCGAAATATGAGATAGGAGTCACGGGGTGCATCCTCCACTGAAGAGTAGAGAGAATCAAAAGCTCCATTCTCTGTATAGTCTTAGCCTCAAAGACATATCTCGCATCTCCCACCTTACCAAACACACACAAAAAGAGAGGCATTTCAACGAACAGTCACGCGACATTACATAAACTGAATCTGAGAAAGGAGTGAAACTCACTTGAAGATCTAAGAGCAGCGGAACACGGATCTCTTCAACTTTAGCAGCTAAAGACAGACAAGCCACAGCTGTAAGCTGAGACATCCATGGCTTGTCTGTCTGAAACTTCCTGCTCGTAAGAAACCTATCGAAGTAGTTAACAGCGAGTAGAGCCGTCAACGCATTAAACCCATAATACGTTTTCACTCTAAAGATCCAATCAAGAGCCTTCTCACGACACAGAACGAGAAACTCATCTAAGACTGTGTCGGAAAGACACGGCCTTAACTCGTTTTCTTTCGAAATCAAACTCGACAACTCATCGTCATCCCATAACATGTCATGATCGAGAAAACCCAGATGGAAAAACGGAAACTTTACAACGCTCTCATCTCCCTCTAACTCATGACTCCTCTCTTCCTCACAGAAAAGCATACAAAACGGTGCGTTTTGAACCTCTCCCTCTTCTTCTAAAGCCATCTATCTATCTTCCTCTTGGGAGGAGAAGAGATTGTGAAAGTACTTTGGTCATTCTGCCATTATAGAGCTCTCTCTCTCTCCCCCCTATGGATGCTACTGCAGAGAAAGAAAAGTAGTGAAGACAAATGCCAAGAAAGTGAAGGGTTTTAATCTCACGCTTGTCCTCTTTTTTTATTTATTTTTATTTTATTTTTATTTTTTAATTAATTTTTCCTGTCTCCTTTTTTTTTTGTTTGTCTATTATTATTCGGATGTTTGGCGCGCGATTAAATTGATGAAACCCTACTTCTTTGTTTTTATTTCCAAAAATGGAAAAAACAATTCTCTTTTAATTATTTTTATCAAAATTAATGTATAAATTGAAGTAAATTGAGATAAATTAGTGGATAAATATTTCTACTGCGCCGAAAATTATGACAAAATAAATAGCAATAATTCATTTTGTAAAAACACTAAACTCTTACGCCACTTCCTGAATATTAAAATTATAACATAAAAAGTTTTAAAATTTTAGTTAATATTATTTTGAGAATTTTTCATCTTTCACTTTCTAAATATTAAAATTTTATAATCACTAGATCAGTAAATCTAAAAAGTGTTATTTTAAGATAATTTATAAATTAATTAAGAGGTAGCTACTTGGCTGGTGATACGTAATGCGCTGTACTCACGCACTCATCGTATGTATATTAGATGATTTCTTTTGGAGTGTGCAATTTACGCGATGATCTTGAGGTAGTGTTGGAGTTCTTAGTGGTGGGTAAATCGTTGACCATTAATTATTTCTGTCACCTTTCGGTTTTGAGCGTCGATGATTACAAGTAAATAATACAAGTAAATATTCTTTTCACTAATAATTTGGTATAATGTATTATAAAAAAGGTATTTTAATTATTTCACCGGTGTGAGTTCTTAAAAATTATGCAAACTTTGAAAATTACATTATGTGAAATCATTGTCTATTTCATTTAAAAGCAAGACTTGGATCATTATATTAGGTGTTACATCAAGTAAAAATTGTCTGAAACATAAAATAAAAGTAATGTGTTTCCCCGTCATTTAAATATGATATACGGAAAGGATGATTCAAATAGATATAACAATCATATAAAATCACTCGTGGGGTCACATATTGTCAGATTAAAATCTACGTGGACGAATGAGAAGCTTTATATGGTCAACGAGCTGACATGCACATTTGTAAAAGCAAAAACATAAACAATAACCGTAACGAAAAAAACAATACTATGTATATATTATGTATTTATTTTAAGAAGACCTCGTTCTATTAAAACGCTCGAGCTTTTATATTGTTTTTTATTAAATTAGTTTATCATATTTTGTTTATCCCATAAAGTTTTTTCTAAATATAATAGCTTGATCTTGATGAACATTTCAAGTTTAATTCGCGCTGCTTTATATGCTAATCTGTTCAAGACTACGCTAGGCGCTAGTCGGGCGGTCGGTGTAGGCCTAGCGAGTTATCAAAAAATCGGGGAGTACATGGGGAGTACGCGGGGCCTAGTTTTATGTATTTTTTTACAATTATCGGGTATATAGTGTTATATTTTCTAGTTTGTGAGAAATGTATAGGTATGTTATAGTAGTCTAGTGGTAAAAGTTCTAGACATCATCCTCATCACCCAGGTTCGAGTAGCGCTCGCCTCATTTTGTTGTTTTTTATTTTATTTTTTTTTAATGAGTGACATAAATGTAAATAACTCATCTTTTTTTCCCAATTTTTTTTAGGGTTTTGGACATCTCAAGCAATTTTCATGGCCGCCCATGTTCATTTTCCCCTACATCATCAAAGTTTTATGTGATTTCGTATTGTTTATGTCCCAATTACATAAATCTACCACTAAACACACGATTTTGATCATTCAAAAAGAAAAAAAAAATTGCAGGCTCCGATTTTCTTACCGACTATGGCGGAATCGCCACGGCCCACCACCGCCAAGCGCCTCGGCGGCGCGTAATCGTCCGATTTGGCCGCGTTTTCGAACAGGGGCTAATACTAAAGGCATGTGGAGAAAATTAAAACGTAACTGTATTCGTTGTAATATTGAAAAAGTTATACCAAACTTTAACGCTCGAGATACATAAATGCAACTCATATAGTAAGGAATATCATATAACTGAGTCAATTTATAATAATTGTGGAACAAGTAGTATAGTTATTAGTTAGTACAAAACAACTATACAATAAATTAAGATTCGGTACATTTAAATATTTAACAATAAATAGTAAATTGAAAAAAATATCAACAAAAGTTTTCTATCGTGGATGGTAATATTTACATGTTTAATATTTTTGTAACAAGAGTAAAAACTAAAAAGTAATAACAAGTGTCACTTACTACCTACCTTTCTAGTCGCGGTTAACAAAGCAAGAGTTTTTTTTTACTTTTTAACATATATATAATATATTCATGATCTTTATCGATAGACAGTGAAAGAAAGCAATGTGTGGTGAAAGATTTAAAAATGAATTTTTCAAAAAAAAAAAAGATTTAAAAATGAAAAAGCAAAAGACAAATAAATAAGGGGAATGGGGAAAAAGTAAATCACGAGAGGAAGCGAAGCCATTGATAACAAGCGTGAGTCTGAGATTTGTATAAAGTTTAATAGTGACTTCTCACTACCACATTTCATATCTCCCTTTCAGAAGAAAAAAAACAAGAAACATTATGTTCATTGTATCCTTTATAAGAACAATTCTATTGATTTTACCATAATATTGGTTGATAATTCTTGTAACTGCAGAGTAGTTCTACAATTGGTATCTGTAATTTTTACCAGTCTCAAACCATACTAAATATCGATTTACAATTTTTCTATTTAAACTATAATAATTGAGATAAAATTATGCTGTTTTATTAATTATGTAATCAGAAATTGACATGAACTTTTCAATATAAGAGTCTAACTAGTGACTAAAGAATTAAAAGGAATAATGCATTATTTACTATTCCTAATTTTTTTATTTATTTATAAAGAATAGTTTTTTTTCATTCTTTTAATTTTAGAGGAATATACAATAAATTTGTTCCTCACTAAAATTGATAAGGAATATTCTTTCTTTTCATTCATTTACTTTTATTCCTCTGCGTTTTTTTTCTACTCATTCTTAATATCCCACTATATAAAAGGGACTATTTTTAAGCTTCCTAAAGCTAGCCACATGCTCAAAATAATCAGGGCCAATCAAATTGCCACGTCACTGCCAGATTAGGCTTCAAATTAAAATCACGATCGGGCTTCCTGTGCGCTAACTCATTCTCCGACTCCGTATTTTTGTTTTGCGCCATCAGCCGAAGTGAAGCCAAACTCAGATAATTCACTTTCACCCAGCCCAGCCCATTAATCCCATCAATCTGATAATTCACTTTATCCCAGCCCAGCCCATTAACCCTAATCTACGTATTGTTGAGACTCAAGCCAAAGCGCACACAGCTTTCTCATCCTCTGAATAACCTAATCGCCGTCTCCCCCATTTACCTTTCTCTCATGACGACCCATCTCGAAGCCCATTCCCGAGCCACTCTCTCATAAGCATAATCCCGTGTTCTAAACATCCCGTGTTAAATTTTTTAAAACACTCATATCTTAGAAATAGTTTAGAAAATATCTTTATATAAATATTTTTTTCTTGAATAATATTTAATTATAATTTTTTGTATCTTTTTAACTTTTATAATAAAATTATTGTTTTCAGATAGCTATAAAATATAAATAAGAATTATCTTATTTTAAATTTTTTTGATAATTTTATTATATTATTTTAAAATCATTTATTTAATATTAATATAACATATAAATTTTATATGATTAAAATAAAATTCGTTTTTAATTATATATAAAATTCATTAAGGGTATTCTTTTAATTAACACATTAGCGAATCAGTTAGAAATTAATAATAAATCAATAACCTATCTAAAAGTCTAAAACCTAATAAAATATGACAAATAAGAAAAACTAACTAAATTTTAATATAAAATAGAAATTTAATATTACTAATAAAAAATTCATTTTAATATATATATATATATATATATAATATTAATTAAGGGTATTTTTAAATTAATAAATTAGTGACTTAGCTAAAAATAAATAATAAATCAATGATTTAGCGAAAACCTAATAAAAACATGACAAATAAGTAAATTTACTAAAATTATGGATAATATAAAATATAATTGATTCTTTAATACAAAATTAAAATAAGAGTTTTGTTAAATAAAACATAAGTTTGCCGTATCGGTCTAACAAAAAAAACAATCATTAATAGTGTCGTAGGAATTATGTTTTTCCCATTAGCGAATAAAATTGAAGCATAGTGTTGGAGGATAACTCAACGTGTAGACAAGATTATGGAGATTGACATGGGAGTTGAGGTAACAGACACAACTGTTCTTTCGCAAAGAAACGCTCCTGCTAGACATCCTGGATAAATGAAAGAGACATATCTTGACTTGACTTTGTGTTAATGGATGGTGACTTTCCAATGCTGTTTGGAGTAAGGACCGATATACACGCACCAAATCACCACTGTAAGCGGAAGCTGAAGGTTTGCTATGGGCAATGCAAGTGATACTGAAGTTTAGACACAGAGAGATGGTCTTTCAATCGACTGTGAACAACTGGTTATGCTTATTCAAAAGGAGAAAGATTGGCCTGTGTTGGACTCGGAGCTCAACGAAATACATGCTGTATCTAAAGAATTTTCTGAACTTTCTATTGCTTATATTCCTAGAGCTTTAAAATTCCGTATGAATAGCCTAGTAAAAGGTGTCCGATCACGCGCATCTCAATCAGCTTTTGTAAACCCTTTTGCACCAAGTTGGCTAGCCCCACAAGCTAGCATGAGGATGTCAAAAAAGAGAATAAAGTTAAAAGTGAAACTAAATATCTCAATGAACAAATTTATCAGAAGTCCATATTTATGTGGATGTCTATATAGGACAAACAATTTTTTTAGACAATTATAGAATATAGTCACGAAAATCAATCCTAATATATATAATTTAAAAAAACCATCAAAATTTTCAATATTACACCAAATAAGAATATAAAGACCAACTATATTCTCTTTATGTATAATGTATTGTGGTAAGATTCAAAAAAATTAATTTACTTTACAGTAAGGAAAAACTAGATTTTTAATTCCAAATTTACAATAAAAACATAACATTTTATAAAACTAAACAATTGACATAATAGTACAAAAATATGAAGAAAAAAAAAATAAAATACTATCCGCGCGTAGCGCGGACAAGGACCTAGTTCATATAATGATCAATACTATTAAAACAGAAGCAATTTTTATCTACTTACAAATAGTCTAGGTTGGACCATTATATTTAATTATATTTTCTATTATTTCTACTCATATCTAATTTAATTATTAAATATACATCATACCTAAAATTAAGAAACTAACTAACTAATCTATTGTTTTTTAAATTAATGAATTTAATTTATATTAATTCAAAATTCAAATAACTAATCAATTATATTTTAGTTATTAATGTAATAAATAATTATATATATATATATATATAATATATATATCTATTCATTCGTATATATACAACTATATATTAATCCAAATGCAAAAAAAAAAATTGTTCAAAACCCTCACCAAATACATAAAAATATAATTCTTATAGTTAGAGTATTAATATATATATATATATAAATATATATTATAAAATAAATATTAATAGTAATTATATGATGAAACATGTTACTATTGATAGTTTAATGAATATATTTTTTACGGATTACTCAAACAGACATGTAATATATATATCAAATATAAACCAATTGAACAAATATATTAACACAAATATATCATAAAATATTACATTAACATAAATCGAAGCTAGAGAGTAAGAGTCAATATTTTAATTGTTTAAAAATATAATTATATACATAAATTATAAAAATTAAGAACAAAATATAATAAAAATATATATCAAAATTAAAATAATAAAGATTCACATTTCTAATGCGAATAATGAAATTAACTTTTAAATTTAAAATAAGCCATAAACAAAACATCAAAAAGTATCTAATAATATGTGAATAACAAAAGTAAACTAACTAAATAAACAATTATATTTTTTTTGCAAACGTAAATCATTAACAAGATGGAATTTTAGTTGGACTAAAATTGTATTAAAATTGGAATATCAATTTCATAATATATTCACTATTCATCTGAACGTTCATGAATATATATTACAATACTCTAAATATAATAATAAATCAAACCAGATTACATATTGGGTCAGCTATCAGTTCAACCGATAACCAGATCTCGGGTTTTAGCGGTTGTTACGGGTTTTATAAAAATTTTAAATAAGAGTTTTTTTTTTGAAAACTAAAATGGATTACATATGAACCACCGAATTTGGCAATTTAATTGCGGGTCGGGTCGAATTTCAAAATATTGAATATAATTTTTCATTTGTAATATCTAAGTGTAGATACAATTAAAATACAAATTTATATCAAATAAATTTGGAATGTTTCGAAAATAATCCCGCGCTTTGAAAGCGCGGATCAAAATCTAGTTACCAGTTAAACCTTAAGTATAAGCAATTGAAGAGTCATTTATATATCATTTCCATTTATGTTTTGTAATTCCGTATATGTTAATCTTGTGTGCATACTTTAAAACACATCAACAATCTAGTTGTGTATTTATTATGCTTTTGTTACGTATATAAAATTTTGGTACATTTTCATGCTTTTTTTTAAAACGTATATTTATTAAGTAACACCTTATATTTTTATTTTGTACTCTAGTGTATATAGTGATAGTTAATAATTCGTTTCATTCTCAATTTTGTGTTGAAAGTATCAATGGCATATTTCATGAAGAAAAAACTCTTAAAATTTTGAACATGCTTTTTTAAAAAAATAAGTAAAAGGAGTATAAATTTAAAAAGAAGGAAAACAGGTTGTGATAGAAGGTTATAATAATAATGGTCCCACAATTTTACTAATAAAAATTATACTAGGAAAAAAATTATACTCCACTAGCAAGAAGCAAAACAAGTTAGATTAAGGTTTGAATGTTACGAACTGCTCTGCTCCGCACCGCGGTTAACAGTAACAAAAATCTCTACATATACCATATATCTATACGTTTCTATAACTGTTAAAACCGCACTGCAGTTAAGCCGCTTGTCCCGCACCGCTCAAACCGCAGTTACCATTCGGAACCTAAGAGAATGTGTGTGTGTTGTGCTGTGTTTCCGTTGATTAGATCAAAGGAAACTTTTGGGTCATAATTAATAATGGCGTCTTGTCTGCCAGAATTTAACGCCGTATGCTAACTTTCTACCTCCATCTTCCTAGTCTAATCCCCTTTTATATTGTTGCTAATAATACGTATACACCACTGTTTTTAAAACCGAACCAGCTAGCGAACCAAATTTTTTTAAGTTATGGGTCATTGCGGTTCGACCGGATCTGAACCGTATCCGATCATATTTACTTAGATTAAACTAAATTTAATGATATTTTATAAATAATTTGCATATTTTTTTAAACAAATCATATCAAACAAAATGTTTAAATAGCCATGTGTAGAAAAACTTAAAAATAATAATTAAAATCTAAAATCAATATGAAAAACACATTTAAACTTTATTCGCAGATCTTATGAGTCTAAATCTTCATCACCTTTAAAAAAAAATTATATGCACATTAGGTAAAAGTTATATTTTGAAATACGGATTTAGTTGGGTTTTAGCAGTAACCCAACACGGATTATTTTCGGTTTATGGTTCAATCCGGTCCGACCGCCGGTTTGGTCCGGGTTTAAAAACACTGGTGTACACATATAGTAGTAATAATTTCTCTAAATCATTATTTTGTTACTAATTTATACTTATTTTGTTTCAAACTGGTAAATTTTTTTTTTTGTAGTTTCACTTTTCAAATATACTAAATATTTTCCTCCACCACATGCAGTAAGAGATCTTTTAAATTTAAATTTTACTTTTTACCTCCATCTTCCTAGTCTAATTAATCCCCTTTATATTGTTGCTAATAATACGTGTTCACATAGTAGTAATAATTTCCCTAAATCATTATTTTGTTACTAATTTATACTTACTCTGTTTCACACTAGTAAATTTTGTTTTTGTAGTTTCACTTTTCACATATACAGGTATTTTCCTCCACCATGGCAGCAAGAGATCTTTCAAATTTAAATTTTATTTTAAAATAAAATTATATTAATATTTTAGATTTTATTATTTTCTTACCAATATTTTAATATAAATTTTATATAATTACACATATAATTAAGATAAAAATAATTTTTTTTATTTTAAATTACATTTAAGAGTATATATATTATATATTTAAAATTATAATCTTAGATAGGTTTTTATCTAGTTTTTGGTTAAATATATTAAATCTTTTTTTGTCATCAAATATATTATATCAACTTGTATAAAATTAATAAAAAATGATATAAAATTTCTATAATTATCAAACATTAAAATTAAACAGTATTTATAAGAAATTTAGATATATAAGAAACTAATGATTTTTACGATTAAAAATTTATAATTTTTTAAAAAATTGAATTAATATTTTTTTAAATAATTCTTATGAGATGGATTTGAAATTTGGCGAAAAAAATAACTGAAAACATGAGTGAAAATGAAACTAAAATTTGTCAAAAAAAAAATAAAACTCATAAGAATAATAGTCTGTTTAGAAAAAAAAAGATATTAGAGAGAGATATGAATCCTAAAAAGAGTATATGCAGGTATGATTCAGGTCTACGGCAGTTGTATAAGAATATGCAGTAGTCAAACAGTAGGCGTTCCATATATTTAATTTTCTACCATTTTTTTTTTGACAAAGTGCTTAATTTTCTACCATTTTATGTACATCAACCGCAAATTCTCTTCTTTTAAGTTAAAAGAAATCTCTTTTCTCATTAAACTATCGAAGAAAAAAAAACTTGTATGTTCTATATATAGAATACAAGTATTGCTGACAAAGAAATACAGATAACAAATATCTTTTCTATAACAATTTACATTTTAGTCAATTTTGGTTTATTTAGTCAACCAGGGTTCCAAAATAAATAAAAAGTGTTACAGAAAACAAAGTCAATTTTGGTTCATTTAAAGTAGATTATTGTTTCAAAAATCACTGTTCTATTGTATTGCTATTTTGCTAGTAAGCAATTATAAGATGCTAGATTGTTAGGTAACATAATAATTCTTTTTGCTCCAATCCACATAAATTTGGTACAAAATGTCCATATATTCATGATTTTCCATCATTATTGGTACATTCTCATTATTACATAATCTCACATCATTACCACCAACTTAATTTCTAGTACCAGTTCATAATTATAGACCAAGTACGAAGATAAAACAAATACTATTTGACTAGTTGTGAAACCTGAAAAGTTAAGCCGTTTATAGACCTCGTCACTGTTCTTGCTATAATTGTTATTTTCTGCTGGAAAAAAGGAGGCAACCAAATAAAAAACTGTATTGTTTTTGTAATGTATTAAGCTTATCAACAAAATATTGCAGTTCTTGAATCATTTCATAAATATATGTAAAAACAAAAGAATACAAAAACACATATCTTAAAAACTGAAACATGTGATTTCTTACTTTTCTACACATTAAGACATTTCTTTCCCTTTTTAGAAGAATTAAAAAGAACAACCAAATGGTAAAAAGTAACAAAAAAACAGGCTGGTGATGGGGCCATGTCTTTATATCATAGATTATAATCTATACGAAATTATATATAACATAAAAATTAATAAAACTATAACTCCATGACAGGCAGCTGAAGCATGGATAATTTTTTTTTCCATCTAATAGAAATTCATTCAAAGTGAAACAAAAGTTTTGATACACAAGCTGGCGGCATAACGAGAAAGCCCCAGAACCAAGAACCCACATGAAGGCGGTAACTAAAACTCACAGCGGGGCAACTTACTGAAACAAAACATAAAAACTAAACCCAAGACAAGCTAAGCGCTTACACATGAGCATTATACAACAAAAACTAAGCAGACTTTAAAACCAAGTAAAGACCAATGATCAGGGAAATACCGCTACTGCACATAGCTCGCCACACGATAACCTCCACTTCTTACACCCATACCACGACTTATCGCTGCTTCTTAGTCCGCCAATCGATAACGTCCAAAGAACCAAGAATCTGAGACTTTATAACCTGACAAGCGTGACCATTACTTGGTCCACCACCTTCGGATATAGATATAACGCACTCATAACGTCCATATACCCCTCAATAGAAGCTCCAACCAAACACCACAAGGAAACGAAGCCTTGCCAATCAAACCTCCTCTAACACTCTCTAAGAAGAAGAAACAGACAACAATCAATCACTGAACCCAACACCCTAGAATAAAGTCTGCTTAATTAAGTGTAGAACTCCAAATAAAGAGACACCCAGCACAGAACAAAGACCAACCCAACAATACCCTAGACCAAACTCTAAACTTACGGGACACTAAAACCTGAGAAAGAACCACAAACATGAGAACAACAGGACCAATAGAGACTGAATGGCTTCACCAGCTACAGACTAAACTCACTAGCCCTAAGCCACCGCCAAAACTAATACCCTATCCGATCCATATGATATTCCAACCCGGGACACGCGAACAAGAATCTGAAGCCTAAGCCCAGAAGAAACCTCTGCACAAACCAACCACACGGACTGTCTCCACCCCACCACCGCTAAGTCCCGACGAGACCTCACAGAGACTAGAGATTTCCGCGCCGTCCAAACGCAGACCCAGATTTGCATCCAAACACAACACCTAACTAGCAGATCTACAAAGAACTGAGGAGACGAAGCTAACTAGAACGGCGGTGGTGCTAACGGAGCCAAAACCATATGTAGTTTTGTTTGGTTCGGTTTTTATATTACTGTTTTTTTTTTGTTTAGTCGGTTTTATTCCAAAAAACATTATTGTTTGGTTTGGTTTCATAATATATGAATTTTAAAGAGTCATGTTGTCAAAGTTATCATTTATTATAAAAATTCCAAATATTCATTAAAAATATAATGTCAAAGAATAACAAAATAAATAGAAAAATATCTACCATCAAATAAAAAAATCAATCTAAAACCAAACCAAAGTTCCAAGGTGTGAAAATAAAATAATGAAAAACAAAACACAAGCACATGAAATAATTTTTTTTTTAACTCTCCCATTGTTGGTGACATTGTCCATCAAAAGTAATGCCTCCTCATCTGGAGCCACGGATTCAGATACAAATATTAAAATCACGGATCCGACAGATCCTGATCCAGAAACCTTAAAATTCCCGGATATATGGATCTGTCTCACCCCTAGTTCGATCTCATGTATAAAAACATTAACTCAACCAAAAATAAAGGAAAGATCTCTGGATATTTTTTTGTGATTAATACTTGAGTTTTTAGTAATAAAACCATCAACTAAAGATAGATCGTAAAACAACCTCTCAAGTAAAAATTCGAGAAAAGGAAACCTTCAATTTTATAATGTCGTTAACGTCAGTCACCCAACTTCCAAAAAGATTTCACACATGTCTGGCCACATTTTTTTTTCTTTTTTTTTCTTTGGGCAAGTCTGGCCACATATACTCATAAATTTCTTCTTCCTTTTATGAAATTATGTTTAAAGAGTCATGTTGTCAAAGCTATCATTTATTAGAAAAAATCCAGATGTTCATAAACAATTAGAATGTCAAAGAATAACAAAATAAATAGAAATATATCTACCATCAAGTAAAATAATCAATCTAAAACCAAAACCAAAGTTCAAAAGTGTGAAAATAAAATAATGAAAAACAAAACATAAGCATGAAATAAAAAGTTTTTTCCACTCTCCCATAGTCGGTGACATTGTCCGTCAAAGTCATGCCTTCTCCGACCGAACGTGAAATTTTGTTCGTTTATAGATGAGAAAAAATATAAATAACTCCAATACTTGTAAATATAATAATATAATGCTTGCAAACTAAAATATGAATTACCTTCTACTAGAGTCCATGAATTATTATAAGTTAATTTGTTATATAAGTCATTATATAACAAATCAATTATCATGTATCGTTATAATGTATATATTGATATGTTTGATTTTGATCAGTTTTGTTCAGTTTATTCGGTTTGGTCGGTTATAAGCCTAACCATATCCAAATCCTACAGTTTTTATAAAATCATATCCATTCGGTTTATATTGTATATATAGGTTCGGTTTGGTATTACCATATTGAACATGCCTAATTTTAAGTTAAAAGAGCCCTAAGATGAATCAATGTATGAGGTGCAAAAAAGTTTGACAGTTGTGATAATATAGTTTAGCAAAAGAAAGCCCAGTGGGCCGAACTTTGAGAGATAAGGAAATAAATAGGCCTTGAAAAAGAGAGAGAGAGGGTTAGTTGGTGGGTGACTACTTGAAGAAAATCTCGAAAAAGCAACTCGTGACTCGTGACTCAGCCCTTTTATCCTCTCCATTGGGTGGCGCTCGCATGCACCACACAAAATGGGTCAAGCTCCGTCTTCTCCGGCGGATTCAACTACACGAGACTCCGCTCTATGGCTCTGGCCTCCGGAGTTCGTAGATTGCGATTTCACGGCAGATCTCCCCGACGACTGCCTCGCTCACATCTTCCAATTCCTCACCGCCGGAGATCGGAAACGCTGCTCTCTAGTTTCCAAACGGTGGCTACTCGTCGACGGTCAAAACCGCCACCGATTATCGCTGGCCGCCAAGGCGGAGATCCTCCCTTTCTTGCCGTCCATCTTCAGCCGATTCGATTCCGTCACGAAGCTGGCTCTCCGATGCGATCGGAACTCCTTCAGCTTGAGCGACGAAGCTTTCGCCATGGTCTCGGTTCGGTGCTCGAATCTGACGCGTGTCAAGCTCCGCGGCTGCCGCGAGATCACGGATCTAGGGATGGAGTCGTTCGCGAGAAACTGCAAGAGCCTGAAGAAGCTCTCGTGCGGCTCTTGCGATTTCGGAGCGAGAGGGTTGAACGCTGTGCTGGAGCATTGCAAGGTTCTCGAGGAGTTGTCTGTGAAGAGGATAAGAGGGATTCACGAAACGGCGGAGCCTGTTAAGCTCCACTCATCGTCTTCGCTGAGATCTATCTGCTTGAAGGAGCTTGTTAACGGTCAGGTGTTCGAGTCTTTAGTTGCGTCAACAACGTTAAAGAAGCTGAGAATCATTCGTTGTTTAGGTAATTGGGATAAAGTTCTTCAAGTTAATAATGGTGATGGTAACACTTCTTTGACTGAGATTCACTTGGAGAGGCTCCAAGTTAGTGACTTTGGGCTCTCTGCCATATCTAAATGTCGAAAGTTGGAGACTTTGCACATTGTGAAGACACCCGAATGCTCCAATTCAGGTCTGGTTTGTGTTGTCGAGAGATGTAGATTGCTTAGGAAGCTTCACATTGATGGGTGGAGGACTAAGAGGATCGGTGATGAAGGTCTGATGGCGTTAGCTAAACACTGCTTGTTACTGCAAGAGCTTGTGCTTATCGGTGTTGATGCGACGCATGCGAGCTTGTCCGCTATTGCTTCCAACTGTAAGAAGCTGGAGCGGTTGGCTCTTTGTGGGAGTGGTGCGATTGGAGATGTAGAGATGGCTTGCATCGCGGAGAAGTGTGTGGCGCTGAGGAAGTTCTGCATCAAGGGGTGTCCGATTACGGATGTTGGGATCAAGGCGCTAGCTTTGGGCTGTCCTAATCTGGTGAAACTGAAGGTGAAGAAGTGTATAGTTGTTACAGGGGATGTCAGGGACTGGCTGCGTGAACGGCGGAGGACGTTGGTGGTGAGTATGGATGGAGATGAGACCAAAGGTACGGTCATGGTAAGTGAGGATGGTGGGAGAGGTCTGGAGACGGTGGTTGAGGAGGTGCTGACGCCGGTTGCTGATGGCGGTGGGGATGCAGAGGTTGAAGGTGGTGGTGGTAGGTTAGCTATGTTGAAGACGAAGTTACTTGCAAGTAAGAACTTTGTGGCTTTCACACTAAGGAGATGGTTGCAAAGTGAAGCTACTAGTTCTTCTACTTGATGACTACGTCTTTTTTTCAAAAAAGGGAAAACAAGATCCCGCTTCTGTATTGTTTCTTGTTTATTTGTATGATCTTAACAATTCATTATCAATATTTCATGTGATCATGTATGTTATTATTATTAATTAGTATTACCAATCATATCCTTTTTTTCACTTATTCCTCGAAGCTTTTAATCTGCACTGTGAAATGTATGATATGATCAACGTGTCTGTTAACTGTGGTAGTATAACCTGAAATTTCAAGCTCAGTTGCTTTTGTCGAATAGAATTTAACAACTGAGTTAGTCCAGTCAATGTGGCTACTATAGTTTTATTTTGCGGTACTGTCAGAAAGGCGAGAAATCGAGTTGAATGGCTTTGTCTCCATCGATCATGGAAGCTTTTTCAGCATCAGACAATGCTGATTTTGAGTAGACATGTAAAAGACATTGCCAACTCCAAAACCAAAAGATTGCCGATGAATAAATATTCAGTAATCTCTCTTATTATATTCGATAAATTGCAACTTCATCAGAAGAGTAGTATTTTCATGTGTTTTTGTTGTTTGCTCAACAAGTTGTTCCAATATTTTTTGGATAATCATATCGAAATAGAGATAATTACAATATTTGTTTAGCTCGTTTCTATATGAAAACAAAACCCCACTTTCGGTATTATTTCCTTGTTTTATTTTTTTTGATTTGATCTTTACAATTCATTTTCTATTTTTTTCATGCTTTAAGCTTATGATCACTAAAAAATGATCTTTAGATTTGCCTATTAATATGCGACAAACTTATGAAACAAAATTATTGAAAAGAAAAGGAAGATTTTGTTGATAAAAAAGAATAAGATTTATTCGGAGTTTTACGATTCCTAAAAAAATTGTGAAATTAGAACACATCATTTAACTTTAGGGTTTTTAATGATTTAAACCCCAAACTATTTTTAGATTGAAAAAAACTCCTAACTAAATTTTATGATTTAAAATCCTCAACGAAGATTATGTTAGTGTATTAACTTCTCTGTTAACAGTTCCGTTTAAAATGGATCGAAAACATTAACTTGAAATGCTGAGTTTCATTAAATAAATAAAAACGACATGTAACCCGTATTTTTTCCAAAAACAACATTCAGTTGTAAACTGACGTCGTTTAATAACATAAAAGAAAAGAGATTACCTTGCCTTGAACCCGGATCCCTTACATTTACATTTAGTCATTCGCCACTGAGGACTAATGAAGAATCAATGTTTTCGTCCACATCTTTATTTATTTGATGCTTTTTAGTCCATTTGATTTCAAATCAAGAAGACACAGACAAGAGAAATCGAGCTTAACCAAAACGATGAAACCGGTTTAATCATCACCAGGAGTAATCGGTCTGGTTAAGAACCGTCCTCCCCCGTCCAGACCTTTCCTTACCTCTCCTCCGCGTGACGTCTCTCTCACCAGGAGTAATATTTTCCATTGGGAATTTTTCTTCTGTTTAAAAATAGTCTGGGGTTTAAATCACTAAAAATCCTTAACTTTAATTGGAAAAGTAGAGAAACTGGAAATTGGAACGTTTTCTTAACTCCAAAATTAAATAACTCTTAAAACATCACTTACGAAGCATTTTGGAAAGTTTTCGAGATTATGTAGTTGTTGGAAGTTTAAACGTTTTACTCAAAAAAAAATTGGGTACATTTTCCAAAAAAAAAAAGTTTCTTAATGCTCTTTAAAAACCCCAACAGTCCTAGGCCAAAATCACTACGTTTCACAACTTATCGACGGCACATATGGATCATAATCTAGCCACCGCCGAGAAGAATGTAAATATTTTCTTTTTCTTTGAATATGTTTTGTTGGTTTCAAGATTTCTTCCGTTGTTAGGTAAAGTTACATTCTATGTATCTTACGTTACATGCTCGATAACATTTTTCGACTAGGTGTTGGAAGAATTGGTGAAGCTAGTGCAGCTTCGAGGTCTACGAGGAGAACACGGAGGATGGATTGATTTTTTAGCTGTTTGCAACCAAAAAGCTTCAACACCATCTAACCTTTCCATGGTTTCCCGTGACTTGTTGGTCGCTTTTCTCACAACCTTCAAGAAGAAAGAAGATTTGAAGGTTTTGTTTTTTGTAGTTATAACTACCAAATGCTTGCTAATTACTAGTGTTGGTTCTAAACCAATTCATTTTTTTCCTTTAGGCCCTGCAATGTCGTGCTAATAGTCTTCTAGTTGAAAAGTTGAAGCAGGAGACTCCTGAAAATTACACTCCTGAGAAGGTGAGTGTTTGATATCAAACAAAGTAAACATGTTTTTCCGATGCATATATACAATTTTTTTGTAGTAATGTGTTTGAATTGATCTTTTGGACTGTACAGATGCTTATTCGATTGACCATGAAGCATCCAGAATTCTCGTCAGACTATTCTTTCCCCTCACTCTCCAATGTTTGTTTCCTTTCTTGGATCATTGTCTCTTTATGTTTAATAACTTGTTGAAGTTTCTTGTTTAGACTGTTTCTAAAGAATTGCTAAAAGCAGGACTGGTTTGTATCCGATATTGGAATGAAGTCGTCGACTGTGATGAAATCAACTGACATGATAGCTGTTGATTGTGAGATGGTTCTTTGTGATGATGGGACTGAGGGTTTGGTCAGAGTCGGCGCTGTCGACCGTCATTTAAAGGTTTATCTTATAGTTAAATTAGTTGGTTTCTTGTGTGTGTTTTTTTTGTAGTCTTGGCTCTTTTGATTAAATGTTTACTTCTTCAGGTGATTCTTGACAAATATGTGAAACCGGGCAAACCTATTGTTGACTATAGGACAGCCATTACCGGAGTAACTTCACTAGACATCGAAAATGCTACTCTATCTGTGGCAGATATTCAGGTATATACCTTGTTGTATATATAATGATACTTCATTAATTTCATGACAATTCCTACAGAATTTAATTGTGTGATTCGTGCAGAGAGAACTTCAGCAATATCTTTCTGATGGTTCTATTTTGGTTGGTCACAGTCTGAATAAAGACATGAGAGGTAAGTAAAAAGGGCACCCTAGAATGGTTTTTTTAATTGTTGTTTTAATTTGTTGATATTTTGGTTCCAGTGTTGAAGATAGATCATCCTAAAGTAATTGATACAGCACTTGTGTTCAAATTTTCAAATGCAAGAAATTCAAGAAAACCTTCACTTAATGACCTTCACAAGGTAACGCTATAGTGGTTTTGTTACTACTATTGAATTAATTTACTAGAAAAAACATTCTCGTACTTCTGATTTTTTTACAGGCGATTTGTGGTAAGGAAGTCCGAAAGGAAGGTGTTTCTCATGATTGTGTACACGACGCTGCAGCTTCAATGAATATTGCACTTGCTTTTATAAAGAAACCATTTGACACAACAGTTACCCCATCAAAGGAGGTTTATATAATAGATCTATTGATTTATAGTTTATAATTTTTGATGGCTTTATTTTTATTCTTTTAATATTCTGTAGATGCTGGAGGCCGAGAAATCAAGACTCTTTATTCATAGAATCCCTTCCTATGTGCCATCTGAAAAACTGAACATTGTTCTCGCTGGAGAATTTCATTCCACAAAGTTTAAACTTGATGTTAAGGTTGAAATCTAAAGTCATATGAATCTGTTTTATTTTGTTAAGATCCTTGACACTAGATTCTTTTCTGCTTTCTTTGACAGCCAGGAAAAACACAAGGAGGTAACTACTGTGCAGTTGTTGTTTTCGATAGTACCAAAGAAGCTGATCAAGCTTTCGAAAACGTTAATGGATACAAAGAGAGGGTACTTTAGAATATCTTCATTCGTACAGATTATTAACTTTGTTTGAGATATGATGAGTTTAATGCAATGTGTTTTTTGTTTTTCAGGATTCATTTGGTCTGCCACAAAAACTGTCCACCTTAAAGCTGAGTTCGGGATTAAGTGCAAGTTGTTATGTCCGCAAAATGGTGTAAGATGATTGATGCAACCTTGGAGTATTTTACTATAATAATTTAGGAAAACTGTTTTCTATCTTTTCTTTTCGACGCTATCTTTTATCCTTTATGTTTGGTATCGTAGTAACTTCAATAAGATTTATCTGTTTCTCGGTTACATCAACAATCTATGGCAAAGCTAGTATATTGTCACAGTATTATAATATAACACTAACAGAAATAGCCTTTGTGAAAACTAAAAATGATCTATGCAAAATTGAATAGCTTAAATAACAATTTAAAAAGAATATGAAATTTGGATGCATGAATATAATATTGCAACACGCAACTGACAAGGCATGCGAAGTGGTGGGTTACCATATGGATGCAAGATATGCTGAGATGGAGAAAGATAAACTGAGGGCTTATGTCTTGACGTAGTCATTGAAGTAGTTGCTAAGGCAGTGTGCGTCAGAGAGTGAACTAGGAGGCATGCAGAGTGGTAGAGACCATGTAGATGCAAGATGCTGAGTTGGCGTGGGATAAACTTGAGGAGCAAGTTTATACCGTGGAGAAAAGGCAAGAGATAAATGCCTTGAGGAATAAGTACATTTCAAGAAAAGGAAAGTGTACTTATTGATATGGAAATTGTCCATATTCATGTTGCCTTGGAGACTAGGGTTTCAGGAACGTGGAGATCACTATAAAAGAGCTATGGAATCGTCTGTATTCCATAAGACACTGGCTATTATTATAGAGGAAGGGTGAAAATCTCTTAGGGGTGGTCTTGGGTCGTGCTGAAGCAGATGATGAAGTACTGACGACAGAGACACAAACGGGTAGCTTAGAAATCTTTCAGAAGCAGCTGTTAGGGTATTAACAGGCTGTGTAAAGCTGATAAGCAAGTCTTGTAATAGATTGTTTAGGTGATTTCTAATAAAGCAATAGTTGGTTGCTTGTATCTATTTTGTCTTTTGATTTATCTTCTACATTACCTTATTATTGTGTCATCTTTGCACTAACACCCTAGCCGTCAAGAGAAAAAGATAGATTTTTTATAGTTTCAAGCCAATGGTCAGAAGCTTCTATAGCTCTAACGTCGGTTTGTTTGATTCGTTTTGCTTCTTTTTCTTTGATTTGTTGTATTTCCGGTCATTTGGTTTGTTTGCTTGGCAATTTATTTTAAGTTTGGCAAAAAATTTGATTGTTTTTCAGTTTGTTTTTCCAATGGATTTGAACAGACGGTTCAACTGAACATTTTAGAAAAAGTAATTGACAGATCTTTTGTGGATGATGGCGATGCATCTTACTGGCTTCAGTCATTGATGGTTCTTCATTTGATGATGATAGAGTTTTTGTTGCAAACTATGGTTACTACGGAATGTATCATGAAATTTTACGAAAAGCTAATCTATTTTACTCTGTTATTATCAACAAAGTAATATAAAGAGTTATCTTGTCTCAATTGCTCCTACTAGAATATTAAAAAGAGAGCGGAAATCGTTCTCAATTCAATCTGAAGTATGGAGTTTTTAGATTAATTCCCTTGAGATTCAACTATTTCAAAAACAAATATAGAGCTTTTATATGAAAAAAATCTTGGGAGATTTGGCATAATACCCAAAAAATCAGATATATTGTCCCAATACACATTTCTCTCTTTTATCCTATTTTTCTCTAAAATACCCTTAACTTAAAGAAAAAATATATATAAAAAATTGTTTTTTAATTTTTTTTAAGTGAAAAAAATAAAACGTGATTTTATTGACTGTATGATTGGTTAGAAATTATTATTTTGAAAAAAAGCAAATTTAAAAAAACTTTAAAACATTGATCTACTATTTCCAGAATGTATATTCTGAATTTTTGATTATTTCTACCATTCGAAGAATGTAAATTACACGACTTATCTATTGATCTACTATTTGGCAGAAAACAATTACTACCACTTCTACATTATTCTTGAAAACCTAGAATATACATTATACCGTTTCTTCTTCATTCGACATGTTTATGAAAATACTTTCCACCATCATCTACCAATCTTCTTTTGCTCTACTCAACGAAGAATACCCTATTCTTTTTTTATCGTATGAAATGAGTACAAAAGTATAGGTATTAGAACCTGGAAAAGAAGACTAAAAAGAAAGAGATACAACCCAACAAAATCTTAAGGGAAAGACTATCTTCGTTGCGCTCAACATCCACTACTGCAAACTCTTTGCGATCCAAACGGCCAAGCCCTGGCAATCAGAGCACATAAGACTATTTCTACTTAGGAGTTATACGTTGCCTCTCGATGTAATCTCTCAGGCAGCCAAGCCGGTCCACCCATAGCCAAGTAGGATTGAAACCGTCCATCTCGCAACACACTTTTAGCAATATCCCTTACGATCAAATTTGCGCTTATATTCTCCTCCTTAAAGCTAACCATAGAGAAAGATTGGCTTAAGTGATTTATTTCCTCAAGCAAGAATCTATACCTTGGCCATTGATTGGGAGACGAAATAGCAGCAATAGTGTCTTTATGATCCGATGCTATGCAAATCTGATCAAAATGTAGATCTCTGACGCTATGTAGAACCCAAATGATACATCTAAGTTCAGCTATCAGTTTACTTGCCGAGCACGTAAATGCTTCTCGCGCATGGAATTTCACCAAGCTACTACTGTCCCTTGCAATCCAGGCTGCACCGCAATGAAGCATCGAATTTCTCCAATTAGCGTGCACATTGCATTTGATGGAGCCATTAACAGGAGGAGACCATCTTTCAGCTTGGCTCCTTGCTAGTCTTCGCCATTCGAGATCATCTCTTCTTTTATTAACCTTAACCCATAAATGTGTCTCTTCAAGAGCCAATTGCACCAGTCTCATTGGTGATTCCTGCGTAGCAGCGTAGAGTATGGCGTTACGGTTCTTTCATATGCTCCAAAGCATCCATGGAATAACTTTAACTCGAGATGTGGCCGTTAAAACCTTATCCAACATGTTGAACATATACTCAAAGTTTTCCTCCAAAGAAACTGAGAAACCAGTTGTAGGAATAGGAATATCGTAAATCATCCATAGATTTAAAGCAACATCACAGAGGAAGAGGACATGGTTGATGTTCTCAGGATCCGCTTTGCATAATTGACATGTAGGAGGTACTTGCAGACCTCTAGAATTAAGGTGATCTGCTACTGCAATAGCTCCATATAATGCCCTCCATAGAAACATCTTTATCTTCGGTAGGGTTGCAGCCTTCCAGACTCTTTTCATAAGGGCCCTTCTCTGCTGTTCCAAAATGGAACTATCCAACCTTCTGTTTGCTTCTTTATTCGCTATAAGCCAATATCCACTTTTTACCGTATACGAGCCATGTATAGTGTGAGAACAGATGAATTTGTCTTCCGTTCCTCCAACACTAAGAGTCAAGATTCTCTTCACTTCGTTCTCAGAGAATAGCTCCATCAGTAACTCCAAGTTCCAATGCCCATATTGATCAAAGAGCTCTGCTACCTTCAGATTATAATTTATTTGCAGCTGTTTATATATTGGATGTCTTGGGACTTCATCAAAGATCCACTTATCCTGCCACACACGTGTAGAAGAACCTTTTCCTATTGATTTCACAAGACTCTGTGAGAGTAGTTCCCTTCCGAAGAGTATGCTCCGCCAAGCATATGAGGGTCTGTAGCCTTTGCCTGCCTCTAGAAAGGAGGTCCTAGCGTATTATCTCCCTTTAAAAACCCTCGCCACCAGGTTGGTCGGATCATTTAAGAGTCTCCAAGCTTGTTTCACAAGTAAAGCTTGTTTGAAATCTTCAATATCTCTAAATCCAAGACCACCATTCTCTTTAGATTCACAATGTAGAGCCTCTCTGAATCCAATCCATACATACTATGACTACACCTCTGAATTTGCAGAGTAGATCATTAGGGATAATTTTGTAAAGGTTTATATATTGATATATGAAGAAGATGTACAAAAGTGCCTTATATACATGACAGAGACGTAAGGTTTACATAGGTATATCTTTAATGAGAATATATTGTTTCCATATACAATGAAGATCCTAAATCTATCATCATTAATATGATGTCCTTAATACGCCCCCTCAAGATGAAGGGTGGTTTTGCCACGTCAATCTTGCTAGTAAATGAGGTGAAAACTTGTCGTGATAGTGGTTTAGTCATGACATGAGCAAGCATGTCCTTTTTAGAGACATGAATCACTCTTAGTGTACCTGACTTAACTTGTTGGCGGATGAAATGATAGTCCAATGCCACATGTTTCATACGGGAGTGGAAAACAGGGTTTGCGCAGCGATACATAGCACCGACATTGTCACAATATATAATTGGAGCTTGGGAGAGACGAATTTTGAGTTCATGGAGCAGGGATGCGATCCATTTGATCTCAGAGGAGGCATTAGCAATGGACCGATATTCTGCCTTCGTTGAAGATCTAGCTATTGTGTTATGTTTCTTGGATGACCATGAGACAGAGTGATTGCCAATGTAGAGAACATAGCCATTTATGGAGACATAATCGTCAGGATCGCCAGTCCAGTCTGCATCGGAGAAAGCGTGAAGAGTCATTGAGTTACCGCGACGTAAGAGTATTCCATGACTGACTGTTTCTGCTAGATAACACAATGCTCTCTTAACTCTATTCCAGTGTTTCGTAGTTGGAGCATGCATAAATTGTGATAGCTTGTTGACTGTGTAGAAGATGTCAGGATGCATGAAGGCCATGTACTGGAGACTTCCTACGACTTGTCTATATTATGTCAGATCAGATAAACGAACGCCTGAGTGCAGTGACAGTTTTGGTGCCGTTGCCATTGGAGTTGCAACAGGTTTTGCGCCAATCATCTTTGTCCTTTCCAAGAGATCAAGAATGTATCGTTGATGGCTCAAATGCAGACCATCACTGCCACGTTTTACTTCAATACCCAAGAAGTAATGAAGTTCCTCGTGTTCTTTGACTGAAAACTGAGTAGCAATGACATCTAGAGTCTGCTTAATGAGAGTGTTATCGTTGCCAACGACCAAAATGTCATCGACATAAAAAAGGATGTAGACAACGAATCATGCGCGCTTAAGGATGAACAAAGATGTATCTGAAACTGAGTTTTCAAAACCAGAGTTGATAAGGAAGGTTTTGAAGTTCAACGTACCAGGCCCTAGGGGCTTGTTTAAGGCCATATATTGCTTTTCAAAGACGACATACAAAATGAGGTCAATCCTTGTCTACAAACCCAGGTGGTTGTGTCATATATACCTTATCTCTTAAAGAACTCTAAAGGAAAGCATTGTTAACGTCGAGTTGTCGAATTGGCCAGTTGAGATTCACGGCGACTCCAAGAACAATTCGGATTGTTGTAGACTTGATGACCCGACTAAAGGTTTCAACATAATCGAGACCAGGACGCTGATTGTAACCTTTAGCAATAGGCCATCCTTTGGGGAAACGAACGGTACCGTTGGGGTTGTATTTCGTTACGAAGAGCCAACGACATCCAACAATTGTGACGTTCAGAGAAGAGGGTTGAACAAGATCCCAACAGTGATTGGCTATTTGAGCATTGATTTCTTTTGTTGCTGCTTGACGCCAATGTTCATTGAGAAAGGCTTGATTTATAGTTCTGGGTTCAGTGTTTTGGGAAAGACGGGTTGCGTAGAGGTATTTGGTGTTTGGCTTGCTGATTCCAGCTTTGCTACGAGTGGACATGGGATGAACGTTTTGTTGAATGTTTTGTGGTTCTTGTTGTGGCTATTCGGGAAGAGAGGAAGACGTTGTTGACGACGTTGTTGAGTGATTTTGATTATGGATATTATATTGTTGGACTATGGTCTGGGTGTCAGTATTTGTTTGTGTTTGGGCTTGTGTATTTTGGATATGTGTAGCTGGCTGGGTTTGGGATTGTTATATGGGAGGAGTTTGGTTTGTCTGGACCGTGGGTTGCGGCCCATTTTGATTTGGAACAGTAGGCTCAGAGGAGGAAGAAAGATAAGGAGAGTTAGGGTGAGAAGACTATATCTGATTTGAAGATGACGACGACGAGTTTCACGTAGTTGTCGGAGTAGATAACTGGTGAGGATCAGAAGACGAGGGTTGATGCGGCACATATATTGCTTGTGGCATCTGGAAGAATGATTGAGATGTCATAGTTTCTTCTGTCGATCTGTCCGATGTTGTCGCAGCATTCTTTATCTCAAATGGAAAATTGTTCTCGGCGAGTTGAACATGACGAGACACATACATTCGACCATTGGAGAGATCATAGCAGAGATAAGCTCTCTTGGTTGCAGAATATCCGAAGAAGACACTAAAATTTGGATCGATCCTCGAGATTGTGAGCAGTGTATGGCTTGAGCCAGGGATAACATGCACATCTGAATATTTGTAGCTTCTGATAATTAGGTTGATTGCCAAATAGGTTACAAAATGGTGACTGCATCGCTAGTACTGGTGTAGGCAAGCAGTTGATGAGGTAAACAGCTACCGCAAAATCATAAGGCCAATATTGTTTTGGGACCGAAGCTTTAGAGAGCATGGCTAATCCCGTTTCTACAATATGATGGTGCTTATGTTCGGAGATGCCGTTGTGCTCAGGCATGTGCAGAGGAGATGTAAAGTGAGATATTCCACACGTCTGAAAGAAGCTTCGTAAGGCAATGAATTCACCCCCATTATCTGAATAAAAGGTACCAATCTTTCCTTTGAAATAATTTTCGACCAGATTCTTGAATATAATGACGGTCTCTTTCACTTGGGACTTTTGTTTAAGTGGGAACATCAATGTATATCTAGTGAAATGATCAATAATCACAAGATAGTATTTAAAGTTTTCTGTGAATATAATAGGAGAGCTCCAAACATCTGAGAATAGATATTGTAATGGTCTTTGCGAGGTGATTGAAGATTGAGAAAATGGGAGTTTATGTGTTTTATTAATGAAGCAATCATTGCAGGAAAATAATTTTTGAGAAGCTGAAGAAACAAGAAGAGAAAAACTTGAAATGACAGTATTTAAAATTGAAGAAGAGGGATGTCCCAAGCGAGAGTGCCACGAAGAAAGAGTTGTCTTTGAACTCGGATATGCAGCAGCTTCGTTGTTTTGTGGAGCTTTCAAAGGCCACTCATAAAGCTCATCTCTAGCTTTGCCGCGCACCAAGTGAACCTCCATTTTCAGATCTTTCACCTGAAAAGATGTAGGAAAAAAATTCACTGAGACTTTATTAGAATTACATAGTCTATAAACAGAAATAAGATCCTTGTTTATATTAGTAACATATAGGACATTTTGTAAGTCTAAGGAGCGTATAGGAGTGGAGAGAGTAGAGAAACCAGTTTGTTGAATGGGAATCATGGAACCATCAGCAATCATAACATCATTTCCACTTTGATATGGTTGATGCATAGAAAGATTGGCTAGATCGAAGGTGATATGATGGGTTGCACCACTGTCCATGATCCAATTGGTTGCAGTGTAGGGCGCTGCAGTAGTGAATTTTGCTCGTGGGTTCCATGGCGTGAAGATGTTCTGCTGTTGAGGAGTTGTAGCTTGAAAGGATTGAAGCTGGGAACACCTCTTGGCACTATGTCCTTGGACACCGCAGATCTGACAACGCCCGAGGTATGGTCTCAGTCCTTTTGTCTCCATTAGATTAGTTTGTTGAGCAGGACTCCACTGGTGCTGATATGATTGTTGCACCCACTGGTTGGTGTTTCTCTGCTTGTTCTTGTTTATGTAGTTATTGTTGTGATTGCGGTGTTGTGCAACATTAACCGTAACAGGGGCATGAGAGTGAATGGTGTCACCAGCCATAAGAAGCTTAGCTTCATGATTGAGGAGATGCTCGTGAAGTTCTGTGATTGATGTAGGGGCATCCATGCCTTCAACTTGATCCACGACTGGTTTGTAATCCTCGGAGAGACCTTCAAGGATGAGATCGATCTGATCTTCATGGTCAACTGCTTTGCCTAGGATAGCAAGTTGATCAAGACGGGTTGTGATACCTTGAAGGTATACATCAATTGTTTTGAACTCCTTTTTCTAGTTCTTGAGTTGCGTCTTGAGTTGTTTGATATGGCCACGACTTGGTTTTGCATAGGTAGATGCAAGTGTGGTCCAAGCTTCAAGGGAGGTGTATACGCGAGAGACCAGCGACTGCAAGGAGGGGGGAGATCACACCAATAAGAACACTATAGATCAACTTGTCTTGGCGTTTCCACAAGGTGTGTGTTGGGTTTGTGGAGATCTGATTATCGGTCGTTGTGGTGGCTGGAGGAACTGGCTTGGAACCATCAACATAGCCCGCAAGGTCATATCCATCAAGCAAGGCATGGATTTAGAGGCTCCACATAAGTTAGTTTCTTGCATTGAGTTTGGTGACATTAGACATGTTTATCGTGAGAAGTGGTTGGTTGTTTGTGTTGATGGTTTCGACAACATTGGTGGGGTTATTGTTTTCAGAACCCATTTCGATATGAGTTAGACAAAAGGGATAAGAAAAATATGGTTTTTAGAGCTTGAATTGTAAGGTTCTTGATACCATATAAAAGTTTATATATTAATATATGAAGAAGATGTACAGAGGTACCTTATACACATGGCATAGACGTAGAGCTTACAGAAGTATACATTTAAAGAGAATGTTTCCATATACAATGAGAATCCTAAATCAATCATCATTGATATAATTGTTCTTAATAAATTTGAGGAAATCATACATATATTTTCTATATAACAAAAACAAAATGAAAACTGAATCTATAAAATATAATTAATGTATAAGTTAACAAAAATAATCATTTTTTTATTTTTATAACACATAATTTTAAATATACAAAATTTTAAACAAATTTTTCTTTAAATTAATAATTCTATAAATAAAAATAGCAAAAACCCAACATAATTAATACATAGTGTGTAATTAGACAGATAATACGAACTTTGAAAATATGTGCAAGTTTCTATATCACTTGATATTGTTTTTCACATTAACATCGAATCAATTATTTTGTAAATTTTCGAAAATAATAATTAGGGTCATCAAATGGTATTACCAATATGAAAATAGTAAGTTCATCTAGTTAGTTAAGCTTATAATGTTCTGACAATCATACATTATTTAGAACGAGAAGACAAAAAGAAACAGATCAAAAGGACGAAAATTACTTGAACTGGAAGGAATCACATAATATTCTACACAAAATTATCAATTGATGATGAAGTACTAACGTCTTCTCGTTCTAAATTTAAGTAACAAACCAATGTTGACAAAAAAAACAAATAATTAGCATAATAAATACATAAATTTAGAACGAGAAGACAAAAAAACAGATGAGAGCGACGAAAAATTAGCTGAACAGTTTACCAAAAAAAAATTAGCTGAACTGAAAGGGATCACAATAGTATATTACCAAAATATCATCACATGGTGAAATGATTTTTTTTTTCTTTTTTTTTTTTGTAAATTGAGATGAGTTTGGCTCAAAACCTTCATCTTTTCTTAAACTCGAAATCAGTAGGCGCTAATAGTATTGATACATGCCATAAAGCATATGTTCCAACAAAAAATGAATTAAAGGTACCATGAAACTAATTTCAACTATTAAATCATTGATCCGACGCATCGTTAGTAATATTAAGTGCTAACATTTATTAAATAGTAACCAAGTCATACATAAATTTAGAACAAGAAGACAAAGAAAACAGATCATAACGACGGAATATATTTAATTGAATGAAAGCGATCACAATAATATTCTACAAGATCATATCAACAGATGCTGAGCTGTTAACTTTACAAAATATATTATAGCAAAACAATAACTGACAAAAAAAGCAAAACAATTACTAGTATAATGTCGTTTCAAATATTGCAATAATATGTTTGTCTACTATTGGACGTGAATAACGTGTTTCCCAAACTATCCAGCTGCTCCCACCCTATGCATCACTATGAATTATAATATGCTTTAATTACATCAAAACGTGGAGATTAAATTTTTAATAAATTCGACCGTCTGAAAATAGTAATTATTAAAATAATTGTTTTAACTATTTTATTATTAATACATTTTATTTATGACAAAAAATAATAATACATTTTATTTTCGGTGAAGTTTAAATAAAGTATATAACTAGATTATATTTAAATAATAATATTAATTTTGTTTGAAATTTTTTCTTAAAGTTTGAGGTGCTCCCATCATATGTATCTATATATAATCTACACAACAGTGACAAATGCATATCACCTTTTGTATACCATTCTCTTACTGTTTTTCATATATAAAAAGAAAAGTATAACAAAAAAATGGCTCCGATAGGGCTCACCGATGTGGCTATTACAGATTTCGTAGTAAACCAACGTCACGGAGTAAAAGGTCTCGTCGAAGTTATATCTCCAAAGACATTGCCTTCATGTTACATCCAACTCCCAGAAAAACGAGTCACCACTGAAAAACTCATCATGGAGGCCCCAACAACCGGCAAAGGTGCGTTGTCAGCACCTGTGATTCCGGTCATCGACGTTTCTGATTGGAAAAACCCCACTGTTGCGGAGGAGATCTGCGAGGCCGCTGCGACATTAGGGTTTTTCCAGATAGTGAACCATGGAGTTTCGGTGGATGAGCAAAACGAACTGAGAGCTGCTGGTCGTGGGTTTTTCGATTTGCCGACGGAAGAGAAGAAACGTTATTGGGAGGGAAGTTCAGTATCGGAGACCGCTTGGTACATGACAAGTTTCAATCCCTACAAGGAGGCCAAGTTGGAGTGGAGAGACTATCTCAAGTTTGAGTATCTTTCCGACCAAGTGGACTTTTCTGCCACGTGGCCTACTGTATGCAGGTATGACTCTTGAGTGCTGGCAATGCAATCTAATCATTATCATTACAAATTTCAAAAAAAAAAAAAATCCAATCATTATAATCCAATAAAAATTACTCTCTTTATTTTATAATATTTCATGTTTTGCCTTAATGCACAAAGATTAAGAAAACTACATTTTTCTAAAAAAAATATAATTTTAAAATCAATTAACCAATTATAAAAAAAACCGTAAAATCTAAATGGTTGAACAGTTTCCAATAAAATTAAAGTTAACCTTAAAATCTCAAAACTTTGTGTAATTTGAAACAAAATAATCTTTCTAAAACATCATCTATATTGAAACAGAGGGAATAATATTTACGAATTTGGGTTCAATTCAAAGAAAAAGTATTCTGTAAACATATGCAAAACAAAACTTAGAATTAAAATAGCTCATTGAGCCTTTATTCATAAACATAGAAAGTTAGATAGAAAGTTTTCATGAGAGGCATTATACTACTTTCTATGCATAAAACCCTAAATATATGGGCATAAAACATCACAATGAACTTGTGTTGTGCGTGCTAATAATCAGTCAAAACAATTTTACGTGTAAAGTATTTCCCTATGTTAATAAATAATTTAATGTGTATCTATAATCAAAGTCAACTTACTCAGCACATATATTATTGCTCTAAACAATTTAGTTGCACAAGAAAAAAAGAGTTTAACGTTTCACGTCACAAAGATATAAACAAATGTAGTTATTTTTGTAAATTTGAAGAAATACCGTAGTTTCTTGAAAAGTAAGAAGTAAGTTTGCAACTTTGTATAACAATGAATGAAGATTTTAACGAAGACTGTGGCAGGGACGAGGTTGTAAATCATTCCAATAGGATGAAGCCGATAGGTAGGAAGATTCTTGAAATACTAATGAACAATCTAAACACAAGGATGGAAGAACAAGATCTAATGGGAACTTTGAGGATGAACGTCAACTACTATCCCGAGTGTCCCGACCCGAAACTTACCGTAGGAACCGGTCACCACTGCGACATCAACACCCTCACACTTCTTCTCCAGGACGACATATTAGGCAGCCTGTATGCTCGATACGGTGACAAGTGGCTCCATATCCCTCCAGTTATGGGAGCCATTGTGGTTAACATTGGAGACATGTTACAGATTTTGAGCAACGATCGGTACAAGAGCGTTGAACATCTGGTGATGACTAGTCGGTTTCTTAGCCGGATTTCTTTCGCGTATTATTGCGGGCCGAGTTATGACTCTGTTATCGAACCGTTACGTGAGGTGCTAGAGAATGGTGAGAAACCATTGTACAAGGCCACGATGTATAAGGATTACATGAAATATTACTTTGCAAGGCCGCATACGGGTAGCAAAACTATCGAATCAATCAAGCTTCCATGAAAAAACAAGATGGACAAGAAAAAGAAAAAGTGACTTTATGATGAAGTGGTACAAGACATTGACTTTGGAGGAACACCCTGTAGGGTGAGGAAGCCTAAGGTTAAGTCGAAATCCATGTCAACTTTCAGTTTCTTTTTTTTTTTTTGGTGAAAAACTTTCAGTTTCTTCTTTTTTTAATTGGTATTTTTTCGGCAAATAACGGAATGATGCTCTGTTCCCGTGCTTTGTCGGGTCAGAGTATATCACTTCACTTTAAAGAATGCATATTTGCTTCCAAGTTTGTAGTTTTGTACTAGTTGAAATGCATTACAATTTAAGAATAAAAGTAAAATAAAGAAAAAGTAGATTGTTATTAGACCATGATTAACTGTGAAACCCAAATAGATTTCATATTTTTTTAATTATTATTATTTTTTTGTTTGAATAAAAAAAAGACTAATCGCGGGCTGCCACGTATCAGTAGGGCCTGCAAACAGTGCAAGAAACCATCAAATAACGGTTCTTATTCTGGCTATTCTGCAACCGGTTTTTGCTTTTTTTTGTGGGCTCTCCCCCCCCCCCTCTTAAAAACCCACTAAACAACCCCCCCTCCCCCTATAGTCATGCCCTTAGAGTATCAATCATTAGAAGAAATGGGCTGCAGGAAGGGCCACGAAAACCAGAACAATTGGGCTTCAAATGTGTTAAGCTCAAAGTCTGTTCACAGTCTTCATTACCTCAGACAACGGCTAGAACAAGAGGATGTGCAGATACGATAGGGTGTGTAGAGTACGGCAAAAGCATTCAGCGATGTTGAAGAGTGAGCTCGGGATTATGCTGAAGAAACGATTAAGAGACAAAAAGGTCAGAAATCTCGTTTATATTAGAAGTAAATCAAACCTTCCATAAGGAAAAATCTCATGTTCCATCAAAACTATCTACCTCTATGTATTCGACATCGAATCTTCAAGGTGAATCTTCTAACACTCTTGCTCTGAATCTGGAGCTCTAATACCACTTGTTAGGGAAATTTCAACTTGACCTTGTATCAACCAAACAACTATCACTTCCTAGTTCTGATACTACTTGTTAGGTTTACCTATACACCTAATTTCCCTACCCTTTGAATGTTAAAGCTTGGATCTTTGTGATGAAAATAGAAACTTAAAAACACAAGAGATTTGTTCACCAAGTTCCTTTTCCGGTACCTCTAGGGTGGGATCTCTCTCTCACAACTTCTACTAACAAGCAAAGCTTACAAGTCTCAGTCACTTCTCACTTTCTTGAAAATGACAAAGAAGATTACAGAAGGAGGGTACAATACAAAACACTCTAAGAACACAAAGACTCGAACTTTGTTTCTTCTTGTCTTTGGTAGCTTCTCAGTCTTTGACTTCTTCTCTCTTGTCTTCTTCTTGTTCTTTGCTTAGCTGCAGATCCCTCTTGACTGCCTTTGAGCTTTTTCCTTGCCTCTCTTTCTAGACCTTGTGGAATTTCTCTTGTCTTCTTCTCTTTCTTGGTTTGGCTACTTAGGTTTAGAGGAGGCACAAGATATATATAGTGGTATCTTGTGGCCCCAAAACCCTAGCTCTAATGAGCTTTGAAAACACTAAGGCCCAAACATAACAGCTTTCCTAGAGCATCAATGTGCAAGATGCAGCTTTTCTGAAGTGATCACTTCAGTGTTCTAGGTAATTTTGCTGATTTTCTTATAGCAATAAAGTGCTGAAGACATGCTTCTGAAGTGGGCATTTCAGAGCCATAGGTAAAACATATTGAGAGAGGGTAATCTTGTTTTCTGACACGTGTCAGAAAGTTTGAACCTGTTCTTAGTTTTTTTAGTTAAAAGTTAAGAGACGATTTCTTATATTCCGCTAAAAACCTCACCCTAATAACCTCTCATTAAACATGCTCTAAGAAGCTACCATAACTTTCAAAACATTGCTGGTTCAAAATCACATATGACCATTTACTTCATAAATATCAAATAATTGTTTCTATTTTAACTATACTATTAAAAGAAAATCATTCTAAAAATCTAATTACAAAAATATTGTTGGACTTATTTATTAATTATTTATTAAATTTTGATGTTACCTTTATTTTCTCTAAATAATTAACTATATATATTTTACATAATTTAAATAAACTCATTTATTACTCTATATAATATATTATATAATAACTCAAATAATAAATCGACATCAAGTATATGACCTATGACATGATCATCACGTTATATATAGTCCCATTAATACTAAAAAAAATCAATAGTTTACTTACGTTTAAAATAGCTTCCAGTGGTGTAATTGTTTATACATATTCAAAGATGACGTCGAGGATGTCTTATTAAAAACTGAAAGTGCAAAATGTTGTCGCTTAAATTGTTTTTCCTAAACAATTGTCGCTTGAGATAGCATTAGTTTTAGAAAACAAAGAATCTACACAATTTATGCAAACCATTAAAATATAGTTTCAAGAAAAACATAATAATATAACATTATAAATTATATGTTTTTAATCAAATGCTTATATTATTAGGTTATTGGTTTGGCCGCGGGTGTACCATAGGTCAATAGTTTAAATAATTTTAATATATAATTATAAATAACAATATAAAATTAAAAAAATAACCATGTTTAAAAATATAGGAAAAGATTTAAAATATATTTTTAAATTTTTTCATTTTACATAAAAGTATTAAAAGATAATTTAAACATTTTTTGTAACAAGTTGGAGTTATAACTTACAGAATATACAATAAGACTATACTTAATAATTATTTAAATAAAATTGTATTAAAAATCAAATTGAATTACATATTGGTCACTCATCGGTTCAACCGATTAGCCGTTTTAGAATTTTTTGTGAGTTTTTAAATAATGGATAATTTTAAAAACCAAACCCAAAATACATATCGGATCAGTTCGATCGCTGGTCAAGTAAGTATAAAAGCACATATTTAAATGCAACATTGTTTTAAGAAAAAAAAACTCTCAAATTAACAAAAAAAATTAATATTGTTAATGAGAATTTTTCATCAGAAAATATCTCGCGCTTTGAAAGTGCATGTCAAAATCTAATCTATACTATTAAAATAGAAGTTATGCCTTCTTTCATGTGTGATATTTTAAAATGGATCATCCCTAAAAAATTGCTTACATTTTTTTTTTTGTATTTTGAAGTACAGTGTATTATAGTGTCCTTTCAAAAAATATTTTTGTTGTTGTTTATAACAGCATCTCAAAATTAGTTTAAATTAATGAAAGACACAGAAATATGTAAAATAATTATAATGCAAAATGTTGATAAACACATATTTTATAATGCAAATATATATATATATATGTTTTAAAAATATAAAATATTTTTAAATGCAAAGAAAAATGCATAGAATTTTGAATATATATAGAGTACAACTAATGAAAATTTTACAATTTAAAGTATAAAAATAATAATAAAATTCTGTACAATATTTTTTGAGGATTGTTTTTTTTATTTTTAGTTGTTTAATATAAGGATTTATCTACCAAATATTCTAAAAATAGATATATAATTAGTAACAATAAATAAAAAGTATATATCAAAAATATAAAAAATAATAATGTCAAAGTTTAATAATTTATTTAATAACTTGGTCATTTAAATTAAATTAAGTTAATATAAATATAAATCCTGCGCGGATCCGGGTTAAATAAGGAAACACTATATTTTATTTATTTATTATAATATAAAGTCCTCTAAAACTACAACATTTATCATCACCAACAATATTTAATATATTTAGCAACACAATTAAAACATTACATCTCTTCATTTTGCAAAACAAATAGTTTTGCATAAATTTTTATAGAAGTTCTAAACTAAAGTATATCCGCACTTTGTAGCGTGGATTAAAAATCTAGTTGATTTTTAAAAGAAATGCAGAGTTAAAGTTGTGTTAGACTACTGTATTTGGGGTCTAAAACACTAACACAAACACAGCGGCAACACTACCACAACTTTAGGGGCTTAATCTGAATAAGGCGCTGAGTATCACACGTCTTCAGGTCTTCTTCTTCTCCTATATAACGTAAAGGTTATGTTATTGATATGACAAGGATACAATATATATATACATGAGAGCTAGGGATTATCTAGAGTAACTATTGACTACTATATCGTTTTATATATACATTCTATACGTCCCCTCAAGATGGAAGTAGATGTTGAACTCCAATCTTGCTAGATAACTCCTGAAACCGACTTCTTGACAAAGATTTAATGAGTGTATCAGCTAGCTGATCATGTGTTGATACATGTGACACTCGCAAAGCACCAGAGTTGACGTTGTCCCTGATGAAGTGATAATCCAAAGCTAGATGCTTCATCCGTGAGTAAAAGACTGCATTGGCACTGAGATACGTTACCCCCACATTATCACAATAGACCACTGGTGTATGAGGAAGAGTCACACCAAGCTCGGTAAACAGGAAGCACACCCATGGAATTTCAGATGCAATATTTTCTATATTCGGCGTCTGTTGAATACGATGCAACTCCCTTTTGTTTCTTTGAAGACCAAGCAATGGGTGTTGTACCAAGATAGAGAATATAACCATTGGTCGAGACAAAGTCATCGACGTCACTGGCCCAGTCTGCGTCTGAGCGTGTGGAGCAAAAGAGGTGAGTCTTTGCGAAGAAAGAGACCATGTGAGACGGTACCAGCAAGATATCTAAATATCCTCTTTGCGGTTTGCCAGTGTATATCAGTCAGACGATGCTTAAACTGAGACAATCTGTTCACAGCATACGCGATATCAGGTCGCGTGAAAGCCAATAAATGTCATGTATTTGGTCGGATCAGGTAGAGCCCTTTCAGTTGTGAGTGAGAGCTTCGGTTTGGTAGCCATTGGTGTTGTAACAGGCTTCACATCAGAAATTTTGGTTCACTGGAGGAGATCCAGTATATATTTCCGCTGCATGAGGTGCAGGCCATGTGACGATCGTGTAGCTTCAACACCAAGAAATTATTGTAAGTCTGCAGGGTCTTTTAGTGAGAAACGCTGAGACACAGGTTTGATGAAGACTGTGAAAAGCGTTGTGCTGCTACCAGTCACTATGATATCATCTACATATACAAGACAATAAATAACTTGTCCTGAATTCATGTAGACAAACGATAAAGTGTCAGCAAGCGAGTTTTTAAAATCAGTGGAGGTGAGAAAAGTCTTCAATTCTTGATACCAAGCATGGGGTGCTTGTTTAAGACCATAGAGAGCTTTCCTTAGTCGACATACATGATGCGGACGATCTCGATCTACGAATCCAGAAGGCTGAGTAACATAAACCTCATCTGTCAAGGTACCTTAAAGAAACACATTATTAACATCAAGTTTTTTAGTCTGCCAGTTGCGCGATACAGCAAGTTGTAGCACAAGACGAATTGTAAGTCTGCAGGGTCTTTTAGTGAGAAACGCTTAGACACAGTTTTGATGAAGGCTGTGAAAAGCGTTGTGCTACTACCAATCACTATGATATCATCTATGTATACAAGGCAATAAAGAACTTGTCCTGAATTCATGTAGACAAACGCTAAAGTGTCAGCAAGCGAGTTTTTAAAACCGATGGAGGTGAGAAAAGTCTTCAATTCTTAATACCAAGCACGGGGTGCTTGTTTAAGACCATAGAGAGCTTTCCTTAGTTGACATATATGATGCAGACGATCTAGATCTACGAATCCAGAAGGCTGAGTAACATAAACTTGATCTGTCAAGGTACCTTGAAGAAACACATTATTAACGTCAAATTGTTTAATCTGCCAGTTGCGTGAGACAGTAGCATAAGACGAATTGTAAGTCTGCAGGGTCTTTTAGTGAGAAACGCTGAGACACAGTTTTGATGAAGGCTGTGAAAAGCGTTGTGCTGCTACCAGTCACTAAGACATCATCTACGTATACAAGGCAGTAAAGAACTTGTCTTGAATTCATGTAGACAAACGCAAAAGTGTCAGCAAGCGAGTTTTTAAAACCGATGGAGGTGAGAAAAGTCTTCAATTCTTGATACCAAGCATGGGGTGCTTGTTTAAGACCATATATAGCTTTCCTTAGTCGACATACATGATGCGGACAATCTCGATTTATGAATCCAAAAGGCTGAGTAACATAAACCTCATCTGTCAAGGTACCATGAAGAAACGCATTATTAACGCCAAGTTGTTTAATCTGCCAGTTGCGTGAGATAGCAAGTTGTAGCACAAGACGAACTGTAAGTGACTTGACAACATGGCTGAATGTATCTGCATAATCTAGACCTTGTTGTTGTTTTGCATCCACGAGCCACCAGTCAAGATTTTCGTCTATCAAGAGTACCATATGGAAGATATTTCAAAGTGTGAATCCATTTAGTAGAAATAACATTTTGATGAGGCTGCGGTGGAACCAGATCAAAAATTCTGTTACGAATCTGGGCATCCATCTCAGCTACCATCAAGTTCCTCCATTTTCATCTCGTAGAGGTTGGGTTACGGTGGTTGGGATGAAGGGTGTGGTTTTGTTTTTGATGGTTAGGAGACTGTGGTTGGGATTTGGCCTTTTGATTTGGTTCTTTCCACGAGTTCTCATATGATGGATGTTTTGTGGTGGTGGTTGAGAAGATTAGTTTGTTTGGGTAGTGGTATTTTGTGTAAGATTTGTATTTTGGGTCTCGGGTTGTGAGGTTGAAGTACCTGCTTTAAGGGCAACATTTTGAGTTTGAGGTTGAGGACAAACCTGTGCATCACGTGGGAACTCCGTTGATTCATTTCCTATATCCACTTGTGTCCTTTGTGACACCCCCGATCATAGATGACCGGAAATGACACGGTCGATGTTCCTCGATGGTCGATCTGAGGTTCTCAGAATACTTCCGATCGCCTTAGACCAACAATCAAAGAACACCAACGCTCCTATCGGATACCACTCTAGGCTTTTCAACCCGAGAAAGCAATACATGATAGTTAGTTCGTCCGGACAAGGACTAATATCATATGGAACCCGTACTTTTTTAAAAAAAAACATTATTTATATATCATTCAAAATCATCTTACAAAATTTGTTATAAATTAACCTCGAGGTTTTCGGTCTACAAATCTTATTCATAAGATATATCAAAATGACTTTGCAGGGATAATAAAACTACCGCTGGCTAATGCCGTTTCTTCCTGTCCTAGAGTAAAGGTCTCCCACCTACTGGTTACCTGCATATCAAATGAGTCATGAGTAACTAGTTTACTCAGTGAGTCTAATCCCACACCCAAACACATATGAATAGTATCCCGAGCAATCGACACCATTTGAATGCAGTGGAATTATATTCCATAATTAATATAAGGCCTCTCAATCCATCCATGTGAATCTATCTTAAACATCACCTCCACGATACCCGCCAATCACTCATACTCTTAATATATATATATATGCTAAACCCGGAAAACCACCAAGGCTAACCGAACTTAACGGGAATAAATATAACCATCATCTCCATCAGATATTCCAAGATAGAACATCCAACGCTGCATGCAGTTACACGGCCTCCAGGGTGCGACCCCATCATTGCGTCTTCATGACCTTGATCCATATCGCAGGACCAATTCACGGCAATGCGGGACTTTCGGGAGAGTGAGTATACAATAAGACTTCACATGATTCACACTTATTAATAGAATACTTATAGATTAGTACTTGAGAACAAGTACTAAGGCTCGGGATAACCTCAAAGAATTATTCTTGTTTATTCTTAAGTATTTAAACTAGATAAATACTTCATATATAAATATAGATCAAGGAATAATACTTAATCAATCAAACCATAATTACTCCTTAATTAATCCATGATTAATCCTTAATTAATCAATGATTATCCCTTAATTAATTCATGATTAATTCTTAATTAATCAACCATATTCAATATGCAATCATGCATACTCATTCATAATTCATTCATCATCTATCTAGACTCACCTTTAAATCCATGAGATTGGCTAAGGAAGACTAGACTCGAGCTCAAGCTAATCACACTTCACTTTTGGATCACTCTCGGTTCAGAACCATCACAAGGATCCGGCTGATCCGAATACTCTCCTTGGCCATCTGAATTCAAAACATAACAGTTGGAACATAAGGTTCAGTAGTCTGGTTCAAGAAGAAACTCAACTCAGTTCATAACATTTCAGTTCAGTTCTCTCATATCAGTTCGGTTCAAGACAGATTGATACCATGTTCAGCTCGGTTCAAGCTTTAACAATTTAACTCGGTTCATATCAGCTTAGTTCATGCTCAGCTAACTCCGGTTCTAATCAGTTCCCAACAGCTTAACTCGGTTATACTCAGACGACATCAGTTCAAGACAATTTCAGACCATAGACAGCTCCGCTCAGATCAGATCAGAACATACTCAGCTCAATTCAGTTCTAAACAAGATCAAATCAGTTCGGTTTAATTCCCATAATTCTTATCAGTTCGTCTACTGGTTCTATGAGACTGATTAAATCATAAACCAACCAAGACTGAAGAGAACAAGACCTTAGACAACTGATCCTGACAGGTTAACCAACATACAGCAATTGGTTCTCATCAAAACATGGCTGAATCAAGAAGCTGAAGCTTACCGGTTTTACTCAACTAATTAAACTTGACTGGTTGTCTCTCTTCAAGCTAACCACGAATTAACCTGATCAACACCACAAGAATCCATGGTTGGATTTATTCAGAATTTATCTCCAGTGTAGGCAAACCAACAAAACTTCTCACAGAAACTGATCCACAACCATCTTACCGATCAAAATCAAAGGCTGAAGAACATAGGTGATTCTCAACTTCAGGACACCAAATCTTCAGCTCTTAAACACTCCAAAACTCACTGATTAAAGTCACAGGATGGTGAGAAAGAGTTGTCCATGCTCACTCCTCTTCTCTGAATATTTTTCTGAATTTTTCATGAATCTTTTCTCACAGATTTTTCTCTCTTCTTTCTCTCTTTCTCTCTGAATTTTTCTCTGGTTTTTCTTGCAGGTTATGAACGTCCAGAGGAGAGAAGAGGGTATTTTATATCATAAGGAGTTGCTTCAGATGAGGGTTTGCTCCCACAAAAGACAAAGATGAGGTTAGACAGCTGGTGACATGCTTCAGCACACCAAGCAGCACAAGCAGCTGAACTTTTCCTTCCCATGAAGAAAGCTACAAGCAGCTGAAGCAAGTAGCTTGTGACCAGCATGTGACTTCTAATGAGCAAGCAGGCAAGCAAGTAGGTGTAGGTCATGTGACCTAATTACTGAGGAAGCAAGTAGGCTAGAAGGTGCAAAGCATGTGACTGTTCAGAAATAATTTTAAGAGTTTTGTCGATATTTTTCGGACTGTTTCGACTAAATATTTTTCATCATTCGAATCTCGTCCTGCTCTTAATAAACTCACCCAGCATGAATAAAAATCAACGATAATAATTAACACTCGACCAGAACCATCAAGAGATGGTTTTTCGACCAAAAGACAGCCCCGTCGAGATTAATTCACCGTGTCGATTTTTATTTAAATTCTGATCGATCAATCTTCAAACTGATCTTAAAGAATTTTCTTGACCAAAATTATATCTGCTCGTGAGAGTTATTACATTCTTCCCCCCTCAAATGAATTCGTCCCCGAATTCTGAAAACGTAACTGTACACTCTTTACTGAACAGTTTCTGAAAGGAGTTATGGATATTAGCTCTGACCTTATCTTAATCTGCCCATATCAAAACAACTCATGGTTGACCCTTGATTCTCCCAACCGATCCTTTCTTTTATGAGCAGCCACTTTCAAGATAACCAAATTATTTACTCTGCACAACTCTTGTCAACTGCGGTCTGCATACTTTTTCTAACAATCTTGTATCTATAGACTATTACTTCTCAACCTTTTCTATCTGGCTTTCTCCCATAACAGCAACATGAAATTTGGAACGTGAGGTGATGTGCCATACGTGAAGGTAACATCTTCAGTCTGGTCAATGTCAACTTGATTAACCGTGCAACAATCAAACAAGAACATGCACGATCAATCACGCTAACATGATTCAGACCAAGGGTGCCACTCTCAAATACACACAAACACACTTATTCCAGAAATGATTTCCCTTACAGTATTCCATACCCTTCTTATCTATCTGAGATACTCTTCAAAAACTTCTGAACGACTCAATCTCACTGAAATTTCGCATATCCAAGTCTTGTTCTATTACTTTCTGATTTCCTTCTTCTGTCTAGTAACTGAGGAATCAACAAGTCCGCCTATACCAAACTTGATTTACCAACGAAGTACTCTTGTATGATGACTTCACACTTTCTCTGTTAATACATCTTCTGATCTCTTAACAACTTGAGCATTCCCATATGCCTTATGGTTATACCTTTTTCCTTGCACTCTTCAATCTTCCTTGGGATTTACTTCACATCTGCTTAATTTTAGGTTGAATTTGGATTCCTTCTCCCACATCTCCACTTTATGAACTTGTACATGACACAGTCCTCATACTATTCTTCGAAATTCTCTTCACCCAGTTCCTTCTATGAATTCCTTAGATTCTCATCCTTCAACTGAGTTCCTCAAATACGAATGAATAAGCCATCTTGATTTTCTACTTGCAATCTTGAAGGTTCTCTATTCTTTCCTTATAAGGCAGCAAAATAAATCACTCCCAATTCCGCTTCATGATTCTTGAGATCCTACTCCATATCATCATTAATATCACTTCCTCTTAAAGCATAAGCAGCAATATTTGCTCTTCCTTAGGCTTCTTTGATCAGTGAAAACTTGCATCCTTTCCCCATATTGAAATGATCACTAAATTTGATGTGCAACAGAACTGCCACCAACCCCAACTTGTGCATCAAATAGTTTTCTTATGCTTCCTTAGCTCCCTTGATGCATAAACGATTACCATATCGTCTTGCATTAGCATTCACCTAGACCAACACATAATACATCCATGTAGTAGTATATGGCTGGTTAGGCTCATGCAAGTCTAAGATATGCATAGACGTAGATACTTCCTCTAACTAATTTCATACTTCATCAATACTTTTACTCCATTCCAAGGTAACACCATTCTCAGTCGATCAACTCATTGGTGGATATGGTTTCTAACTCTTGAACAAACTTCTGATGGTAACCGGCCAATCCACAGAACTTCGAATCTCGATAACTGAAATTGAGTACGACCATCATGTAGTAGTAGCGATCTTTTGTAAATATGCAACAACTCCTTGTTCCATTTACTGACTAAGGTATCTAACTTCCAATTTCCATGCAGAAATATTTACTACAACGTGAAGCGTCCATCAAACGTCCTTGGAATAAAACTACGCCTTGCGACCGATCTTAACCATTCTTCAATTCTAGAACTTGATACTTGACCCTGATGGTCACGTCCTTGATTTTATACTCGAACATAACCGCAAACTCTGGTTCTTCTTCTTTACCACTGACATGGGTACACTCCACAGAAAATAACTAAGTCGAACAAAACCTTTCTCCAAACAAATCTTCTGACTGCTACTTGAATTTGGCTAGAACCACTTGGATAGATGCCTAGGCAATTGCAGCGAATCAAGGTTCAACCAGAATACTTGACGGGTTACTTTTGGATGTCAACAAATTTTCCACTTTCTTAAACATAGCTTCATGTTCCCTAGTTATCTAACTGTCCTCGATACTCTGCTTCTTGTTATTTTCTCTCCGCCCAATTATGATGATAATGGAATACGCCACGTCACCGTTTCCCAAAAGGTTCCCAACTCTCCAGACTGATATGAGCGAGGCTCCAACACTTAGTAGAATACCATTGCAAGCCAACGGTAACTGGTCTTCTCTCAAAGACTTTCTTCCTCAACAACATCCTAATTGAGCTCGATAACTAGATAGCCAATCTCACTCTAGATAGAAACAAACCGCTCTAATGGAAGTACTAAGGAATGGGGATGGGATACGAAGGCATACCATAACTCTAAATGGCAGCCAGTAATTCCACGAATAAGAACAGTGTACTTGAATTCACTAAAGTGAATCCTTCCTAAAACAAAGACACTACCCGAGAACTACATCTATGTGTTGTTCCCGCATCAAACACAATATGGGCGGAAAATTCCATCCATAGGCAAGGTCTCATACGACACCTTGATCACTCCTTCACTTATTTATTTAATCATTCATAAATTTTTAAAATGCACACAACACGCAATGGGATAAGAAGCAAACCTATGATTGGACCTTTCAGGGGTTTTGAAGGTCCAGTCAACTATAAAGTGTAGGCTCTACCCAAATAGCCTAACACTTGGATGTGGACTAACGGTAAGGAAAATCGGACTAGTTCAACAAGTGTTATCTTAGGTATAGGTAACGTAGATCGGGTAACTTCATGAGGAAGGGTAACCTAAATTCCAAACTCTTCACAAGAACCACCAAAGCGCGAATGATGCAAACGTTCCAGGATTTCCCAAACTTTGACAATCCATTCTGTCTTTGGTAGTCACAACCATAACGGCTCAAGGTCCTCGATCTTGATCTTTGATCTGCAGCGGTTGGAAAATAAACGGTCTGCATGACTTGGTTAACTTCTTCAGCAATAATAGCTTCTTTAACATTCACGTCATACTCTAACATCTCCTCGAAGCTTTGAAACTCCATGGTCTTTTATCTACTCCAAAATTCTTGGCTAAGTTCCCAAAGATTTTTCGTATGATCTTTTGCTTATTCTCCAAACCATAATTGATGAATCCAATTCACTCGACCACGTATCTCGATGCTTGTGTAGAAAATACTACTTCCTGAACTCATGAAATCTGTCCAACTCGAACTCAACTCTCTGAAGTAATTCTTGACTCTCGACCAACAACTCATAGCGTTCATCTCCAAATAGCTTGCTGCCAAATCCTTCTTGTAATTCTCTGAACAACGGCCACGTGAATATTCTGCTCTGAGTGTTGGATCCCAAATCTGCCTCAAGCCAAAGTATACTTCTAACGGTTTAGTCCTTCTTCAGTATCTTATGGTCCCAACTTCTTCTTCTTTGCATCATAAGCTTCATGATATTCCGTTGCAAACAGAATGCTTCTGGTGCTTCCATCATCTTGTAATACAGTCAAACCATCTCTTCCTCCAACGCTAAGCTTGAAACAAATGCTTAAGAAATCATGCTTGTATGGCTGTGGTGCTTGTACGTCTTAGCATGAGCTGGTTAGACTTGAGAAACCGGAATAATAAGTGCATCTATGTGATCAAGTGTAGTCGAATCGCTCTGAACCGGATCACAAACAACACCCACCTTGACATCGATAACACACGAGTCCGGAGATGTACTCGATGTATCAATTATATCCCATAAATCTCTCTAAAGTATTAGCATCCCCACTAAAACTCAGAAGAACGGCAGGAAGGCATGAGGTTACTGACTTCTAGCAGGAAGGTAGTGAACCCCACCATGAGAGTAGCAAACTTGATCATGATGATAATAACCTCGGTAAGTACGCTCCATCCATTCAAGCTTGTCTCGGTGCTTCTACTATGAAATATCACTGTTAGGTAACTACCCATGACTATCTATCCTAAAATGAAGGAACAAGCCAGCATATCCTAGTTATCCTTGCGACTCATTTTGACTCGAAAAACATTTGAAACAAGTCCCATTCTAGCATCGTATAACCATGCTCTGATACCACCTTTGTGACACCCCCGATCATAGATGACCGGAAATGACACGGTCGATGTTCCTCGATGGTCGATCTGAGGTTCTCAGAATACTTCCGATCGCCTTAGACCAACAATCAAAGAACACCAACGCTCCTATCGGATACCACTCTAGGCTTTTCAACCCGAGAAAGCAATACCTGATAGTTAGTTCGTCCGGACAAGGACTAATATCATATGGAACCCGTACTTTAAAAAAAACATTATTTATATATCATTCAAAATCATCTTACAAAATTTGTTATAAATTAACCTCGAGGTTTTCGGTCTACAAATCTTATTCATAAGATATATCAAAATGACTTTGCAGGATAATAAAACTACCGCTGGCTAATGCCGTTCCTTCCTGTCCTAGAGTAAAGGTCTCCCACCTACTGGTTACCTGCATATCAAATGAGTCATGAGTAACTAGTTTACTCAGTGAGTCTAATCCCACACCCAAACACATATCAATAGTATCCCGAGCAATCGACACCATTTGAATGCAGTGGAATTATATTCCATAATTAATATAAGGCCTCTCAATCCATCCATGTGAATCTATCTTAAACATCACCTCCACGATACCCGCCAATCACTCATACTCTTTATATATATATATATATATATATATGCTAAACCCGGAAAACCACCAAGGCTAACCGAGCTTAACGGGGAATAAATATAACCATCATCTCCATCAGATATTCCAAGATAGAACATCCAACGCTGCATGCAGTTACACGGCCTCCAGGGTGCGACCCCATCATCGTGTCTTCATGACCTTGATCCATATCGCAGGACCAATTCACGGCAATGCGGGACTTTCGGGAGAGTGAGTATACAATAAGACTTCACATGATTCACACTTATTAATAGAATACTTATAGATTAGTACTTGAGAACAAGTACTAAGGCTCGGGATAACCTCAAAGAATTATTCTTGTTTATTCTTAAGTATTTAAACTAGATAAATACTTCATATATAAATATAGATCAAGGAATAATACTTAATCAATCAAACCATAATTACTCCTTAATTAATCCATGATTAATCCTTAATTAATCAATGATTATCCCTTAATTAATTCATGATTAATTCTTAATTAATCAACCATATTCAATATGCAATCATGCATACTCATTCATAATTCATTCATCATCTATCTAGACTCACCTTTAAATCCATGAGATTGGCTAAGGAAGACTAGACTCGAGCTCAAGCTAATCACACTTCACTTTTGGATCACTCTCGGTTCAGAACCATCACAAGGATCCGGCTGATCCGAATACTCTCCTTGGCCATCTGAATTCAAAACATAACAGTTGGAACATAAGGTTCAGTAGTCTGGTTCAAGAAGAAACTCAACTCAGTTCATAACATTTCAGTTCAGTTCTCTCATATCAGTTCGGTTCAAGACAGATTGATACCATGTTCAGCTCGGTTCAAGCTTTAACAATTTAACTCGGCTCATATCAGCTTAGTTCATGCTCAGCTAACTCCGGTTCTAATCAGTTCCCAACAGCTTAACTCGGTTATACTCAGACGACATCAGTTCAAGACAATTTCAGACCATAGACAGCTCCGCTCAGATCAGATCAGAACATACTCAGCTCAATTCAGTTCTAAACAAGATCAAATCAGTTCAGTTTAATTTCCATAATTCTTATCAGTTCGTCTACTGGTTCTATGAGACTGATTAAATCATAAACCAACCAAGACTGAAGAGAACAAGACCTTAGACTACTGATCCTGACAGGTTAACCAACATACAGCAATTGGTTCTCATCAAAACATGGCTGAATCAAGAAGCTGAAGCTTACCGGTTTTACTCAACTAATTAAACTTGACTGGTTGTCTCTCTTCAAGCTAACCACGAATTAACCTGATCAACACCACAAGAATCCATGGTTGGATTTATTCAGAATTTATCTCCAGTGTAGGCAAACCAACAAAACTTCTCACAGAAACTGATCCACAACCATCTTACCGATCAAAATCAAAGGCTGAAGAACATAGGTGATTCTCAACTTCAGGACACCAAATATTCAGCTCTTAAACACTCCAAAACTCACTGATTAAAGTCACAGGATGGTGAGAAAGAGTTGTCCATGCTCACTCCTCTTCTCTGAATATTTTTCTGAATTTTTCATGAATCTTTTCTCACAGATTTTTCTCTCTTCTTTCTCTCTTTCTCTCTGAATTTTTCTCTGGTTTTTCTTGCAGGTTATGAACGTCCAGAGGAGAGAAGAGGGTATTTTATATCATAAAGAGTTGCTTCAGATGAGGGTTTGCTCCCACAAAAGACAAAGATGAGGTTAGACAGCTGGTGACATGCTTCAGCACATCAAGCAGCACAAGCAGCTGAACTTTTCCTTCCCATGAAGAAAGCTACAAGCAGCTGAAGCAAGTAGCTTGTGACCAGCATGTGACTTCTAATGAGCAAGCAGGCAAGCAAGTAGGTGTAGGTCATGTGACCTAATTACTGAGGAAGCAAGTAGGCTAGAAGGTGCAAAGCATGTGACTGTTCAGAAATAATTTTAAGAGTTTTGTCGATATTTTTCGGACTGTTTCGACTAAATATTTTTCATCATTCGAATCTCGTCCTGCTCTTAATAAACTCACCCAGCATGAATAAAAATCAACGATAATAATTAACACTCGACCAGAACCATCAAGAGATGGTTTTTCGACCAAAAGACAGCCCCGTCGAGATTAATTCACCGTGCCGATTTTTATTTAAATTCTGATCGATCAATCTTCAAACTGATCTTAAAGAATTTTCTTGACCAAAATTATATATGCTCGTGAGGGTTATTACATCATCTGTCGATAACACATCATCGTTCGTCTGTGAGGACGAAGACAATGTAGTGTCAGTATTATTTTGATGGGATGATTCAGATCAGATATGATAGGAGAATTGGGTAATCCAACCCAAGCCGTAAAGCCTCAGCCTATCTCACCGAATAACAATAAGCCCGTTTACCTTGTTAGGCTCAGAGAAAATCTAACCCACGTGCTTCACACTCGTGTGTGTTGTCAACCCCAGTGCGCGACCCCTACAATTCAAAATTCCTAATTATTTTGTAGGAGGATTAGGATATATTTAAAAAGGTATAGTAATGCGTCGAGTAAGAACGAATCAACGAATGGTGAACGTACCATGTCCTTTTCTTTGTACCAATACAATAATGTACAATGAAGATCCATTTTGTTAGGTGTAGTTTGCAAAACAAGTTATGATTTTCAATATCATCTCGTTTTCATGTTGATACATGAATATAGTTGTTTTCGTCTACTAATATAGTATAAATTATCAACGAATGCTTTACGGAAGATAAAAGAAAAAAGTTGCATGGTTTTACAAACACAGCAAAGATTAAGCAAAAAAAAAAACAAAAAGCAATGATGTATATATAATACACACGCGTGCCACAAGATTTACATATTTCAAAAACCATTTCAGAATATTAACTGACAGATGCTCTGCTCCGTAACACAAACACACACAACATGACACTATTCTTCCTCTACTCTCTCCTCTTCCTCCTCCTCCGTTTCTCCGCCGCATACCCTCTCCCGGCGACGGACTACTTCAACTCCTTCTTACCATCCGACGCCGTCGCTCTACTCTCCTTCAAATCTACCGCCGATCTCGACGACAAGCTTTTATACTCCCTCACCGAGCCTTACGACTACTGTCAATGGCGCGGCGTCGAGTGCTCTCAAGATCGCGTCGTTAGACTCGTTCTAAACGGCGTCGGACTCCGTGGAAAGTTCTCACCGGAGACTCTCACTCGCCTTGACCAGCTCCGTGTTCTTAGCCTTGAAGATAACTCGCTCTCTGGTTCGATACCTGATCTATCACCACTCGTCAACCTCAGAACCCTAACCCTAAGCAGAAACGGTTTCTCCGGCGCTCTCCCTCCGTCGCTTCTCTCCCTCCGTCGTTTGATCGTGCTCGATCTCTCGTATAACAACTTCTCCGGCGAGATTCCGTCTGATATCAATGCCCTGACGCGACTCAGTTCTTTGAATCTTGAGTTTAACAGATTCAACGGCGAACTCCCGCCGCTGAATCAGTCCTACATGACGTCGTTTAACGTCTCCGGAAATAAACTCACCGGAAAGATTCCGGTGACGGCGACTCTGTTACGTTTCAACGTATCCTCGTTCTGGCCCAACGCTGGACTCTGCGGTGAGATCATCAACAGATCCTGCGGCTCACGTTCTCCGCCTTTCTTCGACTCGTCCAAACCGAACGCCACGTCATCATCATCTTCTGCGTCGCAACCGCCTCAAACCGCTCAGAACGGTGAAGCAACGGCGCTACCGACTATTCCCGGTTCATCAGTGAGTAAAAAGAGCAAAAGTGGATGGCTAGTGCTCGGTTTCACCATTGGCCTCGCGTCGCTCGTAGTCCTCGGTCTCTGCCTCGTCGTGTACTCGCTCCTTATCAAGAACCGGAGAGATGATGAAGAAAACGAAGCGACGATGTTTCAACCGAATCTAAAAGGAGATACTACGCAACCACCAACCGAATCTCTCACCGCACGAGCCGTTCCTGCCTCAAGTATCAAACCGCTGAAGCGTGAAGAGGAAGTCAAGATTCAAATCCAAGCTCCGCCGCAAAAGAGAGTCCCAAGAAGCGGAGATCTGATTTTCTGCGGCGACGTTGATGAAGGAGGAGAAGGCATGTACACGTTAGACCAGCTGATGCGAGCTTCGGCGGAGCTTCTGGGAAGAGGATCTGTAGGGACGACGTATAAGGCGGTGATGGTTAACCAGATGATCGTGACGGTGAAGAGATTTGCACCGTCCAAAACAGCGGTTACTTCGGATCTGGAGTTTGAGAATCACATGGAGAAAGTGGGTAAGCTAAGGCACCCGAACCTCGTGCCGACAAAAGCTTATTTTCAGTCAAACGGAGAGAGACTTGTCATCTACGATTACCAACCTAACGGAAGTCTCTTCAATCTTATTCACGGTAACCGTTTCATCTACTTTTATGTTTTTGTTAGGGTTTAAGCTCTCTACTTACTGAGTCACAACCGAGTTTAGTTACCATTTTAAGCAATATATTTATGTTGGTCACAGTTGATAGTCTCAAAATTGTTGATGCTCTGTCAATTGAAATAAATCTAGACTTGACAACATAGAGACAATGGAGGAGTTTAGGGCATTATATTGATACTTACAAATATCTCTTTGAACAAAAAGAAAATTACAAATATTTTAAATTAATTATTAAAAAAATTTGTAGAAAAAAATTTGAAACAATTTTATTATTACTAAAATAAAAAATTTGTCTTTTTATTCTCTTTTCAAAATTGAATTTTAACTGTAGGTAGAAGACAGAATCTCTGTGCTGTTTTCACGTGAGATTACAGTCAGTTTGTCAGGGAATTTGTGTGTATATCTAGGAGTTGTGTTCAGAGTGTCGTGTGCTGGCTCATATCACTCGTCTATGATTGGAAGCATGTTGTAGTGAATAACCATATATGTACTATATAACAAAAGTCTTATTAATTTTGTATCCCATGTAAATCTAGGTTCAAGAACATCAAAGACAAAGCCATTACATTGGACATCATGTTTAAAGATAGCAGAAGATGTAGCTCAAGCACTACATTACATTCACCAATCATCTGCAAAATTCCATGGAAACCTCAAGTCTACAAACATCCTCCTCGGTCACGACTTCGAAGCTTGTCTCACGGATTACTGTCTAAGTGTCTTAATAGACTCATCTGTCCCTCCAAGTGACCCTGACATCGCTTCCTACAAAGCACCTGAGATCAGGAAATCGGCAAACACTCCTACGTCCAAATGCGATGTTTACTCGTTCGGAGTCTTCCTCTTGGAGCTGTTGACGGGTAAACCGGCTTCAAGGCAACCGTTTATGGCGGAGAATGATATGTTGGATTGGGTAAGGGCAATGAGGCAAGAAGATAAGAAGTCCAAGGAAGAGAATGGGCTTGAGATGATGACTCAAACAGCTTGTCTTTGCCGTGTGACGTCGCCTGATAAAAGGCCGACGATGAGAGAACTGATAAAGATGATTCAAGATATAAAGGAGAGCGTTGTGATGACTGAAGAAAACGATAAATTCCAGTACTCGTAGTGTTTTTGATCATTAATGGTGTACGTGTACGTGAAAAGTGTATATGCTCTTTGATATGATTTGAATACATCGTCTACGGTGTAACGTGTACCAATTAAGGACATGTGTGATTACTTCTGTAAGAAGAATGTTCCGTCGTTGTAGACTGAAGTGGAAGGTGAAATTTTGGTTTTATTCAGCGCCAAAGTGAATGACTTGTATAGGTGGTTTGATATTTATGTGCGTACGTAGAAATCGCTCTACCACTGAGGTAATTAAGACGGCTTTTATATTTTTGGAAACTCACGTTGATATTAGATTTCAGTGTCTCAAAATAATTATTTTTTTCTCCAAAATTATTATTGTTTGGAGATTCACCATTATTTTTACTGAAAAATATTCCCATCAGGATGTTAATTAGCTTTAAATTATATTTAAACTCGAAAATACATTCAATACGACGTCTTTTCATCTCTATTCAGCATATTAGAGCAACACCATCACCCAGAAATCTCACAAGAATTTCTTAGTAATACAATATTATTATATCTAATATAGTTTAACTGTAGAATTAAATTATTATTGTGTTTTAAGAGATTGGTTAGTAAAAGATTGCCAACTGTAACTAAAATATCTAATAGATTGCTGATTATATATACAACATGATTTATTCATTAGTAATTACAAACATAACATTAATAAATTAAAAATGTTACACATATATGCCATTATTAAGATTTTTATTTAATTTTCCTTTTCATTATATTCTAATTTTAATTTCTATTTTATATGTATCACAAACCATATAGATAAAAAATATCTATTTTTTAAATATAGAGTATGTATCTTATATATTAAAATAGAAGTCACAACCTTGACTCATGTGTGATTTTTTTTAAAAATGGATCTAACAGACCTATTCCTAGAATGTCATATAACATTTAATCTCTAACTAATTATTCTTACCATTATTAATATGGCTAACTAATCCACGCAATACTAAAACCGTACCCTTTTAATTACGGTTTACATAACCACCATAATTTATTTTTGAATTAAATTATCTTTTATATTTTGGTTAAGCACGTGATGTTTACAATATGGTTTGATTAGAATTATTTTCATATTTTGGTTTTGGTGTGTCTATACTGCCGGTTAACCAGTTATACCAACATTAAACATATCTTAATCCTTACCCATTCTAATTCAAATCACTTACAAGTTGTGTGATCTAATTCAAAATTAATATTTTCTTCATTATAAATCCATATCAATCGTAAGTTTGATTCAAATTATATATTTTTTCTTTTGGTTTTGATGTGACTATACTGTCGGTTAACCAGTTAAACCAACATTGTACATATCTTAATCCTTACCCATACTAGATTTAAAACCATCTATAAGTTTTGTGATAAAATTCGTTTTTTTTTTCTTCTAAATAAACATATACCAATCAGTAGTTTTGAAACAGCTACAAAATTTGTGATCAAAGTCAAAAATATTTTTTTCTCAAAAAGCAAGTATAATCATAAAATCAAATTAGTTGTAATATCTTTTAACTTGAAAAGCAAGTATATAGGAGCAAAATATCTCAATAGATACGATTTTTCTAGATTTCTTGCTTGAGACTTGCAACTTATAATATTCTAACGATATACATCAAACATATGTGTTAGATTTCACTAATTGCTGTTGCCGTTAACTACTCAACAAATCTACTATATTTTCCATAACAACTAATACATAATATCGTACTATTTAATGTCTATTAATTATAGATTTCAAAGAATATACTCTCTACAATACCCTAACTATTTAACCATCTATAAATAAAGACGCTAAGAATCATACTTCGAAATATTACAATATTTTTTGAGGTAACAATAAAAAAATATTTACCAATCTTTATATATAGTTACAAGTTAATAATGAAATAACAATCCAAAAAACATAATAAAAAAACCTGACGTATGTGACAGTTTGAAACAATTTATTCAATAAAAAACATATATGGTAAAATTATTATATTTTAAAAAGTGATAAACACACTTTATATATATTATAATATATTTCAATTTAGAATTGTAAACAAAATGTTTATATAAAAAAAAATAGAAACAAACACCCGCGTAGTTGCGCGGATCGAGATCTAGTAATGTGGTTAAAAGATGTAAATTTTGCCCAAGTTTCTTTTTTGAAAGGAAAAAATTTCACCAAAATTTTCTTAGATATATATACTGTAGAATCTCTATAAATTAATAGTCTATAAATTAATAATCTCTATAAATTAATAAATTTCACCGGTCCCAATTTGGCCCGTTCAAAATTTGACACGAATCGATAAAATAATAAGATAATAATGTTTTAGAAAATTCTATGTAAATATAAAGTCCCATTGAAATTATAAATTAATAATTTATATGTATACATATTTTATATAAGTAAAAACTTATTATTATATTATTTGTTTTCTATTCACAAAGGAATTATCTTTATATTTTCTTAACACTTAATATATTTTGATGAAATTTAGTAATATTATATCTAAAATCACATTTTAGGTTCTATGCAATATATATTATATACACAAATTAAATGTATAATAAAATTAAGATAATGTCTATACACTAAAATTTAATATTTTTTATCTTATAATAAATATATTTTAAAACAAGAAATCTAAATAAGGAAATTTTGTAAATTAATATTTCTATAAATTAATAAAATTTCAAAGTCCCAACATTATTAATTTATAGAGGTTTTACTGTATATATATATATATATATATATATAAAAGTTCTCTTTGAAAAAACATTTTATTTATAAATACTTAATATTCATTCATGAGATTTAAATGATCATTAATTATGTTTGCTAATGATTATTACTTACTAGTGGTGTGTCCGCGCTACGCGCGGGGCGGTTGCTTATTGTTTTTATAAATATTTTGTTTATGTTGTACAATTGTTTATTATGGAGATTAGTATTTTGTGTTTTAATACTTCATGAAATTAGCAGCCAACATTTTGTCATCCATGTTGATGATGAGCTAGTTGTGGTTTGAGTAGTGGATATATATTTAATTTAGAGAACATAAATATACTATTAAGTATCATTTGGATAACACATAATATTTACTGCATTTTAAATTTTATTTTGAAATTACATGAAACTAAAACGTTTCAAATGAAATATACGAACATTATGTGAATTTTACACTGAATTTGTTTAGGATGATCAAACATGATGAATGCTATTATTGTATCTAGGGATATGTCCACTCTTTCGACAGAAATTAATCAATTATTTAAGTTTTACATTTCACAAATGTTTAATATGGATTTTTTAAAAAACAATTATCAATCAATTACTCTTATATGAACTCTTTTTATTTATTGTCATGCATTAGCATCATGTTTATTTGATTAAGGAAAACATAACTTAAGTTATATATTTATATTTTTAAATAAATAAATGGCAGTATGTTTTAGATAGTTAAATGGAAAAAATAACTTTAGATTAGCACTTTACACTATTATATTTTTCTATTTCTAGAGTTTCTCACTATTCACGCAAATATATTTTTATATTTTTATTGCTTGTTTCTGACATTTTGGAAAGCTTTTTTTTAGTTATGTATTATTTTTGGTGATGGTTTTCAATAATTCTTATTAGTTTTTCTTTGCCTTATTTTATACCTAAGAAAAAGAAAAATCGATGAGTTAAACTATTTTAATTTTAATTTTTGTTCACTTTGGTTTCATGCAACACAAAAAAAAACATTATGGTAAATTAATTCATCTATTCTTTGTTGTTATGAATTTATCTAATCTTTTCTTAAAATTTATGTATTCAGTGTCATATTATGTATGTTTTGGATTTATTATGAAATTTCGATAATTTTATTATTATATTTTTTTTGTCTCTAAAACTATTTTTTAATTTTTATTTTGATTATATATCAATCATTTATTGAAATTTCGTTATCTTTTATTCATTTTTCAAAACTTGATTTTAGTGATTAAAAGGGAAAGTTATGTCAGCTTAAATTCATATATATTTTAGTTGTCTTGAGTTTGATAAAAAAAATTAAATAATATTATAATGAATTTTCATCTTTTTGTTTTTCTTTGTGAAAAGTATGTATTGTACGTAGAGGGTTATCTGTTAAGTAATTAACAAATTTACAATAACTTGCAAACCATCTTAAACTATGGTTAGCAATAGTAGAGAAGAGTATCATAACTTTGGAATAGCTTAACCCTGAGACTGGAATACAAAAGGCACATAACATGATACTTGGATTGAGAAGCAAATCCTAAGAGATGAAGTCGTACATAACATGAAAAGACACTAAAATGAGGAGATTAAAAATCACTTGGCAGATTAACATGTGGAGAAACAGAGAATAAACAATATTGAATAATAAATCTATGTGGTTTGAGATTATTGTGCTGCACATGCAAACACATCCTCTTATGAATCATGAAACCATATGAATCAAGTATGCCTCAACTCTCTTGTCCTGCAAAGGTAATTACTAAAGCTCTAACCTTGATGCAGCCGTGATGGTAAGTGTGGTATTAAATAGATTATCGTAAATTTTTGGAGACTGCACATAGATTGAATAATATTATGTTTGGAAGATTCAAGACTGAGAAGAAAATGAAATATATATGCAACGGAAATTACCTGACAGAGAGCACAAATGTCTTCAGTTCTGGATTGGTAAAACCGATTAATATTATAAGTTCATATGACCACCACTATAGACTGAAACACATGAAAATATTTTATAACAAAACAACGTGGTGGCATCGAGAATCTAAAAGGCACATTGAAAAGAGAAATACCAAACCATAGTGCTAGAAAGAAGAGCACATCAGAAGAACTCTCCAACACCATTAAATATCTCCACCATAGAAGGGAGCACTTGTCTCAAAACATGAAGAGGAGAACCACATGATAGATCCAAGAACGGCACAAAGCCAGCTTGACAAACCCTTAGCCAAGGCTCCTCCGAGAAAACCAATCCCTAATTTGTAAACCAGAAGCCTACATAGAGGAACGTGGAGACATAACACAAATTTAGAGGTAATGAGGAGAGGTCTGATCATTCTCTGGTTTCAGAAGTAGCGAGCGAGGGGCTGTAGAACAGGATAAGAGAAGAGTCCATGGATGAGCCATACAACATATCTGCCGGATTGAGGTTTAAATTTTTACAAAAGAAAAATCAAAAATTAAAAATTTTAAAAATAGTTTCAAAAAATATTTGTTAATTACAAAAAGAAAATTTGAAAAACATATAATCTAAAACTATTAATTTTATATATATATATATATATATTTTTTTTTTAATTATTATTAAATAAAACATTTTGGTCATTTTTATCCGTGTGATCTACTTTTGTGACAAAAACTTAAAAATGATCTATTTAGGATAATTGTCCATAAAATTATAATTTCTAAAATAACTATAAAATAAAAAACAGTTTTTGATTGATTAATTTTCAACCATTGATTGCATTTAATCCAATGGTTACAAATCAATTTTAGTCAATCCTCATCATTTCTCCTTATTGGTCTATCTATCAACATTAGGATTAGAATTTCTGGCCATTGATTGTTTTTGATCTTGTGGCCTAAGATCAATCTTCTCTTTACGATACTTTTTTTTATCAACTCTCTTTTACGATACTAAAATCACAGTCTTCTCTTCTCCTTCGCTAGAGAGTCATGTCTCCACTCTGGTCTTATCCTTTGGTTCATCCTCCCCGAAGCTTTGTCATTCACAACAGCGAGCATACCAAGAGTCGCAAAGAACCCTAACCGTCGCACAAACAAACCTTCCCGACGGTATCAGCATCTGTGCGCTGCTGACGCTTCCCCTCTCTCTCTCTCTCTCTCTCTCTCTCTCTCTCTCTCTCTCTCTCTCTCTCTCTCTCTCTCTCTCTCTCTCTCTCTCTCTCTCTCTCTCTCTCTCTCTCTCTCTCTCTCTCTCTCTCTCTCTCTCTCTCTCTCTCTCTCTCTCTCTCTCTCTCTCTCTGTTGAGTAGCTTCCGTGAGTTGTGTGGTTTTGATTTCCTGTTAGATTTGTTTTTTTTTTAAGATGTCCTAGCAAAGAAACAGATTCAGTCTCTCCAGATCCTTTCTCTTCAAGAGATTCAGAGATGGCGAGTGACAAACAGAGATGGCAGAGCAGCACCGGTGGCAAGGTGGAAGGCATAGGAGCTACATGTACGAGCGTTAGTGGCAAAGCGGAGCACCGGAGGAGACATAGGAAAAAGCTGACGGCGGTGCCCCGAACTTCTCTCCGCTTAGACAGAGGAAAGGAAAACAGTGTTGGCAGATCCCGAGCTTCTCTCTTCTGCGTCTCCGGTCATGCTCTCCGACGCTGCCAGTGCTCACCTCACCGGATTTGATGGAGAAGACAACACCATGCGGCTGAGAAGAATAGATCTATGGGTTTTTTTTAGTTTTTTCTTTTAATTTTGATTTAGATCATTGTAATTTAATTTTAATTCATGAATCAATTTTAGTTGACAAAGAAGAAACAAAAAAGGAGAAGAATCCAGAGTTCGAAACAAAAGGGAAAAGGAGAGCTCCACCTACTCGACACGTGGCGTAAAAAGGAGATAGGAGAGGTGAAGTGGCGTTCTAAGGAGTCTTTCCCTTCTACTTTATTAATATAGATAAGTAATCAAACCAATCTAATTACCGAAGAACACACAAACAAATGAAAATGTATACATTTAAAATTATATTCAATACAAACAAGAAATTATGGTTTAGTTAGGATGAATAAATACAAATCAGTATTCCTAGAAAACAACTAAATCAATCAGATTTTTATACCCATATTTATATGTTAAGATAACAACATAACAATATTTATAAAATAATTTACTTATTTTCATAATTTTTTACTATACCGATATAAATTTATAAAAATAAAATACTAATTCATTATTATAATTCTTTATTTTATAAATATTTATTTGTGCATGAGCACGAAAAAATCACCTAGTATACTCTTATAAAAATAAAAGAAAAATTAATATATCAATTTCCATTATATATAGTAAAATTAGATAATTTATAATATGAATATAAAATTTGTATGTCATTTAAGAATTTAGATTTAAATATAAAAATTAGCATTAATATCCAAATTTGTGGAATATATATATAATCCTGCACAGTCACAAGGGGACTCACTCCTAGCACCATATATTTTAGATACAAACCAAGAAGAATTAAGAATATAATCTTTTGTATTATTTAACATATAAAATACATTCAAAAATTAGGAATATATAATTTATGTACACATAAAACTGTCCTGAAAAAGATTGAGCCCTGCCCCTCAAGGGCGGGAATAGAATCTAGCTGTACATATATTTTACAAACAAATCTATATGGACAAGTTTCTAGATGCTACCTTTCAAAAAAAAGTATTTAGATGCTAGAATTTAAATGGCGAGTTTTAATGGGAAAATATTTATATATCAAAACCGTATAGACAAGTTTTGATGGACAATGACTAAGCATTACAACTTCTAGTATGGTTATAGAAAAAGAAGGTGCAATGATTAAGAAATCCAAATCACTTAAATCCTTACAATCTTAGGATAGGATTTGTTGCCAATTGGTGTGTGGGTGCGTGCTATTTAGATAGGCCGAGTTTTACTTTTTTTTTTAAACGTTTTCACTTTTCACCTAGAAGAAAGTTAAATATGAACATATTTCACCCCTGGGTGCGTGCTAGTATATAGAGAGAGACCGAGTTATACTTTTCCTTCACAGCTTCACACCAGATACTAAAAAATGGCAGGAGTAGTAGTCCTGATCTCCTCAACCATTGTTCGACCCGTAAACACCATCCCATCGGGTCACACTAAGATCCATCTTACTCCATTTGATCTCACTAATCTTCATATCGACTATCCTCAAAGAGGTCTTCTCTTTCCCAAACCCAATCCTGACTTCCACCTCATCTCTCGACTAAAGGCTTCTCTCTCTCTAGCCTTGGAGATATATTTCCCTTTCGCGGGTCGTCTTGCAAAAGTTGAGAATCTTGAGGACAACACGGTGTCGTTTTTCGTAGACTGCGATGGCTCTGGAGCTAGGTTTCACCACGCCGAAGCTAAAACTATCTCCGTGAGTGACCTTCTTCAACCTGATGGTTCTGTTCCTGATATCATGAAGCAGTTCTTTCCCGCTGACGATTTCAAGAACTGTGATGGAGTTACAGAGCCCTTGCTTGTCATACAAGTCACCGAGATGAAAGACGGCTTCTTTGTCGGATACTGTTACAACCACTTGGTGGCAGACGGTGTTTCCATGTGGGGTTTCATCAACACTTGGTCCAAGATTTGCTCGAGTGGTTCAAGCTCAGGACATAAGCCTCTTGTTCTCAAAAGATGGTTCCTCGAGGGGATCGATTACCCTATCCATATCCCTGTTTCAGAGGCAGAGAGGGCACCACCAAGCCGTGAGCTTTCTTCCGTGCCAGTTACTAAAGATAGGGTTTTTCACTTCACAAAGAAGAATATTTCAGATCTCAAATCTAAAGCCAACAGCGAGGTTGGCTCAAGTGACATAACCATCTCTTCTCTTCAAGCGGTTACGGCTCATATGTGGCGATCAATCATCAGATACAGTGGTCTAAGCGGAGAAGGAGAGACGCATTGCAAAGTAGTAGTGGACGTGAGGAGGAGGGTAGACCCTCCGCTTGAGAAAGATTGTTTTGGTAATATGATCTATATTCAACCAGCCATAGCCACCGTGGAAGAGCTGCTTGATCGTGGCTTGGGTTGGGGTGCCTTGCAAATAAATAAATTAGTGAACTCGCAAACGAGTGAAAACTGTAAAAAGTTTGCAGAGGATTGGGTTAGAAATGTAAAGAACCTAAAAACAGGTGTTGGGAGTAGAATGGTTGGTGATTCTGTACTTGTCGGAAGCTCTCCCCGGTTCGAGGTGTACATCAACGATTTCGGTTGGGGTAAACCGGTTGCAGTTCGAGCTGGACCGGGCAATAATATCAATGGCAAACTTGTACTTTTTCCGGGAATCGATGAAGGAAGTATTGATGTTCAAACAACACTATGGTCTGATGTTCTAGTGAATCTACTAGCCGATGTTGAATTCTTAGAGCATGTGACTACTATGGTCTGATAGCGAATCTTTTATGCGACCCTACAGTCTGATGTATGATTGGTTTCGTGAAGAAATAAAAAAGTTGAATTCGACATACTTTTTCTCAATGTTTTTAAAACCGAACCGGATACCGATTCGGTAAAGCTACTGGTTAAGTGGTCGGACCGGTTCGACCGGTCGAACCGGATTTTTTATTTTAAAATAAATAAATCTAAATAATCATATATTTACACTATATAGACCTAAAATGTAGTTCTACATATAATATGGTCTATGTTCTTCTTTTTTAATTAGATAATAAACAATAACCATAAGTTTAGTTATATATAAAAGTGAATACTATATCAACTAAAATTGATTAAAAAAAATGAATGATCATTTAAATTATATATTTATTTATTTTTACAACTAAGAGTCTTAAATTTTATTAATATAGAAAAATGAGAATAAAATATGAGAGTCAAAAAAAGATTTTTTAAAAAAATCTTAAAAAAAAGAATAAAGAGAAAACTAATTAAATAGTAAAAATTAAAAATGAATTATGAAATATTATATTTTAATAAAAATTGAAAATACATCAATTATATGTTGATTTCTATTGAACCGGGTTTTAAAGTTGAACCGGGTCACCGGTTTTTTTCAAATTCGGATTTTAAACTGAACCGGACTCGGCTTCTTTAACGAGTCACGGTCGGCCCGGTTCGACCGGCCGGTCCGGTCCGGTTTTCAAAACCTTGAGAACAAGGTTTTGGAGAGATCCAACTCGGAGTTTGGCGACCAATGATCATATAGAAACCGCATGTAACGCTTGATACATTACCATCGTCATTAAGATTGAGCTGAGACGTGAGATGTCACCATAGACGCACATATTGGCAAAGTAGGTTTATAATATACTAATACAAACTATTAATGCCTAAAATTTGAACATATTAACTGGTTAGCATTAAGTAGCCTTTCAATAATTGAGATTATGTAGATAGACTTTGTTTAACGTAAACGCACATGTTGAAAGCGACAAAAACGATTGATTTGAAATGTACTAGGGAATCTCCTAGGCGACATATCGTCTGATATATGATTGCCTGATTGGTTTCGTGAAGTAATAAAATAGTTGAACGCGACATACTTTTTCTCCAAATGCATTCTAGTGATCTACAAGCACTGAAGCACATAAAACATCAACACATTATAAACCAGAAACGAACATATGATAGATAGCAAGATTTTGGAGAGACCCAACTTGGAGTTCGGCAACCAACGATCATACAGAAACTGCATGGCTTGAACATTTCACTACAGTATTCAGGCCACCTTAGGACATTATCATTGGACGTCTCTCAGAAATATTGCACCATATATATTAATATTTGTAAAAACTATCTCTTTAAAACTCGAGAGACACATACCAATATCTCTTACCAATGGCGTCACTGACCTGTGGAAGTAAAATGTCACCAAAGCGCCGAAGAAACAACAACAATCTCCATTTTTACAACAAGACACGTCACAAACTAGAAAAAATTAGAAGTACAAAACAAATCAGACGAGTGAAATAGAGACCCCTTTATACAATGAAAATACCAATTATACATGTTGGGGATATACTAATACAAATTGTAATACCTAAATTTTGATTATTATTTTTAGCTGGTTAGCACTAAACAGCCATTCAGTAATTGCTCGTTTATGTAGATAGAATTTGTCTAATGTAAGACACAAATGTTGAAAGCGAACAAATAGTTATGAAAGACCATAAAAGCATTTGCACAAAAAAAAGGGACAATTCTCTTAAATAGTTACTAGATATTGACCCGCGCGATCTCAATTTATTTTATTAACGTTGAAATCTTGTTTTATAAAAAGTTATATATTTATAAAAATTAACTATATCTAGTTTTAAAATAATCAAATAATTTAAAGTTAATATTTACAAACCAAAGTACCTTAAAAACAAATTACCAGAATTCTTTTTTTTTTCTAAAATTTAAAAATTGTCTGAATTATTCAATTTTTTTCCATAAACTCGAAATGTTCTAAGATTTTATTTGAAAATGTAATTTCTGACTTTTAACCCGAATTAACCAAAGAAACATAATCAAACTGTAAATAATGAGATCCAAAATTATCTTAGATATTAGCCGGTTCCTAACTTTGTTACCCAAACCAAACCGAAAATAGAAAAAAAAAATCAAATTTTCTCAATAACGCTTATGTGTCTCTCTGATAAATGATCATAAATTTTTATAACTAAAGAACCGAAGAACAAAAGAATAGAAATAAAACCGAAACTGAAGGGTGGTAAATCGTTTACACTATTAAAGGGAACTGATTTGGTTGGTTTTAACTAATGGTTAGTGATTTTCTTAAATACAGTTCGGTTGTTAATGGAAAGGAATATTATTTAGTATAATAGATAGATGCTTCACGGTTAATGCTATGTTTTAAATGATATGTTTTAATTTAATGACATTCTATAAAGGTCCATTTTAAAATATCACACATGAAAGAAGTCATGACTTCTCTTTTAATATAGTAGATTTTTAAGTTTTTGTCACAAAAATAGTTTTAAAGGAGAAAAATAATTAAAATAACCCATTTTTATTTTTTGAAATTTGAAACCATATCCTCAACAACCCTTCAACTCTAAATTTTAGTATAGATTAGTTAATTCTAAAGTATAAATGCATTTTTACCTTTAAATAAAAAAAATTGGTCATTTTTTTCTTTGAAAGCTATTTTTATGAAAAAAAAACTAAAATGATATTCTAGAGAATTTCTCAAAAAAAGAGACCAGTTGTGAAATTATTATAAATATATTGAAACTTGTAGGTTGAAATATTTTCTTGTAAGAAGACTAATGATGTTGCTTACAGCTTGTATATATATATATATATATCAACACATTTTGACTTCAGACTGGAGACAAAAAATGGCAGATGTGACTGTAGTTTCCTCAATCATTGTTCAACCTGAAAACAGCAACCGCTCGGGTGGGGAAAAGATCCATCTAACTCCATTTGATCTCAATCTTCTACAGATAGACTATACTCAAAGAGGTCTTCTTTTTCCCAAACCCGACCCGGGAACCCGTTTCATCTCTCGGTTAAAAACCTCTCTTTCTTCTGCCCTAGATGTTTACTTCCCATTCGCTGGTCTCTTGGCAAAGTGGACCATCAAGAAGACAAGACTTTGTCATTTCACATCGACTGCAACGGCTCTGGTGCCAGATTTATTCACGCCACAGCTGATTCTGTCTCGGTGAGTGATCTTCTTCAACCTGATGGCTCAGTTCCAGAAATTTTCAAGCTTTTCTTCCCCATGAACCGTGTCAAAAACATCAATGGCGTCTCGGAAGCCTTGCTTGCATTAGAAGTCACTGAGATTAAGGACGGAGTCTTCATTAGTTTCGCTTACAACCACATGGTCGCTGATGGAGTTTCGATCTGGAACTTCTTCAGAACATGGTCCAGGATTTGCAAGAACGGTCAGAGGGAGAATCTTGATCGCCCTATCGTCCTCAGACAATGGTTCCTGGACGGGATAGATTTTCCGATCCGCATCCCCCCGTTTCTGAGACAGAGATAAAGATGACGTTAAGTGGTGAAACGTTGGCAAAAGAGAGAGTGTTTCATTTCATGAAGGAAAATATTAGGGATAAGTATTCGACATCGGAATTCTAGGAGACATTAAATAATATATAAATAGTTAGTGCTAATCTACTAATTGTCAATCTAATATATTAAAACAGAAGTACAAAAATGAAATAACCTTAAGATTTACAAAGTATTTACAAAAGAATGCCACTGAATTAATTAATAAAAATATTTTTAAGAATTTTTGTTTTTTCCTAGTTATTACTATTTTCCTAAATTGATTATTAGCTAAAAACGTCAACAGTAATTTAAGGAAATCAATTTCCTAAAACAACTATAACTAAATAGGACTCAGTTACAATAATTCAATAAAAATAATTTATCATTAATCATATACGAAATCTAATTTCTCTCACTTTACATTTCCTGAAACAATTATAATTTGCTAGCTTACATTTTACTGATCTTAATTTATACCATACATATTTTATTTTGGCATCCACATAGATTATAATATCTGTTGTATTTTTTTGTCGATATATCTGATGTATCTCTACGGTTACTATTCTTATTTTTATTCTCTTATATAAACCAAACTATAACTATCCTTAGTGTAATCACTTTTCTTAGCTAAAATATATGTAGATTTTGAAAAAAAAACCGTTTTATCAACCTAAGATCACGCTATTACTCAATATCACACCAAAAAGTACGCATATAATAACTTTAAGATCGATATTCCAAACTACATAATATCTAACTTATTATCTTTCCTAAATCTCAATTATATTTCAAGATTTATCCTTTAGCTAAAATAATCTAGGTATACTTAATAGACAGCTAATAAGGTTTTGCCCATCCCCTATATACTAAAAGAGAAGCATTACAATATTAAAGTGCTTCTTAAAAATCTCCAAAAAAATATGTTGGTACACAAACATATATTATATACTTCTTATCAAAAAACCATAAAATTAATTAACAATTTATAGTTATTTTTTTTCTTTCCTTAAATAAAAGACACAGCATTACCAAAAATGAATAAACATATATATTTGACAATTATTTATTTTAATAATAAATATTTGATAGCATTATGCATATCCTCCATTATTTTAAGTCATATTATTGAAATAAATTAAACAATCATATTAAATATATAATAAAAATTATGTTTTTGTGAAGAATAATTTAAATATTTTATTCTAATAAAATACAAATGATCTTAAAACCATATGATTGGATCATGAAAATGATCTATTCTATTAAAATTTAAGTACAAAATAATACTTGCCTAATTTTAAGTGGTGTGTTACATAGTTTTATTCATTTTAAGACTAATTATAACCATTTTATTTATTGTCTCTCATTACTAATCCGGCTTCATTTACTACAGTGTACAAAATAGAACTTACCTATCTTTAACTTTTTTATTACATCTTTTAAATTCTATTTTTCATGCTTCCTAATTACTTCATTAATTATATTTACCATAATAATTCAACAACATTTATTTTAAGTGTTAACCAAAATAATTTCATAAGTTTGAATGAAATTGTTTCATTCATGACAAGAATTCAACCGACCCGTTTGGGTACGGATCATTTTTTTGGTATCGAATTTTTAGGTTTAAAATTAAACTTTGTTTGAAAATCATAAATTTTTGGACGGGATTCGGACTCGGATCCTTCTAGGTCCGGATAGCTTTGTAGAAACCTAAAATATCCATATAACTTATATGTTTCAAAATGTCATTAAATAATTTATATAAAAAAAAAAAATTAATATCCGCACGAGTGTGCGGGTCAAGCTCTAGTTGGTTTTAAATTAGAAATTCATAATAAACACAAATCTAACATGGTATCAGAGCCCAGATCGTAAATAATAAACCCCTAATTAATATAACCATATCCAACCGGCTATAAATGTCGTAATTGACTCGCTCGACCGAGTATAAATTTCGTAATCTCCGAATGAGATTTCATTGTTTTCACCTTCTTGTTTCACTTGTAAGACTCATCAATTTCACAAAAAGCTTCTTGGTAGAGAAAGTCTCAGGGTGAAAGACAACGAGAACATACGGATCGAGATAGTTTACGAAATTTTACATGGAGAAGGTTAGACTTGTAGAGACTAGAGACAGTGTGATCAGAGCCAGGGATCATATCATATTCATAGTTCTAAGTCAAATACACAATCAGTTTCTATATAACATACACATTGAACTTAACTTTGAACTGTGAACCCCCCCCCCCCCCCCCCCCCCCCCCCCCCAAAAAAAAACATGCAAAAGTTAAAACAAACGTACTCGAATAAAAATTTGAGTATGAACAAGAAGAAGGTCATCATCAACCTCATTGATAGTTAATTTGCAGACCTTATTACTATTCGCTTGTCACCAGTTTACAAAGCCCAAACCTGCTTGGTTCATGCTCACTAGTTCATAGTCAGAAACTTCCTGGTACCGCACAGCACACAAGAAGACACGAAGATGTAAGAATCTTGTCTTAGTATCTTGTGACAACAAGTCCATACTCAGCGTTGAATTTCGGATTCCCTACTGTTTAACTCCATCTTATTGCTCGCATTCCATAAGATCTAGTCGTAAGGTTTGATGACTAATTACATTGAGATTTTGACTATGATATACTCCGTTCCTAAATGATCTATGTTTTAGAAAAATATTTTGTTTCTAAAAGATCCATATTTTACATTTTCAATGTATGGAATAATGGCAAATTGTAAACTTCAAAAACATTAATTGTGTTTATTGAATTTTGATTGGTTAAAAGTCATAGGAAATAGCTAAACACAGAAAATAATACATTTATTATCAAAATTTTAAGTGTTTTCTTAATAAGTGTGAAAATTTTAAAGCATAGATCATTTAGGAACATAGGGAGTATGTATTAACGAGCTCTTTGATTTCTTGACTTAATTCTTGATAGAATAGTAACAAAAAACATCAATGATACGTTAAGACTACAATGAATTGTTCATATTAACAAACACATTACATGTTAATAAATTGAATAAGAATCGTTGAATTTGGATCCAACTAGGTGTAACAAAAATAACCTAGCCTTTGTCAACAAGTCTATTTTCCCCTGTTTCTCTATCACTCCCGTCACCGTACGGTGACCCAGCCTTGTGCGATGGACCAATTAGGGATCGATTCACTAACCAGGCTCTCAAATCTCTCCACCGGAGAATCCAACGGCTGATATTGCATGACTGATTCCGACGCGATAGGTTCCCAATCGGAAAATTCAAACGGGCATCTCGGCGACGTTGATACTTTTTCTTTCACCTCCACAAATAAGTCTTCCCGTTGACCATTGTCTTCACAATCGACGGCTACGAAAGGATGGTTTAAAAGCATCTCGGCCGTCCATCTTTCCTCGGGATCTTTAACGAAACACTTCGACAAGAAGTCTTTTCCTTCTTCCGACAAGTCCTCTGGAACCTTCGGCAACTCGTCCCCGACACCGATTCGTATCAAAAGCGACATGAAGTTCAACCCTTCTTCAACACTCCACGCCGTTTTTCCGCTAGACATCTCCACTACGGCGCATCCTAACGCCCACACGTCAGCAGCTGTTCCGTACACGTTATCGTTAACGGATTCAGGCGCCATATATAACGGCGTCCCTCTGATCTCCACGCCTTCTCTTGACACCGTTAAATCTCTCGCCAAACCGAAATCCGCAATCTTAACGGCGCCGTCGTCGAATAACAGAATATTCCCGAGTTTTATATCGCAGTGAGCGAACCCTCTCGAGTGGATGTGACGTAATCCTCTGAGCAAGGATCCTGTGTGGCGGCGCACGGTGGATTCCGGTAAACCCTCGCCGTTTAGTTTCATTAGTTGCGTCGCTAAGCTTCCTCTCCAAGCATACTCCAATAGCAAGTTATGCAACTTCTCTCCTTTCTCAACCGTTTGATCCTCGCCGTAACAGCGTACGATCTCAGGGCAGTCTCCGAGTGAATCCAACACCGACTTCTCGTTTACGAGGGAGGTGGCGCCGTAAGAGTCCGCCGATTTCACTGCCATAAGAGGCGGGAAACCGCCGGAATCTGACGGCGTCGCTAGGCTGACAGTTGAAAACGTTCCGTATCCAATTGTTTCTCCACGAACCCACTCCATTGAAGCGAATCTCTGAGACTCTTGGGAAGAACAAAGTATATGAGTTTTTTTATAGGGTTTCTGAGAGAAGTGTCACCCAAGGTTTCCTTTTATAGAGATACGAACTTTGGATTAGGGTTAAAAGTTTCCTTTTTCTTTAGGATGCAAGAATGGAAAAATGCGATATTGGAGCTCTTGTAACTGGTAAGATACAGAGCATGTACGTAGCTTGTGACGGTTGATTTTGTGCCATATGGCGCAACTTCCTATCTATATATACATGAATATTTTATATTAAGCGTAGTTATAAAGCGTAGTTAATGCACGTGATGAGAGAAGTGATTTGATATTTCCTAGTTGGCCTGATGAAAATGAAATAAATAACGAAGTATTTAATAACATTCGGAAAATAAATATTCATGGAGAAGCCTCGGAACTATTGAAATGGCGTGAATAGGCCTAGGTATTTTAACATGGACCCAAAAATCTGAACCGGAACAAAAATTTACAAGTATTTTTTTGGTCTAAATTTTTTTATCCGAATAGACTTGAAACCGAAAGGAACCGACCCGAATAGATCCAGACCCGAAAGGAACCGACCCGATTCGATAAGAACCGATTTGTATCCGACTTAAAAACATGTATATCTAAAACTATGATGTTTTTGTGTTCTATTTTATATATGTTATTTTATGATTTAGTTGAAATATTTTTTGCTAACAATATTTGCTATTATTTTATAACATTTTTTAAGTAATATGAAGCTTTAAAATGCAAAATTTAGAGTTTAAAAATGTTTTATTTTAATTATTAATAGTTTCATTTAAGTTATTTTGTAAAAAAATTTAGATATATATGACAAATATCAACTAAATTTGATGGAATTGAGTATGTCAAGTCTTTTTTAGATCTTTAATCACTACAAGAAAACATCGGCATACTGAGGGAAAAAATCGTCGGTATGTCGTCGGAATAACGCTATCCGAGGACATACCGACGAAAAAAGTCCTCGGAAATATCTCATCGGAAATTCATATTTCCTCGGAATTCCGTCGGAAATTTCCGACGGAATTCCGAGGAAACTCCGAGGACACAAAGTTCGTCGGAAGGTTCCTCGGAATATACCGAGGGAATTCCGATGGTCCAATCCTAGGAAGTTTCGACGAAATATTCCTCGGAATGTTTATCGGAAAATTCTGAGGAAAATATGTTCCTCGGAAAATTCCGAGGAACGCCTCTCCCTCGGAAAATTCCGAGGAACATCGATCCCTCGGAAAATTCCGAGGGATCGCATTCCCTCGGAAAATTCCGAGGAACTCATGTCCCTCGGAATTTTCCGAGGAACAGGATTCCCTCGGAATTTCGAAAAAAAAAAATTTTTAAAAGTTTATTTTTTTTAAAAAAATTAAAATTTTTTAAATTTAAATTCAAAAATTTAAAATTAAAATTAAAATTGAATAAAACATAAAACATTAAAACATAGTAGATAATATTCAAAGTTAAATAAAACATTCCGAGTTTTTGGTAAAAAAAAAAAAAAACTACGGGTCTTGAATGTTCGGGAACACCTCGTTCGGGTACATCCTCTTCATCATCTCCATCATCTGCTCGTTCAGCCTCTTCTGGGTTTTGAGCTGCCATCTGGGTCTCCAACGCAGATATCCGATCATCCTTGTCCTTCAGCTGAGCCGTAAGAACTTCTGGATCAACATATGGCGGTGGTGCAGAAGAAGGAGCAGCCGACCGGGAGCGACGACCCAAACCGACCAAACGTCCCTTCTTCTTTGGAACCGACTGAAAAATAAATAACCAAATTTAGATAATATAAATTGATGATAAAATAAAAATCAAGAAATAAATAAATTGAACTTTAAAAAAAAAAACTTACTGATTCAACGATTTCGTTGATTCGAACCTGGGACAAGTTAGTCGAAGCCGTCGAATCGTCATCATCGGTTTGAAGCTGAGACACTTCGTCATACACCTGAGTTTGGACCAGGTCGACCACGTCCCTCACAAGACCATCATCAATCTGGCCGGTCTTCTTGTTGGTATACGCCCTTTTCATTAGGGCGAGATCATCAACCGGCTCGCCCTCATTTTCTTCCGCCTTGAAAAAAAATAAATTAAACAAACATTATAAATTTGAAAAAATGCACAAAAAATAAAATTCTGAAACTTAAATAATTGAAGAAAAAGCGGTTGAACTTACCATGCGATCCGCGAGAGTGGCAATAGATTGGGCACCCAAGTTATGCTTGTAGATGCCCTTCCCTTTACGGTCGCTCCTGCAGTTGTTGGAGTTGGTGGAAGAAGTTTCTTTCGTCTCTTCCTTATCCAGACCGTCTCGTTCATCAACTTTGAGACCTTTTAATTTTAAAAAAAAAGTTTAATAATTTAAAAAATAGTTTAATAAATTAAAAATTGTTAATAAATTAAAAACTACCTTGTTTACTTCCCACTTCTTCTTCCACTCGTACATCTGCTTCCCATAGTTGTCCATAACTTTATGGACAAAATGGTGATAGATAGAGAGCGTATCATCGGAATTCCAGTTGAATTCTTGCTGAAATAATTTAAAAATAGTTTTTAAACACAAAAATATAAATAGTTTAATAATTACAAAAAAAGTTTTAATAAATAAAAAATAGTTTAATAATTAAAAAAATAGTTTTAATAATATTTAAAATGTTTGATAAATATAGAAAATAGTTTAATAATCACAAAAAAAAGTTTTAATAAATAAAAAATAGTTTAATAATTAAAAAAATAGTTTTAATAATATTTAAAATGTTTAATAAATATAAAAAATAGTTTAATACTCACAAAAAAATAGTTTTAATAAATAAAAAATATAAGTAAAAAATTTGAATACTTACCGCAAACTGACGAAACCACAGATGCTGCTTCTCGGGAGGGAAGTGAGTGAAAGTCGGATGTCCCTTGTCGAGGGCCGAGTACATCATACGGTTGATCCATGCGCTGATCCCGTTCCCGGATCGGTTGAACCTAATAAAAAGAACAAATTATTAATAATCAATCAAATTTTAAGGAAAAAAATAAAAGTTTGATTACCATGTTTGACCATGTCCATGTGGATACTTAGTGAGATAGGGAAGACCGGTTTAAAACCCCTAGTTCCTCGGAATTTCCTCGGAATTTTCCGAGGGAATTCCGAGGAAAAACCTATCTTCGTCGGAATTTCCTCGGAAAATTCCGAGGAAATTCCGAGGAAAAGGAATGTATAATCAAATCCCTAAATCGACAAGATCTATTCCGAGGAAATTCCGAGGAAAACCTATCTGCCCTCGGAATTTCCTCGGTATTTATATTTAAAAAAAAAAAAAAAAAGGTCGACGCTAGTCTGTTTCCGAGTCGTCATCACCAGATGAATCTGAATCTGGATCTTGGTGAAACTCTCCAATCACTGGTTCATCCTCTACGTGAACGGCGGCTTCCTCTCCGAAGACGGTTAAATCGACTACAAGGCCAACTCCACCTAAATCTTCTGCTGCATTTAAGTTGCCGGATGTGCTTGGTTGTAGTGGGTCTTCCAGCTCAGAACTTCCCTGAACTCGGCCTCTCGGGTTGAGTCTTGTAACAGTAACCCATGGATCATCTCTGTTCCTTACCCGGGGGTACTTGATATAACAAACCTGATCGGCCTGAGAAGCAAGAATGAAAGGATCATAATATTGCAGCTTCCGTCTCGAATTTACTGATGTAACACCAAATGCATCTGTTCTCACACCTCGATCTGGAGTGTTGTCGTGCCAATCACAATAGAAAACAGTACAGCGCAATCCAACCATGCCCAAATACTTGATTTCCAAAATCTCATGTATGTGTCCGTAGTATACATCATCTCCTGATGCAGAACAAACACCAGCATCATAAGTCGTACTCGAACGTCTCCTCTTCTGAGTTGTGAATGCATATCCTCGAGTACAAAATCTCGGATATGACTTCACAACAAAGTTTGGTCCAACGACCATCTCGCGTATCCAATCGTCAAATGTTTCACCTCTGGCCAAACCAGCACTCACATAAGTAAACATCCATCCACCAAATTCTCTCTGCTTCATTTCTTCTAGTTCGTCCTCTGTGGCGTATCTATATTCGAACCGCTTTTCTGCCATGAAAATCCTCTCATATTGAAGAACATCTTCGCAGTTGGTGAGTAAATATGTTTGCAAATGACTGCGCTCCTGATCAGTAAGTCGACGGTCCTTTGGTTTTCCGCTAAGTCGTCCAACGTCTGTGAAAATGTCTGGAACCTTCCAATGGTATGTTGCCCGTTCGCCTCTATCATCATGCCGAGCAGGTCTTCTGTTTTTGGTCTGGACTTCTGCTGGAAAGTAGTACTCGGCAAAGTTTGAAGTTTCTTCATTGATCATCTGTGCGACTATAGAACCTTCCACCCTACTTAAATTTTTCACCATCTTCTTCAAATGGAACATATACCGCTCATACAGATACATCCATCTATACTGCACAGGACCAACAAGTTCCAATTCTCTTACCAGGTGAATAACAAGATGCTCCATAACATCAAAAAATGAGGGAGGAAATATCTTCTCAAGGTTGCACTGAATCACGGCTATGTTAGCCTTCAAATTTTCAATACCTTCAAGAGTCACTGATCTTATGCATAAATCGCGGAAGAAACCACTTATCCCTGCAATTGCTTCATGAACATTTCGTGGTAATAGTTCCTTGAAGGCAAACAGAAGGAGGCGCTGCATCATTACATGGCAATCATGGCTTTTCAAGCCAGTAAACTTTTCTTCCTTTCTGTCGATACAGTTATGCAAATTAGATGCGTAACCGTCTGGAAATTCCACATCGTTTGAAATCCAATCAAAGAACGCATCCTTTTCCGCTGCATCAAGTCGGTATATGGGAAAAGGAGCCCTACCATTCTCATCAACATGAAGTTCTGAACGAGCACATATATCGACTAAATCCAGTCTTGACTTCAAATTATCCTTTGTTTTACCTTAAACATTAAGGATCGTGTTCATGAGATTGTCAAAAAAGTTCTTCTCAATATGCATGACATCTAAATTATGCCTTAGTAGATGATCCTCCCAGTATGGCAGATCCCAGAAAATACTTTTTTTTGTGCCAGTTATGTAGGTTTCCAACACCATCTACCGGAAAACGCTCATGTCCACCAACGTCTGGTGTCCTTTCTGCACCAAAATCTCTAAGTTGTGTCTTCAAATCTTTTCCACGAATTTCCGGAGGTGGACTGTCAAACACCCTCTTGTTCTTCGTAAACAAATTCCTACTTCTACGATATGGATGATCTGGTGGTAGAAATCTCCTGTGACAGTCAAACCAACATGTTTTCCTTCTGTGTTTTAGTTGGAAAGCATCAGTGTTATCTTGACAATATGGACATGATAGCCTTCCATGCGTTGTCCATCCAGATAACATACCATATGCTGGAAAATCACTTATTGTCCACATTAGTACTGCCCGCATTTGAAAGTTTTCTTTATACGAAACATCGTATGTTTCAGCACCTTGAGCCCATAGTTGTTGCAACTCATATATAAGTGGCTGAAGAAACACATCAAGTGATCTCTTAGGATGCTCTGGTCCGGGAACGAGAATCGAGAGAAACAAAAACTCTCGTCGCAAGCACAAGTTTGGGGGTAGGTTGTATGGTGTAAGAATGACTGGCCATAGAGAATACTGTCTTCCACTCTTGCCAAACGGACTGAAACCATCAGTACATAATCCAAGGTAGACATTTCTTCTCTCATACGCAAAGTCGGGATACTTTGATTGGAAATGCTTCCACGCTTTTGCATCTGAAGGATGTCTGATCTCACCATCTGTTGAGTGCTCCGCATGCCATCTCATTGGTTGCGCTGTGCGTTCAGACAGATACAGCCTCTGCAACCTTTCCGTCAAAGGCAAATACCACATCCTTTTATATGGCACTAGAACTCTTCCACTCGTATCTTTATAACGAGGCTTCCCACAAAATTTGCATGAAACCCGCTGTTCATCCGCCCTCCAATAAATCATGCAGTTGTCTCTGCATACATCTATTACCTGATACGATAAACCAAGACCAGCTACGAGTTTCTGAACCTCGTAGTATGAGCCAGGAGCTACATTATCTTCGGGTAGAATACCTTTTACATAATCAGCAATCGCATCCACACAGTCTTCAGCCAAATTATAATCCGTCTTAATGCCCATCAATCTTGTAGCAGATGATAAAGCTGAATGACCATCTCTACAACCTTCGTACAATGGTTGCTTTCCAGCATCCAACATATCATAAAATCTCCTAGCTTCGGCATTGGGTAAATCTTCCCCTCTAAAATGATCATTTACCATCTGCTCGGTACCTACACCATAATCTACATCCGTTCTAATTGGTTCTTCTAATCTAACCGCTGGCTGAGGTTCGCTAGTACTACCATGTTCATAATCAGTTTCCCCATGATGATACCAAATTTTGTAACTTCGTGTAAACCCACTCAAATATAGATGAGTCCAAACATCCCACTCTTTAATAACCTTTTTATTTTTACAATTAGAGCAAGGACATCTTAACATACCTGTTTTTGCTTCCGGTTGTCGGTGAACTAACCCCATGAATTCGGTTATACCTCGTTGGTATTCTTCCGTAAGCAATCTCGTGTTCGGATCCAAATGAGGTCGATCGATCCAAGAACGAAAATAATTTGAAGAATACATGTTTTTTATGAATCAAATTCGTGTGTAAAGAGAGTGAGAGGAAGGATGAAGATATGGAGTGAATGAAGAGGAAGAGGGGTGCTTGTATTTATAGTTGAAATCCTGCCGACAGACCGAGGAAATTCCGACGGAATTCCGATGCCAACGGCTATTTCGTCGGAATTTCCTCGGAATTTTTAAAATCCCCCAACGGCTCTCCAACGGCTCTCTAACGTCTATAATATTTCCTCGGAATTCATCGGTTTTTTCCGAAGAATACAATTTTCCTCGGTATTCCATAAGAATATTCCGACGGAATGAAATTTCCTCGGAATTCCGTCGGTATATTCCGAGGAAATTCCAAGGAAACCAAATTTTGTGTTTCCTCGGAATTTGCTCGGAAATTCCTCGGTATATTCCGAGGAATTCATTTTCCGTCGGAACGTCCGTCAGAATACCGCTGTTTTCTTGTAGTGAATACCTGAACCCGATATGAAACTGAAAAATTACGGGTATTTTAATTATAAACCCGAACCAACCCGGACCCGAAAAAACTGACAGGAACCCGAACCAAAATTTTCTAAGTACCTATTGGGTCTAAATATTTAAGACCCGAAAAATCCGAACCCGAAAAGAACCAGCCCGAACCCGACCCAAAGACCCGAACGCCCAAGCCTAGGCGTGAATACAGAAGATATCAACAAATAAACATGGAGAATGATTGCAAGGAGCTGATAATGGCATTGAACCGGAGAAAGGATCAACTAAGAGGTTTTCTTTCAGAAGATGAGATGTAGAGTTGGCTGCAGTTTGAGAAGATGACAGAGATATCGTTCTTGGGTGAAGTTTTCAATCATCAGATCACTCATTGGTGTCGGGGACGAGTTTAAATATGATTGTACAAGTACTTCACCTAATGTTCCCAATGAGTATTTATACCCCGTCCTCTCAAAACTTTTGCTAGTAAGAAATCAAGAAATTGCACTAATCGCCATAACTGCTTCCAAAATAATTTGAGGTTAAATTCATGAATCATATTCCTCTTTCGTCTTTGATTTGCAGAGTTTCTTCTACTTTACCCAGTGAATTCCTCTTTTAAGAAGGTTTGAACTCTACTAGAACTGTGCAATGACACTAGTTAAATTCCCGTAAGTCTGTCAAGGTAGAAGGATGGTTGACATTACATACGTAGGTAGAGCCAATAGTATAGACTTTATAAGCATCTTCTTTCTAATCCTTAATAGCCATCTTCCTGTCCAACCATTAATACGGTTTTGTAGTCGTTCCTTCAGGAAGGCAAAGAACTTTATCTTTGAACCACTAATATCTTCATGGATACTAAGTGTGTGATTGGTAGAAAATAGCTAAATTTGGAGTAAATAAAATGGATGGAATGAGAGGAAAAGTAAAATAATAAATAGAGCAAATTGGTGAAATAAAAATAAATAAATAAACGGAAATGAACAGAGAAAAGTTGGAGATCACGTAGCATTTTCTTCTTGTTAAGGTAAGTGGGAGGTTTTTCACCTTTTCCAGCTATATTCAGCTGAAATATACTTCTGCTGCATTTAACTTCATTGGTAATAATAAAGCTGAATAAAGAGCAAAACAAATTTACTCCAAAATATTTACTCCAAAAAGGTCATTCAGTCATACTCTAAGATAGGAACCCATTCCTCTCTCATTTACAATTCCAGTTGAAGTTTTTAAAGTATCATTGACATGTCCATGTATTCTCTTACCAAAGACTAAGGAAGATTTTTTAAAATTAATGCATTGTCCAGAAGCTTTTCCATAGATCCTAAATGTTTTTATGATTTCATCGCATTCACGTGGCTCCGCCTTGCAGAAAAACAGGCTATCATCAGCAAGAGAAGGTATGATATCGGAGGGCTAGCGCGTGAAACACGCATCCCCGTTATTTTTCCTTGATTCTCATCATGATTTAGAAGGCTTACGAGTACTCCCATGCATAAAATAAATATGAAAGGAGATAAAAGATCTCCTTGTCGCAAACCCGTTTTGGAGTTATATTTTCTCTTGGCTGACTATTGAATAAGACATGGTATTTCATCGATGATACACATCGCATTATCCATTCAATCCATATATCTGAGAACCCCATCTTCTTCATAACCGCACTGATAAATTTTCACTCCAACCTATCAAGAGCCTTACTCATGTCAGTTTTTATCGCCATTCGCTTCTCTTTTTCCCCGAAGTTCGTGCGCAGAACATGAAACATTTCTTGTGCTATCAAAACATTATATGTGGTATCAAAAATTCAATCCGGTAATAATCTCTTCAATCTTTGACATAGGACCTTAGATATTATTTTGTAACTACATTACAAAGGCTAATTGGCCGAAATTGTGACATCTCATTTGGTTTCTCCTTCTTAGGTATAAATACAGTAATGGTATTATATCAACACACGCTACTAGTTACATGTTTCAATCAGTGCAGATTTTTTTTTTTGGTAGGAAATCAATCAGTGCAGATTTGATATACAAATATATGCCATTTGCTATAATAAAAAAAACTAGATTTTGACCCGCACGGGCGTGCGGGTATATTTTAAAAAAAAATATGATGCTATTTGATTTTTATGTCAGTATTTAAAGTTGGGCAAAAAACTCGAATTCGAAGAATTGAACCGATCTCAATCCGAATAAGTAGTACTAAATCCGAATCTGAATTGATTAAATATCCGAATTATTCAAAATTTTGGTATTGAAGAACTGAAATCTAATCCGATCCGAATCGAAGTATTTTGGGTATCCAAAATAGATTTATATACTTATATATATTAATTATTTTTTGATTTAATATATATAAAAACATCCAGAATATATATGATGTAAATATATACAAATAATCAAACGTAAATACTGAAATTTATGATGTAAGCTTTTAAGTTCGCTTAAATGCTTGAAAATATGATGTAAACTTCTAAGTTCGCTTAAATGCTTGAAAATATGATGTAAATTTCTAAGTTCGCTTAAATACTTATATATATGATGTAAACTTTTAAGTTCGCTTAAATGGTTGAAAATATATACAAATAATCAAACACTAGGTGATAACCCGCGCCCTGCGCGGAGTGAGTAGACCAATAGCAGAATATTGCTTCTACAATAGAATAATATTCACTCTCACTTTCTACATTGTCTTGAAAGGTTTCAAATTAGAAACAGAATTAAGGCTATCCATTTGTTTGCAAGAGAGAATGTTTTGATATGAGCAAAGTCGAGAAAAAAGGTGTGGTGAATTTTCTGAATTGTAGAAGACGTATATTTATATTGAAAAAGCATCGGTCGTCTGGTCATATAGATTCAAAATAATGGCTGTGATTAAAGAATATTACATACAGTAAAACCTTTATAAATTAATAATGTTAGAATTTTGAAAATTTTATTAATAGAGAGATATTAATTGATATTAATTTATAAAAGTTTCCTTATTTAAATTTTTTCTATTTTTAATATGTTTAAAACACGAAAATATTTGATTTTATCGTATGTACATTATTCAAATTTAGAATTTTGACTTTCATATTGTTTATTATCTTATTTGGTGTATATTTTATGTTTTTATGATTGTTAAATGGTTTTCGATATAATTTTACTAAATATTATCAAAATATATTAAAATGTTAAGAAAATAAAGATATTTTCATTGTGAATATAAAATGAATAATATAATGTTTATTGTACTTATATAAATTTATGATTTTAATAGGACTACATATTTACATGGAAGTTTTAAAAATATTATTATCTTATTATTTTATCGATGGGACATTTGCTAAAACCAACCCAAATATTCAAGTCAAATGTAAAAGTGTACCCCACTTTCAGTCAAATGCAAAACCAACCTAAAGGAGTAGTGAAAATACTATTTCACCCTTATGACCAAACAAAAAACATAAATGTATTTTACGTTTTTATCCTTTGGAAGTCTACACGTAATAAAAGAAGTCTACATATATATAGACTTCCTACGAAGTCTACTTTATAGACTTGTTTTGTAGTCTACACTCTAATTTGGTCTACTAATTAATTTTGAAAATGTATAAAAATAATTATTGTGATATTTTAATTAATCATCATCAATATAATGGATAATATGAAGTAAATAAATTAAAATTCATATAATCGAACAATTTTGAAGAATATATACTAATTTGGTTATCATGTGCTAGACTATGTTCATAGTTTAGAAACAAAAGGTTCTAACATGTTATGTCTTTTAGTAGTTGATTTCATAGGGTTAGATTTTAGATTTTGTTTTTTTTTTTTGTTTTATTAACTTAAATCTGCATAAATCTGTTTAGTATATATAATTTTTGTTATAGTAGTTTATATTTTGTAAAAATTTATGAGACTTTTTGATATTTTTTGTGGTTTTAGGGTTTTAGGGTTTGATATTTGTGGTTTAGGGTTTCGTAGACCTACAATAAAGTCTATTTATCTGAAGACGTCTTTTTCAGTCTATATTTTTCAATTTGTTTTACAAAAAATCATTATATTTAAACCGGCCTAAATTGGGACCGGAAAAATTTATTAATTTATAAAAATTATTAATTTATCGAGTATTAATTATAGAGGTTCTACTGTATTTGATTTCACATAACTTGCGCTCCAATCGTAATCACAACTTACCATGATTTCGTAAATAGTTAAATCAAACTTTCTTTTATCAATCGCAATAACAAATTCAAGAAAATTCATGATTATTAATTGATTACAATAATTTGAATCTATAATCTAACTTCTTTATATACAAAAGTCAAGTCCTCGTTTCCATTTTTGTAACCATAATCGACATTATATTATTACCAAAAAGTGATCGCAAATAATGACCTCGCATATTCAAATATTATTACCACCATGTTACCAAATTTGTATTTTAAAAATATATCAAAGTTATTAGAAGTTTCCTTTTTAATAATCATTAATCAATTTTGTCTTTGCAAATCACGTTTGAATCATGAGCAATTTGCTCCGCCATTATTTGCATTATGAAAGCTGGCGTTAAAATCTTAATTACGATATATCATGTGCACATACAAAATGTATATACATATAATATAATTATAGTCACGACTAACGTAGAGCGTAAAGCACCATGCAGACATAATTTATAAGAAGTATAATTTATATTATCATATAAGAAGTATATTAAAGTTTTTTTTTTTTTTGGTAAAAAGTATATTAAAGTTATAGGCACAACTATTATTAATTTCATCCCATCCCACGCAGGATAAAAAATGTTTTATATTGTTATTGCATATATTATTTCCAATACTTACAAACATGGTCGTGTGTAAATTTCTGGTCGCAAATTCGACCTCTTTTGAGCATATACGTACAAACGTGGTCGTGTGTATATTCAAAAGCATATAATATAATTGTAGTATTGGCATGTGGAAGTATATGAAATAACGAAAACGTTTTCGTTTGTCATTAAAGACAACGTATTAAACATGACGTCAATTTTTTGTTTGTCACTGTAATGAAAATGTTTATAGTATATTAAAGTTATAACCTATTGATTAATGGTAAGCAATGGCAATTATTGTAATTAGTCTAGTTAACAAAGGGTTTTTGAAAATAGGGTGTGAGAGAGCTTGTGGTGCTACCACATAGGAAATGGCAATTTTGAAAATAATACATGAGCTAAAGGTTAGTTATCTATAATGCTCCTCAAATAATAAGAAAGAGATAAATATCTTAAATAGTTAAAATATACTCAAAACTCCAAAAATACTTAAATAATTATTAATTCTCTATCCAAATATTTAAACCAAACCTATTTAAATTGGTTATCCAAATCCGAACCAAATCTTCAAAGATCTGAATTGAACATGAAATCTCAAAAAGACCCGAAAACGAACCCGAACGTCCACCCCTAATCACTATTATATATATATATATATATATATATATATATATATATATATATATATATATATATATATATATATCCTATATGTGTCATCATAAGTTACAAAATATGTGTTATCATCTAATTAATCGTATTTTATACGTACCATCAAATAAGTTTTCTTATAATTAATAATAATCACATAGATTATATTTTAAAATAATGTGAAATATAAAAACCATAATTTAAGTTGGTGTTTGAAATTGGGCTTTGTATTGTATTTTTCTTATATATATTGAAAATATTTTTATAATAGTTATTAGAAAATATGTTAGTAAAAATCAAATTTTGAATATATATATATATATATATAATATATATATATTTGAATGAATTTTTGATATAAATCAATTTAAATTATTATTTTGATTTGAATATATTATATATCAAATAACATAGACCCATTACTTTTTAAATATGTAATGGACTTCCAAACAGTAGTATTTTTTTATCTACTATCCATATTGCCAAACCATCTCAATGTGTACTTCAACTTTAATAATATAGATATACCCCATTTGAAATCATTATAAGGTTCGAGTCTTTTTTACGATGGGTACTGACGTACTGTTGTGCACAATCCTATGGTAATATTGGTTTTTGAGCTTAATGGGCTTTTCTGTGAAATGGTTCTTTACTTAGGCTTACCTTGTGGCACCATAACATATAGCGATATATACTGCTCTTTCTGGTCCAAACTTGGTTTGGTTATAGTATAAATACTTTTGTATAAAATACTTCTTAAAGTTATGATGCCTGGTTTGTTCCATCTTCTATAATGAATGTAGTAGATTCAAGTTCCGAGAAATCCATCTATAATAAAGAGGCTAGAAAAAAAAATCAGGGATCCAATTGTTTAATAGACCTTTACTAAGAAAATAAAAGTTGTTTATATATACAGCAAGCCAGTGATAAAGATGCCAATACAATATGCCTTTGTAGTTTGTTAACTTAGAAAACTTACATATTTTTTTATGTTTATCATTTTTTCCATAATTTTAAACCAATAAAAATTCAACTAGAGCAATTAAGTTTTTTAAAGTTTGCAATTAATTAATAAAATATGCATAGGAAATGAAAAAAATTGATCGTTTTGAAACAATTTTTTTCTCTAGAATATGTAACATTAAGGAACAGAGGGATAGAGGGAGTATCATTTAGGCTATTCCAAAAATATTCTTGTCAAGTTGCCCAAAATCGTAGACCTATATGCAATGAACTACAACAATACGATATGAATATGGCATACATTACAATTTACACTGTTGTTACATTAGAAAAACATGAAGAAGTATTCAACACATAAAGACTAATAAAGCCATGGCCGAAGCTGAGATTTTGGAAACTTGAAATATTTTTTTTAAGAATTTCAGTAAAATTTTCTTTTTTCACAATTTAGGAATTTTATATGAAAAAGTTTCTAAAATTTTTAGTTGTCAAGACCAGTGTTTCACCGGCATGTACCCCTATCAGACCTGCTGAAAGCTGAATATGTCTCACTGGTTAGTGGTAATCAAAGTTTGCTTCATTTTGCAATGATAATTGAATATTACTATAATTAGTTTTACACTAAAATGGTCTGTCTTAAAAAAACGTCCTAGACATTATTAAAACCAGGAAAATTAAATACGTTTATAAAAGATAACACTCATAATATTAAATTTCACTTGTTACCGAGAATTTTTGTTTTCCTCTCCATATTAATAACTAATACATTTAAAAAGTGATCACCTAAGAATCTGTGTATTTCCAAGCATCTGGTGATGATCAGACCGCATAGTCCCACAACTTTTTCCACCATATCCTCCACCAACACAAGCCGGTGCTGACGCCACTCCTCCGCCGTTAACCACCGCATGCTCCTCAAGCGACTGCACCTGTTTCTTGAGAAACTTAACGTAATGGATAGCCTCATCGAGCATCGAAGCAGTATCCATCTTGGTCCCGCCGGGAACAAGACGTTGAAGAATCCGAATGCGTTCGCTTATCCTCTCCCGCCGATGTCGAGCCGCCACGCTCTGTGGATCTTTAGAGATCCTCACGTTCTTCCTCTTTGGTGGCTTCACAGATTCCGGATCAATATGTATCGGTTGCATCACGGCTATGCGAAAGATCATCTCTCGCATTGCCGCCATGTTAGCGTTGTCGCCTCCTCCTCCACCTCTTTTGTCCGGGAGAGATGATGAAGTGGAAGGTGCATACCGGAAATTTAAACCGGGTTGGTGGTGATGGTGAGTGATGGTTGGGTCAAGTAGTGGGAGATGAATATGGTTGGGGTTGAAGAAAAAAGGGTGAGTGTTGGATTCGGAGAGCATCATGATGTTATGGGAATTAGGGTTAGGGTTTGGGTTAGAGAAGTGATCAGGAAGCTTCTCCATTTGCTGCATCATCATGTTCATTAGCATGTCGGAGTTATCCATTATCTTCTTTTTTTAGTCTGGAATTTATAGGGTTTGTTTTTTTTTATTTGAGAGATATATGGAGAAGCTGGTGAGGTATGGAGAAAGAAGAAGAAGAATCTGACAAAGCTTGAAATTTTGTGTCTCTGATGAATCACAGAAGAGGTGTGATGATGGAATAGATATGGAGAGTTATGTGTGAAAATGCAAACTGTTACTGCCAATCAGACATTCAGCAATATAACAGGAAGTGAAGGATATATATAGCAGTTTGTGACCCATCCTTATTTACTTAACTTATTATTACATACTATATAATATAAGATATGTGTAAATTATTATATACATATTATACACCCTATGTGACAACAAGGACTGTTTCCTTTTCTTCTATCTTCTACCTAGCTACTAAACTTTTACACACAAATATGTGTTAATACTAGATAGCTGTTGGAAAATGTTTCCTTGATATATGCTTCCAAGCTTCCATATTGAAAACGTTCTTTTTTTTTATAAAATTGGATATTTATTTTGTGTGTAGCATGTTGTTTAACTATAAACAGAATAACCTCTTTAAATTAATATTCTATAAATTAATATACACTAAAAATCTCTATAAAATAATATAATTTTATAGTCCCAAATTGAATTTTTGGTTCAATTAGTATATCGATAAATTAATATTTCTATATATTAATTAAAAAATTATAGTTTTGGTGTAATCCCGACATTATTAATTTATAGATGTTTCACTATATATATATATATATAATTATAATTAACTTAATAAAGGAAATACTTACAGTATTTACGGTAATGCTTCCATACAATTTTTTTTGGCAACAAATCAGTAGGTATAATTATATCTTGATGTTCTCCGGCTGGATCAAATCAAATCGATAGTATATAAGAGATTATTCTTTGTTTTTCAATAATATGCTTTTTTAGTCAATTTTGAACGTCAATGATGAGAAACAACATATTAAGCTAGGTGAGATTTTAATCTAAAATCAATTTGTAATGAATAAATTGACATATCTATTTTTATATAATACTTAGTTTTCTTTTTCTAAGTTTATCGCGATTTTCTTAACACATTTCTCTTTTTTTGAAAAGCTGATTATATTAAAAACTAAAATCTCATTTGGACGGTTACAACCGGAGAAAAATTCGATGGTGAATTGAAATGCATAACAAGCAAAATATGACAAAGGATACATCTCTCTAGAAGATGATAATTCAGAGTTTCAATCTCTATATATTTGGATAAGTGTCTATTGGCCAACCTTGGACTTGAAGCTCGAAGGGAGTTTACTATGCAAACCACAAACCAAACCTACAAACGTGCATTTCTTTACTATCATTCATATTGACGGTCGACTTACGAAGAGATTTTTCACTTGTTAGTACAACGGTCCTAATCTTTCCAACGAAATACACTGTCAAAATCGGTGGGATGTCGGACCCACGCGTCTGAACAAGGCTCTTGTGGACAAATCAAGGTGCATGAAAGATGAAACCGCTCTCACCATTCAGGAAGTCACCGTGAGTTTTCCTATTTCCACAATTACAATTTTTTCTTTGTAAAACTTTTTAAGATAAATTATCTCGGTTCCGAATATTATATACTTTTAATAATTACTTTTTGAACTACAATGAGAAAGAGAGTAGTTGTCTTCTTTTCCCATTTGTGTTTTTTTTTAACTAAAATTTTCCTATTTGTTTATCTAAAACTTTATACTATTTTTTTTTTTTGTCTATAATTGTTAAATACCCTACGTTCACATGAAATATGTCAGAAACCAGTGAACCCATCTGCTTCTCCCGGATCTGTTCAGGCGACGGCGAAATATTACCTTGAATTCGTATGCTCCTTTTAAACGTATACAAGAAAATCTTTTAAAATTTGGTACGTGGATCCAATGATGTTTTATGCGTGAAAATTTGAGATGCATTGTCTTGCATAAAATAGTTAGTAACTTAGAATGATGTTATAAATTTATAATTTTCTCAAATATAATTGAAGAAGACGTAAATATTTTAAGTAAATTATTCACACACATATATATATATATATATATATATATATATATATGTATTTTCTTTTTTTGTTAGAACTTCTTCAAATATACATTTTATATATATTTTTGTTAGAAATCCTTCACATTTAAAAAGATCAATGCATTCTAAAATCTCTTCGTGATCTTTTGTAAAAGTCTTATCCATCTGCCTTATTATATAATAGGAGTGTATATATTTTTCTGAGAACTTTTGTAAAAGCCGTATAGGAGTGTATATATGTTATGAAAGAATGCTGTCTATAATGGACACAATAGCTATAATAATCGAATCTCAGTTGGCGTCGTGTGTTGGTGGTATATGGCACGCTTATCAAAGCCGATCGGCAGAGGACTTATTGCGATCTTCGTTAAAAAAATATCCTTTTTCCTCAAGTTTACGTGATTATAGAGTAAAAAAGTTAATGTGGTCGTAGAGTAATCGTTGACAAAGAAAACAACAGAATTAATAAATGACTAATTCCTTTAAAAGGCATAAGTCCAAACCTCACTATCTTCAATCAATATTAGTGTCTGGCTGCATTGTAACAAAATCACAGTTTTTTTATCTTGTCACATACTGGAAAAACCACTTCTTTTTCTGTTAATTATATTAACGCCGAGTTCTTCATCCTCCCTATAATTAGACCAAAATAGACAGACACAGTAAGTTGCTTCGGACTTGGGTTTACCCTCTTATGTTGACACTGAAACATGTAAGAATTAGAAAACCAACGAAAACGATGACGTTTCTCTGCCCTCACTTTATCTATTTTACAAGAAAAAACCAGCTAGTATTTCCCCTTTTCACCTTTTTACTTCCGCAAAGTCACTGTAAGAATTAAACACTCTCCTTCCAACCGAATCTAAATCTCTTAACCAAGATTCGAAGTCTTGCTCGTACTTCTTTTTTCTTTCTTGGCTCTCAGTGAATTTATTTTTCTTATTTTACTACTGAACCTGGTTTCTGAAACGTGGCCAGGTCATTCATTACGTTACTGCTTGATAAATGCCGTTAAAATCGAGAGCGATATTTGCTTGGTTCTGACAAGAAAAACTGAGTTAGGGCTGTCCAGATAATTTTGCTAAAATATTAAGATTATTTTTTTGCCAATTTCTGATTTATTTATCTGACTTTTAATTGGTTAATGTTAATGCTAAATTGCTAACTGTAGGATCATGTAACCGTGAAGTCGTTTCCACGGCTTTTAAAGCTTTGGAAATTGAAACTAGCTTTTTAAGGCCAAATTTATCAATCAAAATTTTAACATGCATAAAATGACATTCAGTTTATAAAATAACTTTATAGTCCGAGTTTTTTTTGTTCTTGTTTTTATTGTTCTAAAGTCAACCAGGAGAATTACTACTGTCAAGATAATTTTGCTAAAATATTATGTTTTCTTTCCGGTATTTTCTTATATATTTTTCGTGTAGATATACGGTATAATATATTGCGATGCTTTAATTAATATTAATCATCTAGTTTTTGTTAAAAACCAAATTTATTATCAGACCAGCAGAACATATTGTATGAACAATTTGTTGATAACTATGATAATCAACTGGTAACTTACATAACTGCAGAAATAATGAATAATCTTATAAATCATTTCAGATTTTTGTATAGTCAGTGATTCTAAAAATTTATGATGCATATTATATATATATATTAAGTCCAAAGATTTAGTAATTTTACAATATTTACCAACAAAACTTCAATATAAATTGATCAGACAAAAAAATATTAGCGTCGATTATTTACAGCCGTTTACGACATAGATCGATTAACACAGTTATGTGAAACCTTTTTTCAGAATGAAACTTACAAAGTAGATTTCATAGCAATCTAGGCTGTAATACATTGTAATCACTACCGACTCTTTTGTTTCGTTGAGTGTGGGCACTGTCTTAAAATAACAAACATTGGGATCTTCGAAGCAAATAGCATAAAATTCTAAAAAAGATTGGGGTTCGTGGCAAAAAAAAAAAGAGAATAAAAAGATTGGGGTAGGTTGCCTCCTAAGGCAAGGTAGTGATACAGCTGTGTTCATGTCCCAAGCATCATCTATTCTTGTTGCTCCTTATTAACACCACAATTTACATTACTATCAATCACGATTGCCGACAAAACTAAATATTTAATCGTTAAAATAACAGTAGTACCCAAGAAACCGCACAAACGTCCCAAGATTACAGCTGATAGTTTCTGATGATTATATATGAAATCCTTATCTCTACTCGAGCATTACTATAACCTTGATATTAGGTTTTATAGATCACTTTCTTGTAGTATCTTACAGTTTATTGAACAAGTGCTCTGTATTCTCCTGACACATTTCTATCTTCTCTCTTTTTATTATTATATTGTTCATGTATGAAAAAAGATAGATATGAATTAATTCGCATTATCTTTTCTTCAATGCTCCTTTTTAAAGAAAAATAATGTCTCTCCAGTCTCTCTTTTTATTCGGATAAATTCTCATGTTCTCTGTGACAGGATAAAGTTCATGCACCCCTCTTTAATTATTGCTATTATTATTATAGTTATGTTATTCTAATTAAATATTTCACTATTTCGGAGGTTTTAATTAATGCTATTTTCTTCAAATTTCTATACAACCCTCTGTAAGAATACTCACCAGCCTCAATACGTAAGTTCATACAAAGAGACGACATCGATTAATGTCAACTTCATTATATTACTGGATGAATGCAACTAAAATCAAACAAAGAAAAGAACAAAGGTCTCGTGGGAGGTGGTGACTAAGGAAAAAGCTAGTGGAGGATTGGGAGTGAAGGATCTAGTTACTTGGAACAAGGCTTGCTGTTTAAAACTAATTTGGTTGTTGTTCTTTCAAGCAGGATCGATATGGGTTGGATGGTTCAAGACTGAGGTTTTAAAAGGTTCCCTATCTAACTTCTGGACTATGAAAGCGACAACAACAAACTCTTGGTTGGCTAACAAGCTATTCAAGTTGAGAGATGAAGTCTTTACCTGGATAAAGATGAAAGTGGGAAATGGTGAATCCTGTAGATTCTGGTCGGACAACTGGTCCCCCTTTGGGAAGCTCTCGCAATTTATACTGACCGATCAAACTTCTCGTATGGGCATTGATGCAAACTCCACTGTTTCAGACCTCTTTATTGATGGGAGATGGATGATTCCCCCGGCGCGGTCAGAAAAAATGGTACAACTCCACATCTTTTTCACTACATTTGCTCTTACTGATACAGAAGATTGCTATGAATGGGTGATTGATGACAAGCCGAAATCAAGATTTAACACTAGTCAGGTTTATAAGAAACTAAGGGGTCAGGAAGCAACAGTACCATGGGCTCAAAGCGTTTGGATTACAGGAGGCATCCCTCGACATAGTTTTCTCACTTGGCTGTTCGTCTTGAATCGATGCCCTACCAGAGACCGCCTCCGGAGCTGGGGTCTCCAGACGGATGTTGTTTGCCTGCTCTGCAACCAGGAGCCTGAAACTAGAGATCACTTATACTTTCACTGCCCCTTCAGCTTTGCAATATGGGAGGAAATTGGGAGGAGATGTGACCTGCAACCGCTCCAGAACTGGGATCAGACCATGATTCAAATGCAATCTCTTCAAGGAAACAAATACAAGAAACGACTTACCCTTCTCTGTTGGCAATCATCGATTTATTGGATTTGGCAGGAGAGGAATAAGAGGCTTCACAACCAACAATTTCGATCACCAGAAGCTATTATTTCTCTCATCACTCGTCAAATTACGGATCGGATCTCTGCTTATCGATTGGACTCTCCTGCGATCTCTTCGATCATCATGCAACTTTGGTTCTCAACGCAAACTTGACCCGATCTGTCTCTTTCTTTTCCATTGGGTGGGCTTGGATCACTCTCTGTTCTATTATTATGGGTTCAAATGGGCTAAAACTTTGGGTGGGACTATAGCCATGCTATATATAAGTATGGGCTTGTAAACATTGTTTTTTCGTTTTCATTATATATAAATATAAACCTTTGGTCAAAAAAAAGAAAAGAACAAAGAGAAAAAATGGTTAACACTAGATTGAGAGGCAAACAAAAGTCAAAACCTAGAATATGGGAAGCCTCCGTAATCGAAAAAAAAACACAATATATGGAAGAATTAAGACAAACGAATGGGTGATTGTAAAAGAGATGTTTTATCATTAAAAAATAAAATGTCCCAAATAAGGAAATATTATGGGATTAAGAGGAGTAGATCGACCACTGGTCCATTTATTGGATCTTCTATTTTTTATTGCTTGTTTCTTGTTTTTAGTAGGTTTTTGGTATTTGTTACATTCTTTTTTTTGACAAGGTATTTGGTACATTCTTTGACTCTTGTTTTTAACATCCATCCATGTCCCTTGTGCTAGATTAAATGTACTCGATTTATCTATTTATATATTCCGGTGCACCACTCAAAACATATGAAAATGTATAATGTAAGATAATATCTTTGTTTTTTTACTAAACTAAGAATATCTTTGTTTCATTATGCAATATATACGAAAATGTGTAACGTAAGATAATATCTTTTTTTCATTATGAATAATGTATAATATAAGATAAGACCCACGAAATACGTCGATATCTTAATGTTTTGCATGAATAGTGTATGTTGACGTTTATGGTCTCAAATAATATTAGAGTTTGTAGGAATTATGTTTGAGGTGTATGTGAGTTTTCTTATTGTATTTTTTTAATAATCAGTAATCCATAATTTGTTGGTTAATTGTGGCTTGGTTGCTCTAATTTGGGATTTTAAGTGTGTGGGCATGTATATTCAGCACTTGGTTCAACCCCCATTTGTATGTGAAAATTATTAGTTGTAGACTGATCATGTATAAACTTATTTGAATTATCTTAGATTGGAAATAAAGTTTGCATTACGGTTTCGTATGTCATTTTTCTAATAAAATGAAGAAAAATACATGATTTTTATGAATAAATAAACTTATAATAATAAATATACTCTAAAATGTTTAATTTATTTTAACTAAAAGTAGCAAGTAGCATTTATTTTCATAAAAATTTCACAATTATTCTAACTATTTATTTTAATATTCATTTTAGAAATTATATGATGTAGCGTTATTGTAATATTTTAAATTATAATTATTTAGTTTCTCTTAATATTTATTTTAATTTAATAAAAATAAGTAAAAAAATCTTTAAAAACACTACGGTGGATTGAATTAAGTGGTGTTGTAAATAATAAGTAAAATAAATCTATTTCTGTCTCATTTAAATAAATTGCTTTTTTTCTTTATACATTTTTGCTTAAAATTAATGCTTTACACGATATAAAAGAAATAACTTATTCATTATAAATAAAAATATTTTAAAACAGATAATCTGAAACTGTCATTACTATTTATACATATACATGTTTGTTAGATATTACTAACTTGAGTGTATTTTGTCAAAAAAAACTTGATTGTATTTTACTGTCAAATAAAAATATTATATATATATATATATGTGTGTGTATATATATACATATTTAAAATATTAAACTGGATATTATAATGATAAAAATGTTTGTTACTGTATTTATATTTATCTAAAAAGTAATTTCTTATTTGAAAATATTCAAAATAGAAATATATTAAATTTTAGGGAAATTGCATTGTATGACTACCAAACAAATTATAATTTACTGTTTAGCTAAAAAATAAGTTGACCATGATATTCAATACATTTTCTATCTTATTTGCCAAAATACCCTTTAAAACTACCGATGCAACCGTTTATTATTTTCTCTCGTATCTACTATTTCTTTTCTTTTTTCTTCCTCTCAGATCAATTATTCCCACAACCATGTCTCTGATCTCATAATTTTTCAATTTTGAATCATATAACACAGACTGGATCTATCGTTGTACATATGCTGATTTTGGTTGCTATTTGGATCTGATGTTGAAAATTAAATACGGACCAGTGATGTTGAAAATTAAATACAATCGTAACGTCAGCTGCTTTCTTCCTCTTTACCTGCTACTTGAAAAGAACGAGGGCATAACCAGATGAAATGGAAGTAAAATGTTAGTAACTTAATTATGTCAAAATCATTGATATATTCTTAATTTTCATTCAAAATTTGGTTATTCAAAAAATTAACCCAATTTTTTATTATATGCTTAATGTGATTGTTTTATTTCTTTTAATAATAAAAAAATAAATTAAAAAAAAAACAGGATACAAAAATTGTTATCAAATATGTATTATTCATAATCATTAATTGTCATATATATATATATATATTAATTATTTTACGTAATTCCGTAGTTTTTATTTAAGAAACAAATTGAGAATATTCTTTTGTAAACTACGAATCAGTTTGGTTGTTAGTTTTATAAAAAAATATAATATATATTTATATGAACCAACTTATTTTTAAAATTTTTTTAAGAATCAACCTATTAATGACATGTGGCTACGAAAATATGTTGTAATACTCCAACATTAATATATAGGGGATATTTGTTAGAAAAAAAAAACAAGTATAGCAGTAAATTAACTAAATTGTACAATATTCAACACCATCATTACAAAACTGAAAACCCTGTTAGGGACGTGTAACATCATAAGTTCATGGCATACCAACTAACGGGTTAAGAACTAATGGACCTGAAAGGTTATATAGCCCATTCATGAGAGGCCTAACTTTTTCTCTTGTCTACGAGATCACAAGCAAATATTCTTTTGTATATATGCTTATCATCCTAACGGTGTGTGATTGGTAAGAAATTTAACTGGTTTATAATGTTTTCATTCAATCAGTTTTTGTAAGAATTAAGAAGAGATTCACAGATGTGTTTTCTTTATTTTTTTTATATTTTATTTATTTAAGTTCCCTTGAAAAAAAAAATAAATATTTAAGTTCAACAAACCATTGTATATTATAGTTGATTTGACATAGTTTAGCATAATTTCGATTCTTATTTTCTAATACAGTTTATAAGCGTATTTAAGAAATATTTGACCAAAATAAATTATTATTCTCCATTAAACTTCGTCACTACATTGTCTCCGATGTTTATTGCTTGTCTCCTATTGTATATATCCTTTTTTTGTCGTCGTAGTTTCATTTCATGAAAAACTAGGGGGAAATTACATATTTATCACTTTCATGATACCACTTTTCATTTTTACCATTACTAATGAGACATTTTCAAAAATACTTTCTTCATTAAGTGGCAAAAGACTCTTATGCCCTTGTTATTTATATATATAATAAATTATTATTTAAATAAAAAATAAAATAAAAAATAAAAAAAGTGTAAATTTTTTTTTTATGTTTTCGAATTATACATTTTCAAATTCGAACTTTTTTATAAAAAACATTTTTTTGAATTTTTTTTCGAATTTTTTTTTTTTTTCAAATTTCTTTTTGAAAAACGAAAATTATGTTTGAAACGATTTTTAAAATTTTTTTATATATATTTTTAAGTATTTATTTATATATTATTAGAATCATAAATTTCACATTCCAAAAACCCTACCCCACCCCTCAACTCTAAACCATAATTCTAGATTAGTTAACTCTAAGGGTATAATTGTATTTTATCATTCATTAAAAGTGACGGTAAAAGTGGTTAGTGTAAACATGAAAAATGGTACTATGAATGTGGTATTTGTGGCAATTTCCCAAAAATTAGTGTGATCATGTTTGTAATATATATCCTTCAGCTTCCTTGTTTTTTTTAAAACAAATTACACACTGTTTAATACCTTATTTTATATAAATAAAATCGACCTTAATATGAAATACACAAATATTTATTTTTCTATAGTTTTTGTTTTCTATTAGCGTTTCCAACCCCTATATATTATTTCAGAAGCATTGCACCATTTTTTTGTAGTCATGTGTCATCACTAGAATGATTCTTAAAATCCTTAGAGAAATAGGTTGGTCCATCTAAATATATAATAAACTTTTTATTAAACTTTAATAAATACATTATTAATATGCATCATTATTTCCTTAAATAAGATTACGGAATTGCCTAATGTGGCTAAAGTATATATGATAATTAATGATTTTGAATAATAAAAATTTGATAAAAATAAGTGTGTATTATAATTATATTTGTTTAATTTTAAGCTATTAAAATAAATTAAATAATCATAGTAACCATATAATAAAAATTTAAAAAATTATATATATATATATATTATATTTTGAATTTTTAAAAACGAGTATAAATTACTAAAATTGTTAAAAATTTCATATTCAAATTTTGTGATCTATGATTTAAAACTTTTGTTATGACATGATGCAAATAATTAAAAAATAATATAAGTTGAAAGTCTCATTTAATAAGTATCAAAAATAAAAGATATATAAATATATGTAGGAAAATTGCCACAAATAGCACATTCATAGTACCACTTTTCATGTTTACACTAGCCACTTTTACCCTCACTTTTAATGAAGGGTAAAAGACAATTATACCCTTAAGGTTAATTAATCTAGACTTAGGGTTTAGAGTTGAGGGGTTGGATAGGGTTTTTGGAATGCGAAATTTAGGATTCTAATAAATATATAAATAAATACTTAAAAATATATAAAAAATTATAAAAAATAGTTTCAAACATAATTTTCGTTTTTCAAAAAGAAATTTGAAAAAATAAAAACAAATTCGAAAAAAACAATTTCAAAAAAAAATTTATAAAAAATTTGAATTTGAAAAAGTATAATTCGAAAACATAAAAAAAAATTACTTTTTTATTTTTTTTATTTTTTTATTTTTTATTTTTTATTTTATTTTTTATTTAAATAATGATTTATAATATATTTAAATAACAAGTGCATAAGCCTTAATGAAGAAGGTATTTTTGAAAATGTCTCCTTAGTAGTGGTAAAAATGAAAAGTGGTACCATGAAAATGGTAAACATGTAATTTCCCCATATATGTATCATTTTAAATTAAACTATATGCCATATAAAAATACATAAATATCTTAATTTTGAAATTTACTTTGAACATTTTTTGATAAAAAATTTGAAAAAATATTGACAACTTAATTTTTTTAAATATTATAAATTACTTAAATCATTAATCCCATAGTGAAAATTTTGTTATCACTAATTTAAATTTTTTATTATAACATATACAAATGACAAAAAAAAATGAGCAAAAAGCATCATCTAATAAATATTAATATTAAAATATACCATATATAAGTTACTATCATTTAAATTTAATTATATATCTTATCAAATAGAAAAAATATTTTTTTGATTTATACAATTTATTTATATGTTCGCACCAATTTAATTATATAAGTAGTAAATAATGATTTTTTAATTATTCAATACTAGGTGATTTTCCCGTTCTCATGCACGGATATAAATATTTATAAATATTTGCTATTTTCTTTTAATTTTAAATTAATTTATAATTTTTATGCATAATATAGATAAATATTATATTAATTTAATTAGACTTATGATTTTTGATATGTTATATCTAGTCGATTTTGTTGTTTCTACAGTCCATTTAGTTATCATTTGGGTATATTGGAATATTTTTTTCTTCTAAATATATTACAATTTTGATTAATTTTCTTGTTTGCATTTAGATTATTTATTGTCTTAAATATGTAAATAATATTTTAATAATACTAATTATTAACTATTTTTAGTCAACAAAACATCTACAGTTTATATTAATTAATTATTTTATGTAATCATCTAAAACAATATATATATATATAATATTTATATTACTTTGAAAATATAATGATATATTTTTGTACTGCTTAAAATTATGTTTTATAAGAAATAATATTTATTTTTCTAATATCAAGATTATCTGTGAAAATATAAATATAAAGAAAGTATATTTTATGTTATTTAGTTTTTAAATGGAATGTTACTATTTTGTAAATTTTCCTTTTTAATGAAATATTATTATACATATATTTTCGTTTTTAAATTTTCTTTTTAAAATTTATAAATGTTTCCTTTTATATTATATATGTTATTTGGAAAATTTTAAAAAGGAAACTAAATAAAAATCAAGAATAATATTTAATATAATATTTTTAATTCATGAAGGGTATCAACGTAATCAACCATCGTGAGAGTTAACGTGAATGCGACACATAGGAAACTGACTTCTCAAATAATATTATAGAGATATATTTATTATTTTATAATATGTTATAAACGTATAATATATAAAATAATTTATATATATAATGTTCATCACGCGCAAGGCGCATGTCTTAACCTAGTTTTTATGTATTTCCTTTCTACATATGTATATGTTTTTTTTTCGAAACTAGGGTTTTGCATTGTTTATTTAAAGAGTTTCTTAGGGTAAATCGGGGTTTTAAGGTCGTCGTTTCATACGCGTAACATAAGTATATTAACATCATATAGTTCTCGCATCTTTCGTTTGAATTTGTTAATCAAGAGATCCAAACTTTTGAAAAGGCTAAAATCTTTCGTGTACGTTTCCAGATGGAATACGAAGAGTGGGAGAAGATTTGCCGGATTGGCCTACACCCAGAGAAACCAGGTCAATCTTTGAGACACCCTTCTCCTTGTCGTGGTTCCATCAAGTATGTCCACGCCAAGTGTTTCTCTTTTGGCTCAGTCACTCTAGTTTAGATAGTTGCGAGGTATATCGATCGATTTCCAGCTTTCTCTTTTCTCTATTAATTAAAATAATTGTTAGTGAACAAAAAAATCAGGCGATAGGCCAAGCTCGTATAGAACAAAACAAGACCAGTTTACTTAGCAGTAGTATAAGCTAGTACATATTACTTTTGGTCGGATAAGTCGATTGTAACATATCCTGACTAGAGATTTTTAAAGCATGTGTGTAAGCCCCTAGGCCCTAGCCGTCATTGTTTGGGAGAGTAGTTTCTTTTTTTCTTGTGACTAATTATTATGTATGTCCGTCCTCCTCAATTTGAAGATATGCAGGTGGAAATACCAATTTAAGCGAGTTTAGTCCAAAAACGCCAACATGACCAATTGATTATCTTCACCAAAGATGAGTAATTGGAGAATCTGGAGATGCCAATTCAATCTCATTGCCATTGAGGGACTAGGCCCGTCCCTAATTGGCAACACCATTAGAATGTTAAAATGTGTTGCTTTTAATTAGTGTTTCACTGAGTGTATTTTTACGTAGTTTATAGAATATGAGAATTTTAAATTTTACATTGTTTTCTTATGGCACTTTACTAACAGGGACTCGTAGATTTGAGAATTTTTTGGTCTTCAAATAAAAGTTATAGCTTGATAAGAATGAAACAGATTTCGAAAAGTAGTTTGATCGTTAAAGTGATTGATCACTGCCGGCTGTATGATTTATCGGTTTAATGAACCGCTAAATCGAACGATTTGACATGTTTATATATATGTAATCAGTATACCAACAACATGACATGGATGTTTATCTATAATCAGATACGTTCAGAGACTCTGGGGTTATCTACAGTCAAAAGTTATTTAAGTCTCAACCAACATCCCATCAATCTTATTTTTATAGTTCACTAAACATGATTTATCTACTTTTTAATAATCAAAAAATTTTAGCCAGAAATCCATAATCCTTATCATCCGAAAACCGCAACTTATAATATCAATTATGGACTCCGAATATGTCCAAGAACCATTTGATTAATTGATTCTTTTTTTTTTGAGAAATTGATTAATTAATTCTTTAACCTTTTTTAATGACTATGAAGTCTGGGCTCCGAATATCCTACACTAGTAAGTTTCTGGATTATGACTTTAAATATTTTATTTGAACTAACAACACTTCAGTAAAAATAAAACATTATTATAGCCGTTTGTAGAATTAGTCCAGAGTTAAGTTAGGCTTTTTTGGTCTTCTATATTGTGCTTCATAAATTATTTATTTTATTTTATTAATTTGGGATATTTCAAAAATCTATACTAATCTCTAAGAAGTGTAGTCCATAAATAAATTCTTTCTTCGACTATTCAAATGAACATAAAGCAAAAGTTCATATCCACGTGGGTACAAGACAAGAACAATGTGATTAAGTTTTTTGAAGTGGATAGATCAAACCTTAAACGTCTTGGTAGCTTAATTTTTTCCTTTTTTTACCACTCGAGCACAAAATCTTGGATTAAAAGATTAGTACGATATAAAGACAAAAAGCATTAAATGTAATATGTTCACATATCACGTACACACTTGCACAAACTAAAAAAATAAAAACTCTCTTATTAATCTCTTAAGAAAATTTTCTCAAAATCTTCAGCTTCAACATTCTTAAAACTCATAAATTATGCTAAAATTTAGCATCTCCTTATATAGCAACATAAAACTCCTAAACTCAGTAAGTGTAATATAATAAGATATTTCCTAATCCTTTTAAATAATCATAACTCAGTATGATTAGGAAGCTTGTATCTCAAGCTATCTTCAAGCTTAATCCAACAATTCTCTCATTTAAGTTTGAAGTTCTTCTTCGCCAAGTCTTGCATTCTGATGAAGTCTCGCATTTCTTTGAACTTGATTCTTCCTAAAGCTTTTGTTAATATGTCTACTTTTTGTTCTTCACCAAGAACATATTCTACCTCGACTAGCTAGTCCCTTCTATACACATTCTCTCATAAAGTGAAACCTTGTGTGTATGTATTTACTTCTTCCATGAAAAACGAGGTTCTTTGTCAAATCAATTGTCAATTGATTATCAATCCTAATAGCGAATTTCACACTTGCATGTCCAGTTCTCTTCTCGTAACTCTAGTCGGGATTAACGTTATGACTATTGTCATTGTAGCCAATAAGTTTAGGTATCTTCTTATCTGATCTCTCGAACACTAGACCATAAGATGTACTACCTTGCAGATATCAAAGACACTGTTTTAATGCATCACCGTGCAACTCTCTAGGACTATGCATGTATCGATTTTGCACCCCCATGCAGTATGAGAGATCGGATCTTATATGAAGTAAATACCACATACACCCAATGTTCTTTCTGAAACCTGTAGCATCGACACCCAAAGTCCATAGGTGTATGAACCGGATTGCACTTGCTCATCCTTGCTTCTTCTAGTATTCTTAACGCATACCATTTTTGATTCAAGATTATTCCATTCCTATATTAACTTACCTCTATGCCAAGGTAATCGGTAATTATACTGACATCACTCATCTCGAACTTTGGTTGACAATTTTTTCTTAAATTCATCGATCAATTTCTTGCAAGTTCCAGTTATGAATAAATCATCAACGTACACTGCTACAACAAGAAGATCTCCGCTCACTGTCTTTCTATATACTGATGGTTCTTTAGAACACTTTCGAAATTGTAGCTCAACGAGAATCTGGTTCAATTTGTTGTTTTATGCTCTTGGTGCTTGGCTCAACCCATACAATGATGTATTAAGTTTGTAAACCTTGTTCTCACATCCCTTCTTCTCAAATCCTTCTGATTGAGATACATAAGCAATCTCTTTTAATTCTCCATGTAGGAAGACGATTTTAATGTCTAGGTGATGTGCTTCTCATCCATTTTTCGCAACTAGATTGATCAAGACTTGGATTGTCTCAATTCGAGCAACTGGAGCAAAAACCTCTTCAAAGTTGACTCCATATTGTTGCACGTAACCTTTGGTCACAAGCCAAGCTATGTACTTGTTAATGCTTACATCGAAATTACGTTTGAGCTTGAACACCCACTTACATCCGATTGGCTTTGTTACATATAGAAGATATACCAAGATCCATGTGTTATTCTTAACGATGTATTCAATCTCCTCTTCGCAAGCTCTCGTCCATTCTCTTGTCTCTTTTGCTTCGTTAAATTTTTGTGGCTCATTATATAGGTACATCAGTACTTTTTCTCCTAGTTTCGCAGCTAGCAGAACATAGTCGTCGATATATTTAGGCTTCATGATCTGTCTTTCTTATCTTCTCAAATTTTGGGGCTAAGTTTCTAATTCATCTTCGTCATGACTCTGAGAGTCATCTCCATTCTCAGCATCATGTGTACCTTTTATGTTGTTAATGGTGTGATTATCTCCATTCTTAGACTCCGTATGCTATGTTTCGACGTTCTCAATTATGTCGGGTTTCCAAACCTTCCAATTGTAACTGTAAAATTTCCATTGTTATGTATCTCTGAGTTCTTTTTGCTCCAACTCCAACTTCTTTATTCATCAAAAACAACATCCCAACTCACTACTATCCTTCTAGTACGTGGACCATACAATCAATATGCCTTTGATCCCTGCTCTGTCCCTAGATGTACTAGCATTCGTGATCTCTCATCAAGTTTATTCAATTGTGTTCCTTCTATCTTTGCATATCTGACACTTCCAAAGACTCGAAGATTAATATTAGGCCTTTTGTCATGAAATAGCTCGTACGGTGTTTTATCTTTTAACGTTCTTGGGGCTAATCGGTTGAGATAATATTTAACATGTCGTCTAGCCTCTCTCCACAGGTAATTTGGCAGGTTCATGTACTTTAAGATGTTTCTCGCCATCTCCATCATTGTTCGATTTCTCCTTTCAGCCACACCATTCTGCTGAGGTATGTACGGTGCAATGAGATGTCGTTTTATTCTACACCATCACAATATGTCTTAAAATCTTTTGATACAAGCTCTCCTCCTCTATCTGTTCTGAAAGTCTTTATCTTCTCTTCTGTCTCTTGCTCCACCGAGATTCTTAACTTCTTGAAATTTGTTGAAAGCTTCGCTCTTTTCTTTCAACAACATCTTCCATATATATCTGCTATGATCATCAATAACAATGAAGACATAGTTTTTTCAGCTAGTGTGCTTGGAGTTATGGGTCCACAAAGGTCTCCGTGTAGAAGCTCTTATATTTTGGTGTCTAGATAATGATGTGGCTTTAGGGAAGATCTGCCGACTTTGCTTCCTAAGAAGACACGAGCCACATACTTCCTTTCTCAATACTAACACTCAATATGCCAAGAAAAAAGTTTTTTATGTATCATAGTTCATATGGTCTCATAGTTTACATGTCCCAAACGTGTACCATTTACTCGACTCGTTTTCTGCAATTAGATAAAGGCATGATGTATTATTTATTCCCATATGAACTTTATATAACATGTTTCTGTCTCTTATGGCCGTAATTAGTAGCTTTTCGCGTTGATCATGCATTGTGAGAATCTCTCCTTTCAATCGTATATCACACCATGCCTCTGTAGCTCGACCCAAATTGATAATGTTGCTCTTGAGATAAGGAATAAAATAAACATCAATCATCTTTCTTGAATCTTCATTCATGTCTGTGAAAAAGATTGTGCCATTTCCTCTGATGTATATTCGAGAATCATCCTCGAACCGAACCTTTCCAGTGATCATGTTATCAAGCTTTGAGAAGTACCTTAGATCTCCTGTCATATGATTGTTAGCTCTATTGTCAAGATACCATATGTTGTCTCCTCCGGTATTCGTTTCATACTTCTCAGGCATAACATTCTTTTCACTTAAGAAGACTACTTCATGCATCATAAGTTCATCAGCTTCTTGTGTTTCAGTGTTATCGTTTTCTTGAGCTTCTTGCAGCTTATGTAATTGGTCTAGACAGTGGGCCGAAAAGTGACCTACTTTATTACAACAAAAATAGGTTGTTCGAGACGCATCTCTTCCTCCGTTGTAATATCTTCCTCCATTATAACGTCCATGTATTCCAATGTAGTAGAAGCGTCCTCCACGACCCCTGCTTCTATAGGTATCAGTGTTATAGTCTCAGTATGCTTGTTCATATTGTAAGAGATTTGATTGATCTTGTTGAAAGCAATTTTGTTGACTGTCATGTCCTTCTATATTTGTGTACATTATTTTTCCTTGGTCCTCTTCGGTTTCTTATTCTTCACAAATATGTTCCTCATATGCCTTCAAACGCCTTAATATATCTTCAAAACTTGTTGTGTTAAGATCGAGTACTTGCTCGAGAGATGCAACAATATGTATAAACTTCTTTCGGGGAAGGATCATAAGGAATTTTTAAAACAAGTTTTGCCTCTGCAATGGTTGCACTGAGAGCATCCGAATTTGATGCTAATTCAGATAGCTTCCCGCAAAAAGTATCAATGCTCTCGGACTCCTTCATCTTCAGAGGATCGAACTTGGTCATTAAAGTTTGAAGCCTAGCCTCTTTTACACGTACTGCTCCTACATGTCGGGTTTTAATATCTTCCCAAACTTATTTGGCCATATCGAGTTATCCAAATTGTAGGATAAGACTCTCTGGTATTAATTGGAACATATAACGCTAACGCCATGTCATTCTTCTTAGTATTTATCGTCTATGTTTCTATGGCCTTTCAAACTTTATGGACTTAATCTTCATCATCACCCACACAGTATAATTAGTTGAGCGAAGCATGGGACATTGTATTGATGAAGGGCCTCCACCTTCTTTCATTTTTCCGGTCGCATGAATTATGTCACTCATAATCTCGTCAATTGTTGGGTTTGTGAAACTTTTTATTGTCTGATTAATAAGATATTGCCTATTTTGGACCTAAGAAGTTGGCCCACATCGATTTACTTTTGTTTTTCTTCCCAAAAGACCTCATATTAATTAGAATTAGACATTTCTTTATATATAAGACACTCATTGTCTAAACTTTCAATGCAAAATTTTGTTTAACATTTCACATTTTCCCCCTCCTCCAAAAAAAATATTAAGGACCTTCAAATCATCTTGATACCACCTTGTACCAGTAATCGCAAGGTTACTTTGAGAATGATTCTCCTACAACATCACATGATCTTCTGGCTAGTTTCTGTCGCAGACCTTTTTTTCCGACTTGAAAGATCTCGTTCTTATTTGAATGGTATTTAAGTTTTTTTGCAGATTTTCGTCAAAATGCTCTAATTATCAATTGTTAGAATCATCGAGGATAAATAATGCCCTTATTCTAACAAGGTTTCGGACCAAACTTATAGTTGCCCCCCCCCCCAAAGATCAAGTAGTAGTCAAAAGTTCGTACTTTGATTGATCTTGTTGAAAGCAATTTTGTTGACTGTCATGTCCTTCTATATTTGTGTACATTATTTTTCCTTGGTCCTCTTCGGTTTCTTATTCTTCACAAATATGTTCCTCATATGCCTTCAAACGCCTTAATATATCTTCAAAACTTGTTGTGTTAAGATCGAGTACTTGCTCGAGAGATGCAACAATATGTATATACTTCTTTCGAGGAAGGATCATAAGGAATTTTTAAAACAAGTTTTGCCTCTGCAATGGTTGCACTGAGAGCATCCGAATTTGATGCTAATTCAGATAGCTTCCCGCCAAAAGTATCAATGCTCTCGGACTCCTTCATCTTCAAACGATCGAACTTGGTCATTAAAGTTTGAAGCCTAGCCTCTTTTACACGTACTGCTCCTACATGTCGGGTTTTAATATCTTCCCAAACTTATTTGGCCATATCGAGTTATCCAAATTGTAGGATAAGACTCTCTGGTATTAATTGGAATATATAACGCTAACGCCATGTCATTCTTCTTAGTATTTATCGTCTATGTTTCTATGGCCTTTCAAACTTTATGGACTTTGAGAGTAATCTTCATCATCACCCACACAATATAATTAGTTGAGCCAAGCATGGGACATTGTATTGATGAAGGGCCTCCACCTTCTTTCATTTTTCCGGTTGCATGAATTATATCACTCATGATCTCGTCAATTGTTGGGTTTGTGAAATTTTTTATTGTGTGATTAATATGATATTGCCTACTTTGGACCTAAGAAGTTGGTCCACATAGATTTACTTTTGTTTTTCTTCCCAAAAGACCTCGTATTAATTAGAATTAGACATCTCTTTATATATAAAACACTCATTGTCTAAACTTTCAATGCAGAATTTTGTTTAATATTTCACATTTTCCTCCTCTTCCAAAAAATATATTAAAGACCTTCAAATCATCTTGATACCACCTTGTACCAGTAATCGTAAGGTAACTTTGAGAATGTTTCTCCTACAACATCACATGATCTTCTGGCGACCTCATTTTCTACTTGAAAGATCCCGTTCTTATTTGAATGGTATTTAAGTCTTTTTGCAGATTTTTGTCAAAACGCTCTAATTATCAATTGTTAGAATCATCGAGGATAATAATGCTTCTATTCTAACAAGTAACAAGGTTTTGGACCAAACTTATAGTTGCCCCCCCCCCCCCCCCCCCGGAAAAAGCACAGTACACAGTATTTATTTTATTTTCTAAATTGACTAAATAACATTTCAATTTTAGAATAAATAATTGCGTCCCTAAATAACTATTTGAATATAGTAATAGATTATAGATACACCGGGAAAAACGACAACTACCTTTTCTCAACTTGTTAGAATATACGAAAACTATGCCTCTTGAAGATTATTTAAAGTTCTTAACAAGTTGAAAGTCAACACAAATAACAAATTGGTTCACATGTCTTTGGGAAAAATAGTTTCACACTTCACAACACATGTTAAGCGGACCGAACCATCCATCCCTTTACTCGATACACGGACAACACTTTCTTTCTTCTCTCACCGCTCGTCTGCTTCACGGGCCACCACATGTCCATACGCATCAGTCTAATCAACGGCCTAAGATCTGATCTGACATGTCATGTGTGAATTAACAGACGGATAGGGAGAAACGTGATGGGCGGTGGGATATGCACGTGATCAAAAGAGAGCAACGGTAAGATATTCGGATGGTTCTTTTAGTGGTCGCAGTGACCGTTTTGATGAAATTATTGTGGACCGACATTATCAAATTATTATTACTATGAAACAAATATTTTCAAGTACGATCGATTACGAGTATATGACCTCGAATACTACTATAGCGGGTCTGGTCTTATATAAGTAAAAAAAAAAACTTATGTTCATAAACCAATACAAATCTTTTGATATCTTCAACTTTATTTTTATTAATATCTTTCGACTATTTTTTTGTTGATATCTTTCAAGTTTTATATAAACATTGAAATTTAAAACTAATGTTTCATGATGAGCTTTAACTCAGAACCAGTCTCATGTATTAAGATTACTAGGTTAAAATCTGCGCTTTTTGCATATTAAAAATAATAAATAATAAATATATATTGAATAATTAAAAAAATACTACATATATAAATAAATTGACACAAACACATAAATCAAAGTAATTATTATTTTATTTATAATTTTTATGATAAATAAATCAAAATAATCATATTTACCAATTTCTATAGCATATAATTAAATTTAAATGATATTAACATACATATATAGAAAAAAAAAAAAAACATACATATATAGTATATTTTTAATATGATTGTCTATTAAATAAGACTTCACACTCATATTATCCTATGATTAGTTGTATTTTTAATAACAAAAATTTGAACGGTTCAAAACAAAAATTTGAGTATGGGCTTTTAATAATATACATAATTTATCAAATATATTCACAAATTCAATATAAATTTCAAAATTAAAATATTAACTAGGTGTTTTGTCCGCACATGTGGGCATAATTATTTTTATAGATATTTAGTAACAAATGTACTCTTAAATTTAAATAAATTTATAATATTTTTATGAATCTTTTAATTTCTTAATTTTTATGTTTTATTAATTTAAAAAAAAAAATCGATAACAATGCCAATATCTTATTATTTTAAAATATGTTATTATCTCTAAACAATTTTTCTTATATTAATTTATAATCAATTATATAATTAAAGAAAAAAATATATAACTGCTAATACAAATTGATGTTATTAAACCAAATCATTGAAATTACCAAAACCTACAAAATCTTAAAATAAATCAAAAGCAAAAAAAATAGTTCAACCTAACCCAACTTTACACATTATATTAACCAAAGTAAATAAACTGATTGAATTGTATAATTATATTGTAAAATACCTCCAAATAACTGAATACACACTCAAACATGTTAACAAATAAAACATTAATATATAATGTATAAGATAAGAACCTTTGTTATCTATTCTTGTATTCAATTCTAAATGCTATAATAGAGACAAAAATATGCGATAGTCAATCTATATTTTTCATTTAAAATAGAGACATGTTATTTTCTTCTAAATATATCCTATTTTTTATAATAATTTTTTTATTTTCAAAAAGGTCTTTTAACTTTCAAACTTAAATAACTATAACTAAAACAAGTAATTTAGAAAATACATTTTTCTATAAAAAGAGAATCACATTTTTCTCTACATAATAGTCTTTTGAATAAATAGTAATTTAAACAAAGTTATGATTCTCTGAAGGGAAATTGCCACAAATACCACATTCATAGTACCACTTTTCATGTTTACACTAACCACTTTTACCCTCACTTTTAATGAAGGGTAAAATACAATTATACCCTTAGGGTTAACTAATCTAGACTTAGGGTTTAGAGTTGAGGGGTGGGGTAGGGTTTTTAGAATATAAAATTTATGATTCTAATAAATATATAAATAAATACTTAAAAAATATATAAAAAATTTTAAAAAATAGTTTCAAACATAATTTTCGTTTTCAAAAAACAAATTGAAAAAAAAATAAAAAAAAAATCGAAAAAAAATTGAAAAAAAAACTTTACATTTTTTTATTTTTTTTTTATTTTTTTATTTTATTTAAATAATGTTTTATTATATATATAAATAACAAGGGCATAAGAGTCTTTTGCCACTTAATGAAGAAGGTATTTTTGAAAATGTCTCATTACTGGTGGTAAAAATGAAAAGTGGTACCATGAAAGTGGTAAACATGTAATTTCTTCTTCTCTGAAATTCTTAAAAAAATAAAAGTAAGTAGAGTTAATTTTAAATTAATATTTTGAAGATATTTTTAAAAGATAATTCCATTCCCAATTAAAAAAAATATTTAGAAAATCACGAATAGCAAACAAACATAAATAAAATTTATTGTTATTACTTATATACATCTTTTTAGTATTTTAATACTAAAATAAATTTAATAATTTATAAAACATATTCCATGACATATTGCACTTACAAACAAATATAAATCAATTTTTGATATTTTTTATATTTATAAACCTATTTTTAATATTCTAGTATAATGATAAATCTAATTATTATATGTGTATATACACTACTAATTATAGTAATTAGTGAATAAGAAAGAAAGATGTAGATAAACACAAAATAAATAAATGAAACTATCTTTTCTTTTTCAAAAATGTTTTCCATTTATTTTTTTGAGATAATTTTATAATATTAATTTGTAATCAGATAAATAATGAATTATATTTTAATTATAGTTTTAAAAAATTATTTATTAAAACTAGTGACTCAGCCCTAAAATCATGAAAAATGTGACAAATAAGCAAATTAAATTCTCAAATAGTTGTATAGATTTCTCAATGCTTGTTCGCTGCAAGCTGAAAAACTAAAATATTTATTTTATATGGTATATAATTTAATTTAAACAGTATTAAAATAAATGTACTTTTAATATGAATATGTATTAAATGAGAATTTATATTCATATAGGTTTATGATTATTTGTATTTTGTTATAACAGAAAATTAAATCATTAATCACAAAATTTTTAACTTTTAAAATTTTTAGTAATTTAAAATCATTTTTAAAAATTCAAAATAGAACATATACGAAAGAATCTAAATATGTATTATATGGTGAATATGATTGTTTGATTTATTTTAATAATATAAAATTAAACAAAATGGATGAAGGATATAAAAATTGTTACCAAATATTTATTATTCAAAATGATTAATTGCAATATATATTTTAATCATATTAGGTAATTTTTAGTTTTTATTTAAAGAAAAAGGAAAATATTCTAATGTAATTAATAATTAATTTATGATTAGTTTAATTAAAAAAATTAGTATATGTTTAGATGAACTAATTTAAGGGATTAGTGATTTTAAAAATTATTTTAGTGATGACAATTGTCATAGGTAAAAGGTTGTAATGAATCACTTGTAATATATAAGGGACATTTCATTTCTATTTTTAAGGAAAAGTATTTACTATAATTCATTTTTTTCATTTAGGAAAATAAAGGTTTTTCTTCAACAATAAATTTAAACTAACTACAAGTTTACAACGAATTATTAAGTTATTTCGTCTTTGTTAAAAGTATTGAGCTCTCTGTGGAAAATAATTCAAATTGTACAAAAGGTTTGGTGTACAAATACAATAATGATATCAGAAAATGTAGGATATATAAGGTTTTTTAATATAAAAGGTTATTATTTGGAAAAAAATAATGATTGCAACAATAGTCCTTTTACCGGTAAAGGTTGGTTAAGATCACTGATCACAACGTAAGCAAAGCATTTTGATTCCTGAGTGTACCTAGCTGTAGACTGTCTGATACATCTCATCTCACCCTAATTATTTTCTGGATTATTAAGTGTTTGGTACTTAATAATATAGATATCTAATTATTGTCAATATTAATTCCAAAACACTGTTTTGTTTACTTATTTTTTGGCTGTTAAACACGACATCTTTGACAACACGTTCAACCATCTGCAACCACTATAAAACAAAGTTTATTTTTCATTTTTATTTATCTTGCAGTTTGCATCTACATTTATATTTATTAACTGCAAACCACATAATTCATAACACGTACCGAGATCAAAAAGATGGTGAAATGTTGAGAGTCGGATTTAGATATTCGCAATCTATGAAAAGATCACCTGTTCTCAACTTCTCATATTAAACACGTTTACATAATAATTATAATTGTAGTTGCAGTGTGAATGCTCTAACCATTACCCTCCCATTTCAATATGAAACAAAAGAAATAATGATACTTTGTATTTACCGATTCGTGGTTAAGTAATCATTTCCTAGTTTTAGTTGCGTCGTTCGATATCGTACAATAGTGGGGAAATGAAAGACAGCGTTGCGTTAAGAAAACGACGTCGGTTTTGCCATCGTTCGCGGGACCAAGTTTTTGATTGGGAAAGTCGTCACACGTGCGCGTTGGTGCTTCTTTTTGAAGATTTTCGAGTATATTCCACAGATGAACCTCAACTAAAATCAATTAATCTAAATATCACCCTGAAAAATAAAATTTCTTAATTAGCCCCTACCTCCGGAGCAAAATGAGCTGTAAACCGGTTAATTAAAGAGAACAACTACATTAATGTAAAAATTCTGGATCTATAGATTAATATCCAGTGTATTTCACTATTTTGCTTACCACAATCGAACACGCTCCCATTTTTTGTCTAATAATAAAATAGGGTGTAAAAAGCAATATTACATATATTAAAATGTTAAACTATTGCTGTATTATTATTAATAAACGGTGAATAGAATCTCCGTCGGGTAGTTACTATGACGACCGAGAAACTGACTCGGCAAGTTTCCCGATTCGTTTGATGACATCAGGAGACAGTTCCTTAACCCGTTTCTTCTCCTTCTCCGGTCGAAAATCAAAACCAAGTGCGTCCGACACTTCTTCGGAGCTCCATCCAGCTTTACGGAGCGACTCCGAGAACCGACCCGCTTTCAGAAGCAATGCATCAAGGACCGCTTGGTTGTCTAAAATCACCATCTCATCTTCAAAGAAACCAGATGCTGACACGTGGACGATATCGTCTACGTCGGACTCGCTCCACCCGCCTACTCTTAAAACCGACCCGATCCGGTTAACGTAATCGTCGACCCATTTCGGTGTCTCTGAACGAGGTAAGTCTAAGTATCTTTCCGGCGAGGAAGAGTGTGAAGAAGAAGACATCGAAGAAGCTGAGTTTCTCCGGCGTCGATCCACCGCCGCGTCACTCCAAAACTCCACCCATCTCGGTGTACCCGACCCACGAACCCGACCCGAATCTAAGCTCAGTCTTGAATAATTAGAGGAGGACGAAGACGATCTGGCAGACTTCTCGCTGACCGAAAGCTGCTTAGTGAGGAGATCCGGAGACAAATCGGATCCTCTGAAAACAGACTCACGCTCGAAGAAATCAGATAGATCCGACCCGCAACAGAAAATCCGGGTCTCGTCGATGTAGAAAACCGGGTTACCCGCTAAAGACGGGCTACAAGGGATAAAGCAGTGATCGAAAATGGGAATCATCAAAGGAGCTCTCCTGAGAGCGTTTCTCGCGACCCGTAAGGCCTTTTCCGGGTCAGACGGTCTCGGGCCCCAAGATTTGCTCCAGAGGGTGTTTCTCGCGATCTGAAACGACACGGCGGCGATCGGAAGATCGATCATGGCTCGGAGATGGAGACGAGCTCCGGGAGAACGCCAGTCTGGAAAGCCGGCGCCGACGGGTAAACCGGCGGAGAGGACGGCGCGGAGATCCGGCGGGAAAGAGAATGCGAACTCAGCTTCGGCTCTGGCGAATTCTGCGTCGGTTAGACCCGGTTGGACTTGGATCCTCGAAGTGTGCAAGTGTGAGATAACTTGGTCGGCGAGAGATGAGAAAGAGACGAGACTGTTCCTGACCGTTGGGGTCGTTGGTGCGGCTGCACGAGCAGAGAGACGGCGGAGACCCGCCGCGTGTGCTGGCCGGAGACCGGTCATTCTCCGTCCAACGTCGACCATCCTGCTTTTTTGGGTAAAGAACAAAACTTTGTAGAGTAAAAGAGACAATGAAAAAGAGTAAGCTTTATTATGAGTTATGGGGTTTCAGATATGTCTGAATCAGATGGCGTACTGAAAAGTATGATAGCGAGAGAGAGATAGTAGAGAGAAGCTTTGTTGAGCAAAGTAAAAGAGCTCCCTATATTTATAGCAAGTTTTATTGGTGGGTCCTGCTAGTTGTCTTTCTTTATTTATTTCTTTGGTGTTAGAGAGAATCCTTAAGAGAGAGTACTTAGAAAAAAAAATAATTAAATAATCGATAGATCCCACTAAAAGTTAAGGATTCATTTCTTAAAATTCTTAGATAAGGACTCTTTCTTAGACCATCTACAATGCTACACTAAAATTTACTCTATATTTCACTCTAAAATAGAGTAACTCTATTATAGAGTTGGATTTGCTCCAATGGTTCACTCTATAATAGAGTTACTCTATAATAGAGTGAAATATAGAGTAATCTTATTTTTTCATTCTATATTTGGAGTAAAAAAACAAGATTACTCTATATTCCACTCTATTATAGAGTAACTCTATTATAGAGTGAAACATTGGAGCAAATTCAACTCTATAATAGAGTTACTCTATTTTAGAGTGAAATATAGAGTAAATTTTAGTGTTGCATTGGAGATGCCCTTAGTGAATCCTTGCACTATTTGCGGATCCCGACAACATGTGGCGATCCGCGATTGGTTGATATTTATTTATTTTTTATCTAATAAAGAAAAAAAAAATAATACTAAAAAAATCAAAATACACTTTTTCTAAGAACTCTTTTTGAGTAACACCATTGCGGGTGCTCTTAGTATTTAGTATTGTATGAAATATTGAAATAGTTATGTGTGAGAATCTCTAATGACTTCATCGACTAAACTAATTTGATGATTAAAGTCTTTGATATTTTTCTTCATTGAGACTCTTTTATTTATCTAAATCAGCATCAGATACCTTTCTGATCGGTTTACACTTTTGTTTAGTTCTCCTTTCACGGCTCTGATTGAAACACGTAGGACCCCATGCGTAAATTATGGATACAAGGGAGGTTACCATGAGGGTATGACTGAATGCGTAATATTATTTCATGGTTGAATCATCTTATCCGTGAAGGTGTCTTTCTATTCAAGTGATTTAATGTACATGTAATGAAAAATACCTTAATCGAATTATTAGAAATAAATATAGTTTAGCGGCGTTATATAAATCATGCAAGAATAAAATGTAGGTTTATTCTGTATTTTTATTTTAATAAAAATAGGTGAGAGTTTAAAATCATATAATGTTATACAGGATATAACATGCATTTTTTAGAAAGCGATGATATAAAGTATTACAAAAGTAGGTAGGAAAAGTTGTAATATAGTATATACATGTGATTTATAAGTGATATTAAATTGTTCACTGAATGTATATATAAATTACATCAATTTATCATTGTTTTTTCAAGTATTGGCTGAACTTTTCAAAATTTCATCCAGTTCAAATCAGAACTGCTATCCATCAGGTTTATGATTTATCTCGACCGGTTGGATTAGAGGTGTGTTTCGGATTTAGAAGCATTGTGGAAATAAACAAAGGTTGAAAAGTGATTAGACGCAAGCCCATATCACACCCACTCTGCCACGCTGCATCAAATCATGTTCCTCATTTCATTATGGACAACATCGATATGAATCACTGTTTCTGATTTGGATTTATCCACTTAATCATAACTTAAAAGTAGCTTATTAATCCTACAACACCAAACCCAAAATGTTTTGTTTATTTCTAAAAATTATCCAATACACAATTCAGTTTACGCGTGAATTGTAGTTGTAAAGTTGAAAATGCCACCGCTCGCATTTGGATTGTATTAAAAAAATTTATTATCTACCTAGATAGTCGTAGTTTAAATTAATGCGATATCAAATCTATGACCGCTGATGCATAATCTTTAGACCACACTACTCGGGAATCCCACATGCCAATACCAGTATGGCATGGATTCTTTAGAAAGGAAAATGTTTCCATTGTTCAATCGCAAAAGCATAATTTTAAATAGTAATGTGATAGTACTACAATTTTCAATACTACTACCATTTATTAAAATATGTGAACATAATTAAAAATTACATCATCATCTATAAACACACTAGTTTGAGTATTTAGCGTCGTCGCAGCTGCCTAGTACTAAAAGCATTAATTTTCAAATAAACGGTCCCTTTGTCAGCTTAACCACATGTTAGGTATTGGATTTTTCAACTTCTTACATAGCTATGTTTTAAAATATTTTTAATGTTATAAAGTATTAAGTTGTGTGCTTTATTCGAAATACAGTCAAAATTTTCAAGAATTATTTTATAATATGCTAACGAACGGGTCAACGGCATAGACTTCTTCTATAACTCGGGATTGATCAATGTATTAAAGGAATTTAATATGTTATTGTAAGAGATTAGCTTGTAAAATTACATTTGTTTTGAATCTTCTGATGTTCACACACTCGAATAATTAAATGATACAAAAATCTACGTAGTAGAATTAAGCAGGTACAGCCCAAGGGACCTTCTGTCTAGTCCCTCTCACCTCTCTCTAAATAACAAGTTTTCATCAGAGTTATAATCGTCGGTGGTCGGTGGTCTTTGCCGCCAGTTACCATCTTTTAATTTTGTTTTTTTGGTTTGTAAATATTTCGATCTGATCGAATAGGTTTTTACATATATGACTTTACTTTCGCAAGGCATTGTCTTTTGTTGTGTTTCTTCAATCCAAATCAGAACTTTACTTAAAATTTATAACTTTTATCTCTGTTTATTTGGATTGAATAATAAAGTTTAGATCTTTGTTTTACTTTATGCTTAATTCTTAATCTATATTCCGTTGAATATTGGGTTAATAGACCTTTCTTCATCGCTCACTCTGAAGCCCTACAACGAGAATCAGTCTGCATTCTCAGATTAGCCGTTCATGGCATAAAGCGAAGCATCTCTGATGGAAGGCATAACGAGTTTATAGGATTCTCTAAATCATGTGTGAAGAAGATTCAGAAGAGTTGGCGTCTTATGGCGGTCCGGCAAAGAGTCTCACTTCCTCTTGATTTGGTTTTCCTATGATTCAACGCTGGTGATTAAAGGGTTCTCTGCTCAAGTAGTTCGTGGTTGAAAGTAGAAAACTTTCATATTTGGTATCGGAGTTCCCTGTATGAAGCATCCTTGCTGCCTACGGTGGAAAATTACGGCAGAGAGATAGAGCACGAGAGGCATCTTCGGGAAGCAAGTGGGGATATGGTTCGGCGGTGCGGACAAGTTAGCCGCTCAACGCATGAAGGACATGTGTCGTAGAGACGTGGCGTTAAGGGAACCGTAGCACAAGCATCCTCTGGATGTTTCTTCATTTGGGATATTTCCAGTGTTTTAAATGGGCTTTCTCTTTGGTTGTAAAGTCTGATACCAAATGTAATTGCCCAACTAGATCTTGATCCCCACAACCGGGCAAATATTTTTTTCAGTTTATATACATAGATATTTATTTTAGATCATTGGTGGTTTACATTTTAACGTTAGCCATATATTTAAATATTTGTATAACTATTTCAAATACAATAATTTCATAGTTTATATGCTATAATTAATAAATTGTTTAAAATTGTCACATGCATTTTTTACTTCTTATTATATATTTATCTTATTGTATTTGCATGTAGTTACTGAAAAAATTAATATATGCATGAAACAACATATCCGAAAATTATTTTGTGTTTAATTTATACTAAATTCTGATCCCCCGTCTTTCAAAGCTGGATTTTGTTTTAGCAATAATTTATTTTAGATAATATATTATTGTATATGCAAAATTTTAAGATATGTAAATTTTTTATACATGTATTATATCGTTTGCGAATATTAAGCTGTTCTGTCATCATATTATATTTTTAACATAAATATTATATTTATGAAAATAAATTTATCAATTTAATATAATTAATCATATTTAGTTCAATGTAATAGTTTATTTTAATATAATATATATTATTTTTATAAAATATAGTAAAATAAAATAAAAATTTATATTTTAATTTATAAACGACAACTGGATATATATCAATGCACAATAATAATTCTATTTAAAATTAAACTATATCATTATTAAAGTAGTTGGAAAGATTTTATATTATTAGCTTTCCTGAATATATGGAACTTACCAACATAATTTCTGGTTTTATTTCTAAATATGGAAGTTAAATTAAATTGGACTTACATAGTAGAGAAGACATATTTTGAGATACTGCTAAGAACAACAAAAAGTATTTTTAAAAGAGAAACTATAATATATTGTACTTACAAAATAATTTTGTAGTAAATATTTTTATTTGAAACAGAAAGGATGTTTCTTTCTACCAAAAATATTTTAAAGATCTTTATCAAATGAATTTTGAAAAGTAATCAATTTAAATGGTTATTATCACTAAAATATAATTAAAATATTTATATGATTTTAATTTTCGTTCATCAATCAAAAATAAATTTAAATTTGAAATTCTAATTATATTTTATGATAATTAAAATTTAAGTTAATTAATTTCTGAAAATAAATTTTATCCTGATTCTGAAAATATTTTCTTAGAATTTTCTTAAACAAAATTTATTTGTATTTTAAATAAAAGATAAAGATAAAGATATTAAAAAATATGATGATTAAGTTATGTAAAATTTGATAAATGTTTTAGAGGATAATCCAAATAAAAAAAATCATACATTAACAAAGTTATGACGTCTGTTTTAATATATATGATGAGTTTAATATAATGAAACTTTGTTGACAAAAAATCAAAAAAAAAGTTACGTACAGCCCATCTGAAGAAAGAAACTTTAAGTATTCTCTCTGTGTTTGAAATTTGAAGAAAAAACATGATTTGTCAAAAAAAAAACAATTAAATAGCATCTAAACTTGCACCACTTGTAGTGCAAGTGTAACTACACAAAATCATATTCTAAATCATAAGTAACAGACACGATTTTATAATTGTTGGTAAAGAGACGGGACGAGTCTCCAGTTTCACATGCATACAGTGAAACCTCTATAAATTAATAATGTTAAGATTATAAAAAACTATAACTTTTTTATTAATTTATAGAGATATTAATTTATCGATATACTAATTGAACCAAAAACTCAATTTGAGACTATAAAATTATATTATTTTATAAAGATTTTTAGTGTATATTAACTTATAGAGTATTAATTTAAAGATGCTATACTGTATTTGTACTAATTTTACAATTTCTTAAAAATAAAATCGCAAATTTTGTCCCTTCACTAATCAAATTCAGTAATAATTTTTAAATCTTGTAGTAACTGGTATATTATTTCTGAATATTTTTATCACGAGACTATTTTTTCTAATTGTGTTTTTCAACATCTAAAAGTATAGTAATTATAAATAAGCTAAGTAACTTCTAGGCCACTCCACTTGCTCTGTCCAGTTATAATTGTGTCCGACTCGTTACCAAAAGTGTTAACTATTCATCTATTTTGTAATATAAATATTTTCAACGTTTGGTGGCGTTATACCATTCACAAACATGATCCATCTACACTATCAATCTACAAGTTCGCTGAAACATTGTTATATCATTATGCTATTTACTGCTGAATTGACAAATTTCTTCATTATTTTCATATTATTTTCATTTTGCTGTTGGTTTGTAGTCGATCATGAACATAAATAACAATAAAAAACTAACAATATGAATTTTTTTTTTTTTTTGTAACATGGAACAATATGAATTTGAACCTTAGATCTCGTGATCATTAAAAATTGGAGCAGAAAAGAAGTTGGATCAGATCTATAGGTAAGGAGTATAACTTATTAAAAAAAAATTGGTATTATCAAAGATGACAAGACAAACAATTAGTTTATTTATTAAAATTGACAATTTTTTCGTCGAGGGATGAACTATATTTTATACAACGATGTGAAAGGTTGGACTTAGGTATGGGTAAGAGCTAATGAAATGTTCATGAGGTGAAGAGTATTTTTTGTCTGGATGTGATGCTTTTGGAACACTTCAAGTTAGATGTTTAATTGTTAGCTTAAGCTGTGCGACATTTTGTAGGGTCCGTTTGTCCCAACCACATAATCTAACATCTTTTAATGAATTTTGTAGCAGATGTAAAGGGCGGTAACATTTTTTGCAACTAGTTCACTGATTTTTTCCGGAACATGTATGTTTGTGGTCGATTGATTATCATAAGAGCCAATTTACAAATGTGTATGATTTTAACAACCCAGATCCATTTTTGTTGTCTTGTGCAGATTGAATATAGACTTTACTACTTTATATTAAGATACAATCTGAAAGTTCGTACACTTTCGCACATAAGTAACATTCCTCTTTAAGGCCAACTCCAATCCAACTGCAAAACACTATTTTAGTGTGAATTTTACACTAAAACCTTCTCCAACCCAACACTAAAAATCACACCATTTTAGTGTAACACTATAATTTTACACCAAATTTGGTGTGACACTATTCACCACACTAAAATACTATTCACTCTACTAAAACACTATTCACTTATTTTATTAATAAATTATATTATTAAATACGAAAATTTAAATAAATTAAATAAATAAAATATTATAAAATAGCTTTTAGTGTGAAGTTTAGTGTTGTGGTTGGAGATGAATTTGTTTTTAGTGTTGAAACTACACTAAAATAGTGTGGTTTTGACACTAAAATAGTGTTATGAGTTAGAAATGCTCTAAGAAGATGTTTACTTTTGTTTTTTTTTCCAGTATAATTGTTTTACTATGTAGAAGGGAAGGGTGGTTGTATTTGAATATATATATATATATATATATGAATATGACATGTAGAACGAAATAAGAAAATATATCTATTATTTGGCATGACAAATGAATTACAAATAATGAGGTGTACTTGACTATCCCAAATCAAGTTTAGATAAAACCTTGTATTTTGCACGACAAATGATAAGATCAAACATCTTCGACTTCACGTGATGTTCCTTATATCTTTGACAATTGACATATATGTCGACGAAATTTATGTCAGTATCCTTGAATTTGAAGTGTCGTTACAAAAAGTCATTGTCGTTAGACAATTTTGGTCCGTTTTGTGTGGCTTCGACTCTATCAACCGTTGCTATGTCCCCACTTGATCACAACTATCGATCAGTCAATTTGGTCCAACTGCTCTGGTTTGGTTCAATGTCGCAATAATAATTATGAAAAATGTCAAATCTCTTGGTGTGATGAGTTGGTTTTGTAACTGATTTTTCTTGTTGGTTGATGTTAAGAGAACATAGGAGCTCAAGGTTTGGTATATTATACTTCCTTTCGACTGATTGAAAAGATAGAACATGAAAATGACCAAAATAATATCATATATAATTAGTAATTACATATGGATAAATATTAAATCTACTAGCACTGATAAAAGATAATTACCAAACCTAGTGCATATTCTAACTAATTTTTCGAGACTGGTCGGACGACTAAGCCATGATAATTGTATTTGTCCAGAAACAATGGTATGTGTTGGACTTTAGTGGACCAAAGGAGAACAATTCGACCACAAAGGAGGGACCGGAACTGCACCTTCAAGCTTTCCAGAGCGTATATCTTGTTGTAGCCTACTCTGACGGATATAGTATTAGTTTCCGCTGTTTTTAAAATAATTTTACTAAGCGAAATCGAATCCGAGTTGTTTTTGTATCCTATTCAAATTGTAATATGGAAGAAAACATTATAAGATGTATTGATTTGATCGTTTATTCTTTTTACCTTCATTTATCGCATTTTAAGGCGAACCACTCAATATAATAACAAAATCTACAAAGAAGACATATCTTAGTCATGGACTAGTATTAATATATGCTAAAACCTCATAACCAATACAAATGATATATAGCTATATATATATAAATTGCAAGAGGGTTAAAAGCTCGATCACGCAATTAATTTATACCAAAATATCACTACCAATGTGCTCAGCACCTTATCACACTACCTTCCACAGTAAACCTACTTTACGAATAATGATGAGAAGTAGACCGTATTATAAATGTAAACTAGGTCTCAACCCATACAACCGGACAGATTTTTGTTTTTGTATATATTTTGTTTTTAATTTTAAATTGATATATATTATAATATATATGTATCTATCAATTTTTAAAACATAATAAGTTTACGGTATATATTTTTTATTGAATAAATTATTTCAAACTTTCACATGTATTTGTATCTTCTTCTATATATACATTTTTAGATTATTATTTCATTGTTAAAATCGTAACTATATATATAAAAATTAGAAAAATATTATTTATTGTTATATTTAAAGATATTGTAATATTTCACAAATTTAGAAATTAAACTTTTCGTTTCATATATTTATATTATCGAGTAAATAATTAAATATTTAGTTTCTGTTTAATTTCTAAAATAAACTATATAGTTTAAAATTTGTTTTCATTGGTTTTTTTTTTTTTTGACAACAACAAAGAGACTCATATAGTCTTTGAAAACCAAAACGGTAACTCCACATCCATATGGACAACGAAAGACGGCTGTCTCCTGGCACTCCGTGCTAGGCTGTCCGCCTTTTTATTTTGCGTCCGCGAGATATGAATGATCTGTGAGCTGTGAAAACTAGCCTTCAAAATCGTGAGATCTGCCAAGTAAGCTTCAAAAGCTGGCCATTCCTCTGGTTCCGAAACCATCTTTACCAATTGGGAACAATCCGTTGCAAATGTAACCTGAAATTGACGTAAGTTTCTCATACATTCCATAGCCCAAAGTAGTGCTTCCATCTCTGCGTGAAGGGGAGACAGAGGAGCCCTAACATTCCTTGCACCCATCAAACCGTCAAAACCTTCTAAAGTACTATACCAACCTTGTCCGGCCATTGGATCACATTCTTTCCAGGAGGCATCCACAAAACACCATCGTCCTGGTTTTGATTGTAAAGTCCCCACTTCTATGTTTGGTACCACCTTTGTGTGCAGAATTTGTGCCTCCGCCCATAGAGTGGATTCGACCTCTGCCAAATTAAGAGTGTCCCTGGGGTCTATATCAATATTACTAAATACTTTATTATTCCTGTCTTTCCAGATATACCATAGAATCCATGCAAATTGGTGATCATCCATTTTCGGGATAACTCTCGAAAATAGGTGATCCATATTTGTGAAAAGCGAGCTTGTTGGAAAGATAGCCGGATTTGATGATATTTTAGAGAGAGCCCACACCTGAATCGCTGGAGGACACTCAAAAAACACATGGTTTATCGATTCCTCGGGATTTCCACATCTCGCACAACACACATCCCCTTTTATTCCTCTCGCATTCAAATTATTTTTAACCGCTATACATCCTGAAACCAACTGCCACAAGAAATGTTTTAACTTTGGTGGACATCGTATAGTCCAACAAAGTGATTTCAAAATGTCCACTGTGGGGCCAAACACTGTCAATGGTCTTTCCCTATCTGGGTAGGCCCGTTCCACCTGGTAACCCGATTTAACCGTGTATCTCCTATTGTTTGTGAAATGCCATCCATCTTTATCTGTACCCTGAATCCGACTCAAAGGTACACTTTCAATTATCTTCACATCCTGGGGATCCACTAAAAACCGAAGAGCCTGCGAGTTCCAAGTTCGCGAAGTAGGATCTATTAAAGAGTCCACTGTAAGGTCTGGATAGTTATCGTGCAAATTTTTAGTTGCTGGTCTCGGGCGGGTGGTTGGGAGCCAAAGATCATTCCATACAGAGATGGATGATCCTGGTCCCACCCTTTTGATGAGTCCTTTGCTTACCAGAGATCTAGCTGAAATAATACTCCGCCAACCATATGATGCGGAATATGAGCGAATCGGCTCCAGGGGTGATGCATTCCTGTAATACCAACCTTTAAGAACACGTGCAAATAAGGTGTTTGGCTTGTCTATCAAGCGCCATAACTGCTTGCCGAGCATTGCCGTGTTAAAATCTGTTATGTCCTTAAAACCCAATCCCCCCCTCCTCCTTGCTGACACAAATTTTGTCCCATGATTTCCAATGCATGCCTTTTGTACTCCCCCCTGGACTCCACCAAAACTGAGCTACTGCAGCGGTTAATTTCTTCGCGGTTGCCTTTGGCAATCGATAACAGGACATAACATGATTTGGTAGTGCCATAACTACTGATATGATGATTACCTCCTTTCCTCCTTTGGAAAAGAATTTGAAAGTCCACCCATTTATCCTATTTGCCAGCCGTTCCTGTACAAAACTGAAAACTTGTATCTTTGATCCGCCAATATTCTCTGGCAGTCCGAGATAAGATCCCATTCCTCCTAGATTTTGTATACCCAATATGTCTCTCATCTCTTGTCTCTGAGATTCCTCAATCTTGTGTCCAAATTGGATCGAAGATTTTTGGAAATTAATAAGTTGGCCAGAAACCTCATACTCTTTTAAAATCCGTAGTATTGTTTGACACTCCTCTCTTTGTGCCTTGCAGAAGAAAAGACTATCATCTGCAAAAAGCAAATGAGAAATCGGGGGGCATGCTCTGGCCACTTTCATACCCGTTATTTGTTTCTCTCTCTCTGCCTTTTTGATATTTGCTATTAAAGCCCCAGTACACATAATAAAAAGATATGGGGATAATGGGTCCCCTTGCCTTAAACCTCTATTTGGAATTATGAGCCCCCTCGGTTGACCATTAAGTAACACCCGATATTGCACCGACGATATGCACTCCCTCATTAGTTTAATTCAATGAGGATTGAAACCCATTTTCTGCAGTAAAGCATAGATAAAACTCCATTCCACTCTATCATACGCCTTACTCATGTCCGTTTTGATTGCCATATATTTTCCTTTGCATGCCTTATTGGTGCGCAACCCATGAAACATCTCCTGTGCTATTTGAATATTGTCAGAAATTAACCTTCCTGCCACAAATGCCGATTGAGTTTCCGAAATAAGAGAGGGAAGATAAGATTTTAGGCGTTGGCACAAAACCTTGGAGATAATCTTATATCCTACATTGCATAAGCTTATTGGTCTTAGCTCTGTCATCCTCGTGGGCCTCTCTATTTTTGGAATCATACATATATTCGTTATATTTAACCTTGGATCCAATTCCCCTGTAACCAGAAAGTTGTTTACCATTTCCACTAAATCGTCTTTAATTATATGCCATGAATGTTGAAAGAAGAGAGCCGTCATTCCGTCTGGACCTGGTGCCTTCTCTGGATGCATCATAAACAAAGTTTGTCTTACCTCTTCCTCCGTTGCTAACCTTAAAAGCCTTTGATTCATTTGTGCCGTAATACCTGGTGGTACCTCTGCCAGAAAACTATCGAACACCGTTGGGTTTGTAGTACTAAATAGGTTTTCAAAATAGTCCACTGCCACTTTTTCAACCCCATTGTCCTCTGTAATCCAATTACCTGTCTCATCATGGAGGCCCACTATCCTATTGCGGGCTCTTCGTTGCTTCGTTAATGCATGATAAAATTGTGTATTCAGATCACCGGATGTGTACCACATATTCCTGCTTTTCTGATACCAGTATTCCTCTTCATCCTTATATGCGTCCTGTAGTTTCCTGGAAACTTCCAATATTTCCTCCTGAGATCTGTTATCATCAGTCTGCACCTCTTCCAAGGCTTGTTGAAGATCTTTTATCTTATCCTTCCCATACGGTGGATTGGCTTTCCGCCATTTTGAAATCTCGTGACGGCAATTAGTGATTTTACTGACAAAATCCCTTGTTTCCCCATTGCCATCCTTAGACCAGCCTAAAGTGATTGATTCAATGAGTCCCTCCTGGCCAAGCCATCTTTTGTCAAACCGAAATTGTCCTTTTTTCTTTATTACTTTGTCCTCAAGGTAGGCCACCACCGGTCGATGATCAGACCCAACCAATCCTAGATATTCTGTGTAAGAACATGGAAATAAGGTATGCCATTCTTCGTTCGCCAGAGCCCGATCTAACCGGCATCGAACTGTCACTGCCCCTTTCCCTTTACCTCGACGACCTTGCCAGGACATTTTGTTACCCTTCGCCGGAAATTCTATTAAACCACTGTTTCTGATCATGTTATTAAAAGGAACAAAAGAGTCAGCACTCCTGACAGCTCCCCCATCTTTTTCGTGATTACCGGTAATCTCATTTAGGTCGCCAATAATGAACCAAGGTTCGGTACGTGCGAGCCCATATCTAGTTAACCTTTCCCACACATGCTCCCGCATCTTCTGTACCGGATCTCCATATACAAATGTTAAGAAATACTTTTACCCAGTGCCACCGCTTCCACGTCTATCATTCGATTGCTTGTATATAAAATGTTAATTTGAAACTCATTATTATAAAAAAGCGCCAGACCACCACTTCGTCCAATTGGGTCCACTGTAACCATATTATCATAGCCAAAATGAGATTGAAAATACTGAACAAAATTAGTATCCTGTTTTGTTTCAGATAAAAATAAAAAATCCGGTTTGTGCTTATCCCATATTTCCCTGAGGTACCTAATGGTCCTCTTACTTCCCACTCCTCTGCAATTCCAACTTAAAACTCTCATTTAAAAAATAAAATCTGGTTGCTCCGTGAAGCTAGAGACTTCTAATTTAATGAAGTTCTTAGTCTCATTGTTTCCCTTTCTAACCATACGCCAAAATCCATGCCTCCTTATAGTTTTCCTTGTATTTATCATCCCCGGCCATTCCTTCAAATATTCCAGTTGCCTGTAGCGTTTATATACTGAAAAGAATGTAAGGTAATCCCTGACCTTCTAACGTTTACGAATAAAAGAGCTATCATTTAAAAAATTATGTAGCCATCTCAAAATATCAAGTAGCCTTCTCTGAATCCATATAACCAAAATATGGTCCCACACAATATTTAAAAAAACGCTAGTTTCCCATGCTAAGCAATTTTTCCACCTATAATACAAATTACAAAAACCATACTCCGTAAAAACCACAAAGCCCCACACTCGGTTGAAACCTTTCTCCAGTACGGTAATACCTTCAAACCCAAGCAACCTACTTACTACATTCCAGCCGTCATGTGAGCATTCTCTCCCACACTGCCCTCCCTTCACATAAACGAATGTGTTTAAAGAGACACAATTCATCTCCCTTGCCATCTTCCTTTGCATCTCCCATATAAAAACCTTTATAAACGAGAACCTAAACTCGATCTTGTCTCTCCACAACGATTGAGCTTGTGTGTCTACGCCCCCTGCTCCCACCCAAGATGCGACATTCCTATTCTCTCCTGGCAAAACGTAATAGCACCTGCACCACAAACCAACAATATATGCCTGATACCATCTAGTGATTCTCCAAAGTGATCCAATAGTCGTGGCCACTCTCCTATTAAAGTAGCTAACCTCAACTATCCAGGCTAACATAAAAAAGACCCAAGATCCAGGTAACACAATAATAAGCCCTCTAGTTCGTGTCTGTGTTCGGTTTGATGAGACCGAACACAATAGCTTTTCCAATCCTGATACCAATGAATTCCAAATTCCCACACATATCTTACAAAACCAAGTGAACGTAAGAGAATCAAAACAAACCAATACATTATCAATGAAAATGAAATCCTCAGAACACCAATACCAGTAAACTATAAAGCACTTTTTATTCCAAAGCATGATCTTATAAATAGATCTTACCCACAACCAAATCATCAATAAACCTAAAGACATCCAAAAGACCTCAAAGACAAAATAAATCAGAATGCTCAGAGAGCTTATTAGAAAAATTACAACACTTGAAACACTGCAAATACTGAAACCAGAACCCAAGGATACCTTCCTTAACTTCTCAACTGGACTAGCTTGATCCATAACTACTGGCTTGATTCTATCAATTTCTCGACTATCCTGATATCCTATATCGATGATGATTGAATTCTGAATCCTTTCCTCAGACCTTGATGATTTACCAGATCTGTCAGACTCTGCCATTCCTTTCCTCAAAAATCCCTTACTAGAATCGAAACGAGATCTTATTTCCAGATCTCTTTCTCGCTTCCGTAAGTGCCTGTATCCACCATCTGGATGATGATCGATCCAAATCCTCTGAAACCGTATAAACCGTTGATTCCACCGTTGATTTCCCGGATCCCACCGTCGTATGGCCATAGAAACCCTAGATCGCCTGCATAGTCGTCGGCGGCGCTAGTCGAGAGCATTTGTTTTCATTGGTTTAAAGTAGTAAAGATTAATCATTGTTAGATAATACTTCCTCCGTCCTTTAATGATAGACTTTCTAGAAAAAATGTTGTTTCAGAAAGATGTATTTTTTTGTGTTTTCTATGAAAAAAATGTAAACTTCAAGAAAATTAATTGACTTTATTGAATTACTATTGGTTTAAAGTTATTGAAAATTGAAAATTACTTAAACAATACATTTATTATGGTAGTTTAATGTGTTTTCTTAATATATGTGAAAATACTAAAAAGTCTATCTTTTAAGAACGGAGAAAGTATAATTTTTGTTATTTAAAAAAATCTTTATAATTTTAAAAGTTAACATCGACAAATATTTAACATATGGATGTATAGTATTACAACATTAAATTATATATATTTCATTTATATTATCTATAAATCCAACTATTGATAACCCAATAAAAATTCTGGTAGACTAAAAATTTAAATGATAAGATTATAAATTAAATGTAATATAACTTTGTAGGAATTTGTCCATAATTCATTAGGTCAATTTAAAAAAAACATACATTGTGACTTCTGTTTTAATATATATAATAGATATATCAAGTTGCTATTTATAATTTAACTCATATCCACAACAAAATACAGTATATCATGTTCTAATCAAATATACAATCTATTACAGTTAAAGTCGTCTGAAGTAAAAAAAAAAAAAGTCTTATGAATTCTATTTAAGGTCTTATGAATATTTAGAATAAATATAATAGCAACACACAGAGCCGGCCTATATCGTTTCAACGATAGACTAGCATGTATTACTAAAGATGCATAGCAATACAAATAAATTCAAATAGGCTTTAATGCTTCCCCATGTGCTTAATACATCATTAGTTATTATCCTCCACATAACATGTCTGCAAATAAACCTTTTTTTTTTGCAAGTAGAAGCAAACCGTAAGATAATTCGGTTTGTGACTTGTTGCAATTAATGATAAATGATTAAACAAAAAAGTAGGTATATGTTAAAAAAAAAAAAAACATGTCTGCAAATAATTATGAGAACACGTAGACCGTATTGAATATGCATGTAGTTTTTTTTTTTGTTGTCATCGAATATGCATGGTAGTTATATAATGTTTTTTGGAACCTTTAGATACATATATCATGTTGCTTAATTTAAATATTTCTCTAACTTTTGTTTTGGTAATATTACAGATATAGTTATCAACTTATCATTACTATTTCAATTGTATTGGTAAATAGTGCCAATATTTTATTGTTTCTAAATGAAACGGAGAGACTTTGATCGATCATGCAAAAAACAACGGTACAAAGTTCATTTAGTAAATTTTTTTTGTTATGGCTATGTAGTTAGAAGGGGAATTGCACTGTATGACGTCCAATAACCGCATAATTCACTCGATGGCTACTTTCCCTAACTCACCGATATATGACTCACCTTTTATAAAATATTGCCATTTTGCTCTCCTTATTTACCGGGAGTAACGAGCAAAAAAATAAAGATTAAGTAAAAATTTAAACTGTTCACGCAACTGTCGTGGCGCATCGTTAACCCACATTTTTTTTTTTACTTTACCATTCCTCTCTCTGTAAACTAAGCACTATTCTTCTCTTTCATCACCACCGCAAATTGACATCGTGTTTTCCCTGACAATAAACTACTCGTCACCGCGATACTACTTCACGGACCGACGAATCGGAAAACGAAAAGCATTCTACAGTTCTTCTTCCGGCAAAGAAGACTCCGGTACTCTTGTAAGTTCGAATTTACTTTTCTATTTTCTTGAAATTTTCAGTTACTCCCACCGGATTTGAGTCTTCTTGTCCGTTTCTTTGTTCTTTTCAACTATAAGAGAGATTTAATTGCCTATTTCTTTTCTGTACTGTATCGTTTTACTGGTCTCTCCACGTGGTAGGTCATTCGAAGAAAGATACAAAAATCGAGTCTGTGCCTTCGTTTGGAATGTTATAATTGTGATTTATGCGTCGTCGCTTTCGGTTATCTTTTTATTTCGTTTTCAACCGTCATTATCTGAACACGAAAAATAGATTTTGAATATGAAAGTGGTTTCATTGTTCAATGCGGGATTTAGGATATTTCATAAATATAACCATACTAGACCATTTATGTTCTGCAATTGTAATATAGTATGTGAATAATATAGTGATGCCGTGTGCTATTCCATTTAGTAGGAATTTCGTTTTTTGTTAGGTTTGCCGAATCTTGTACTTCATATTTGTGCAGTTACTAGACCATCTCCGTCACTGGAATCGCATTCAATATGTATATGGAATAGTATTGCAAGTAGCTACTCTATTCCATGTCTCTGTCAAACTAACTGGTTGCATTGTTTTCATGGTTGGCAGTGCCAAAATGGACGAATTAGGTCTTCCTCTGAGAATGTTTGAGGCGGGTTCGGAACCATCAGAGCGGAAACGGGTTAATAACTACTTCAACCTACGATGAATTGACATCATAAAGAGTGCACTAGAGGAAGAAGACTTGGAAATGTTGAATCAGTCGCAGTTCTGGAGAGTTTTGCAAATGGGCTCGCATACTTTTTAGTAATGTTCCTCCATTACTGCCTCTCACGCCAGTTGGTCACTGCAAAAGAGTATGAACTTTGGTGGATCTTCGTTGGTAAGCCGATACGCTATGCCATACAAGACTTTGCTATGGTCACCGGACTGAACTGTGCCGACGGGGTTGGGTTAACTGGAGAACCCCCGAGAAAGGTAAGCCCACACCTGGATGGATCATGGGGCGGCTTGTGAGGGGTAAAAAATACAAGGATCGGTTAACCCGTTTGCGGCTTTCGTTGTTGGTTTTGGTGGAAGGAATTCTGTGTCCAACATGTGGGACAACTAATATCAGACCCAAAATAGTGAGCATGCTTGGTGATCTTGACGCTTTCCTGAAGTATCCATGGGGCAGGGAGTCATTTTTACTGACGGTTAGAAGTACAAAAGCAAGATCTGCAGTTAATTATGTGAAGGATACAATGGCCCTTCAAGGATTTACCCATGCTATGGTATTGGTTACTCTGACTGCATGTCCTTCTATCATTATTAAGACTGGCGGTGCGGATCCTCTAGCAGATTCCAATTTGTCCAGCGAAGAGATTATCAGGAGAGTTGTTGAGAGAAAGGTGGTAGTCAACATTTTCTCGGCCAAGTCGGTCGATCAACTGGGACAGGTTAGTCAACGTATTTGTCTATTTCATATATATATATCATTCCATATGTCAATTCATACCATACTATTTCCGTTTCAAAAACCTACACCTGTTTTTATTTGACCACACTATTTACTTACTATTTCCTGCCTTTCACTATCCTGTATTTGTGTTGCAGGCATATGTACGGTCTTTGATTAGCACAGATGAAGTAGGGGAGGATCTTTATCGTGGGTTGGGAGATAAGGAAGATACGAGTGTTGATACCATGGTTGCTTTGATTGACGATGATTACCCATTTGAGCATAACACTTGGTCAGGTGGTGTGAAAGCGGATGATGTTAAACTGAAGAAGGGTCATGCACAAACTTCGGAGTCAAGTGATGAAAATGTTCCTGACCCGGTTGAAAAGGATAATGCTCATCGTGGTGGCGTAGAGAGTGGTGGTTACCCTGGAGATCCGAGAGGGCAATCATCAGCTAACCCCTCGGGTGCCCCGCATGGTGGTGAGAGTTTCCATGTTGATGTCGAAACATTACTTAGGCGTGCAGCTGAGGTATACGAGGATAAGGTAATTGCAATGTTTGAGGGCTATATTCTGAGTTTGAAGGGACATTTTAATTCTGAAATGGGAGGCCTTCGAACCGACTTACAAGCAGCTACCACCGCGATTGCCCATTTGGAAACTACAGTCACAAGGGAGTTTGATAAGATCAATCAGTTACTTAAGTCTGGGCTTAGAGGTGCGGATATGGGAGCAACGTATGGGTTCAGTCCTGGGAGACATTCGTCACCATTCCCAGGTCAGAATGATGATTTCAACTATACAGAGGTTAATCCCGATCGACACACTACACATACTGGTGTTCCCGAGGTAAATCTCAATACAATGAAATTATTATTCTATAGTATAACATTCCATTAGCTCATCAGACTATTCCATATCATACTAATTGTTTGTATTATTCTCCAGTCAACACCGCGAGATGGAGAGGATGTTGCGGCAACAGAGACCGCCTCGGTTGGTTTGGGACAGAATCTGGATGAAGGAGAAAGGGGTGGAGGACTATCTCCGGGTAAACAGACCGACTCAACTCATGGACCCGAATTTAGAGCTGAGACAGGGGTCGAGCATGGGGGAGATGCTGACATTGGACATGACCCCATAAACGTGGAGGTGGGCGAGCATGGGGGAGATGCTGACATTGGACATGACCCCATAAACGTGGAGGTTTGTCCTTTAAATTCTGTTGTGTTTTATACCATTCTATGCAGTTCATGGGAGTAGACCCTTTCCATATTGAGATTTGTCACTGACATTACCATACTATTTTAATTTAGAATCCCTCGCCTTCGGTAAACGTCGCATCCCCTAACAATTCTGATGCCTCCAATCCTCCTTCTCCTCGAGTTGATGTGGTAAGAATGAGTAGAAACCTGATAAGCAGTCAAATTGTCGGCTTTGTCTTAATATTATAATAATGTATATTGGCTCAGTTAATTGAAAAATGTGGTTAATCTATCTAGGACGAAGTGAATGTATCATCGGAACGCCGCGTTGATGACCCAGTGTCTGGCGTCGTTAATAAAATTCTATCAGAAGCGGGCATTGATAAAGTAAGTTCTCTATACTATATTTGCATATATAAATCTATATAACTACTCCATTTGTTAATAGATTCCATTCTATGTGCTTTACATTGGCAGAACCCGGTCCGATCCTTCGCTGGTTCTGGAACTGATGTACCTCAGACATCATCAGATGTCAATCCGGAGAAAGTGGGTCTTGATGGTGTGCATGCCGATCGTGGTGAGGCTGCTGTTGGGAATAAGGGTGAGGATGTGGCTGAAGATGATGTTACAATTACTAAAGTTCAGGTATAATGCTTTACATTCTTCCCAGCTCAAATGTAAAGTGTGTTTGCAGAGGTGATAAGTTTATGTTAATAGGCTGGACGAGTGAACACTGATGCAGCCGGTGGTCAAGCCGATGGTGGCAGGCGTTTTAGTAGACGTACGCATACAAGTACGAAATGCTACACTCCTCCTGCACCCGCCGTCCGTAAGAAAGATGGAAACAAGAAAGTGGCGCGTCAAACTGATGATAATCCTGCACCTCCTAAACGGGTTAAAAAGGTGGCGGCTGAGCCAAGTAACCCAAAGCCTCGTCCTCAAGAAAAACACACCTTTATAGGTGGCTTCTCCCCATTTTCTCCGCCAACCCCAGCTGCAAGAGAGGCCTTCCTGAAGACAATGGCGGAGGCAAAGTAAGTTGAAAGAATAGCATGGTTACTATTCCATTTGAAAACTATATATTCCATATGACATAATATGGTATAGTCAGGCAATAATCAACTAACGGTATTACCACTTGCCTTCAGATCAAATGCGCCATCCCTCGGGTCAATCAGTTCCATTGCTTCTTTGGATGATCTGTTCAATTGCACCGGTGTTTGTTCGTATGAGGTAAGTTATAATCCTCACTCCTTTGCATAAATTTTGTTTCTTTGTTTTCCTTCTTATTTATGTCTACTTTGTAGGCTGTGGATCGTGTTGTAGGTTGGATAAGAAAGAGGCGTGACAGCAATCCATCTTCAAAATTTGACTTCATCCCTCTACCTTTCTTTATCGATCTGATCCGAAGTTATCTTGCTTTTGAAGCCATGCAAGATAAGTCCGCCTTCACTTTTCCGGTGTCTCTGCGCAGTCAGTTCATGCACCGGCCACAGTGGTTTACGCAAGTAGACTTTCTCTACACTCTGATTCTGGTTAAAGACAGACACTGGATTGGTATGATAGTAGATTTGCCTATGTGGGCCATCTATGTGGTGGACGCGAACCAGACATGTCCTCCTATTTCAGTGTTGAAAGATGTCGTCAAACTTCACGACCTCGTGAGTTGCCCCACATGGTATCGAGGTTCTGTCTAACTTCACGACCTCGTGAGTTGAATTAACTTCCGTTCCCCATATCTCGCTTAGACATACCAGTTCTACTAGAACATCCAGGTATTAATCGCCTCTCATTTAAATTTTTATTTAACACACCGCACTATACCATACGCATAACCTCCTATACTATGTGAGGTAAATAGTATAGCATTCCCCAAAGTATTTATAATAATCATTTTCCTGTTGTTAGGGTACGCCGCGGTTGTGGCACTGATTTTGTTAGAGATTGCTGCCGTGGGGAAGCCTTTGATTGATCTGGCTCTCACTGAAGACGAGGTCCGTGTTGCAGCGGAGAACTATGCGATCTCTACCCTGGGTATGTTTAAGGTGGTCCCCCCTAATCCTGCAGTTTAGTCGTTTTCAGAACTGTACTACTTTATGTTCATTCGTGTTTGATGTAATCCACATTGTGTTGCTGTATTCCCTTTCTCCTACCTCTTTATGTTTTACTCTGTAATCCTTTGTTTCTTCAGAATAACAAACGATGATTTCTTATGTTTAACTTATGATGTCCTCAGTCCCAGGTTTCTTTATTCCATGCAATGAAAATAGTATATTTTTCGGGAGTTAGTGTTTACCGTTTAGAGTACTGATAGTACAACATGTGGAACGAAGGATATGCTAAGTCAGTCTCTCTTGAGTCATACCCAAGTTTATGTTCATCTACAAAATCCTATGTAAATTAAACACATCCCATATATGACGGTTGATAAATTCACATTGGAAGGAGTAATGGTACTATCTATATGATTAAGGGGTCGGGGAGGGTTTGGGTTTAGTTTTCAAAAATGGTGGGGTTGTTGGTGTTTACGTTTGTATCAGACAAGTGGGTATTGTATTGGGTTTAGGGTTTTTTGGGGGGGGGGGGGTGGGGTGGGGGGTTTGGGTTTAGTTTTCCGGACGGGTTGGTTTGTTGTGTTTAGGTTTTCTTTTTAGTGTTAGTGAGTGGAAATGTATTGGGTATAGTGTTGAGGATGTGTTCTTTGGTTTCCTGGGGTTGGATTGTTGGGTTTGTGTGTCTTTTTAGGGGGTGTTTTCCAAATTTTTTTAACTCTGTAGAGTTCCTTTTGTAATGGTTATTGGTTTGTATGCGAATTTCAGCTTAACCATATAAACCGTCGTATAGTATAGTCTTCTAAAGAATGGTATAGTACGTTGAAGCTTATGGGTTCATTATAAGATATTTATGTTGTTTATGGTTATTGGGGGGGGGGGAGGTTTGGGTTTCGTTTTCTGTAAGCGTGTGGATGTTATGTTTAGTATTTCGATTGGTAACGACTTAGAGGACTAATTATAGTATAGTGCTGGCAAAAACTGTATAGAATAAACAATGTAAACACTAAATGCTTGTCAGATATGTGGACATAGTACATAACTGCACTATTAATATTACACAAAAAAAGAGGTCTACCGGTGTTCCGTACAACAACCACAACATGTCTAAAAGGGGGCATTCTATTGGGTTTCGGGTATATGAGGGTGTGGTGGGGGTTTGGGTTTAGTTTTCCATACGGGTTGGTTTGTTGTGCTAAGGTGGAAATGTTAACGTCTGTACAGGTATTGGGTTTAACTGTATAGAGTTCCTTTTGTAATGGTTATTGGTTTGTGTGCTTATTTCAACTTCACCATATTAACTTTAATATAGTATAGTCTTATAAGAAATGGTATAGTACGCTGAAGCGTTACTTGTAGGATATTTATGTTGTTTATGGTTATTGGGGGGGGGAGGGTTGGGTTTCGTTTTCTGTAAGCGTGTGGATGATATGTTTAGTATTTCGATTGGTACCGACATAGAGGACTAATTATAGTATAGTACTGGTAATAACTGGTATAGTATGATCAATCTACACACGAAATGCTTCTAAGATATGTGAACATACTACATAACTGCATTATTAATATTACACAAAAGAAAAAGTCTACCGGTGTTCCGTACAACAACCACAACATGTCTAAAATGGGGCATTGTACTGGGTTTAGGGTTTATGGGGGTGGGGTGGGGGTTTGGGCTTAGTTTTCCCTACGGGTTGGTTTGTTGTGCTGAGGTGGAAATGTTAACTTGTGGAAAGGTATTGGGTTTAGTGTTGATGAAGGGTTGTTTGGGGTGTTGGGGTTGGATGTTGGATTTATGGGTATATTTCATGTATGACGATTTATAATATCACGTTACATTGGGTAATCGTAATGTGTATAGGGTTACGGGTGTGAGGGTGAGGGGGGAGGGGGGGTTGGGTTTAGTTTTCAATAAGGGTGGGGGTGTTGATGTTTAGGTTTTGGATTTAAAATCATATATGAGTGTTATTGTATTGGATTAAAATGTGTTATTGTATTGGATTTAGAATCATATATGAGTGGAGATGTTGTGTTTAGGATTTCTATTGTTAACGGTTCGAATGTATTAGCAATAGTATAGTACTAATCGCAAATGGTATAGAAACATCAACATAAACGCTTAAGGCTTATAAGGTGTGAGCAAATAGAGGAGAACGGCATTATTAATATTAGACAAAAGAGAAGGTATGGGGTGTTCCGTACAACAACCACAAGAGTTGTGATTTAAAGGGGTCTACATAACATAATATGTACATACCAAATAGATAGATATATAACCGTGAAGCATATACCATTCTATTTGGTTAAAACACTGTTTTCACCCATTTCCACTTCCTGTACATGCCCGGTCTTTAGACGATACTGGCTACTGCATAATCACCCAGTTCCCAAAATATTTCATCGAACTGCCTTCTGCTGCCTTCTCCTTAGTTATAGCTTATCATATTGGGTTGCGGCATGATGCCCTGTTGTGTCCCGAACGGCCACAACGTTTGCATTTTCTGTTTGACGAGCTTCCTCCTTTCTACATACCAAAGTTAAACGGATATCATTCTTGCCTAAATGTAGAATATATACCGTTTGTGGGAACCGAAATTCACACTGTCGATTTCCGTTTAAATAAGGAAACTAAGAAAACCCTAGTTTCCCAGAGGACCCGGATATCTGTTAATTACCACACGTTAAGCAATCAGAACACGAGAATAACAACGATAAAAATAAGAAATCGAAAAGAGAGCAAAGTAGATCTTATTCCGAATCTGCGTATGAGCGTTACAACAAGGTATAAGCCTGGGCTCGAGAGCTGTCGGCGAGATTCCTAGTTCTAGCAACCCTAAGACGGCTAAACCTAATTGAGTCGCAGCTCGAAATAACAAAAACGGAAAATTGCCTAAATTGCTCTAAGTGCTAAGTTTGCTCTGAAAAAGTTCATCTCTTGCTCCTCGCCTAGGACTCCTTATATACTAGCTCCAAGGTCGGTTTACGCTTTTACTCTTCTGCCCTTAAGCCGTCATAGCATAAAAATGGAGATATTCCATTTTTCCCGATCTTCACAATTATCTTCAAAACTTCCGTATTTATCCGCGGAAACTTGACATTTATCCTTCCTCGTGGGCCAAGCGTGAACCATGCTGTGGTTCACGGGCTTTTGGTTAGGAAAAATCGTAGGATGGGCCTCGAGTCGTGTTTTAGGTCCCTTTGGGCCGTTTTCCGACTCGACACGTTTACTACGAGTTTTCCGCGGTTTCTAATCCGCGAAGTTTTATCGATGAATTAGAATGGCGGGAAACATGGACTGAGCTTGCTACGGTCTTCGGGAGATAGCATTCGAAGGTTTGACGAGAATGCATGGACTGGTGTCGTATCGATGTTCGGAAAGGTTCAATCGCTACACAGCGACCGAACTTTGGCTCGAGCCCGGTCGCTACGTAGCGACCGAGTGAGACGAGTGCTCGGTCGCTACGTAGCGACCGAGCTTTGGCTTGAGCTCGGTCGCTACGTAGCGACCGAGCGGGACGATCGCTCGGTCGCTACGTAGCGACCGAGCAGGACGAGCGCTCGGTCGCTACGTAGCGACCGAGCTTGGCTGAGCTCGGTCGCTACGTAGCGACCGAGCTTGGTTTGTTCGGTTTGAATCCCAAAGGATACTTCTTTGTAAAAACCTCGTATATGTTATTTTTACGAAAATTACGTCTCTTCTTTTACTAACTCTTTCAGAAATACGATCTACGAGGATTTTCGGGTGGTAATTCCGTCGTAACCGTTTTTGACCCCAACAACGTTCCATATTAATAGGTATTACGACAATATTTACATATTGTACTATATATTTGGTCCATTTGAACAATTTCCTATTCCGGCTGACTATTCCATAAGTTTAGCTAACTATTCCGTTCTTTGATTACAAATTTCATCAATGGTAGAGTAGATTACCTTGTACTCCCCACGTGATAGGATGCGGACTTTTCTAGGACGCCTAGGTGGGCGGCGTACTGCTGGTGGAAGTAATGGAGCTCTAGTTCCAGATCCGAGTTCTAATCCACCAACAGATGGGACCGGATAGATTTTTCCGATGAAGCCTTTGCGCCATGTTGGTACGCGGTAAGCCGGTGCCACCAGCGCATCTGATGGAAATCCAACCCTGGTGGAACAAGCTAGCGCATGCATACAGGGTATCCCTATTAGTTGATACTCACCACATGTGCAAGTACCGGGACCCAATAAAACTGTGAAGCACTCCCCGGCGGAGTCCTGCACTTGGTATTCAAGATCGGCTATATCACGTACAGCCATAGCGGTGGAGAGATCAAAATTTTCCTCCACGAGTTTCCTGACATTTGGGGTGATAGTTCCTTGCTCCCGGGTTGATTTCGCTCGACGCAATGCGAACCAAGACAGAACTGTTGTACGTATGTACTCAAACATGGTAATGAGGGGATATTCACGTGCTTCCTTAAGCACCCCATTCCAGGATTCAGCTATGTTTGAATCCATGATGTTAAACCTATTCCCCTTGAAATGAACCCTAGTCCACTGGTCGAACCTTGTTAACAACTTTAATAAGTAGTGGCCAGTTTTATATTTAGTACTTTATTGTATTAGATAGAATGGAAATAAAGCAATATAGTATAGTATCGTCCGAAATTATATAATATCAGATATAATCGTCACCTATATCAACCAAGTAAGCCGCGCAATTTGGGCTGATTTTCTGAATTTCAATAAACTTCTTATTAAAGTCAGTCACGGTGAAAGCTCTTGCAGCAGCGGACATAAAAGCTCTTGCAGCAGCGGACATAAGGTTGGCGAGTCTGCTACTCTTGTATTTTGCCATCACATTTCTCCACAGATGGACAACACATATGACATGCTGAGCATGGTTGTATACCTGTACAAGTACAAAAATATTATATAGTCAGTTAATGTTACATATAGTATAGTTGAAAAATGGAATATGTTAACTTTAAAGTTCACTGAAGATTGTCCGGATATTTACCTTCCTCAGTCCAGTGGCGATACTTGGATGGCGATCAGAGATGAAAACCAAGCCCGGGGTATCGACAACAAAAGCTTGTAGCCTCTGGAAAAACCATTCCCAGGCATCGTCGTTTTCGCTATTAACAACAGCAAACGCAAGGGGAAATATTTGGAAATTCCCATCTTGTGCTGAGGCTGAAAGTAGACACCCACCATACTTCCCTTTAAGCTACGTCCCATCAACAACAATAACTTTCCGCATACACGAATACCCTGCCACCGATGCTCCATAAGCAACAAAACAGTATTGAAACCGTGTTCCACCTTCTTCTTCATCCGTACTTTCCACGTAGCATACGGTTCCTACATTAGAAGACTGAAGGAGTGCCAAATATGGAGGTATCAGTGCATAACTCCCAACCATGGTCCCCATTGCCTGCTCCATCGCCATCTCTCTAGCTCTCCAAGCTTTCCAGTATGAAACGTTGACATGAAATTCATCTAGCAATATTTTCCTTATTGCGGCGGCAGTGGGGCCCTTCTTAATACCAACAAAACGAGATTGCAATATCTGGCCAATCACGATAGTCGTTGCAAGTTTGTGGTAGTTTCTACGGTCCTCAACGGTGCAAGAGTGAACTAGGTTAGCTTGTCTGACTTGGAAGTTCCCACTGGCATCTAACAAGACCGCATACACGCGCCATGGGCATGCATCACCAACGCATTGTGCAAGTAGTATGGAAGGGCTTGAACGAGTTGTCTTGAAATGGACCTTCCGGTTTATAGCATGTATTGCAAGTTTGATTTTGCAGTCGGCTTTGGATTTGAGAACACGACCCACATAAAAGTCATCTCCCTCGTATTGGATGTCGGCCAGAGCCGTGTCAACCCCTACAAAGTCAATGAAACATTCAGCTGCATGTCAATTGTTTTATATAGTATGGAATTAGTTACTACATTCCAAATATAGTATAGAAAGCGGGCATTAGAAATCCATTCTATCAAAATTCATTCCTTATGATGTAGGTTTACATTTCTATTTACTTAGAAGTTATTTTTTACCTGTTCCCTCCCGATTGTTGAATACAGGTGGAGCATCCCTTCCAAAAAAAGCTGGCGTATACGGGTTGTTTAGCATCTCGTGGAGTGCTTCATCGAATTTACCCCAGTGTAGACCATCGTCTACTGGTAATTCTTCAGAATCATCTGAACCAGAGTTTGAATCTCCAACTCCACCGTCAGTGTCTGGAATGCCAACATTTCCAAATAATAGACGTCTCCGGACCGGCCTAGACCCTTCTCCGGTTTCACCACCAACCGGGGGAACAACAGGAACGACCATGTCATCATCTGAGTCAGACTCTGATTCTGTTTCCTCTTCCACAGGACGTTTGTTTTTTTCCCTATCACTCGGGCCTGTCTGACGACTGGTAGCGCGGGTGGGATCACCTCTTTCTGTGATTACTATTCCACCTGGAGAAGGTGGAATAGTTGGGAGTCGTTCTCTAGATCGCACCGCCTTTGAAACAGAATAGTCCGGAACTTCATGTGAAATCGCCTTTGTTTTCGGTTGAGTGAGTGGAATGGTCAGTGGGGTTTCGGATAGTGCAAAGGTATGCCAGTCTTCTTCATCGATTCCATCTCCACCATCCTCGGCCATATGCACCCTCTGTTCTGTCTCGCGCTTCTTAGTAAGTAGCTTCCCTCCATGTGATTGGCGGTAGATAGAGACATATAGAGGAACTTCTTCAATAGATCTCCTCATGTTTAGAAACACACCGACTTCGGTGTCCTCGGTTATGTACTGAGGCATTTCGAGCTCCGCATCTCCAAAGCTCACCCATTCGGGATATTGATATGAAAGCTTGAGCGTAGCATCTGTCGATGATAGTTGATAGCGTTCTCTCACCGAAGTCAATAACTCTGTCATCGTCATCCCGGAGAAAATTCGAATGAAATGTTCTACTTTGGCCGTTATGTTAGGTTCAAATATCCACTGTTGATCGCTATCACGGACCCACGTCCCATGGACAAGTAAGACTTTATCCTGCCCTGTCATCTGTAGGTTGGAGGAAAAAAATTACTATCTCAGATCTACATCAAATGGTCCATTCCATATTGAGACAATCGTACATATTAAACACTATACTGATCATCAACTACAAATACAGATAAATACAAGGATTAGTTGGTTGTTACTGATGATTACCTGTTCGAATCTGCTGAGCATTAACTCGTTCTCTGCTTTCACCTTCGTCAATGTCTTTTTCTTACTTAACAAGAGATGGACAGACTGTCAAAATATATGGAATGCTAGATATTTTCTGAGGGTGGTCTATTCTCATCCACATATTTACTGAACTCAGTAAATAGCATGCGGTTATTTTCATGAGGACGTGACTTCTACTCTCTCCTTATGATATGCACAGTGCATGGTGAATATCATCCATTCCTCCTTCCCGCAACGTCATCTCTTTCTCTATCACATCGTCATCTATTTAATTTCCTAAACGTCATTTATCTCTCTCTCACCGAAGACTTGTAAGCGTGGAGGGTAGAACCAGATGAGGTGAGAGACAATTGTTACCCATTTAATTATGTCAAAATCATGTTCATATACTTAATTTCTCTTCCAGACTTAGCTATTTCGCCAATTAGCCCTAGTTACAATTCATAATTTTATTTTAGGATTTGACATTAAATATTAAATAGGGGAAATTATTTTTTTAGAGCAAAAACATGATAATTATGTCCCTTTAGACTAATATCTATTTTGTGTCATTTTTACCTATAACACCCTTTAATATTTTTGAAAATAAATATAATAAATAGTTTTACAAACAAAAAAAAATTAGAAAAATAGTAACTTTTAATAAAATACCAATATGAACTTAGTGGTATTTTTTCAGTTCTAAAAATGTTTAAATCATAAATTTCAAATTATGTTCTAAATAAAGTGGAAATGACATTCTACGAAATAGAAAACAAAATCCATTTTTTTTCATTGAATCTACAATGTTTAGAATATGTGATATACGTAAATAAGAGTATTCTAAAAATATTTAGAATACACATTTCGCGCTTCACCTACCGATCTAAAATATTAAAAAAATCAAAATCTACACATTAATATAAATCTACAACACGTAGAAACCGACTTCTACAGATTTATTGTAAATCTAAAACATATAAAATCAAAATCTACACATTACTATAATTTTAAAAACCTGTAGAAATTGATTTCTATATATTAGTTGTATTCTACGGATAATTAATCAGTTCCTAAAAATATGGAAACAAAGTATTTGAGAATATTCACTTTCATATTTTGAAAAAATCGATTTTTTTATAAAAAAAACAAAAAAAAACGAAAAAACAAAAAATTACAACTTTAAGGGCATTATTGCCATTTTGAAACTAATTAGTCTACTAAAACATAAAGTATATGAGATTAGTCTAAAGGGATATAGTTATCATTTTTTTAATTAAAAAAAACAATTTTCCCTATTAAATAAAGGGATAATTTGCAAAATACCCTATATAGGATTTGAAATTTGAAAATTGCATTTTCTATTTTAATTTTTGAAAACTACACTTCTTTAATTAAGAATTGACTTTTTTACCCAATATATTTCAATAATTAAGATATTAATTCGAAATTAATATATAAATTCGAAATTAATAAAATAATATCAAAATTATTTTGTTTAACATAAACATGTTATTTTATCATTTATAATAACAAAGATAAATATGTGAACTATGATTTGTTTTGACTTTATCATGAAGTTTATACAGATTTTCTTTTATTTTTTTTCTTCAACTTATATAAACAAGTCACGTTGTTAAAAGAAAAAGCAAATCACGTTTGTCTCCTACTATCTTTTATTTAGTTATATTGAAATTTTGTGTTCGTTGGTTTGACATGGTATCATGATGGGAGGATGAAACTTGCGGATGTTAAATTGACAGAGTTTGAACCGGGAGTGGAGATGGAAAAGGAGGGCGAGCTGCCTTTGTCGAAAGTAGCAATTGATGATATCTTCTGATGGAACAGGCTAAGTAGGAAAAATACATTAACAAATGAGCAGTCTCATCATTCAAAATTCAAGTTCTTTTATCTTATCATTCCACCATTGCTCTTCAGTTACTTCCTAGTCACTTAACACACAAGTTCCACGTTTATGAGGTTCTTGCAGTTGAGAGACTAGTACTAGTCACAATAGTAACAATACTAAATATTGCAGGACTTATCCTGTGTCAACATGACATTGTAGTCCCTGATTGTTACAACATTTATAAACTCCAATATTCACATGATTGTTTTCACACCTCCTCGAAGTATTGTGTTGTTGTGCGTGAATCTTCTCCACGTCTTCTTCGGTTGTCTCTACAACCGGATAATGCCTCCTTTCACTCATAGGTAAGCATCTCCTTCTTGTGCCGAGTAGCCTTGCTCTGTTTCTTCCAACATGCGGCCTCTCCCGTGTAGTCGTTTTTAATAAAAGACTCCACACCACTCTCGTTAATGAGCCAGGGGTTATGCGTTTATCTTCTCTATGGCGGGGAGTTTCAGGTATAAATGTAACAATCTCTTAGGTTATAGTTTAACTACACCACTGTGCTGTCTTTGGACTACTACTGTCTAGTTTCTACCAAATCTATGTTTTTAACTTCTTTAAAGGGTAACAAGTGTAGCAGAGACAAACGGTCTTGGACAAAGTAGGAGCTAAAGAAATACAAAACAAAAAGTAGGAGCTAAAGAGTTCTCTCATGGGATCAATCAGATAAGAGTATGGAACTAGAACGAGCATTTACAGATTTTGTGCTCTGCAATTTCAGAGTCCATCTACCGCATAAACGACACTTGCATCGAACTTGAACAGAAGCAGAGTTCTTCAAAAGGTGTAGAACAAATGGAAAACATAACAAATGTTGTGAAAATAATCAACCTTATTACAAAATAAAAACTAAAACAATTACCAAAACCTAGAGTAACCAAAACCAAACATTGCAGAAAAAATATCTAGAACAAACGTCTAGAACAGAACAAACTTCAAACTCCAAAGTCGCAACTGACACGATTGTGTCCTGAACGATGACATCTTGAGCAAGCTTGTTTTCGTGCTTTTTTTTTGAGCTGTTGCTTGTTCTCCAAAGCATTCATATCTTCTTTTCACAGGTCTTCCAGCACCTCTTTTAACATCAGGAGGAAAGCATTTATAAGCCACAACATGTGGAGGTATTTCGCTTGCTTCCAGCAACTCATCTATGGGTCTTATACTCTCTGAATATGCAGCACACATGTTTGCCTTTGAGTAGTACTGATGCATAAATAACCCAGGGTTAAAGCCTCGACTTGTTGCAGCCTTAGCAGCATGCTTACAAGGGATCTTGTCAACATTAAACACATTACATGTGCAAGTCATTTGTTGAAGATCAACCAAGTAATTTCTTGACCCATCAGTAACCTGAAACTCATGTTGATTTACAGACTGAACATCAAAAGTAGACGCCAAATCACACCTTCTATTGAGCTTCTTTTCAACTTTAGGCGTGAGAGAAGATTTGAGCATCGCATCACTTTCTCGACGGTTGAAAAACCACCGTGTAAGCAGAATTAGAAATTGAAATCTGATTGATGAATCAACAAATCTCTTGAGCTGAGAGGAAGAATCTGTAAAACTAGAGAGAAAGGAAAAAATTTTCATAAATTGAATGGATACGAGAAGAAGACGAGAAGACGAGACTAGTCTTGCGTTCTTTAATTTTTTTTCAAAATAAAAAAATAAACTTAAGATATATTAAAAATATATGGGAAAGATATTGTGTAGTATATTAAGAAGATATTCCCTATTCTCTAACGATTTTCTTTTAAAATAATTTTTTTTTAAAAATTTTAATAGGAATTGATAAATATTAAGATTGGGCAATTTGGTAAATTTATATATAGATAAGTGTATTTTTCAAAAAACTTAAACAAAAGTGTATTTTTCAAATTATATTCTTATTGAAGTGCATTTATCCAAATTTTCCCTTAAATATAACCAACGATTCTTTCTTTTTTTAACAATACAATTCTAGTTTCTTCATATTACTAATGCAGGCCTATAATATAAAAATAGACGATTCTATTCAAAGTAGAAGACACTTTATTGCTTGATTCGCTACCACTTTGTTATAAGAAAAATCATTCACACTTTGTTGTTATTAAATTGACACTCGTGTGGCTGATATATCTCAGATCTCTTCTTTACAAATCGATTCTGGTAGGTTATATGAAGGCTATAAAACCTACAACTGTAGAAGCAAGCGTGCGTGTGGTGGCGAGGACTAAAGTGAGTTTCTCAATGTTGTCTTCATTTTTTTTGTCCAAGATATGTTTTCTTTTTTAGTTTTGAATTTTGATATTTCTTTTATTTTTATGTTGGAATGAGGTTTGAAAATTGCAAGTGTGAAAGTTGGTTCACTCTATTTTTTCTTCAAAATAGAGTAACTTTAGTTAGATTCTACTCAAATAATATTTTATTTGTGAAAAATAAAGTGATGAACAAAATTTAAAGAAATTTTTTAAAATAAAGTGATGAACAAATAAAATTTTAATTTTTCTCAAAATATTATATAAAGGAAAGTTTTAATTCTATAAGTTTGATACCACTTTTTAAATTTACTTTTAAAATATAATCATTTTCGAAAATACCACAAAATTTTGATTAAAAGATTAAATTAACTCTCATAAATCATTTATAAATATTTAAGAATGATTTATAAGACATTTATAGAAGTTTATAAACTCAATCCCACCCCTAAATACTAAACCCTAAACAATTATCATTCAACCTTAAACTCAAAGGTTATAGTATTTTTTGATTGAGTGTATTTTGGAAAGCGGTAGTCAACTTAGGATATTTTAATCAATTTCTTATGATATAATAGCTTTCTTACATTTTCTGTTTATATTTAATAAACGAAATTATATATAAAATAGGCTATAAATATATATTATTTTTATGTATTATCTTCTATAAATATGTTAATAGAAAACTATGCATATTTAGCTAAATATACAAATATTTTTACAGTATAACTTCCTTGCACTAAGTTATTATGCATGTTGTTTCTACATCATCTAAATATGTAACTTTAGTGTTTGTTAGTAGGTTCTAAGGATATCAGAGAAAGTCTTCGGCCATTTAAAAAAGAGAAATTTAATATGATAATCTTCAATTTTTTAATTAAAAGAAATCTAACTCATAAGCCCATCACTTTAATCTCTATTTTTAATCAAATACAAATAAATCTCTTTTTTTTTACCTATCCATTTTAGTCTCTTTAAAAATTAGATCATTTTTTTAGTTATATTTAATGAATGATTTTTGATGGGACCGTAATAGATTAGTCAACAAAATATAATAATTTTTGGTTCCAGTTTTAAAATTTAAGGAAATATATTATTTTTAAATTTAAGTTTTTTCAAAGAATTATGAAATTTTTAATATGTTACAAATAAGTTAAATTTTATGAACAATAATATTCAATAAAAGTTTTTATTTGTTTACAACATATATATTATGACACATGTATGCATATTTTATTTTCTTTTAGTTAGAACTAAAATTTTGTTTATATATCTAACTTACATCATATTTAAACATTCAATATTCAATCAAATATAATAATTCTGTAAATTAGTTTGATTAGTTAGATATACATGTATTCTATTTTGAGTGTGATTGGTTATTTTTATAGTAAATGAGAGAAATATAAATAGGTGGAATATGGAGGAAAAGTAAAAGTGGGAAAGAGAAAAAAGTAGAGTAAATATATTTACTCTTGATCAATTTTAGAATCTTCGATTGCTGATATATGTGTGTCCCATTACTTCAACAAAAATTTTATCAAAAAGATTTGAAATTCTGAAAAAAAATATAGTATCATTGTAGCATTTACAACTCTTTTCTGAACATGAATATTGTATTCCAAAAAAATCGCACAAAATCCTCTATTTCTCGTCCAGACTCTAGATATCTTTTCAATAACACAATATACAGATACATGACATCGATTAAATATTTCTTTTTATTCTTAAGAGGAAGACCATTGTTGAAATGAAACATGTGATACCTAATAACCTCATTCCAAAAAGATTTACAAGGAGCCAAAAAAATATCTCGTATTTACTTACATGCATATGTTATACGTAAAAACTGTAAAATGTATCATATATATAGAATTTTCCAATTAACTATACTATATTTTCGGTTATTAATATGTATTATATAAATATAATAAAACAAAAATAAAAGGGTAATCTTACCTTACACGAGAGAGGAGCATACTTCACCACAACAAGAGAGTTTTATTTTGTCAAAGTATAGAACTAGTAAGATTATATTTATGGATAATGAATGAATATTTATAGAATTAATTTATTTTATTGAAATTATTTATTGGCTAGAAAAAAATGGAATAAAAAACAACATCAAAAGCACTAAAGTTAGAAATACATGCAGATGAACTGTATTTGTGCAGAAAAACACAAAAAAAAAAATTATACTTTATGGAGTTTTCCTTCATTTTTTTAATTTTACGTTAAAAAACACTTGAATGATTTTTACAGTACATAAAAGCCCATGTGCGACTTGTCATTGTACTGCTTCTCTGTTTAAACACTTTGATCTGCATTTATTTTGTTTGATGTGCATTTTTTAATTTACATCACCATTCATTCCAAATCTAAGTGTTAAATTGAGTTCCACCAAAAACGGTTCAAAGCAGATTGAATCATGTTGCAAAGCAACACAAAGTTTAGCTGAATGAATTAGTTAGTTCGTTTTTGGATTCAGGAGTCGCAATTTGGGCCGGCGTATTTGTCTTCGTTAATGGGCCTTTCAGTAATAGCTGATCGATCTTTCCCTGGTATGAAAGTAGAGAGAAACGCTTTAGATTACTTTTGGAGAAATCGACGCGGAAAGAGCTTCTTCTTCCATCTCTCCGATTCGCTAACAAGGAATGGTTCGTAACTTCCGATTTGTCTCACTATGTGTGTTAACGATCAGCAATTTCTTAAGATTATTAGATCAAAGTTTTTTGTGCTGAGATATAACGGTTTAAGATCTAAATCGAGATTGTTTGAATCAATCAAGGATGATTGAGATTGATATAGTGTATCTCCTAGCTTGGAGATTCTTATGCTAAAAAGATGTCTTTTCTTACATGCCCGTGTTAAAAGTTTAGATTTTTAGTAAAATTGAGATCTCTTGTCTTGTCTTGTGTTAGTTTCTCTATGAGTGCTTCCTGTTCTTGAAACTTAGTTGTGTCTTAGTGTTAAAAGTTTATATTTTTCTTTTGTTTCTAGTATAGTTGAGCTATGTCTCGTGTTGGTTAGTCTATATGAGATGATTGATGTTGTTTAATTGTTTCTTCTGCAGTCGAGTCTATACAGAGGTGTTTCGAGGAAAGAGAAACCCAGACGTCATCATGGGTTGAATCAGCAGAAGAGGCAAGAGATCAAGGAAGCTTTTGATCTCTTTGACACTGATGGCTCTGGTACCATTGATGCTAAAGAGCTTAATGTTGCTATGAGGTGAATCTTTTTTGGAGTTTTGTAACGTTTTCTTTTTGTTTTTAAATACTAATCTTTCAAGTTATGTGATTTAGGGCGCTTGGTTTCGAGATGACGGAAGAGGTAACAGATACGTTTCTTTTACTTCTTTAAAGAATGAAGATTCTGATACATATCCTCTTTGTTTTGGTTTGGTATAATGATTGAAGCAAATCGAGAAAATGATAGCAGATGTGGACAAGGATGGAAGTGGAGCCATAGATTACGATGAGTTTTATTATATGATGACTGCTAAGATCGGTGAACGTGACACCAAAGAAGAGCTCACCAAGGCTTTCAAGATCATTGATCTTGACAATAATGTATGTATCTATAATGCTTTCTTTCTTTATCTCTGAGAGGATTACAATATCTAGTACAAAAGGTCATTCTTGTACATATTTGTTGCAGGGGAAGATATCTGCTGATGATATCAAACGCATGGCAAAGGACTTGGGTGAAAACTTCACTGATGCTGAGATTCGTGAGATGGTTGAAGAAGCTGACCGTGACCGTAAGTTCCTTAAATTTCTCTATCTCTCTTGGGCAAAGCACGCTTGGTGAAGAAACATGATTGACACTAAAATAAATACAAAATGCAGGTGATGGTGAAGTTAATATGGAAGAGTTCATGAGGATGATGAAGAGAACTGCTGCTTATGAGTACTAAAATATAGTTGTTGTTGTATTGATACTGATGAGGTCTCTGTTATATATACTTCCTTTTAGCCGAGGCATTACTATGTCTTTACCAAAGATACCATGTTTCGGTTTTTATCTATCTTAGTGACAGAAGTTTGGTCTTTTGTGTTGGTTTATGTTGTATAAAAGAATCTCCTTGGATTACTTTGCAAAAGATCTTAAATGTCTAATGAGTTGATGACCCTTCTGTTAAATCTCATTGGTTTATTCAAACTCTTTTGGATTTTGGTGCGCATAAGAATGATGGATTTCATGTGAAATTTCGTTTCAGATAAACCAGGAGAAGTTTTTATGTTTTTTTACCCCATACGTTAAAGGATTATCTAATATTTAGCCCATAACTATTAATTTCATACATTAAACCCAATTCTCTGACTTCAATCATGCAACTTTGTTAGGTTCGACTGGTGACCATTTCGGAAACAAGATGAACGAATAGAAAAGAAACGTAGAGGAATTGAATTACAGGAATGAAAAGGAATGGTTGTTCCATCCCATATTTAATAAAGGAATTAATTTGTTCTTTATTTCTCTACAAAAAAAAAGAATGGTAGGGAATGAAAAGGAAAAATTATTCCTTATGAATGGTGATTTTTTTAAGGAATGTTAGGGAATGCATTTGTTCCTCGTCGTTCCTTGGTCACCGTTCATATAGCCATAGTAAACAATCAATTTTGATTCAAACATGATAGAACTTGACCTTGACAACATGAACAACAGAAGAAAAACGTTATACTTGGCCATTCACAAGAGTTTTGTTATACAATTGTTGAAACCCTAGTTCCCATATTAAAACATATCAATTTCATAATTAGTACCCAACTATATGTCTTCAGTTCACGCAATTAAACAATCAATTTTATTCAAACATGATACAATACAATTTAACCTAGTCAACAACAAATAGATTCATTACAAAACTTTTCAGAAAATAAAAGCCTAGTCTGGATCTTCTACACGCTTCGTGTCTTCCAAGCAAGACCCTTGTCTTCATCTACTTGCAAGAACACCCTTGTTCAAGTGATAAAGAAGGGATTTAGACTCAGACCTGATTTTAGGGTTACCATTGGTGGCGAGGAATTGAAGAGAGCGCAAGGCATTAGTTTTGGTGATGAGACGAGGAGTGAGAGGCATGCTTCTTATCATTCTCAGAACTTCAACGCACCGTATTGCTTCGGGAGAGACGGTGTAGTATCCTTTGTCTCTTGCGATATGAGCGGCTCTTGTAGCGACGCTGAGAAGTACTTCTACGTCTTTACTTCTCACGCTTCTTCTTTTTTTGCTTCTTCTCTTGACATCTTTCGTGAGTTCGGGAGGAAGATCATCGGACAAAGCCATCTTTTTTTTTTCTTGAGACACAAACAAGACGAAGACTGAGAAAGAGAGCGAATGAGGAGTGGTGGGTGTGAGAGGAGAGGAGACTCCTTTTGTTTACTTTATATAGATGGACTTATTTGGTTTTCGGAAAAAAGAACTAATTTCCTTTTCTCTTTTAAAACGAAAACCAATTTCCTTTTTCTGTAGCTTGCGGGTCAAGTATGAAAAAAAAACACGGTTTGGAGACTTATCATTCGGTTTTGCTGCTGGTTCAATTTCCCGTTCCCGGATCTTAGCTGTTTTCCCGGTTTAATATGCATCTTTTAAATATTTTAGTTTTTAATGATAACTAGAAACCGACCTAATGGAACTATGGTGGTAGAGCTTAGGGGCCAAGTCTAAACACACACGGTTTTGCAAAGCTTTAACGGTAGTTACATAAAAACACGGTTTTGAGATTTATCATTCCGTTTGCTACTGGTTCAGCTTCACTTTCGTCGGTTTTAGCTGTTTTCCCGGTTTAATATGCATCTTTTGTTTTTAATATTGATACTTCGAACCAGAAAGATAACCGGTCGGGTCTGGGTTTCGAATCTAGATACAAAAGTTATTATTGTTCATGTCTGAAGAAACTATCGTTTTTCTTGTGTGGAGATAAAAAAAGAAACAGCAAAGAACAGATGCAACTAGAGAATGATGTGGCATATTTTTTACTCTAATTTTGAACATTATTACTCTTTTATTATGTAAAGAGCATTATTACTTGAGTATTTGCATTGTATACACAAACAATATTGACTAATTAAGGATCTACCATTTGACACTATTAACGTACTGTACTTAAAAATTAATGACTCTATTACCCTTATCCACAATCATCATCTTCTTCGTCACTTCTAAATCCTCCGCCTCCACCGCCGAGCGTCTCCACCAATCGATCCGCCTCCGCCACGACGTCGTCTCCTGCCACCCCGAGCTCCTCTCCTAGCTCTCTTCCCTCTCCGACGCGGAGATATCCCTCCTCCGCGCACTCGCCTCCGGATCCCCCACCTCCACCGCCAAGCGTCTCCACCAAGTGATCAGCCTCCTCGACGCCCAGCTCCGCCATGACATCTTCTCCCACCACCCAGAGCTCTTCTCCAAGCTCTCTTCCCTCTCCGATGCGTCAAGCGCGTCTCCGTCCTCCGGCGCGTTCTCGTCCTCCTCTCGATCCACCGCTGCGTTGGTCCCTCTCATGCCGCTTGAAGCTCTCTTTCCGCCGGAACCGCCAGAACCACTGGATCGTCGGGTTCTCCCTCGTGACGCATCCCTTCTCCCTCGTCTTCCTCCTCTGCCTCCTCTGCCTCCTCGCCTCATGGCTGTTCCTCTACCTGTTCCGCCCCTCTGTTCAGCCGATCGTCGTTCTCAGTCGCGCGTTCTCCGATCGCGAGACGCTTGGGTGTTTAATCTTGTTTGGGTAGAGAATGTCGATCAAAGATCAAAGAAGGGCTTTTACGTAACTAGATATATACAGTACCTACCCTGACACACTAAGTTTTACTGTATATGGTATTTTGCTAATATCGTGTTCTTCTTTGGGTTTCTACCAAATTGACTCTAATAATAATGGCTTCCTCTGTAAATATTATATCCTTACAGTGTAAAAGTAATTAGAGTCAATTTGGTAGAAACCCAAAGAAGAACACGATATTAGCAAAATACCATATACAGTAAAACTTAGTGTGTCAGGGTAGGTACTGTATATATCTAGTTACGTAAAAGCCCTTCTTTGATCTTTGATCGACATTCTCTACCCAAACAAGATTAAACACCCAAGCGTCTCGCGATCGGAGAACGCGCGACTGAGAACGACGATCGGCTGAACAGAGGGGCGGAACAGGTAGAGGAACAGCCATGAGGCGAGGAGGCAGAGGAGGCAGAGGAGGAAGACGAGGGAGAAGGGATGCGTCACGAGGGAGAACCCGACGATCCAGTGGTTCTGGCGGTTCCGGCGGAAAGAGAGCTTCAAGCGGCATGAGAGGGACCAACGCAGCGGTGGATCGAGAGGAGGACGAGAACGCGCCGGAGGACGGAGACGCGCTTGACGCATCGGAGAGGGAAGAGAGCTTGGAGAAGAGCTCTGGGTGGTGGGAGAAGATGTCATGGCGGAGCTGGGCGTCGAGGAGGCTGATCACTTGGTGGAGACGCTTGGCGGTGGAGGTGGGGGATCCGGAGGCGAGTGCGCGGAGGAGGGATATCTCCGCGTCGGAGAGGGAAGAGAGCTAGGAGAGGAGCTCGGGGTGGCAGGAGACGACGTCGTGGCGGAGGCGGATCGATTGGTGGAGACGCTCGGCGGTGGAGGCGGAGGATTTAGAAGTGACGAAGAAGATGATGATTGTGGATAAGGGTAATAGAGTCATTAATTTTTAAGTACAGTACGTTAATAGTGTCAAATGGTAGATCCTTAATTAGTCAATATTGTTTGTGTATACAATGCAAATACTCTTATTATTATTGGTCATTGCTTTTGTCAAGAAAACTTAGCAGAAACCCACTTACAATCCGACGAGCTATTGGATTAGGAATCTGTCTACACAGACGTCCGTCGATGTAAGCTACGATGCCTGAAGCTACGAACTGACCAATACCAGCTTTCCACCTAAACTTCATCTTCTTTTTCTCTTTGTCATCAAGTAGCGGTACTATTGCAGTACTGGGACCAGTGTCACTAGCATCTGCTTCTTCTTCTTTCTTTGGCCTACGACCGGATATGAACTTAGTGGCTTGCTGTCTAAGTATGCGAATCGCAAAGCTTACGAAGATATGTTCACATAATGTCATCACTGTTGGCCCTATCTTCCATTCCTGATCATAGCAAATGTTCATATATTACTCAAGAGATCCATCAAAAAATCAAAAGGACAGAGTACAAAGGGATATGAGTTTAAACCTTATCTCCATGGAGACGGCGACGAAGACGAGAGCTTGAAGGATCTCCTTTGAGCAAACCCCTGCTTTCCAGAAAATCTTTGACTCGGTCTATCATCTCATCTATCAGAGAGTTGCTCGGTGGCAGGTTTTTCAGGAAAACCTATAAGTGAGTATATATATATTTGGTCAGTCAGGAAAATAGCAAGTTCATCATTGCAAAGCAAAATCTAAGTTCTTGAAATTTTACCTGATCATCAATGACTTTGACTCTGAGATACTCCTGTCTATACATTGTATCCAGCATAGCTTGAAGGTATCCTTCGATGTATAACTGCAATGAGTGAATATGACCATGAGCATACATACTAACTAAAGTCTCGCAAGAATGTGTGACAACGATTCTAAATATTTTTAAGAACTTAGTAGATATGACGAGAAGCTTATTCTCTCTGGGTTTTACATGTTAAGGAATCCGTGTGATCCTTCTATTATAAAAACGTTAGTTCCAAGTTGTATAAGATAAAGGCCGTGAGAAATCACCTCATCAATACCGGGACTACGATCAAGCTTGATTGTTCTATCAGGTCCACCTTCCATCAAAGCTGTTCCTATCACCGAAGGTTCCATCGCTAATTTTAGGACTCCATGGTGGAAACCGCTAACCTGGGAGAAGATAGAAAAAGAGATGATTAGAAAAAAAACGACTCTATTGCTAATGGAACTTCAGCCTAACTGATCATCAGTATGAAAGGAGAAAAGTCCTCACCAGTCCATCAAGCCCTTTCATTTCTGCACCCCTCAGAATAGAGTCTGAGATTTCCGTAAGAGCAGCGAAGACGACATTCGATCCTGCTGTTCTTAGCTGCGACATGGTAGTTTCATAAGAAATTTAATGGAAGAAATAAACTGGGAAGTTCATGATCGATATATTATATGGTACGTACAGTTTTCCCAAGATCACCAAAGTAACGTCTTGTCCCTGACAATCCTTTGTTATCAATAAATTTGCTGAGGAGTTTGAAGGTGCCTACAACAGATATAAGCAAAGTATATTTACACCTTAAATGATGCATATAGAAGCCAAAGATGAAGGTACTGATATCAGAGATGCACATATCTTACCCACTGTCAAACCAGGGACGTTCACCAAGCCTCGAGAAGGATCAAAAAAGGCATCAAGAGAGGAAGATGCAAAATCATCAAACATGGATGCGAAAGCTGGCGGAAGTAATGGACTGCCTTTTGCAATGTAGATTGCTCTCATTGCATACCTAAATAGCAGTTATCCAAGTTAATAGTATCTGAAAACAGTGGGAAGTGTACTTAGGAACTTTTTAACATACTAGCAAAAGAGTATACCATGAGTAATGTTTTACACATCGGAGAACTAGCTCGCGAACCGTTATCAATGCATGAGTGACCAGTACACCATTTAGCTCGACAACCATGTTTTTTATCTGTGGAACCTACAGAAAACAAAGTGCCGGACACGCATTAGCTCATAAAAAAATGATTTACACGTGAATACACGCAAAAAGGAAAAATAAAAAGAGATGAAATTTTTTGATGCACATACCTTAACAACACTATGCAGCAATGACCTCAGAGTTTCTTGAGCGGAATTATAGCTCGAGTATGAACTCCCAGGAACAAAATTAGCAATTATCTAATCGAAAAGATGAGAAACGGATGTAGTATTTTTAAACACAGTATACAATAGAAATTGAAAAAGAAGACGGTTAGAACAACTGTTAGAACAAACCTTTATTGGGTGAATTTCAAAATTGTCAAAATAATATTGACTACTTTGCGTATTTGTACTGAGAGACGATCTCCAAAATGGCACAACTCTCATCAAAGTCTCTTCGTCTAGGTTCAAATTGACTGGCTGCACATAACACATTCAGAATATAAAAATCCAACAGCACAAGCAGGAAATGTTTGGATCGAATTGCTCTAATATACTCAATACTTGAAGAGTCAGAAGTTGACTCTAGCTGTCTATTTTCTACTAATTGATTTAGACAGTGTGGGGAGAAAAAGGTAAGGTGAAATTCGAAAGGAGTGACACAGTAACCGCCTAATACCTGCAAAACTATTGAGGCGTGCTTGACTTGTGTGACGCTGGATCCGCTCGATGCTAGAACAAATACACATTTGAATAGACAACCATTTCCCTCACTGGAATCTGAATGATGCTGACGAAGCATGGCTGCAAAGGGTGCCCCTACCCATTTGTGATCAACATTCAGAGCCTGCAGTATCCAAAGACAAAAGCCCTGTTTTATTTCTGCAACCAGAAAACCACGCCAACCTATTTGCACTTCATAAAAGTTTACCTCTATACATAGTTGGTTAAATTTCTGTTGGTCAGTAAACATGGATTGTAGACCAAAATTATCTAGCCTTGCCACTAGGATCGGAGAATATGACAGGACAGTTTTCTCCTCCGTATTCTGCATAAACATTTGAACACATAATCAAGTATATGAGCCAAAGGAGGTCGACAAAAACTAATGCAGGAATAGCTACATAATACAGATATGATGGTGGCAAAAGAGAGAGATAGAAGATCAACTTACTTGCTTCACTTTTTCAAGTAACTGAATTCCTAAATGGGTTATCCGGAATTGAACTTTTGAACGTGAACGGAATACTGAGTCTCCCTTATGGCTTTTTGAAACTTCACAGATGCGAATGACTCGAGTCAGACCATCTGCATATACTTCATATCCGACCTTTACCATCGGCATGCTACTCAATTGCTCGTAGGCCGTTTTATGATCTTTGGCTTTCTTTTCCAACATTAAGTGGGAGGCTATGCTTCGGTGTTGAGTTGCCTTGAAAAGGGGTTTCCATGGACGAACCTTATCTAAGCTGACTTCACGCAGAGGTATCATCCCTGAAAAAAAAATCAGCTTTTGGTCAATCAAAAATACCTATGACTGAACATGGAATATACTGCCATTTTTAAGACGTTATGGAAGCTAATAACGTGTACTATTACCATCTACTATAACTACAAGCTTGTGAGGAAGGGTCATATCATCCCATGCATAATCAGCACCATTTCCGGGTCCAAGTACTTCAATCTCTGATGAATCCTGCGATTCAGCAACGGACACTGATTGATGTACATCCATTTAAAAAAAAAAACACAGGTAGCGATGACGTTAATTAGGATGCGACCAACCTTTTGGTAGTAAGTGAGAGATGCAGACAAGAAATTCTCAATTCGATATGGTGGTGGGGTATTTGGTGGTTTTTGGAAGCGCACAGCAAGAGTTGATCCTTCTTCAGTAACATTTACAGTTGCGAATTCAATTGCGCCTCTGCCTGTTTCAGCTGACTGCCTTCTGAACTTGAGGAAAAAACATCCAATTGATGTGATGCATAGTGGGCCTGACCAACTCCAATTTGCCTTGTTCAACCGGAACTGAATGAATGTCAAAGGATTAGCATTGTCACTTCCGTGCTTTCTGATAAAATTTTCGAACAGATGACGTTCTTTTCTCAGTGTAGTTTCCTCCTGCAATCGTAAGGCTGCTCTCTGCTTACTTTTGATGGTGATTATGCCTACAGAGTCCTCCTTCCAAGAAAACCAAAAGTGATAGAAAGACAAGTAAATAAATCATGTTCCCGAGATGAAAGCAAAAGATATATATAAAAGGGGACACAACAAGAACCTGAAAATAGCGTTGGCGGATGTTGATGGCCTCCTCCGATTCATTGATTACAAGATGTCTCGGAACAAAAGTCACAATCCGCGATGGAACAAACATCTTACTTGAGATTGATTTAACTGACAACCCAAACCTTGTTATATATCGAACTCCAGAGTCATCTTTTGTTCCCAAACTAATTTCTGTAAGTCCTGATAAAGCATCCAAATCCAACACTGCTTCAGTTGCCCCATGACCATCAGCCAATATAACCTTAAGCTTGCGAGATCTGGCCAAACAAGGTGTTGAAGTAGTTTATAAAATGATATCGGGTAAAATGACTATATGCTGAGCACGGATAGCCTACCTTACAAACCACGACCCCTCTGTCTTTTTGGGCAAATACAATCCAAACTCAGGGGGTACAATGTGATCAAGTTTCTCCAAATCTTCCCTGCATTTTTTTACTTTAAATGTAAATAGCCATCACCAGGTAAAAAGATATCTTCTTTTAGATTTCATGTACCCGGATAGAGGCTTTTGATCAGGGGGGTAGAAAAACAAGGTGCAATCTGAGTCGTTTTTAAGAATGTACGGCGTGAAAACGGCTGCCTGCACCAACCAGAAAGATATATTTTAAAGTAAAAGCAATCAGGATGGAAACATAATTCAAGATAAAATCATGACCTCCAGTACGCCTCTTTTTCCTAACGACAATCTCAAGGAAGCAGAGTATTTCCCACCAGCAAAATCAAGACCAACATCCAAAGATTCTGCATCATTTTTCTGTTTCTGTAACTTCTTAACCCACTGACCACTGTTGACTGGTTTGCAGCTCGTTTGGGTAGCAGTGAGAGTAACTCTAAAGTATATCATGTCAGGATTAGCATAGAAATCCATTGTTTTTCCGCTCTGTACTGTCGCATGCTTGCCAATGCTGTGCTTCTCCATCGACGTTAACTGATCTGCGAGCAAGATAGCAATGTTAGATGCAGAAATATAGGTTCCCTAAGAAGCGCATACTTTTCTGCAGTACCAGTCTCTGTCAAAAAAATGGCTGCTTCGGAGGACAGGAAGTTGGACACCTGCACGGTGGGCAAAAGAAAAATTTCCTTCTGCTCTCGCAATGCAATACATGCATTCCGTCTCTCAAACACATCAGAGGATGCATCAGGCCGTATAATAGAGACTTCCCTCCCAATGCTGTGGATCAGAAAATGCACCTTGTCGACAGACTGATTTTCAGATGTGACAGAGCAATGTGTAGTAGTCAAGGAGACGTTCACTGATTTGATAGCTAAAGCCCTTTTAACTCCATAACTTAATTTATCAAAAATTCCTGTTAGGCGTACCGCCTTCCCTCCTTCTAGCTCTTCAGACCATTCACTTGCCAGTGACTTCTCACTCTCAGAAACTTTTTCCAGAGATTTAGGTCTGAACGAGAGTGAAAAATTACCTGCCATTTAGTTTATGAAACCAATCAGGATGCCGCTAATAGCAATCAGTGTGGTTAATCATCAGGTCTTATAAGAGAAACTAGACAATTGATATCACCTGCATAACTAAAAGCAGAGAATTATAGAGAAACGAAGAAAATCAAATTAATGGAAACCTAGTTGCATAAGCTATAGTGATGAGCGGACATTTCAACCTTACTTAAAAGTTCAAGTTATGAATATCGTATAAACAAACAAAAATCTTACCAACAGCTAAAGATGTCAATGCCTTCTTCAGATCTCCCGATAAGCTTATGGCGTTAAATGCTGCCACTGAATCATCAATTGAACCACCAGGCTTTAGAGGTACAGAAGCAAAAACATCTTTCTTCTGCTTAGATCGTTGGAAACGTATCTCCATCGGAAGACTAGTTTCATTATGAATCCTTGTCAAAGGAGAAACTGAGATCGATAAACCATCCTACAGGTAGTAGTCAAATACAAAAAAATAAAGGAAAACTGCAGTAATTATTAAATCATTTTATAGAAAACCTTGGGAATCAGCTTTAGACATACCTCAAATCCCTTCTTAACATCAACAACAATAAACGGTCCAGGATGACTCCTTGAATCTATAAGACATATATAATGTTCAGCAGTTGCTGTAAAGTACGCTTATTCAGGTGGGAAAACATGAACATATAGGTGTGAGAAGCATCAAAGTACCTTGGAGTGATACTATCCTAGTTCTCCAAGCTAGTGTTCTGGCTTCTAACAACGAAACGTTGATAGAAGAAGTTACGAAATTTCCAGAAGATAGCTGGACCGCAGCCACTGGAGGAGTTTCTGATTGATGGTTCATTGAATGCCTTTGAAAGATATTACATACAATTAGGGATCTGCCATCCACTTTGTTATCTAAAAGCAGAAGTGAACGTGTTTCTCCACTTTCAGTTAGTTCAAAAAGATTAATTTAGTACTTTTCTTCTGCGCCTTATGTGTAAAAACAAGTATGCACTACACTAATCAGAAAACTGGGAAAAGTTATTTCAGCAATCTAGTTAAGAAAATGCCAAACACTGTCCGCTCTCACTACAAAGCATAAACACATGCATCTTACTGTTTCAGAATAAAATAAAGCATTCAGGGACCAAGTAGTTACCGCAGAAAAATCGAAGCAGTTTGCTTTCTACCAACTGTGACAGTCTGTTTCTCATTGAAACGGCATGTGAGGTCAAGGCCAGAAAGGTTTTCTATCTGAAAAAGACGAATTATTTTCATGGTTCCTCTACATAACAGGTGTAATCAAGGAAAAAAAGTACAAAAACTACAAAAGCAGTGGACTGTAATCAGGGAAAAGATAACCTTGCAACAATTGGAAAGAATAACGGAGGTTTTCACAGAAAATGGTCCAGCAACCTCCAGTTTCCCAAGCATAAAAAGGAGCATATCCAATGACAGCTCGGTTACAAAGACTTCCAACTGCAAATGCGAGGGTAAAAATATATAACGAATTATATAGCTCCAAAACTTCATGGAAACAGTATTTGAGAACCTTTCCAATTCGGCAGTAAACATGGCTAGGTACTTTGTGAATAGTATTTTCAAGATCCTGGGTCTGAAAAGTTGAACGGTAGAAAGCACTAACTTCAACTGGATGTATAAATTCCCGCCTATTCCAGAAGAAAAGAAAAACCATTGCTCAAGGAAATTCTATATAGGCGAGGAAGATGCATAAAACAGGAATACGTATCTTAAGAGATCAGGGAAAGAGAACTTCTCACCATTGGTTTGTCTGAGCATCAAAGTACAGCACTAAAACGTTTGATGTGCTCATAATCCTGACTTTACAAGATAGGATTTGTAAAGTTAGCTGAGACATATTGATTGAACCACGAAACAGGGGAAATCTGTCCCTTGTTTCTGAAAGTTCATGAACAATGGTCAGAGATACGGCGTCAACTGTAACGGTAATAGAAGGGGGAGAAGAGTTCATCACAGATTGCGTTTCAGAATCATTGATCTCAGGAGGTACCACTGATGTAATATTACGAGTCGCCAAACTTTCACGAAACACTTTAAACTTGAATGGATTTCCTGGCTTCCGGACAAATTCTGGAACACCATCGACAAATGCAACACCTGAATCACCCTTCTTGTTGACGAGGTAAAATGAATCTTTCACCAATTTACGGTATGTCTCCCAGTCAATGTCACCCTTATAATTTTGGGATTCACCAACAGAAGCCTGAAAGAGTGTTGGTGCATTGTCATAAAGTCCGGAGACGTTAACAATATCTGACCTTGAATGATAGTTTAACCGTAATGGCTCTCCTTTACTGTTTTTGGCATACAAAGATGTCAAGGAGAACCATAAGACGGATGAATTCCATCCTTGATGGCGGTGGTAGGTGACCTGCACATGAATTCAAAATTTCTAGGGGATATCATCACACTGAAAAAAGACAAGGAACCAAACAAAAAGGTAGCTGGCCTGATTTTATTCTAAAAACAAAGAATACTAATTAATCCACGTCTTCTTGTTCTCAAATTATACAGTACGTACCCTGAAAAGAGCTCTTTCTCCGACTAGAGAATAATGAAGGGTACCAGCCACAACACACTTGTCCCCCCTATCTTCCACTGTGAAGAACATATGTTGGTGTATATCTTGAATAGCAACAATCGCTCCTATACATTTATAAATTTTCCATTAGGAGAATGAACCCAATTTTTTTATGAATGGCTCAAACATTAATATACCTACTTACCATCAGGAACTACAGACTCAAAACTTCTTTCAGGTTCACTATTGAATGAAGGCCTTTCTAAAGAAGCTGGAGTATTTTCTCCTCCAGGTAACGCAGAAAAGGATGAAAGCATTGAAAGGACCATCTGATATACCAACACATGATAGGCCAGCAAACAGGAGTATTAGTACATAAGGAATAATTCAAACTGTTTACATATGTATTCCAAATCTGATAAATATCTCACAAAGAATGATACCTGCAATTCTGACAGAGAAATGGTTATATCAAATCCTAGAACAGAACAACCGCCTTCCCAGGCCTGGCTAAACTGGTGACCGGTAATTTCTTGCTTCTTAACAGATGCAGAGACACGTAGGTCTTCCAAAATATAGTTTTTATACCGAGAGTGAAACTCTTCCTCTAAATTCCTGTTCATAGAAGATTCTCTTAGACCATTAAAATCTCCTGAAACACTTGTGCTATCACCTGAACTGATTACATCCCTTTGCTGAAATGATGTTTCAAGAGGAGCACCAGATATAAAAGAAGATTCACTAAATGCTGGAGAAGAAAATTGTGTAATATTTATGTCCCTTTCCACGCTCTCAAGAATCTTAGAAAGAACTGACAGGCGAGAAACTTCACAAAGAAACTTTTGTTCGCTGCCTGCTGAATCAAGGGAACTGTGCAGAGTGATCTCCAGAACAATTTCCCTTATACCTCCTGCAAAATCAAGAAATTATCATTTCTTTGGAAAATTAGTATAAAATAAGTGGATAAAGATAGTACAACTTACCATATTCATCAACACAGACAAAACCCAGTGCAAACTGGATGACATCTATAGAAAACGCCTCCACGAGGTACCGATTTGCTTGTTGAGAAGGAATATTAACTTCACTGACACCTGTATCAGCTTTTACTTCCTCAAAATCTAGCGCAGAAGATTGAATCACTGACATCTTACTTGAAATGAAATGAAGGTACGCGGAAAAACCATGAATTAACCCTATCAAGGCCTCTGGTTCAAGGACAAAAAGACCACCCTGCCAACAACATGGGAAGTTACTTCATGCACCATATAGAGGTAGTCAATATGTAAATAAAGCGAGCAATGTTTAATATTTACCTTGACTCTACAGAAAACTAACTCAAAATTTCTCCCAATAGAGACCGATGTTACGAAGTTACTTGACCGACGAATTTCAACCAAGACATGTTTTGTTGAGCACCTCGCTACAAGTAAGTTAGTCAATGCTAAATCGATGTGTATCCAACGGGTTGAATTGGACAGTGCAGAGTCTGAAGCAGAATCCAACTGGTCTACTTCTCTTTGAGCCTGAACTCTATTTGTAGTAGGTTCATTTTCTGTTGGTGCGTTTCCTGGAGAACCATCAGCCATACGACAGGCGACTCCTCGAGCTGATCGGCTTGAGAAATTCATACACACACTCAATATGCAGCTAGAAAGACATGCTTCAAACAAGATATCATGTGACCTGACCGGTGAAGATTCTATGATAAAGTTGCCAGAACTCTTCCATATATTATCCCTATATCTGAAGAGTGTAGATTGGAGCTCACAAAAATCAAGATTGACCAAAAACCCCTGTTCTTCACAAGATAGTTCAGCGCATGCTTCCTGGACAGAAGACCAGATTCTCGAATCTGCTAGCTCCGTTGGCTTCTCAAATTTTTCTGTTACAGGAACATCAAATATCACATCTAGAGCCCTCACCTTAATGCTCGCTTTCACTGCAAAAAGAGTTTTGCAAAAAGTCTTCTCGATCTCATGTTCCACATGCACTGCGTCAGACCTGAGAACCCCTTGTCCCAGTGAATGACCCGCAGAGCTAGAGCCGCTCAAACCACGGGATAGCCCAGAAACTAAGCTCAGAAGCATCTGGTAAAAACAACAAAACTTACTTGCATGCACTTTTTAACAATCTAAAAGGTAAAGTAAGATCTTGAAGCTATTCTGATGGTAAGCTCGGAATTTTACACCGAACAAGTACAAGGACAGGCATTTAGATTGAGGAACTCAAAAGTATTTGAGCATCATGTCCAAGCTATAAAAGCCTAAAAGGATCTTTTCTGACAGAACGCCGAACCACAAAGAAAATCCGCATCCTGTCTTTCATTATATATAAAGTTTCTTTAGGCCTCTTTATAATAATCTCTTAGCAACAAGTCATATCCAGAAATTAATAACTTGGGTTAGAACTTAGAAGAGTACATTACTAAAAAGCGTTTTTATCAAATTATACTACTGACAAAGATTAACCCCATGGGCTATGGCATTAAGTAAGCAAGGACAGAAGGCACACATTTAAAAAGGGATATGATAATAATGCTTCCAAGCATCTGAGCCTTATATGCTACCAAAACAAATACGAACTCCTGCGGTAGGAAACTAATTTTCTATATATTTTGCAGATTAAAGACGTGAAAAGTAAAAACTTCCAAGAAAGCCTCTCTTACCTGAAAGTAAGCACTTAGGTCATCTGTTTTTGATACAATAGTCAGTCCCAGCACCAACACATCCAAACCAGTTGAGAAATCGATAATAGCTTCGCTAAAGGAATAAACATGCTCTCTGCAATACATTGCAGTTCTCTCAGATTCAGATGGAAATGCATAATGTAAATGATGTCTGCTACCAATTTACAATGCTTGATTGCATAATGAAGTCATGTTATATGATAAGAGATTCTGAGCAGGAAAATAAAATATATCACATAAAAGGATATAAATACAAAAACTCATGGAAAGAGGAAACGGATAATTAGCTGCCACATAGAGCAAGATAACCCGGGGTAAGACCCTCTTTTCTTTGATGTAGCATCACCGAGATTGAAATATCTTATGGACATACACTCACTAGTTCAATGAAGCACCTAAGCTCAGTCCTATAATTTGGGGATGATATGCAACTTAGTACCAATCTTCAGCGCTAAATGACGTTATTAAACAAATCTCATATGACATGACAAGTAAAACATGTATCAAGCAAGAAGATAAAAACAATGTTTATCTTACTCTAGCAGATATGTAGCAATAAAAGGAAAAAAAAAAGTTTACCAATGACTAAAAGAGAGTAATTTGATATAAGAAGAACCCCACACACCTTAAGGATGAAAAGCAGATAGTTACGGGTCTCAATACAAAAAATTGTCTCCACTTCTTCTCTGCCATTTTGCAGAAAGAACAATCAAAACCAGAAAACCCTAGGTGTGAGGACAGATAATTCCGTCCCTGAGAAACATATTTTCCAGAACTTGGAATCATAGTATCAGTTAGCCCCAGCTCATGAAGCGAAGGCCTATCTGATCTTGTGCTGTCAGGCCCTTGAAACATCCTTAATGGCATCAGGTCAGATTTTGAAGTCGGCCAGACCACAAACTCAAGATCATGGATATCAAATAAAAGAAGATCTTTCTGCCCAGTTAAACAATCCACTTCTTCAGCCTTCTCCACCAGCAATTTGACCTGTGGACCACCAACAATTATGCCAACCTGAATCTTTCTCTCAGGATGAACTTTATGCAAAGACAGTTCAATAATTCTTCTATAGATCCCATATTCGTCAGAACTAGCCATTTCAGGATTAACACCACCTGTTACCAAAGAACTTGAATGAACCCCACCAGTAATTCCGTCTACAACTAAGCTTTGACACTGTTGTGTCTGCCAAATTAGCAGAGCCATTGAAAACAACGATGAATAATCTAAAACAATATCGAACTTCCCCAACAACATGCCGCATTTCCAGATTCCAAAATCTTGGTTACCAGCATCCTCATATGCCATGCAGCTTTTAGTATCAACGAGTACACAAGGGTTATCAGAAACTTTGAAAGTACTTCTATCCAACTTCAAGCATTTGATGTTCCAGTTCGACCACATTTCTCTCAGAAGATTTTGCAGATGCAGAATGCCTTCCTGTCGATCATTGCCATGATTGTTAACTGTTTTGGAAAGTAGGATTGGCTGTGCTGGGTCCATCTCTAGGATAGTTTTCACATCTTCACGCATATGCTTCTTATTTCTTTCCGTAGAAGTACTGGGATCTTTTGTAGATCTCATGAAACGACTGGTTTTTATAAAACTAGAAGACTCAATCTTCAGTTTCCCACAGGAAGCAGACGACCACTGATTAAGACAGTCAGCAGTATGCATTACCAAAAACTCATCAACTGAAAGGCAAAGAATGACAACATTTGAGTCCAAGTGTTCAGCACTATCTTTTGATGACATCGAACCTGAAATCATTTTCTCTGGATAAAATGTGATAGAAAGTCTCCCAAGATTGACAACTGCATGAAACTCAAGAGATACCCGCTCGGAATCATCTTCGTTGTTCCCATCAGTTTGTAGTTCTTGGGTCGACAATTTCTTGAACGAGAGAAAGCAGGCTATAGACCAGAATGCTCTACTAATAAGTCTCCAGATATAAGCTAAACCCCAGGTGATCTGACACAAAAAACTGAAGTGGCCATATAAGGAAGTTTCTTCATAATCATCATTAGCATTCTGAGAATTCAGGCAAGTTCTGTATCGGGCTACTCTCCGCGCCCGTGCGATTGCTTCAGCAGGGAGCTCTTTCTCAATATCACATATCATATCCCATTTACGTCTTGCAGTCACAAACTGCCTTTTGTTTTCTGAAACTTTCCAGAGTGATGATTTCTCTGGCATTTTCCTAGAGTACCCAGCTAAAGATAACAAATACTCATAAGCATTCACGTATCGGATCCAGAGGATAACAGCACTAACTAAATTCTGGAACGAGCTAGTGTGAGGCGAGATCATCAAGCCACTTCTGCGAGCAGCTACTTTCCAAAGATAGCGCCCACTTCTGACAGAATTGCTAGCTTTGGATGATAACTTCGACAATCCCATTAAAACCGGAATATCGGTGGGTCTAAACGAGAAGCTTAACTCTGGAACACGGACGATCAGATCAGTAAATTGAAGATTATGCAGCGTAATCAGAACAACAAGACTGTCAAATGCACAAAGTTCATGGGTATCATCATTACTCCTCTTATATCCAATCTTGAAACCATGGCCACTCAGTGTCAAGGAACTACGGCTCAAAGGGAATAAAACTGCAGTAGCTGAACTCCTCAATAAACCAAGGTTCCCAGAATCCTCAGAATCACTCCTCAGCTCGTTGATTTCAAGAACGCAACCCAAGTCACTCAAACCCGGGAAACAGACTTGAACATTAATACCATGTATCTGAATACGGAAGTGCCTGAGAGCAAGATTCGAGAAAGAAGTCTTGAGCTTACTTCTCTGAGAAGTGCCGTCCATCATTCTTTCCAAGATTTCGTGTAAGAAGCATCCCTGCAAACCACATAGTTACAATTACACCAATCCCAAGAATCAAGAACTGGGGAAAAAGCAAGTACCTCGGGATCAATAGACGACATAACTTTCTTTATCTCATTCGCTACAGTTTCACGTGACGCTTGCACCCTACCTGAGCTTCCTTCCTCCGTCCCTCTACACGCAGAACCCATAAACCCTAATCAGCTATAGACATTGAAACCAAACTAGACGAAATCAACAATTGATCGACGGAATCAAGTTACCTAGCCGTCAATTTGACATGGACACCGCGAATTTCGATCTGAATTGCCGGAGCTGACCACACGGAGAAGCGAATAACCAGGTAGTCGACGGTAAAGCCTTCGAATGAGAAACTAGATCCATCGAGGAGCTGATTAAGCTGAGGAACATCGAATCGGAAGTTCCTTAATGTGAGAAGAGTATCAGTAAACCCTAATTTGACCTGGAGATCAGGATCTTCCCGAGAAAAAGTTCGCAACAGAGTACGGAGTCTCCGTCGGACGAAATTGCAAAGGAACGTCATGTGAAAATTCAAGTCAAACAGATGATGCTACTACGATTCCTCCATTAACGCGTTCGAAGATGGTCGACGAGAAACAAACGGTTGATGAGTTAAAAGATCCTCTTATCTTATCTTGCAGAGCGGGAAAGCAAGAGGACAAAGATGACGCCACGGGAACTAACCCTTGCAGACACGTGACGGTGATGAAGCTTGTCTTTGCCGTTTTCTTCCTAGGCAATAGGACTACATGTAGTTTTCAGAAGTTACTAATTATGCCATTTACAATAACATTCTTGTTATAAATGGATGTCTATAACCGGCCCAATACCTAGAAAAAGAGAGAGACGGCCGCAGCAGGAGAGAGAGTGACGGTTTACCTAGTTAGAGAAAATGAAACTCTATTTCCTTTTTCTTATATTTGTATACTTTCCATATTTATGTATTTTCCTTTATCTCTTTGTAACTCTCATATATAAGGGCACCTTATGAGTGAGTAATAAAATAAGAACTTACAGATTACAATCTCTTAAGATTACAACACGTTATCAGCACGAAACTCTAAATCCCTAAGCTAAAACCCAAATCGCCAAAACCCTAAAAATTCTAACCCTAGCCGGTGAACCCGACGAACCCTAATCATCCGATCGCGTTTCTTGTTCCAGCTCACATCCCAGATCAGCTCCAGCCCAAGGCGTTCCTGATCCTAGACGAACTCAACCTCAGCTACCATCCAGGACAGCTCGCGTTCCCAGACAGCAAGCGTCCCGTTCGCACCAGACGATTAAGCCGTTCGCGATCCAACAGCAAACAGCTCGCATCCCCGATCAGATGCTCGCGACCTCAGCCCCAATCTGTTCTCAGTCAGCTCGCGTCCAGTCCAGCTCGAGGTTCATTCTTTGGTGGTCCGGTTTCAACAATCTACTAATCTAAAGATGTCGAAAATCAACAACTTGGATTTTGCTGCCCTAAATCTCTTTGGAGATAATTACCTTCAATGGGCGCTTGATGCTAAGATCATCCTTAAATCCAAGGGACTCGGTGAGTGTATCACCGAGGACAATAATGCTAGTGAGAAAGATCGTTACAATGCCATCTTGATCATTCGCCATCATCTAGCTGAGAGTCTCAAGGATCAGTATCTAACCATTGAGAATCCATTAGATCTTTGGAACGAATTGAAATCTAGATATGATCACCAGAGAACAGTGATTTTACCTAAGGCTCGGTCTGATTGGAGGGATCTCAGAATCCAGGATTATAATTCCGTGGACGAGTATAACTCGGCACTGTTTAAGATTGTTTCAAAACTGAAACTGTGTGGTGAAAGTATTACGGATCAGGATATGCTTGAGAAAACCTTTTCCACTTTCCACACAAGCAATGTGCTGTTACAACAACAGTGTCGTGATAAAGGTTTCAAGACCTATGCTGATCTTATTTCTTGTCTCTTGCTCGCTGAGCAGAACAATGAATTATTAATGAGAAACAGTGAGATGAGACCTCCTGGCTCAGCACCACCACCTGAGGCACACGCTACAAAGGATAATAAAGAGTCCCATCACGTCCAAGGAAACGGTCATCATGGCCGTGGTCGAGGAAATAGAAACGGACGTGGCCGTGGCCGAAGCTCCTTTGGCTGCGGGCAAGGGAATCAACATGGTCGAGACCATGGGCGAGACCGTGGCTCATTTGGAAGAGGTCATGGTCGCGGCCGTGGATCTTCATTCAAACCTCAACACTCGACCAACCCAAGCAAATCAGTGTGCCATAGATGTGGTATGGGCAATCATTGGGCTAAGACTTGTAGGACTCCCAAGCATCTAGTTGACCTTTATCAAGAGAGTTTGAAAGGGAAGAATCCTGAAGCCCATATGACTTACCAAGATAATGACTTCAGATTGTCTTAAAGACTGAAGTATGATTTCGACATTTGTAATCTAATTTTTGTGTTCTGTGCTTTGGTGTTTTTCATTTCTATGTTGTTATTTCTTTGAACTTATTTTAAAACTTAATAATAAATGAATAATTTTATAAATGAAGTCTCTAAGTAGCATCCTTTTGAATCTTATTTTATAAATGAACGAGAAAAAGGATGTACTCATTGTGGACAGTGGGTCAAGCCACACGATCTTAAAAGACAAGAGATACTTCATAAACCTAACCCTTAAAAATGCCAACATCTCAACCGTTGCGGGTATAGCTAGTCTCATAAAGGATCACGGCCAGGCCAATATCCTGTTGCCTATGGGTACACATCTTGAGATATCAGATGTTTTGTATTCACTCAACTCTAAGAAAAGTCTATTAAGCTGTAAAGACATTCGAATGAATGGATTTCATATTGAAACCAATGGCGAAGGAAACAAAGAGTTCCTCCAGATCATTGATCTCGCCCAATGTCATAAGAAAGTTTTAGAATCCATACCCGCACTATCTACTGGTCTTTACCATGCTAAAGTCAGTATGATCGAGGCCAATGCCACTTTTAATAAATAGGCAATCGACAATTTCACTCTATGGCACGACTGGCTTGGCCATCCTGGTTCGACCACGATGCGTAAACTGATCCTGAACTCAAACGGCCATTCCCTTAAAGAGAAAAGAATCATCCCTAAGCACATATCTTGTGTTGCTTGTTCCCAAGGGAAACTCATTTCTAGGCCATCACTAGTTAAAGTCACTAAGGAGACTATAAACTTTCTGGAAAGAATTCAAGGAGACATCTGTGGACCAATACACCCACCTTGTGGGACATTTCGATATTTCATGGTCATCATTGATGCGCCCACTAGATGGTTGCATGTCTGTCTCCTGTCATCCCGCAACCAGGCATTTGCTAGGTTGCTTGCTCAGATAATTCGATTACGAGCTCATTTTCAAGATTTCTCTTTAAAGACTATACGTCTTGAAAATGCTGGTGAATTCACTTCCCAAGCGATTAATGATTACTGTATGTCCATGGGGGTAAGTGTGGACCACTCTGTGGCACATGTACATACACAGAACGGCTTGGCCGAATCATTTATAAAACGCATACAGCTCATAGCTCGATCATTACTCATGAGGTCGAGACTTCCGGTCTCAGCATGGGGACACGCCGTCCTTCACGCGGCCGAGCTCATACGCATCAGGCCATCAAGTGAACATAAATATTTTCCATTACAATTGCTTACGGGTCATGAGCCAGACATATCCCATCTTAAGATAATCGGCTGTGCCATTTATGTTCCAATTGCTCCACCACAGAGAACAAAGATGGGACCTCAAAGGAGGATGGGGATATATGTTGGATATGATTCTCCCACGATTATTAAGTACCTTGAGCCAAATATGAGTGATCAGTTTGAGGCCAGGTACACGGATTAGGGGGAGAAAGTAATAAGCTGGTAAAAGAGTAAAAGAAATAAAATGGAATCATACATCCTTATATTGGCAAGATCCTCGGACTCAAGAATGAGATTTAGAAGTCCAAAAGATTATACAAATACTAGCTTAAACAATTGCCAGATTCCGTTACTAACCCGAATAGAATGACTAAGTCATATATACCAGCTGTAAATGCACCAAATTCGAATTGATGTTCAAGAAGGACACAATCAAGTTGCTACTGAGTCTAAGGCACTTTTGAAACGTGGTAGACCAATAAGTTCCAAAGATAAGATCTCTCGGATATTAAAGAAATGTGCTAATAAATCCGTGGACGAGGGAATCCTAGACATGGTCGATCCTAAGATAGACAAACTTAAAAGCCACGACCGTGGATGAGGAAACCATAAACATGGTTGTACCTAAGGTGCCTAACAATGAGGCTTGGGACGCCAAGCTTCAGGGTACTGAAGGTGATAATGAAACCTCAATAAGTTATGTCATGTCCGGGACACAATTGGAACAAGAGAAAGAATGTCGACATTGATGATATATTTGCATGCAGTGTAGTACTTGAGATTATGAAATGAATGAAGATCATGAACCCACGTCCATACATGAGTGCACTCAACAAATCATATTAGATCAAATGTAAAGGGGACGTGGAGTTAAGTTCATTAAGAAAAGAGAGGTTTTGGTCCCATAGTTCGGACACCTCTAGATGTGAAACCAGTTGGACAAAAATGAGTCTTTGTGAAAGAAATGATACATGGCGAGATAGCAAGATATAAGGCACGGCCATATGCACAAGGATTCCACAAAGACCAGGAATCAATTATGAGGAGACATACTCCCCTATGGTGGATACAACAAACATTTAGATTCCTAACAAGTCTGGCCATAAAAGAAGAAAAAATAGACTTGCGGTTAAAGGATGTAGAAACCGCCTACTTGTATGGTCCACTGGATAATGAGATATATATAAAATTTCCAGAGGGTATTGAGTTGTCAAATGCAACAGGTTCTCGAGAACTAAAGTATACAAGCATATGTTAATGATCTAAAATATCCTAGGAACCTCTGGAGAGATTTCCCAAACAGTTGAATATCTAAAGAAAGAATTCTAGATGAAAGATCTTGGGAAAACAAAATTTTGTTTGGGATTACAACTTGAGTACATAAAAGATGGAATCTTTTTGCATCAAATGGCATATACAGAAAAAGTACTCAAGAGGTTTAACATGGCCGACTCACACCCTTTGTCTAGCCCCATGGTCGTGATCTCTAGGCCTGGACTGTGACACCTCCGATCATAGATGACCGGAAATAACACGGTCGATGTTCCTCGATGGTCGATCTGAGGTTCTCAGAATACTTCTGATCGCCTTAGATCAACAATCAAAGAACACCAACGCTCCTATCAGATACCACTCTAGGCTTTTCAACCCGAGAAAGTAATACCTGATAGTTAGTTCGTCCGGACAAGGACTAATATCATATGGAACCCGTACTTTAAAAAAAACATTATTTATATATCATTCAAAATCATCTTACAAAATTTGTTATAAATTAACCTCGAAGTTTTCGGTCTACAAATCTTATTCATAAGATATATCAAAATGACTTTGCAAGGATAATAAAACTACCGCTGGCTAATGTCGTTCCTTCCTGTCCTAGAGTAAAGGTCTCCCACCTACTGGTTACCTGCATATCAAATGAGTCATGAGTAACTAGTTTTCTCAGTGAGTCTAATCCCACACCCAAACACATATCAATAGTATCCCGAGCAAGCGACACCATTTGAATGCAGTGGAATTATATTCCATAATTAATATAATTATAAGGCCTGTCAATCCATCCATGTGAATCTATCTTAAACATCACCTCCACGATACCCGCCAATCACTCATACTCTTAATATATATATATATGCTAAACCCGGAAACCCACCAAGGCTAACCGAGCCTAACGGGGAATAAATATAACCATCATCTCCATCAGATATTCCAAGATAGAACATCCAACGCTGCATGCAGTTACACGGCCTCCAGGGTGCGACCCCATCATCGTGTCTTCATGACCTTGATCCATATCGCAGGACCAATTCACGGCAATGCGGGACTTTCGGGAGAGTGAGTATACAATAAGACTTCACATGATTCACACTTATTCATAGAATAATATATATTAGTACTTGAGAACAAGTAATAAGGCTCGGGATAACCTCAAAGAATTATTCTTATTAATTCTTAAGTATTTAAACTAGATAAATACTTCATATATAAATATAGATCAAGGAATAATACTTAATCAATCAACCATAATTACTCCTTAATTAATTCATGATTAATCCTTAATTAATTCATGATTAATCCTTAATTAATCAATGATTATCCCTTAATGCAATCACGCATACTCATTCATAATTCATTCATCATCTATCTAGACTCACCTTTAAATCCATGAGATTGGCTAAGGAAGACTAGACTCGAGCTCAAGCTAATCACACTTCACTTCTGGATCATTCTCGGTTCAGAACCATCACAAGGATCCGGATGATCCGAATACTCTCCTTGGCCATCTGAATTCAAAACATAACAGTTGGAACATAAGGTTCACTAGTCTGGTTCAAGAAGAAACTCAACTCAGTTCATAACATTTCAGTTCAGTTCTCTCATATCAGTTCGGTTCAAGACAGATTGATACCATGTTCAGCTCGGTTCAAGCTTTAACAATTTAACTCGGTTCATATCAGCTTAGTTCATGCTCAGCTAACTCCGGTTCTAATCAGTTCCCAACAGCTTAACTCGGTTATACTCAGACGACATCAGTTCAAGACAATTTCAGACCATAGACAGCTCGGCTCAGATCAGATCAGAACATACTCAGCTCAATTCAGTTCTAAACAAGATCAAATCAGTTCGGTTTAATTCCCATAATTCTAATCAGTTCGTCTACTGGTTCTATGAGACTGATTAAATCATAAACCAACCAAGACTGAAGAGAACAAGACCTTAGACAACTGATCCTGACAGGTTAACCAACATACAGCAATTGGTTCTCATCAAAACATGGCTGAATCAAGAAGCTGAAACTTACCGGTTTTACTCAACTAATTAAACTTGACTGGTTGTCTCTCTTCAAGCTAACCACGAATTAACCTGATCAACACCACAAGAATCCATGGTTGGATTTATTCAGAATTTATCTCCAGTGTAGGCAAACCAACAAAACTTCTCACAGAAACTGATCCACAACCATCTTACCAATCAAAATCAAAGGCTGAAGAACATGGGTGATTCTAAACTCTTGGACACCAAGCCTTCAGCTCTTAACCACACCAGAACACACTGGATAAATTCACAGGATGGTGAGAAAGGTTTGTCCATGCTCAATTTTCTTCTCTGAATTTTTTTCTGAATTTTTCAACTAGTTTTTCTCACAAATTTTTCTCTCTTCTTTCTCTCTTTCTCTCTGAATTTTTCTCTGGTTTTTCTTGCAGGTTATGAACGTCCAGAGAAGAGAAGATGGTGTTTTATAACATAAGAAGTTGCTTCAGGTGAGGGTTTCACTCAGCACAAAGCAAGGCTGAGAAAGGACATGTGGAGAGCAGCTTCAGCACTTCCAACAGCAAGCTGCTGTCCTTTCCCTCCCAAGAAGAAAGCTGCAAGCAGCTGGTGACAATCATGTGACTGAATTAATGAGCAAGTAGGCAAGTAAGTAGGTGCAGGTCATGTGACCTAATTACTGAGGAAGCAAGTAGGCTAGAAGGTGCAAAGCATGTGACTGTTCAGAAATAATTTTCAGAGTTTTGTCGATATTTTTCGGACTGTTTCGACTAAATATTTTTCATCATTCGAATCTCGTCCTTCTCTGAATAAACTCGCCCAGAACGAATAAAAATCGACAATAATAATTAACACTCGACCAGAACCATCAAGAGATGGTTTTTCGACCAAAAGACAGCCCCGTCGAGATTAATTCACCGTGTCGATTTTATGTAAATTCTGATCGATCAATCTTCAAACTGATCTTAAAGAATTTTCTCGACCAAAATCATATCTGCTTGTGAGGGCTATTACATGGACACTGATCCCTTCCGTCCCAAGATGGACGATGAGGATGTCCTTGGTCCCGAAGTGCCATATCTCAGTGCCATAGGAGCTTTAATGTATTTGGCAACTCACACACGGCCTGATATATCCTTTGCCGTGAACCTACTGTCTAGTTTTAGCTCCTGTCCGACCCAATGGCACTAGAACGAGATTAAATATATTCTTCGTTACCTGCAAGGAACGAAAGACTTGGATCTATTTTATACTAACCATAACAAAGATGGTTTAGTTGGCTTTGCTGATGCAGGCTTTCTATCAGATTCACACAATGCTCGATCACAGACAGGATATGTCTTTACACATGGAGGTACGACCATATCATGGCGTTCCATGAAGCAGACGATCGCGGCCACATCTTCGAACCATTCAGAGATCTTAGCCATACATGAGGCCAGCCGCAAATGTGTCTGGTTGAGGTCGATGACCAACATGTCCGAGCCGATTGTGGGATGGCCGAGTGCAAGAAACCAACCGTGATGTATGAGGACAATGCAGCATGCATTGCTCAGCTCAAAGATGTCTACATCAAAGGAGACAGGACAAAGCATATTTTTCCAAAGTTCTTCTTTACACACGAGTTGCAAAAGGCTGGAGAGGTCCAAGTGGTCCAAGTACGTTCCAGTGACAACTTAGTCGACCTGTTCACTAAAGCACTTCCGACCTGCACGTTCAGGAAGCTCACACATCAGATTGGGATGTGTAGACTGAAGGATCTTCAGTGATGATCAGAACAGGGGGAGTATACGTGTTGTACTCTTTTTCCGTCACCATGGTTTTGTCCCACTGGGTTTTCCTGGTAAGGTTTTAATGAGGCAACATCCAAAGCGTATACGATCCCTGTATGGTTATGGCATCCAAGGGGAAGTATTATAAATCATATGATGGATGTCCATAATCGGTCCAGTCCATAACCGGCCCAATACCTAGAGAGAGAGAGGCGGCCGCAGCAGGAGAGAGAGAGACGGTTTACCTAGTTAGAGAAAAGGAAACCCTATTTTATTTTTATTTATATTTGTTTACTTTCCATATTTATGTCTTTCCCTTTATCTCTTTGTAACTCTCATATATAAGGGCACTTTATAATTGAGTAATAAAATAAGAATTTACAGATTCCAATCTCTTAGGATTACAACAATTCTCTTCTTTTTTTCTTTTTTTGAACAACACAATAATATGCTATTAATTTTATCAAATACTAGGTGGAAGGTAGAGGCTTTAAGTGTCTAGTGTTGATGCGAGCATAGGAAGAAGCAAGAAGAACGTGGTGATTGGAACCGAATGGTTCATGTGTACTCGAGTGGTGTGTAATGCAAATCAAGATTATTTTCTGTTCAAACCGTCACTGTATCGATGAGATATTGCTTTTTGATGATATATACATCTGCTCTCTAAGTTCGATTATTGCACTGATTGATGGAATCTCAACACAACATTTAGAGAAGTAACTTATGGCATCTCCAACAATGACACCAAATTTGGTTGAAATTACACCAAATTTGGTGTTTTGGTGTCAATTTTTTTTTGTCATCTCCAACAATAACACCGAATCTTACACCAAAAACAATATTATATATTATTTGATGTTTTCATTTTTAAAACCTTTATATTTCTATTATTTGTAATTGATAAATAATAATTATGTTACATCTAGATTATATTTATATTTTATTATTTGTAAGTGATAAATAGTAATAGTTATTTACTAATTTATGAATATAATAATAAAATTAAAATTTTAATTATATGAAAATAAATTAAAAATGCAAATAATATTATATTATTTATGTTTAATTACAAATTTTATAGTAATTGATCTATACTATTAAATGAAACATATTAAAATGTATTTTAGAAATTTTGTGTGATGAATATTATTACACCAAATGTGAAAAATTTTAAAATAAAAATAATACAATATATTTATGTTTAATTACAAATTTGATAGTAATTAAGCTATATTTTTAAATGAAACATGTTAAAATATGTATTATAAAGATTTGGTGTGATGAATAGTATTACACCAAATTTAGTGTAACACTATTCACATTACACCAAATTTGGTGGGATAGTGTCAAATTTGGTGTCTTGTTGAAGATGAAATCCCACTAAATTTGGTGTTTTGGTGTCTTGTTGTAGATGGCCATAGGAAAATATTAGCTGAAGCAGAAGAGAAAGTTCGTATTATGGGAAGAACATGCGTTTTTGGTCATTTGATTATTAATACTGTTTTACGTTTTACGTTTCCTTCTCTCTTTTTCAGTATGTTATTGCTAGTTTAAAGTTGATAGTTATTAATCAGTTTGCTCAAACACTAAAAGGCTTCAACACTACTAATTATACAAGCTACCTATATAGTACATACCTCGTATGTCGTATTCATAGAGATTACTTCCGAAATGCACGGTTTTAATTCTGAACACTATACATAGAACGCAATAAGATGTTTTTTAATCAAAAATTTTATAACTTAACTTTATAAGATCTTGTGATATTATTAGGATAATGGCTGATAATTTGATAAATAAAAACTTCAGTGTTAAACAGTCAAAGAAGTTGTAGTATAGTGGTAAATATTTCGCCTGTCACTCGGGTGATCCGGGCTCAATCTTTGGCAGTGGCGATAAATTTAACAATTTTTTAGTTCTTATAAAAGCATTTTAATATCCTCGGTGTTGATTCTGATGGCAATCGAAACAGAAAACATAGTTCCACGTAATTTATCAGCCCAATAATGATAAGCCCATACGAGACTTTTAGTATTTTCTATTTTATATTCCAGCTAAGATTTTTAAAATAACAAGTGATAATAATCATAATATAGAAGCATGATGATGTAATAGAGCTAAGAGTAAATACCAAAACAATGGTCTTCGATTTTCAAACTTTTCAAACCATAAAACACAACAAATATTTGGTGTCCTAACTTTCTGTATATTATGTAATAAAAAAATTTAAAATTTGGGAACATGTTGACCATGAAGAAAGCTTTTTGTTTGTTAAACAACCCAGTTCTAAACCGAACACATAAAGGTTGCTTCTCCTACCTTCTTAACCAGTCAGAAGAGTTATCTATATAAACTCTTCTTTGTCAAAGAACACCAAAACACACAAAAGTCAGAACTTCGGAAACCATTTCATGACAATGAACAAAACTAGTGTCTTCGTCCCTTTCTTCATATTGTTCTTCTTTGGATCAAGAAGAGTAGTTACTGCAGGAGATCAAAACGCCTTAGCCGCGTCCTTCGTTTTTGGCGATTCGCTAGTGGACGCAGGGAACAACAATTACTTGCAAACACTGTCTAGAGCCAATAGTCCTCCTAATGGAATCGATTTCAAACCATCTCGTGGGAATCCAACCGGCCGGTTTACTAACGGTCGCACTATAGCTGACATCGTTGGTAATTTAGCAAAACCATAATTTCGGAATATATAAATCATTCTCATTTTTGTAATGATTATGCTAATGCTTTTGTTTTAACTATGTTTTGTTGTCTGTAGGAGAAAAGCTAGGGCAACCAAATTATGCAGTTCCATATCTAGCACCAAATGCAAATGGTGAAGCATTGTTAAATGGTGTGAATTACGCATCAGGTGGTGGTGGAATTCTCAATGCTACTGGAAGTGTATTTGTAAGTCTTTTAGCCTTCATGCACACGTATTTATCGTATATTTCATGTGACAACCGTTTGATTGGATGGAAAAGTTTACTTTAAAACCGGTTAGATTAATTTTATAAATATGTGTTTAAAAATGTTTTTCAACTCAAATTATTTGCTTGACTGTGTACATAGACATGCAGTAGATTTTTGTATATACCTAAACCTAAAGGTTCAAATTACGATTTTTTAGGTTAATCGGTTAGGAATGGATATACAAGTTGATTACTTTAGTATTACAAGGAAGCAATTTGATAAGCTTTTGGGTGAAGATAAGGCCAGAGATTACATAAAGAAATCTTTATTCTCCATAGTAATTGGCTCAAACGATTTTCTCAACAACTATTTAGTCCCTTTTGTTGCGGCTCAAGCTAGATTAACACAAACTCCTGAAGCTTTTGTTGAGGACATGATTAGCCATCTTCGTGATCAACTCAAGGTATGTTAGATAGATTATTAAAAAAAAGTAATTATAATCGTTATTGATGCTAATTAGAATATATATGTTTTTGTGATAAAAATTTAGAGATTATATGCATTGGACGCTCGTAAATTTGTGGTCGGGAATGTAGCTCCAATCGGATGTATACCGTACCAGAAATCAATCAATCAGCTAAAGGATAAACAATGTGTTGATTTGGCAAACAAGTTGGCTCTTCAGTACAATGCTCGTCTCAAAGATCTCTTGATGGTGGAACTGAAAGATAGTCTTAAAGACGCACACTTCGTGTATGCAAACGTCTATGATCTAGTTATGGACCTTATTGTCAACTACAAAGAATACGGTATGGATATTAGTGGCCCATGGGTTTTTAAACAGCGAGTGCACACTTGGATGTTTCGGTTCTTTTACTCTAAAAATAATATTTTACCATTTTTGCAATTCACGTTATCGTCGTATTTTTCTATTTTGTGGTTTTCTATCAAATTGTAAATTTCTAATATCTGATATTATCCTCAGTGCAGTTTTGAAATGAAGTAATAACTTGGGTAGTATATATATATATCAGGAATTCAAATTACTACTTTTAGTAGGGATATTTTATCGTGGTTTTGGCCTTTTTTTAGGTTGCGTTTTAATTATGTTATTTTTACTGTGTATATAGACACATTTTCTTGAATTAATTTTGAAATAGTTATTGTGAAAAAATGATAATAGGGTTTAAGACATCGAGTGAGGCGTGCTGTGGGACGGGAGGGAGATTGGCCGGGATATTGCCATGTGGACCAACCTCAAGCCTTTGTACGGACCGGTCAAAGCATGTGTTTTGGGACCCGTACCATCCTAGCGAAGCTGCTAATCTCATCATCGCTGACAAATTACTCAACGGAGACTCCAAATACGTTACTCCCTTTAATCTCCTCCACCTTCGTGACCTTTAATAATCTCTTTTTATACAAATATTTTTCTTGCCAAAATTTGTAATTTCTGTTCTGAGAATGTGAGATTTATTCCTTGTTTCTATTTGTTTCTTTGGTTATATTACCCCTAAAAACATGATATAGTCGTTTTCATTTACGTTTTGCTGATTTTAAAAGTGTAGCCATTCTAGGCCGTAGTTCAATTTTCATGTGGTTTGATTTCATGTATGTTCAAGTGCAGTACAACCAATTGATGCTATATGGTTCTTGGTTTATTGATATAATTAGTTGTTAATTTGCAGATATTTTTGTCTCGGGGGTATAGCAGTTTTGTCACACTTGTCCAAAAGGAAACAACCCTTTATCTCAGAACATTAGCTCTTTGCGTATGTAACCAACTAGCTGATTTACATAGTTTATCGAAATTCTCTTGGAGAATAAAATTTAAACCGTTATTATAGCTACGACCTTATACCAAGATCGGTGACCTTGTTCCGATTTAATGGAAGAGTTAATCTAAGATTGATATCAACTGTGGTTTATCAAAGTAAAAAAAGACTAACACAGTTTAGTCTTTTATAAGTGAAGTAACTCAAACTTGAACTCTCATCGGTTTACAATGGTGCTCTCTCTCTCTCTGCGATCTGTTACAACAGTGTTGAATGTGCAGTGCCTTGTGATTCAAGTCTTCAGTATCCGGTTTTACAGATTGATATAAGAAGGTGAAGGCCGGTTTAGCTACTTGATTTGTACCGGGAGCCGTAAACCAAGGGAAGTCCCTCTAGTCGCGATAGAAGGTTTGATCATCTTTAACGGCATATAGAGTAAGTGTTGACTTATCTTCTTGTAACGGAAAAAGAGAGAAAGCGAGTGAGAGAGAGAGTGTTGATCTCATCGCCATTGTAGCTCATGATTGAGCTTGGATTCTTCTTCTGAGTGTATTGCCAGGATTGATCTGGCCCCAGTGAGTAACTCCTCACATCGAGGACGAACACTGGGTGAACAATCTCTCGTGTCTCTGTTTTACATTTCTTTACACGTTTCTTTCAAACGAGTGACAAAGATCGAGAGTGGTGTGAGGTTTACGTTGATCGTTGACGAATCGAATCGTAACAAAGTGGTATCAGAGCACAGGCTCAATGATCAACTCGATGAAGAATCCGATCATCGGAATCTTTGACGAAACCGGAGATTTCTCCTTATGGAAGATAAGGATGATGGCGCATCTCGGTTATCTCGGCTTGAAGGAGGTTCTTACGGATTCGAAGCTGGAAATGCAAGTTCCGTTATCAAAGAGCGAAGAGAAACAAGCACAGACTGATGGCGATGAGAAGCCATCATCAGAACCTCTGGTAAAGAATGTCCCTGATCCTTCGAAGATTGAGAAATCGGAGAAAGCGAAGAACCTCATAGTGATGAATCTTGGTGATAAGGTTCTTCGTAAGATCAATGCAGATGCTTCTACGGCTGAGATCTGGGCTCTATTGAATCATCTGTATACGGAAAGTTCCTTGCCTAATCGTATACATCTGCAACTGAAGTTTTACACCTTCAAGATGGCTGAGTCTAAAAGCATAGATCAGAACGTGGATGATTTCTTGAAGATTGTTACAGAGCTAGGAAGTTTGCAGGTGGAAGTGTCAGATGAAGTTCAAGCGATACTGTTGCTTACCTCATTACCTACAAACTTTGATCAACTGAAGCATACTCTGAAGTATGGAAGAGAATCACTATCTCTTGAGGAGGTTATCTCAGCAGCAAGGTCTAGGGAACGTGAGGTTACTGAGTCAAAGTCTGAACGCGACTCTGGTTCTGCGTTGTTTACTAATGAAAGAGGAAGATCAAATTCTAGAGGGTATAAAGACTCTAAGAATGGGAAGGGACGAGGAAGATCTAACTCCAAGTCTCGGGTGACTTGCTGGTTTTGCAAGAAAGAAGGACACATCAAGAAGGATTGTTATGCAAGGAAGAGGAGTGAAAATGATGGTCAGGGAGAAGCAGGGGTTATAACTGAGAAGTTGGTATTCACAGAAGCGCTTAACATGGATCATCAGGACGCAAAGAGTCAATGGGTTATTGATTCAGGCTGTACATTCCATATGACTTCTCATAAGGAATGGCTATTTGACTTTTGTGAAAAGGATCCATTGATGATTCTACTTGGCGATGATCACACTGTAGAATCAAAAGGCTATGGAACAGTCAGAGTTAATACAAATGGTGGTACTATCAAAGTACTCAAGAATGTCAGATATGTCCCAAATCTCAGAAGAAATCTGATCTCTACTGGTACTCTAGACAAACTGGGGTATTCTCATCAAGGTGGAGATGGCACATTAAGTTTCTTCAAGAATGAGAAACTGGCATTGCGTGGAATTCTGAAGAATGGACTGTACTTACTTGATGGTGAAACTGAGATGAGTGAAAGCTACAATGCAGAAACTCAGCTAAGTAAGACTGCACTCTGGCATAGCAGGCTCGGTCACATGAACCTAAACAGTTTGAAGACTCTAGTCGGTAAAGGTCTCATTGAGAAGAAAGAGATCACAGACTTGAGCTTCTGTGAACATTGTGTGCTTGGAAAATCCAAGAAACTGAGCTTCAACGTTGGAAAGCATAACACTGAAGATGTTCTAGGTTATGTTCATGCAGACTTGTGGGGATCTCCGAATGTTACATCATCTCTCTCAGGGAAACAATACTTCCTGTCCATTATTGATGATAAGTCTAGAAAGGTGTGGCTTATGTTTCTGAATTCTAAAGACGAAACCTTTGATATGTTCTGTGAGTGGAAAGCACTTGTGGAGAAGCAAGTTAACAAGAAGGTTAAAGTGTTGAGAACAGATAATGGCTTGGAATTTTGCAATCGGAAGTTTGATGAATACTGCAGAAAGCAAGGGATTGAGCGACATCGAACTTGTACTTATACTCCTCAGCAAAACGGAGTTGCTGAGAGAATGAACAGAACAGTTATGGAGAAGGTGCGATGTATGTTGAGTGAATCTGGCTTGGGTGAAGAGTTTTGGGCTGAGGCTGCTGCAACGGCTGCTTACATTGTGAATCGTTCTCCATGTACAGCGATTGATCACAATGTGCCTGAAGAGATCTGGTTGGGAAGAAGACCTGGCTATCAGCACATGAAGCGTTTTGGGTCTTTGGCCTTTGTGTATCAGGATCAAGGGAAGTTAAAGCCTCGAGCTTTAAAGGGTGTGTTTCTTGGTTATCCTCAGGGCACAAAAGGATATAAGATATGGCTTCTTGATACTGAGAAATGTGTCATCAGTCGTAATGTGGTGTTTCAAGAACAAAAGATGTTCAAAGATGTTAACGGTCAAGTTCAAGAGTTTCAAGGAGCTGATCTTGATGAACAGGATGTTATTCAACATAGTCTACCTGAGATAGTTCAGAACAAGCCTGAGAAAGAAGATAATACAGAAAAAGGTGGAGCTACTACTTCTGGTACACCTCATGAAGAGGATGACTCAGTCTCAGAGGTTGAGGGTACTGCGATCGAAGATGTAGTTGAGTTGGCAAACTATCAGTTGGCTAAAGATCGTAAGAGGAGAGAACCAGTTCCACCAGTTTGGCTAGCAGATTACTCTAATATTGCTTGTGCTTTAATAGCGGCAGAAGAGATTGAAGAAGAAGAACCTGGGTGCTATCACGATGCATTGAAGGATAAAGATTGGGTTCTGTGGAATGGTTCTATGGCTGATGAATATGAATCTCTTAAGAAGAACAATACGTGGGACATTGTTGACAGACCAAAGGATAAGACTGTGATATCTTGTAGATGGTTGTATAAGAAGAAGCCTGGAATCCCAGGAGTAGAAGATCCGCGTCATAAATCAAGACTTGTGGCGAGAGGGTTTACTCAAAGAGAAGGAATTGATTATGAAGAAGTGTTTGCACCGGTTGTGAAACACATATCAATTCGAGTACTAATGTCAGTGGTTGTGAATCATGATTTGGAGTTGGAACAAATGGATGTAAAAACAGCGTTTTTGCATGGGAATCTTGAGCAAGAGTTATACATGGAACAACCTGAAGGGTTCGAAGTGAATCCTGGTAAAGATCAAGTATGCTTACTAAAGAAGTCGCTGTATGGACTGAAGCAGGCTCCAAGACAATGGAACAAGAGGTTCAATTCTTTTTTGGTGTCTCAAGGATTTACCAGAAGTGATTCAGATATGTGTGTGTATATCAAGGAGGTTGGTCCAGAAGATTATGTGTATCTCTTATTGTATGTTGATGATATGCTCTTGGCTGCTAAACGGAAGTCTGAAATTCAGAAGTTGAAGGATGTGTTGAGCAGTGAATTTGAGATGAAAGACATGGGGCCTTCAAGTCGAATTCTTGGAATTGATATTAAACGAGATCGAGAGCAAAGGTATTTTGAAGTTGTGCCAATCAGGATATATTCAGAAGGTTCTTAAAAGATTTCGAATGACTGAATCAAAGGCAGTTGCTACACCAATGGGATCTCACTTCAAGCTTGCTTCAGTAAAATATGCTGATGAGCGCATAGACACAGAGAAGATTCCGTATTCTAGTGTCGTTGGTAGTGTCATGTACGCTATGGTTGGGACTCGACCAGATGTGGCTTATGCTCTTGGATTGGTAAGTCGATTCATGAGCAAACCTGGAAGTGTGCATTGGGAAGCTCTGAAGTGGTTGTTGAGATATTTGAGAGGCTCAGCTGATCTAAATCTGATTTACTCTAAAAGTGATGCTAATCTCAGAGTTCAAGGCTATACTGACTCTGATTTTGCTGGTGATTTGGATAGACAACGGTCTACTAGTGGTTATGTTTTCACAGTTGGTGGGAACACAGTGAGTTGGAGGTCAAGTATTCAACCAGTGGTGGCTTTGTCTACAACAGAGGCTGAGTATATTGCCTTGTCAGAAGCTATCAAGGAGGCAATATGGATTAAAGGATTACTATATGAAATGGGTTTTGAACAGCAGAAGGTTTCAGTCTGGTGTGACTCGCAATCAGCTGTTAGTTTGTCAAAGAACAAAGTATTTCATGAACGTACTAAGCACATGGCGGTGAAGTATAGCTTTGTCAAAGACATTGTGGAGGAAGGTGAGATAGAGGTGTTGAAGATACACACATCTCGGAACCCTGCAGATATGCTAACTAAGTGCATACCAGTGCAGAAGTTTGAGGCAGCATTGGAGCTGCTCAAACTGACCTGTTGACAGTGAAAAAAGGGTCAATGATGCCAGAGGTTAAATCCAAGTATTGGCAATACGTAAAGAAAAAGAAGAACAAGAGTTGTAGAAGATTTAAATCAAGGTGGAGTGTTGAATGTGCAGTGCCTTGTGATTCAAGTCTTCAGTATCCGGTTTTACGGATTGATATAAGAAGGTGAAGGCCGGTTTAGCTACTTGATTTGTACCGGGAGCCGTAAACCAAGGGAAGTCCCTCTAGTCGCGATAGAGGGTTTGATCATCTTTAACGGCATATAGAGTCAGTGTTGACTTATCTTCTTGTAACGGAAAAAGAGAGAAAGCGAGTGAGAGAGAGAGAGTGTTGATCTCATCGCCATTGTAGCTCATGATTGAGCTTGGATTCTTCTTCTGAGTGTATTGCCAGGATTGATCTGGCCCCAGTGAGTAACTCCTCACATCGAGGACGAACACTGGGTGAACAATCTCTCGTGTCTCTGTTTTACGTTTCTTTACACGTTTCTTTCAAACGAGTGACAAAGATCGAGAGTGGTGTGAGGTTTACGTTGATCGTTGACGAATCGAATCGTAACAAACAGACTCATCAAGATCGACTTACGAGAGCCAAAGGAGGAAGACGACTTTATCTTAGTCGTTTACAAAGACTACACACGTGCAACACATGTGACTTGGTTATTACCTAAACCGGCTAAACCAACTTCCTCACTCTTTGGTTAAGCATACCAAGATATAATTGCTGATTAAGGACATAAATCTTCACATTAAAATACAATGATCAACCCAAAACACAAAAATTCACAATTATAATAACCCTAGCAAATATTGAGATGAAACAAAAATTTTGTCCATAACCCCGCGCCAATAATTATAATTCATGAACACATCTATGTAAGACAATTTACATCTATTTTTATTATATTTTTACTAAAACTATAAAAATATTTGAAAATTATTTTATCGAATAATAAACTGATCACTTTTTTAATTTATATAGTAAACTAGGTGTTTTGTCCGCACATAGAGACATAATAATTTTACGAATATTTATTATTTTCTATTTTATTAATATTATAAATTATAATTTATGTTGTCAAAAATTTAAATCAAATATCAAATTATTTATATATGATAAGGTTTTCATCAAAAAATATATATATATATATATATTATTGTATTTAAATATTTTAGGAAATCTATTTATACAAATATTTTTGTCTGATTATGTTTAAATAAAAATTGTTTTATAAATTTTTTAATTTATACTTAAAATATTATTTCTGGATAGAAACACAATATATATATATATATGAATTATCCTTTTTTAAGAGTTTGACAATTTTATATTAGTTCATAATTATACAAATATTTTTGCCTGATTAATATTTAATTACAAATTGTTTTATATATTGTTGATAACTTTTGGTTTTATTTAGGGACATTATTTTTTGTTATTTCTTTTACTATTTTATACGTACTATTTTGCATTTGCAGTTTTTTCTTTTTTAAATTAAAAAAGTCCCTCTTAGATAACTAATGAATTATTAAAAAAGGTGGTCTAACTAATCTATCAAAACCCATTTAAAAACAAACAACGAATGTAAAACTCCATAAGAGCATCTTTATCGCTCGTATTTACTGGGGGTTCTTATGTTATTTAGGAATTAAAATAAAAGAAAATTAGCTTATATGTGAAAACACGTCTCTTATTTGGAGACTACAAGAGACGGATATTATTAACACGTGTCCACTTTTGAGACTCTACTCTCCTTCTTACCCGACTTGGCTCTTCTTTCAATTTCTCTCAATTCGCAGCGAGAGAGAGAGAGATGGTGCCGCCGGCAACGGAGCGGAGAAAAAAATCATCAGACCCGGGACCGGTCCCAAACCCGCTCGGGTCAAACCGTCACCGTTCACTGCACCGGATTCGGTAAACCTCTCTTATCTTTGAAACTTCCCATTGTAGGGAAAATCGATCTTACAAAAAATTCTGCTCAGCTGATGTGGTAGTGACTGGATGTTTCGCTATTTGTGTTCGATTACTTTCTGGAGAAATCTATTTAATTAGGGTTTATGTTCTGAGATCAGAGTGAGTGTGTGTGTGTGAGAACTTGTTGATGAACTGGTGGTAATCTAATAATAGTAAGCTTAATTGTCTAATAATAATAATCCAAGTTTCTTGTATGAGCTTAATTATACAATTTTCCTCTGTTTTATGGTTTGATCATATTGCTATGGTTCTGTTATTCCTTCCATAACAAGAGCTAATATGAATTTAAAATTGTTGAAATCTTTTGCTTACAGGATGGGATGAAGGCGTTATCGGAATGCAAATTGGAGAGGTTGCTCGCACAGAGAGCTGCTGCTTCTGCTAACTTCCTAACCAAGGAAATGCCAAGCCCTAGAGACTCTAATCAGAGGGTAAGAAGCAGGAACAGAGATACGGCGTTTCAAGCTAGGTTGCAGAGAGAGGATATCTCGAGGTTACTTGTGTCTGAAGAGAGAAGCGAGAGAAGGAGGAGAGGCGTGAGGTTGTATCAAGATAGCGATGCAGCATTTGCGTCTGCGTTTGGCGGTACGGTGGCTGAGACAACTTCCACTTCTTCTTCTTCATCAACGGCTCTAGCCTTTCTTTTGTTGTTACCTAAACAAATTTGATGTACTAATACAGGTTGCAGAGGGATGCATTGCCTCTTTTCAGTATGCTAAGAGTAAAATTTAAGTCTTGCATAGATAGAGAACCTGAACCACTGCTTAACGAGGTATGCAAGATTAGTCTCCGCATGTTTTGATAATTATTATTATCTCCTTCCTTACTCTTGTTATCCTCTACAAACTCAAAGTCGTGAAAACTCCAAATGCTGTGAATCCCCTTGTGCTTGGTTCTTTTGTAAGTTTTTCAATCAAGAACTTGAATATAGAGTTAGCTTGTACTATGTTTTAAGAAAGTTTAAGTTTAATAAGAAAAATCAAAAAAAAAATTGGTGTCTAATTAAATTTTTTTTTTTTAAACTCTTAATAAGAGACTTGCAATGGAGCACCTAAATGTTCGGGTTTCTTAATCCAGTCTCTTAATTCACTTTTACAATTAAAAAGTATTAAAAAAAAAATAAGAGACCCATTTAGGGTCTCTAGGATAATGGTGCTCTAACCGCTAATAATGTAGAAATTATTCTGTCCGAAACAATTCATTGTTCAAACTGAAAAACATTGAAAGAAGAGCCACCTACGTAAGAAGTGAGCCGATTCATAGTGTGTAGGGAGGGAACAGAGCCATCACTGTTCACGACAACCCATAGCCGAGTCAATACTTCCCGAAACAAAACTTCATAAAAAGACAAACTTTAAAGACAGAGAGAGAGAGAGAAAGCGTGGCCTCTAATCAACCCAACACCCTCTGTCAGAAAAGCCTGACTTTCTCCTCCATCCCCAGCGCATGTTTGTTTCCTCCATAGAAAGCAAAACAAAATCTCACTCCCTATTAACAAAAGTTTCAACCTTTACTCCATACATAACAACAACAAAGCTCCAACCTTTCTTCATTCCCACGTTTTATAATCCTTCTCCGCCATGACGACAACGTCTAACACCGACGCGATGAGACTTCACGGCGTAATAACGGCGAATCCTCCTCCGGCAACAGAGCAGCTCCCTTGTCCTCGCTGCAACTCGACCAACACGAAGTTCTGTTACTACAACAACTACAACTTCTCCCAGCCCCGTCACTTCTGCAAATCCTGCCGCCGTTACTGGACTCACGGCGGTACTCTCCGCGACATTCCAGTCGGCGGCGGTACTCGCAAAGCCGCCAAACGCTCCCGCACTTGCTCCTCCTCCGCCGGAAGCCGCAGCGTTCCGTTACAAGCGACACCTGTTCTGTTCCCTCAGTCGTCGATCTCTAACGGCGTTAGCCACACCGTAACCGCTCCTCTTGACGGAAAGGGAAGCGCTTTATCTCTCAGCGGCAGTTTCACCTCTCTGCTGAACCAAAACGCCACTGCAACGCATGGATCCGGGTCGGTTCTCGGAATCGGGCTTGGGTCGGGTTATGATGACGTCAGCTTTGGACTCGGGAGGGCGGTGTGGCCGTTTTCAACTGTGGGTGACGCTGGGACGACGAATGTAGGGAGTAACGGTGGTCATCAGGGAGTTGTTACGATACCAGCCACGTGGCAGTTCGAGGGTTTAGAGACCAACAACGCCGGTGGGTTCGTCTCCGGTGAGTACTTTGCGTGGCCGGATCTCTCCATCACAACTTCAGGGAACTCACACAAATGAAAGCTTCCGTCTTTACTAGAGGGTTTCGATTAGCTTATGTCTCTCTTAATGGATTTTGTCAATCTTTAGTGACCTCTTACTGTTAGTGTGTCTGGTGTTTTTAGAACTTGGTGTACTGAAACTAGAAAACAGAGAAAGTTTGTGTTTTTTTTTGGGACCTAACGATCTTTAACCTTGTTACTTTCTACTCTGTTATTACAGTTGTTGCACAAGTGATTTGGTATTGAAATGAGATGGACAGTTGTTTAGAACAATTATTAATCTCAACAGACAAGTCTTGTAAGAAATTGATCTTGTTCAATGCATGATGAACTACACAACGTATGTAATTCATCTTGCGCTTTAACTACTTCTGGAATAGACTGGTCTCTAGAGGAGAAAACTTGTGTTTTGTTGTTGTTGTTCACTTCAATCCAGCTAAATCATTGATCTATAGCAGAAGCTCATCCTCTAATCTTTCTGCATCATCATTCCATCTCCCTTTAACCGTATAAAGATTCGAAAGGAGAATGTGTGTTGCAGTGTCTTCTGGATCAAATTCACCACGCAAAGAATAATATCCTTAAACCCTGCGTTGTTGTCTCTTTCCTTCATTTGGTTCCACATGAACTTACCTTGCTGAGATGATCCGCTGTGGCGACAGACTACTAATAGATAATAAGTATGTTACTGCACCGTTTAGGTAGGATTTGTTCAGAGAAGCTCCGAGCCTTTTATACTATTCCATGCTGACTATAAGCTCCTAGCATTGAGTTGCAACATTTCAAATCTGAAAGAGAATACTGATTCTGTAGCATTGTATTTACCGGTCACATACCAGACAGCGTATGGAATCTTGTTTTCACGGCAAGAGAATGGAACACTTCACAACCTTCTCTTAACGTTGTGACCCTGCCCCTACGACGGTAGAAGCTATTTCGTTCAGTTGCACGTAACGTAGTAGACAAAACGCTGCGTTTTAAGAGTTAGGCCTCAAACGCTGCGTTTTAGTAATAACGCTTACAAAAAAAAAGGCGTCCCGAGAACGATGCTGGCAGTGAAGGGGTTTAGAGATTCCGGTGAGAGAAAACAGTGGCGGGAGAAAATGATAGTTTCTCGCCTTCATCTCTTGATCGATCGCTGTGTCCGCCGCCGCCACGCTGTAAGGACTCTATTTAACTCTACTTCTCCGTAAAGCCTTCCTGTGAGTTTCATATAATCCCAACCGTGAACCGTCGTTGTAGGAAGGAGAAGTAAATTTGCCGGCGGAGGCAATGGAGAAGGATATGCTTCTTTCTCTATCGCAGGTACATCTTTGGTTAATCAATTGTTCGAAGCTTGTGGATTCTAAAAGGCGGCACTGAGTCCGATTCCTTTCAGGTGTTGAGAGAGATTCAATCTTGCTTTGATTCTGATTCGGTTAGTCTTCTTCGTTCGATCGTTCTCTTTATTGCTTGCTGCAGCTATTTGATTAGCTTCGTTTTTAACAGGAAGAGGGAGAGGAAACTGCTGCTGCTTCTCCAGAATCCAAAGATCATTTATGCTTAGAAAGACTCGTGGCCCATCTTGTAAGTTCCGCATCCTCTCTGCAATAGTCAAATTGATTCTCTCTGCAGAAGATGGATACGTTTCTGTTTCTAGTTAGTGTAGAAAGTTGGTACCTTACCTTTCATTGTTAATGATTTGAAGTTGTTTGATTAAGCCGCCAACAACAAGTTCATGTCCCTAGTTTGATTTTGGTATCTCTGGCAGGTTGGTTTGTTAGGTGCGAAGAATGTGCATGTTCAGCATTTGGCTGGCAACATTCTTGTGCAAGTATCTGAGTCTCTCGTTGAATCTGTACGTTTCTTCTCTGCCTCCTCACTCCAGATTTTAGAATGTCTTTATCTACATTATTACATACTGATTTATTTTCTTAGGGAAGTCAATGGGATGATTTCATTCGCTTCCTTTGTGACTCTTTGCACCTAGCACTTGTCTACAGTTTCCCACTTCCTTCTCCAACTGGATTTGAGGGTTCAAATATTGGTTCCGATGTTCTTAAATGTGAGATGAAAAAGGCTGACTGGTGCACGGTGTCTGGTATCTTTCGAGTTCTTCGTAATATACTGAAGCGCTTGAGCCAAGAAGAAAACGAAGACGTTATTGACGTTTACTTGGATTCTGTCAACTCTACACTTGCAAAGATCCCTTGGTGCCGAGTGAACACTCATGCTCACAATGGAACTCTGGGAAGCATTGGAAACAGTGAGGAAGGAACTGTATTTCCTGGGAACTTTGTTCAGTTTCTCTCAACCGTGGTTCAGCAGGTTCGCTTTCCAGAAGATTCTGATGCTTTTGGAACTACACATTTGATACTCCAAAAAATCACTGAGCTTGTTCCGGATCTCCTCCGTTTGTGCCAGCCAAAGTTAGAAAGTCAAAGTGGCTCTTCCATGTCAAGATACCTAGTGCACAAGTTGCTGGTACGTTATTACTTCTGTTTATGAAGTTACAAGTTCAAACAACTTCTTTGCTTTCCTTCTCAATATATCTCCTAATAAGTCCTTCTTACGCTGCTATATCTCCCTTTTTGTAGGTGTTGATGATCAGACTTACATATCAGTCCAATATAAAATGTTCCATCCTTCTTTCATGGCTGCAATATTTGCAACACCATTTTCAACGCTTTCTCCAACACACCCTAAATAGGAATAAGCCCGTCCAAGATAATTGTTTAGAAGGATCTCCATTTTTTGTTAGTTTGTCTGATAGGGATGTCAATGAGACTCATTCTAATCATTTGCAAAGACTATCTGTGTTTCTGTTCCTACGGTGCTCACTCACTTTACTTTATACAAGTAGACATGCCGACAAAGACTGTGAGTTTGACTGTAGAAAGAAAGGGATGGAAGGGGTGTTTAAATGGATTGAACAACAGGTTCCAGGTGATACATTTTCAAATCACGGAACTTATAGCAAGAAGAGTGTTGACTTCTCTACATGCTTCATCCAGCTGTTCATGCATGAGGTTTTAGTTTATACTTCTGTATCTGCCATATGTGATTAGGGTTTTAAAACCATACAGTAAAGTTTTAAGAAATCTCTTTTTTATTTAAGTGTAGGATGACCTGTTATTCAAAGTTCTCCTGCAATTGCTGTCCGTGCCGTTGGCTGGAGAGGAACTGTAAGTAGGGTAAAGCACTGTCTTTTTTTAGTTAACCAAATATCTGTGAGCTCTCTTATGGGCGTTTTTTCTGTATAGGCTTAAGGGGGAAGAGCGTTTGCTTCAAGATAAGGAGATTGGCGTCCGTTTATCAACATTGTTCAATCCTGTGATCCTCTTCTGGATATTTCTTTCAGAGGTAATTTTCACGAAATTCACATAAGGGAATCTGCTGTGCTGTGTTCCATGAAGGAAGGCTCTTCTTTTTGTTCAACTATTGCTAAACTTCTTAATGTCCACACCTTTGATTTCTATTGCAGCTGCATTACGATCATCAAGTCCTTCTTGATTACCTTATATCTAAAGACATCGGGGCTAGCTGTGCAGAGTACCTGCTGAGGTTAATCCTTTTGTCTTAAATAATTTAACAGCTCCATCCCGAGTATCAAGACTGGACGAGATACTTTTTTTTTGTGTGTGATGAGCCATGTTATCTCGTATGCTAGTCTTTGAATGGGTTCTCTAGTTTCAAAGGAATGCACTTTTCCAAACAGTTACATAAAAGAGGCGGATTCCTGTTTAACTCCCCATTGTATTTTCCTGGTAGATGCTTGCGCACAGTATGCGACTCTTGGACCTTGTTTGTGGAATTCCCATTTGAAGAAAATATAAATGATTCAACTTCGAAGAGAAGGAGATTGCTGGTTGAGACTCCTGAGGTTGAACAAAACCAGATACTACATCCCCAGGCTTTCGAAAATGCCAAAGAGTGTCTGCTTTCTTTACAAAACTCAATTGTGAGGCTACATCAGAAGAAACTATTTCCATACAACCCAGAAGCTCTTCTACGACGGTTAGTCTGTCATGGGTACAATAAACTCATCACCCTATGTACATAATCACCTATTTGTGTTTTTGTTCTATTTTGAGGCAGTTTGTCAAGGTTTCAAGAGCTCTGTCTACTCCACGAGTAATATTATCTCGACCCAAAGGTAAATATCAGTTGCATACCTGAAGCATTGTTATATGTATATCTCCATGATGCATAACCTCATTTCACAGGACTCATGCAATTGCGATTTTGCTGATAGAGAAGTATTTAACTTCTCAATTTGGTGTTTCTCAGTCTCAGCTTAGATTCTATTAGACAGAAGGATCAGACTCAAAGAAGGGTTCTTTCCAGATCAAGTTTCAAACTAACTGGCTCACATGTAGAATTGTATGTAAGTTCGAGATTCTCATGTCAAGTCGAATTTTCTTGGGTTCTGATGCAAGCAAAGCTAACATGAGTTATGTTTCTGCAGAAAGACGATCCTACATTTCTTGGTTGTCGGTGGGATATAAATCACAGAACATTATTTTCTTACTTCCACAATCTAAACTGAAAGGTATAATAGGATACGTTGGTCAAGCTTAGTTTGAAACTGCCCCAGGCAATTACAGTATGCAAAATGTAATGTAGAATATTAACAATCACAAATGTTTGACACTCTCTTACTCATATCATCATAAATGTAAAGTGAAGCGTGAGTAAACATACACTCACTCCCGAGCTAGCTTTTTCCTCCCAACATCTGAGAAAAGTTTACTGAGCATGGCCATATGACTAGCAAATCGATTTTTCCCGAGTATTGGATAATTTGATTTTGCAATATGAAAACTCACCAAGATAATTTCAAATCTTGGGTCATGTTTGAGTCGGGTCCTCCAAGGTCCGGGTAGGCTTGAACCAAGCACCCGTTGTAATCTATACTATTAAAGCAGGATCCTATTGTCATAATTACCTTAGCCTGTCCTTTTTTTACTAACATTGCATGTTTCATTAAAGGTTAAGTAATATTAATAACACATCTATATTGGATCATTATTTTGGATCTAGTCCACATCAAATCTCTCTTGGGCCATTTGGGCCTATTAAAAAATCAGATTCAATTCTCACTTTTTTTTTTTCTTTGGGCCATTTAGTCTAAGTTCAAATAATTTTTTTTCAACTATTCTTAATTATTATTATTTTTATTTTCTTAATATAATTTAAGCATTCATAAAAATAATTGAATTTTTTTATTGAAAAGTATAAATCTTTATTAAAAGTATATAATTTTTTAATTAAAATATTAACCACATAATAAAATTAATTTATCAGAGTTATACCAACTTAATTCATTAAAAAAATAAAGTTTAATTTTTTAAACATAAATAGTCATTTAAAATGAAATACGATAAATAAAGATAAATTTTTTAAGTCTTTTATAAAATAAAACACAAATATATGAAAATGTAACATTTACTAAATATTTGTCAATTGCAACAAAAAAAACAAAAATAAATCCGCGCTTTGAAAGCGCGAGTCAAAATCTAGTCTATACTATTAAAGCAGGATCCTATTGTCATAATTACCTTAGCCTGTCCTTTTTTTTACTAACATTGCATGTTTCATTAAGAGCAATTAAGTAATATTAATAACACATCTATATTAGATCATTATTTTGGATCTAGCCCACATCAAATCTCTCTTGGGCCTTGGACCATTTGGGCCTATTAAAAAATCAGATTCAATTCTCACTTTTTTTTTCTTTGGGCTATTGAGTCTAAGTTCAATAATTTTTTTCAACTATTCTTAATTATTATTATTTTTATTTTCTTAATATAATTTAAGCATTCATAAAAATAATTGAATTTTTTTATTGAAAAGTATAAATCTTTATTAAAAGTATATAATTTTTTAATTAAAATATTAACCACATAATAAAATTAATTTATCAGAGTTATACCAACTTAATTCATTAAAAAAATAAAGTTTAATTTTTTTAACATAAATAGTCATTTAAAATGAAATACGATAAATACAGATAAAATTTTTAAGTCTTTTATAAAATAAAACACAAATATATGAAAATGTAACATTTACTAAATATTTGTCGATTGCAAAAAAAAAAACAAAAAAAAACCCGCGCTTTGAAAGCGCGGGTCAAAATCTAGTTATATTTGAAATACATATTTTCATACAAAATAATCTCTCATTGATTTTACCCGAAATAAGCAGAGATTACTTATGAAATCCAATCTATCTCGATTTACCCAACTATAACAAACTACCTATTAGTTGTGGTTCGAATCAGTTACTCTACTTCTATCATTAAATAATCATGAATATAATTTGGTTTGGAGACTTTGTATCTTAACTATTTAATTTTATCAAAATACCTAAAATATCCAAATAACTAATATGTTTTGATTATAATTTTAATTAGCAGTATTGGGAATATCATAAATATAAAAAATAATATTACTATTTATATTTTGGATATTTTTTATATTTATTCAATTCTTGATTCGATACAATGGCGATACTTCTTTCAAAGAAAAATGTAGTTCTACACATATATATCAACTGCTACTATTATATGATAATATAATATATATATATATATATACATTTTCATGTATGTATTTATTGTTACTTGTTGATAAAAAAATATATGTACTGGTACGGTGGTACCATACTATGATAATGTAAAATATACATTCGGTCTCGCATATTTATTGCTACCTTTTGTATAAAGATATTTTATTTAATATTATCAGTAAAAAAGGTTGATATGATACATCATACCAAGAAACTTAAAATTATTTTTGAAAAACAATCTAACTCGTTAGAAAATATGATTTGGCAAATACGATAACAAAAAAAAGTCAATGATAAAACAATACCGAAATTTGGTTTAATATTGCTAATACATTGATATCAGAATGATCTTGTTTCGTGCTTTTTAACAATATAAGTGTTTTTCCGTATTAGAACAGACTGCAATCACCTTTATTTCCTATTCCTGAAATATAAAAGTTTTCCAAATAAAAATAATTTTTTTTTGGTTAAAGCTGTTTTAAAAGAGATCTTTTCTAAAAATTTGCTCAAAAAACTGTTGAACAATCTGCAATAACCAGTACAACGAAAATTGAATAAAACTAATATAACTCTTATTACAAAAGTCGGCAAAAATCAAAAATATTCCAAAAACTTTAGAAGAAAATAGCCAATATAAAATTATAATACTAAAGACAAAAGAAAAAGTACTAAAAAAATAGGATGAATTTGGTAAATATTTATAAGAGAAAAACAAATGAAAAATATAGTTATGGAACAGTGATTGCCAACTTATGGGACAATTTGAATATGATCTTTGACTTTTTTATCCCTGAAATGTGTATACTTACATTTGATAAATAATGTGAAAATAACGTATTGTACTGTACTATATTCATTACGTACGTAATATATAAAATCCGATATAGTCTTCAACTGGGGAGGTGGAGAGAAAGGGAGAGGGAGGGGAGGCGGGGGGAGGGGAAAGAGAAAGAAGAGTGAGGAGAAAAAGAAAGGAGAGAAAAAAAATGCTATTGCAATAAATAGAATAATATACTATAAGTATCAGCAAAAAATGTTTTGAATATACTTAAAATTAGGTTTAAATTAGGTGTATTATTCTATTTTAATATGGTTCAGATATAGTATAGTAATTCTGGGCAAAAAAATCAGAACCGAAAAACTGAATCAGAACCGAACCGAATTACCAAAACCGAAACTGGACTGAAATCCTAAAATACCCAAATGGTTCTTACATTTCTATATCCGAATAACCAAACCAGAACCGAACCGAGAACCGAACAGGTATCCGAATATCCGGAAAAAAAATTCAGCTTTCTAATATAAGGTAAAATGTTATCCACCCCACTTCGAACCCGAATTGGACGACATGAAAAGTGAGAACATTATTACCACTATACCACATAATCTGTTATATACTCTCTTATATCATACATGTATATATTGTATTCTATATTAAAATACAGTAAATACTTATAAAACTAGTACTTTAGTGACTCGAACTCTAGCTAGATTGACGAATGTGTAAGTGTGTAACCACTAAACCACTTAGATTAACATGCTAAATAATATATTTTGTATATATATTTGATTCATATATTAAACGGGTATCCGAAACTGAACCGAGACCGAATCGAAACCGAACCGAAATCTCATAAGTATTTATTAGGTATAAGAATGATTTATCTGATATACCCGGAACCGAATGGTTCCTAGCCAAAATCGAAGCTAATATCTGAATGCCCAGGGCTATAGTATAGTATAACTTTCGTCTGATATTTTAAAAAAAATATTGTTTGAAATTTTTTCAAGTTATAACAAATGTAGAAAAATCTATATGTATTATCAACATAATTAATTGGTTGAATTACATATAATACAAAAGATATATATCAAATAAAATTGAGAGGGAAGGAAGAAGAAGGGAAATCAAACGGTTCTGGCTAAACGAAACGTTTTTTTTGTCTGGTTATTATGCTATTATAAACTATGAGAAACATTACACAGACGATATTACAGCCGACAATTTTACATATCTTATGAGGATTCACGTATGACTGCATCATCTTGAACTGCCATGTGAGATCAATTCTCGACGGTACTTCTTGACTTAGATGTAGAAGCCTTTAAAACTTGACCACTAGAGGCCATAGTGTTTCCACAAAAGCTAAACAAACGGTTAGTAAGTGAATATTATATATATACAGAATACTATAGCCTATGAATTGTAATGGGTAACCGGAGCTTTTAGTTCTAGTGGTAAAGGATTTACAGCTGTGAGTACCGCCACCTGAGTTCGAATCTTGGCCACTGGGGAATTAACATTTCGGCATCACCAGGGACAGAGGACCGACACGTGGCAACACGTGACTAGTCTGGATCATTTCTGTGAGGCCAGGATACCTCTATATAATTCAAAAAAAAAAAATTGTAATGGGTACATAGTTAATTTTTGTTATCCAAGTGGCCTAATTTCTCAAAATAATATCACACAAAAAGTCTCGCCGCATATTTATTGCTAGTGTGAAAATTCATGATTGTATGATTTTGCGAAAATAAAATTATTTTAAAATATAAACGTGTAAAGAGTCCATACACACATTTCTATGGTTCCTGACATTACAAATCCAATAATTCTCCATATTGCAAAACAATAAATAAAAATTTAATAAATTCAAAGAGTACTCTTCTTCCCTCTTGTGCTTATATATTTATAATCCTAGTGTCGACTTTCTTAATTTAGTCTTAATAGATTATATACATTAGGGACTTTATCATGAGTGTTCTTAGCATGAAGGGTGGGGATGGAGAACATAGTTATGCAAATAATTCCGAGGTGCAGGTAAGTGCTTCTGTATACTTGGTACTATAATCCTTTGACAAAAAAAGTTGTTACTATGAATCTGGTTTTGCTACATATGAACCATATCGCTTTGGCAAACATATTTTTATATATACATCGCAAATCAATGTATTATTAGATAATTTGATAACAACTTTCTGATAATACTTTTTCAAAAAAAAACTTTCTGATAATACATATGCATTTTCTGTGTCTCTCATCTTAGGCATTATAGGCTTATTTTGGTTGGTTCAAGGTTTTTCATGTTCCGTATGAATGATTAACTTTACTTTTCAACTTCTTATAGAAAAATATTAACTCCCATGCAAAACTAGCTGTGGTCGAAAACGTAAAGGAAGTGATAGTGAAATTGGGGTTTCCTGAGTGTATCAAAGTGGCCGACTTGGGGTGTTCTTCCGGAGAAAACACGTTCTTGGCTACGTCCGAAATAGTCAACACCATCATAGAATCATACCAACAAAAAGGAGAAAATCCACCAGAGATAGATTGTTGTCTGAACGATCTTCCAGACAACGACTTCAACACTACCTTCAAATGGCTCCCTTACTTCCACGAGAAGCTGAAAATGAATGTCAAAGAGAAGTGCTTCGTCTCAGGAGTCCCAGGCTCATTCTACTCAAGACTTTTCCCAAGCAAGTCTCTCCATTTTGTTCATTCATCTTTGAGTCTCCATTGGCTTTCTAAGGTTCCTGATGGGCTTGAGGAAAACAAGACGAACGTGTATCTTAGAAGTCCATGCCCTCCGAATGTGTACAAGAGTTATTTGACTCAGTTCAAGAATGGTTTCTCATTATTTCTAAGAATGCGTGCGGAGGAGACAATGCCTAATGGACGTATGGTTCTCACTTTGGTGGGCAGGAAAGCTTTGGACCCTTTATCCAAAGATTGTTTCCAGAATTGGTCGTTGATATCTCATTCCCTCCTAGATTTGGTCTCTGAGGTACTCTTGGTTTCATAATATAAATTGTTTTACAAAGTTTTTTTTTGTTTTAAAATAAAAATTGTTTTCACATTTCTATATATTTTTTATTTATTGAATATTATGTAATCAATTTAGAGGTTTTTAATCATTGGTTGGATTGTATTTAGTTTATATATGAAATGATACTTTTTGAAGAATATAGTTTTCGTAATTTCGTGTTTTAAACTAACATATATTATGAAACAAATGAAGTAGTTGTTATAATGACTCTTTGGGATTCTAGATTTTTTTTTCAAATTATAGTATCCATTTAGATCGTAGTTCTAATCGATTTCGGGTAACGTTTTGCGTGCAGGGGATAGTGAAGGAATCAGATGTGGAATCTTTCAACTTGCCGTTTTACAATCCTGACGAAAACGAGGTGAGGGAAGTCATTGAAAACGAGGGCTCTTTCAAGATCAACAATTTCGAGACAGTATATGGTCTTCTCTTTTCATACAAAACTGGTCGTACTGAAGTGAAAGATGATGATGATGTGGACCAATCATGTGTATTTGAAGTCGTTAGAAAGAGAGCAAAAACCATAAGATCCATTACCGAACCGATGCTTGCTGCTCATTTTGGAAGCGCCATAATGGATCGTCTGTTCGACAAGTATACATACCATTTAGCCCAACGTTACGATACTTGCGCAACAAACCAACGGTTAATTTCTGTGTTTCGTTGATCAGGAAGTAACACGCCTCCGAGTTGATGCTTCTAAGTTCTAATAAAATACCTCGTCCGTTTTGTAATAAACTTTAAAATTGTTTTATTATAAATGTAATTCTATATTTAAATATAAGTTTGACATTAATTTCTTCAAATTGTTATTTCTATTATTGCGTTCATTAATTAATAAAATCAAATCAAATAATGCACTAGTTAAGAAATAGAAAATTTTAAATAAAATTACAATCATATATTAAAAGAGAAACATTGTAATAAATACGTTCACAGTAAACTAGACACATCTCACATGTAGAAGCATTATAATAAATGCGTTCACACTAAAATGAATACATGTCACATGTAGAGAGCTTCTCAGCGGAATTTTACATAAATATGTTCATACTATGTACTTTACATTTTTTTAATATAAAATTACAATCATATATTAAAAGAGAAGCATTGTAATAAATACGTTCACAGTAAACTGGACACATCTCACATGTAGAAGCATTATAATAAATGCGTTCACACTAAAATGAATACATGTCACATGTAGAGAGCTTCTCAGCGGAATTTTACATAAATATGTTCACACTATGTACTTTACATTTTTTTAATATAAAATTACAATCATATATTAAAAGAGAATCATTGTAATAAATACGTTCACAGTAAACTGGACACATCTCACATGTAGAAGCATTATAATAAATGCGTTCACACTAAAATGAATACATGTCACATGTAGAGAGCTTCTCAGCGGAATTTTACATAAATATGTTCACACTATGTACTTTACATTTTTTTAATATAAAACTTTACATGCATGGTTCTTCTTTACGTTATTTTTACTGTTTACGAATAGATCTTGACAAATTATTCATAAATTTTGATTCGATTCGTTATCCGTTTTGATTCGAACCGAAAAATTCGGATATATGTTACTCTACGACGCAAATCAAATACTTAAAATGCAATATCCATAAAAAAAAGTAAATCACAAATATCAATATCTATAGGAAAATATATCCAATTTGATCTGTTATATGCATATATATATATACATATATTCAAAGAATTATATATAAGTTATATATTATAGTTTATAATTACATTTTAAGAATTACATATATTTACAGTATTTTTGTTTTTAAATATTTACATTTTAAGAATTTTATTTTTCATGTATTATTTTGAAAAAAATATCATTTAATATTAATTAACAGTATCTTTATATATTTATCAACCATCTTTATATACTTTTACATACACATACATATGCACATTGACGTGAGCACCTTACAACTAAGTATTTACCACAAAATATTTTTTTTCTTAATGCTTCTTTCACTATCGACCAAATTGTAATAAAATGATTTGTCTTAATAATTTTCTTTTCTTTTTTAACTATTATCCGTTTGAAAACTATAATATGAAACCATTTGTTCGACATTACGACTATCTAAGATTCATAACATGAAAACAAACAAATAATAGTAATTTTTGATTACCACATGAAAAAAAAAACCAAAAACATCAAACATTTTAACCGAACAAACCAAATAAATATTGATTTAAAATGATATTTATATTTTAGGAGATTAAAAACCAAAAAAATGATCTAAAACCGAACCGATATCCTGATTAAACAGATTAATGTCTCCTTATTGAAAAATAACGAAAGTAATAATCACATTCCATGCAAGGCGCAGATTATTACCTAGTCTTTTAATATACTAAAAGATAACATCTCTTCTTCATGGTACTGCCACCTCATTAATAGATATCGCTAACTCGCCTATGATTAATATATTTCTACCAAAATGACTACACATGCACATAGGCCTGGGCATTCGGGGTCCCAATCGGGTTTTGGATTAGTCCAATCGGGTTTCGGTTTTTTGGGTTTATCAAAATCAGCCACATTCGGATTATATAAAAATTTGGTTCGGGACCGGTTCAGGTTCTATCAGGTTCGGGTCGGGGTTAGTAAATCTTCAAAGAACCGGTACAAACCGATATACTTTCGGGTTCGGGTCCCAATCGGTTCTTCGGTTTAAATGTACCTAATTTATATCTACTTTGTAACCAAAAAATAAGTAAAATCGGTTCTTTGGTTTTAAAAATACTTGATTTGTACATATTTTGTAACCAAAACATAAATAAAATCGGTTCAAAAAAGAAAGGAACATCAAATGTGATCATTCAAAATCAAGTGAAATGTAAACATAGTTATTGATCGAAAGAAAACCAAATAAATGAAAACATAAAACGAAAACCAAGTTCTCATGAAATGAAAAACATTATTCAATGAAAACAAAATCCAAAATCTAAAAACTTCAACCTTCAACCATCAATCTTCGTATAATAGATAATTATTTTAGATGTTCAATAAATTTTGAATACATATTAGGAATTGAAATCATGTTTGGTACAAGTTGTTTTTTGAAATTTTGAATGTTTCGGGTTCTATCGGGTATCCATTTAGATTCGGGTTCGGTTCGGATAATATCCATCACCCGAAATATCATAAAACATGATCCATTCGGTATTTATTTCGGGTTCGGATCGGATCGGATTCATATTTATCGGATCGGGTTTGGTTTGGATTTTCGGATTTGGTTTATTTGCCCAGCCCTACATGCACACAGAAGAAACAACCATCTTCTATTAGAATATTAGAGAGATCACGCTTGTCCTAAATTATGAAGTTTTTTCTTTAACAAATGAAACAAAAACCATGATTTTTTTTTATATGAAGCGTCCGACATTACCATCAAAACTATTTACATGATATATACCTTTGATGGTATCTTTTTGTCATGGACAGTCATCCCTCTTTGAGGGTGCTGCGTTTGGCTGCATTTGCGGCACTTGAGCGCTTCTTTCAGATTCAACCCGATGAGCCTCTTCGCGTAACTGTTCAGAAGTTAACGGGCCACCATAATTAGACACAACAGGCATCAACATAGGGTTTTGATGGTTTTGCTGATACGTAATCGGAGGAGGTAGGTCAAGCGATGGGATGATATTATTGTAAGAGACAAGCTCGTTCCTGGCGATTTGAAGTTGGTCCTGAAGGTCTTTAAGCTGATTTTGGAGGTTGTAAACGTGACGAGAACAGCCATGGACCGGGTCAAGAAGAAGAGTTTGTGCCTCGTAAACGAGAGAGGTCACGGCGTCTTGTCTCTGGCTTGGGTGAAGGTCGTTGAGAATTTTAGCCACTTGGCTTGCTCCGAATACCTTGTGGATCGCTGCGTAATCTTCCTGTTTGTTAGGTGGGAAGTAAGGTGCAAACACGCAGGCTTGTGTGCATTTTCTCCTCAGGTACTTGCAAGCAGCGCATGGCATCGACATCTTCTCCATGTGAATATATATAAAAAAAATAAAAAAATATAACTGACTAACAACGGTGTATTTTAAAAAATTTCTGAAAACTAATGAGATTAATTAACTATAAGAATATGGAAACGGGGTTATCAGCTCGTATTATATGCTGATGAAAAACAAAGATAAATTAAAGCAAATTGATCACCTATCTAGCTAGAACATGTTTTCAGATAGAGAAACGATGTTTCTGTGAGACGTATGTGCATATGAATCAAATCGATATTTTTACAAAATAGAAAAAATTAAAAAATCAATTAAAATAGATTTTAGCCATACCTTAAGCAATCAATCCTGTTGTATAATCTCTATTGGCTTCTTACTAGAAGTTTGTTTAGAGAGAGGACCCAGACAAAAGTTGATTAACCGTAATCAATCCCCTTTGAGTTAAGTCAGAATCTTTGGCACGAAAATTCTGTTTTATAATAGTCAAAGTCTACTCGAAATATATTTGAAAAAGCATAAATTTGATTTGTTTATGTTACAAACGATAAGATAAGTATAATATTAGCATAAGAGGTATCAAAAGTTACGCGATAATTACATGAGTAGGTCGGTGAATTATTTTTAAATAGGTAAAATTGGATGCATAGTTATCTAAAAGGTAAATTTGCAATTTGAAAAGTTAGTTCATCCTACATATAAATATCTCCTATATATAATTGAAAAACATTTAAAAAGTTGTAACTTTATGTATCAATTAAAAAAAAAACTTGTCAATTTACTTTACATGACAGCATAAGAAGCAATTTAATAATTTGTAAATCTAAAATCAATTCAATAGGATAACTTATATTAACCCAAACATAAAGTATAAGATAATAAGTTATAATAAACCAAATTAGAGACCATATTCGCTGGGCATAGAGACAGTTACATATAAAAGATGAAAATTTGTCAAAAATATCATATTCATAACATCACTTTTCATATTTACACACCAACTACTTTTACCTTCACTTTAGAAAAAAAAAATCATTTATAACCACCTAGGATTAATTAATTTATACTTAGGGTTTAGAGTTGAGAAGCTGGAGGACGGGTTTTTAGAATGTAAAATTTAGTATTCTAATAAATATATAAATAAATACTTAAATTTAAAAAAAACAAAAATTAAAAACAGTTTCAAAAATAATTTTCGATTTTCAAAAATAAATTTTGAAAAAAAATTCGAAATTTTTTTTTTTCGAAAAAATTTAAAAAAAGTTCGAATTTGGAAAGAGAAATACCCTAGGATAGCACTAAAAAAATTATATAGACTCTAAGAATCAAAATGACCAAAATGTTTTATTAAAGAGGTAAATATACACTTATACCCCTAGGGTTAACTAATCCAAACCTTAGGGTTTAGAGTTAAGAGGTGAAGATTTGGGTTTGAAGTTTAAAATTTTATAAAATAGAAAATAAATATTAAAAATTTGAAAATGAAAATTTTAAAAATGGTTTCAAAAATATTTTAGAATTACAAAAAGAAAATTTGAAAAACAATTAAAAAAAAACAATTTATAAAAAAGTACAAATTTTGAAAACATACAATCTAAAACTATAAAAATATATATATTTTTTTTTATTTGTTTTATTTTTTTATATATCTAGGGTATTAGTGTCCTTTTACCTATTAAATAAAATATTTTGGTCATTTTCCTCCTTGTGGTCTATTTTTGAGACCAAAACTTGAAAATTATCTATTTATGAGAATTGCCCATTTGAAAAAGTAAAATTCGAAAACATTAATTTTTTATTTAAATAATTATTTATTATATATATGTATATATATAGAATAATGGTATCAGAGTCTTTTGCATTTTAATGAAAAATGTATTTTTAAAAATTTCTCCTTAATAGTGGTAAACATGAATAATTGTACCAAAAAAAATAGTAAAAATGAAAATTTCCCATAAATAATAGTTTCTTTATTAAAAAAAGAAGAATTCAATACTATTAACTTAATATTGTATGCATAAATATCCAATATAATGGCCTTGAGACACAAGTCGGTATGAGGTAAATATGGAATTTTTTATTTAAGATGCAAAATATCAGACCAACTATCTACGATATTTCGTATTATATTTAAGATGCATATACATGAACAACTATCTGATTTCGATAGCGAGGATTTTCATTGTAGTAGAAGAAACACGTTTGCAAACTATCTACTATTTAGTAATTTTAATTAATGGTGTTCAATTTGGTAAAAACAGGACCAACTAAAACCCAACCAAATCTAAATAGAAAAATTAGTTTGATTTGATAACATCGTATAAACCGAATAGATATTATTTTTAGATACCGTGGTATATAGATAGAGTTCAGTTTATAAACCGATTAATTTAAATATAGTAGTATAGTTTTATGTAAATTACATAATATACTAATATACATGTAGTTTATTTTATTTATATGATCTTGATATTTAAGACATTAATTTGAATAATTCACATATATTTGTCTTAAATTTAGTATATTATTAATCATTTTCTTTTCTTCTTATAAATCTGTAATAACTATAATTTATTTAACAGTTATTTTTAATAGTTAAATATAATAGAAAAACATTTTATTTAAAAATTAGAGTAGTATTTAATAAATTTTATTTTTAATCAGACAAAATTAAATTGAAAAAATGTAATAGAAGATAAATATAGTTTAATTTTTTGGCATAAAATTGAATAAACCAAAAACCGATAGTATATAAAACAAACCGAACCAAAATAAATATGATTTTTATATGGAATCTAATTTTTATAAACCAAAAAAACAAAAAACCAAACTAAGACTAGACTAAAAGTGAGCAAACCAAAATAAGATAGTATATACACTGAACCAAACCAAAACATATATGATTTTAATATGATATCTAATTTTTATAAACCAAAATATCGAAAAACTGAGCCGAGACCAGACCAAAATTCAAATTAAACAATCTTACTTCGAAGATATGATTTTTATGTATATCTCTATTCCCTCATCCTAGCAAAGATTTAAGTAGAGCTGGGTTGCGGGTCAAACCCGCCCCGCTGACCCGCCAACCCGCGGGTAAACTGATTTTTTTTACTCAAAAAATTTGACCCGCTTGACCCGCAAGAAGAAAATATGAAATCCGCACCCGCCCCGCTAAAACCCGCGGGTGATCCGCTAGACCCGCGGATAATATTAATAATATTAACAATTATTAATTTAAATATTTTTTATTAAAATAACAATAAAATTTAATATTTTAAATATTTTTTATTAAAAATAACAATAAAATTTAATATTTTAAATATTTTTTATTAAAAATAATAAATATTAATCTATTTATAATTAAAATTAAATTATTTTTTAAAAATTTTCTATTTAAAAATAATATTTTTAAAAAAAATCTTTTTTTTTTAGTTTTTGCGGGTTGGCGGGTATCCGCGCTGAATTTTGGCTGACCCGCACCCGCCCCGCATAAAAATCACTCAACCCGCATCCGCACCCGTGAACCAAATTTTTCAAATCACTCGACCCGCACCCGCCCCGCAGCGGGTCAAATAGGGCAGGGCCCGCGGATAATGATTCATATTCCCAGCACTAGATTTAAGGGGAATTTTCACTTATACCACTTTGGTGATATCATTATTCATGTTTACTACCAACAAAGAAATATTTTCAAAAATACATTTTTCATTAAATTGTAAAAGACTCTTATATAATTGCTCTTTACATATATAACAAATAAATATTTAAATAAATAATAAATCTAAAAAAAATAAAAAATAACTTTTTAAATTTTTCTCGAATTATACTATTTCGAAATTCGAATCCTAAACCATCAATTCTGAATCTTTTTTTTTTCTTTGAAATACAAACCCTAAACCCTAAAACCTCAACTCTAAACCCTAAAAAGTAAACTCCAAACCCTAAAATTTCAACTCTAAACCCTAAACCCTAAACCTTCAACTCTAAACCCTAAATTATCAGCTCTAAACCCTAAACCCTAAATTCTACTCTAACCCCTAAACCATCGACACTAAACCCTAAACTAACGACATTAAATCCTAAACCCTAAAAAGTAAACTCTAAACTCTAAACCCTTAAAAATTTACCCTAAACCATAAAACATCAACTATAAACCCTAAACCTTCAACTCTTAACCTTAAACCCTAAACCTTCAACTCTAAACCCTAAAATCCTAGAGTTGACGTTTTAGGGTTTAGATTTGAAGGTTTAGGGTTTAGGGTTTATGTTTAGGGTTTAGAGTTGATGTTTTAGGGTTTAGATTTGAAGGTTTAGGGTTTAGGGTTCAAATTTCAGAAAATATAGGGTTTAGGGTTTACGTTTAAGGTTTAGAGTTGATGTTTTAGGGTTTAGATTTGAAGGTTTAAGGTTTAGGGTTTAGAGTTGATGTTTCAGTGTTTAGTTTTAAAGTTGATGATTTAGTGTTTAGAGTTCATGTTTTAAGTTTATATTAGGTGATTGCCCGCACTTACGGGCTTAATAATCTTACAAATATTTGTAAATAGATGTATTAATAAGTCTTTATATAGGATAAAGTTTTTTCTATTTAATAAAATATATTTTATTACATAAAATAAACTTGAAAACATTCATATATATACATAAAACTTTATATATGGATTTATTTTTATTTTTAAAATATTATGATGTAAATATTTTTGGATAACATAATATAAAATCTTTTTAATTTATAGTAATTATATATTAACAAATTAATATAATATTATTATTTATTAAGGGTAATGAAGACCTTAAATACTCTAACTTTCAACGGGAGATCAAAAAAATCACTTCGTAAATAATCTATAAATATTTTCGAATCTTTGCCAACTTTTGTCAAAAATTATCAAAATGAGTGATTTTGATAATCCTAATAAATTTATCTTAAAAGATAGATGATTCATCCTATCTTATATGATATATATACTAAAATTAGAACCGGTTTAATATTACTAAACCAAATATAATGTAAACAAATATATAATATTTTAATATTATTACACTAAATATAATATAAATTTAACTATGATAACATTGTCACAATCTTTTTTATTACTTTGAAGATAAGAATAAATTATCAGGTAAATTACTAAAAATATTTATTAAAATTAATAATTGAGCATAAAATATAACTAAACCTAATCCAATGTGTATATCCTCATATCCAGTGAATGAGAAATATGTTTTCAAGCAACTTAAATATAATCATGATTCACTAAATACGGTTTAAAGAAGTATCTATTATATTAAAACAGAAGTCACAACTTCTCTTCATGTGTGATTTTTTTTTTTAAATGGACATTCCCTAGAAAATTATATTTCATTTAATTCTAATTAACATTATGACATCATTAAGATATCACATCTTAAATAATTGACATATATAACAACTCACCTATAAAATTGTCTTATTTTTTAATTATAAAAATATGTTGAGAAAAAAATCTACAAAATCTTATTAGATATTTTAAATATTATTATAAAATGAATCATTGATTAATTTCGTGATTAGTACTCTAATATTATTATAAATTAATGTTAGTTAAGATTTTATTATTAAAAAAAATTGTATACTATTTTCTTAAAATTTCTAACTATAATTTATATTATCTATTAAAATAGAAATAATGAATTCTTTCATGTATTGTTTTATAATTTGGACCATCCTTTAATTTTTTTATTAAATATATTTTATTAAGACTAATAATATATAGAATCTTTGAACTACGTTAATCACAATATCTTTTGATATCTTTTCATTCTAAATATAAATATATATTTTAAAATTTCTAACAAGTAGATATGTTTAAAAGATTTTAACAAGATCTTAATTCAAAAACATTGTATGTAAATATTTTCATTAATTTTGAAATTAGTTATGAAATAATATTATACATTATATATTTTATAATATTAAAAATATAAATTCTATAATTTTATCAATTATATAATCATAATCAATCATTTTAAGAGAAATTATTGATTATTATATTATGATAAATATGATTAAATTATATTAAATTGTTAAATTTATATATTTTAATTTTTGTAAGTATTTATATTCGAAATTTAATATGTATGTAACAAGTGTTAATATTAGAAAAGTAAATAATACACGTATATAAATTAACATGTATTTATCAAAGTTAATAATACAAATCATTTATGCATGATATCTTTTTATTTTAAATATAAATATAAATAAATATATGCATATATATATATATAATTTGTTTAACAAATCTTTTGAAAATATTATAACGTTATCTTAATTTTCAAAATTTTATGTAAATATTTCAACTAATTTCGTAATTAGCAATGAACTATTATTATGCATTAATATATACATATTTAGTTATCATTTATAAAATAAAAACAGTTTTTATAAGTATAAAATATTTATGCTAAAAATATAATACGATGATATAACGGCTTAACATTCAAAAACTATATAAAACATGTATAAAAATCGACATATCTTAGACTTTTGTATATATAATAATATATTATGTGAAATAAATAAATTTAAAAATATTGCTAATAAAAAACTTAGTTTTGAAGGTCGATGGGTCAAAACTGAATATAAAATAATACAAAAATAATATTTAATATGTTTTTTAATGCATATATTAATTTGTTAAATAAATATATATACCATAAATGATGTAAAAAAATATTTATGTATATAAAATGAAAATAAACACCCGCACAATTAAATAAATATATATACCATAAATGATGTAAAAAATATTTATGTATATAAAATGAAAATAAACACCCGCACGGTTGTGCGAGTCGAAAGCCGTGCGGATCGAAATCTAGTTGGCTTTAAGTTACAAAAAAAAGTATTGGATTTCCATTTTATTTTAAAATCATGAAACGTTAACCTATAACTTTCTTCAACATGTCAATATGAAATTTTTTGATGGTCAATTGGTCATCCAATCACTTTCATTCAATTCACTGGATATAGTAAACATCAGCAATTGTTTTTAATGCCATCAGCAATATTCCTCTTTAATTTCTGATCTTTCTTCTCACCGTGTACTATTAGAAAACAATCAATATTTCAAAACTTTATAATATAATAGTATAACTAACTATTAAATTTCAAGAGTCAAAGAACATGTCAATACGTATTGAAAAATCAAGGGTTTCAAAATAGTCAATGAACATCAATATGTATTGCAAAATCAAAGGTTTCATTATGTCCATCAATGAACAGCAAATACGTGTATTCATGTATCTACTGACGCTAACATCCACCAATACAAAATCAAGGGTATCATTATATTATGTCCCTTAGCATGGTTAAACTTTTGTAATAGTTTAAAGCAGATTTTCCATATAAACTTAAAGTCAAATATTATATAATCAGCAAAATCAGACATTATGCATTTAGTTTACAATAAATAAAATAATATCAAATATTTATATAGATGATGATTTTTAAGTTTTAAATAATAATATAGATCCATTATTCAAACTAATGATTCAATTAAAATAATTAAAATATGACAAATAAAAAAAATTATTAACTAAAATTATTGAAAACATGATAAATAATCAAAATATCCTAAAATCATGGAGAACATGACAAATAAGTCAAATCACTTTTCAAATAATAGTATAGATGTATATTTGTAATTCACTTATATATTACGTATGATGTTGATACTTTTTGCGGTATACGGCAGACTATCCACATATAATCTCAAATCTAAAAAAAAAGACAAGAATCACACACCTACAAGATCTTCTTTTACAGTTGGGAAATTTGAGTTGTATACGGTCAATATAACAAATTTCTTTGTCATTGATTTGAAGAGTGAGATGTACTATTGGTTAATGATGTGAAAATTGATCGTATGGAATGAGGATTGAGTGCTAATGGGTAAAGATGATCGTAAAGAGTAACGAATCCAATCACACACCTACAAGATCTTTCTTTTACAGTTGGAAAATTTGAGTTGTATGACCAAAGTGTGTAGTTAATTAGGTTCAGATATTAGATTATCTATTTTTTTTTAAATCAAAATGAAAGTCAAAAGTTATGAAAATCTTTTTTCCTTCTAAATTATAAACTTAATATATGGATGTATATCTTACATAATGCATCCGTGATTTTTTTTATCAAAATATTAAATTACAATTTTTTCTTTATGAAAATTTACTTATTTAAACAAATTAAAAATTACTATCTACACATTTCTTGTGGACATGCATCCAATTTATGATTTCCAAGTATATTATTAAATCGAGAAAGAATTAAATGTTGCTTTTCAAAAAATTGATTACCGTGAGATATATTACATCTTTTTATAGATTGGAGTAGTGCATGCTTAAAGTTATATAAAGAGATGGAGCTGTCAAATGTAATGACCCAAAAAAAAAGGAGAGATAGGTAGATCTTTCCTAGTTTCTAAAATGTCCCAAGTAGTGAGTTGTGGTGAGATGGAACCAAGCAGGTGGTCAAAACTTCCTTCAGATCTCATGCAGTTGGTTTTAGAACGTCTTGGTTTTGCAGATTTTCAAAGGGCTAAATCTGTTTGTTCATCTTGGCACTATGCATCCAAACAAACTTCACCAAACAATCAAAACCCTTGGTTGATTCTATTTCCAGAAGAAGGTAAAGATTGCTGCCTCTTGTTTGATCCCGAGGAAAAAGATGACAAGTTATATAGAATTCAAAATCTAGGGGTCAACTTTGCAAATAGTAATTGTTTGGTTACATATGGAAGTTGGCTCTTGATGCAAGACGATCATCAATACAATTTATTATACATTTTGAATATATTCACCTGTGAGAAGATAGATCTGCCTTCCATGAAGTCTCAACTTAGTATTGCAGAGACTGAAGATGATATGTTTCTTGTAAGATTAGATAACAACAAAGATGTTCTATTCTGGTTTGACGAGAAAACCAAAGATTATGTGGTTATATGGATAATCCAACCAAGATTTTTGGTTTATTCCAGAAAGAGTGATAAATATTGGAAACGAATTGAGCTTTTCAACTTTAATTTTGACATGGTATACAAAGATCATAGACTTTACTTGTATACTAGCTCTCGTGATGTCAAAGTCTTGGATTTTTCACAAGATATCCCGCGACAAGTATTTGAGACGCAAGTTAACTATGATTATTCGAGAAAGCCAGAGGATGTTTTCTACTATGATGCTCCTCTTCATGTATGTAGGAAGATCAAGACTGAAAATCTTGTAGTCAGAGTGACTGGTGAAGTTCTGAGGGTTAAGAGCATAGTTTTGTGCAATTCTGACTTTTGGTACTTCCGCATCTACAAGATGAATTCATCAAATAGCGAGTGGGAGTAGTGCTGGGAATATGAATCATTATCCGCGGGCCCCGCCCTATTTGACCCGCTGCGGGGCGGGTGCGGGTCGAGTGATTTGAAAAATTTGGTTCACGGGTGCGGATGCGGGTTGAGTGATTTTTATGCGGGGCGGGTGCGGGTCAGCCAAAATTCAGCGCGGATACCCGCCAACCCGCAAAAACTAAAAAAAAAAGATTTTTTTTAAAAATATTATTTTTAAATAGAAAATTTTTTAAAAATAATTTAATTTTAATTATAAATAGATTAATATTTATTATTTTTAATAAAAAATATTTAAAATATTAAATTTTATTGTTATTTTTAATAAAAAAATATTTAAAATATTAAATTTTATTGTTATTTTAATAAAAAATATTTAAATTAATAATTGTTAATATTATTAATATTATCCGCGGGTCTAGCGGATCACCCGCGGGTTTTAGCGGTGCGGGTGCGGATTTCATATTTTCTTCTTGCGGGTCAAGCGGGTCAAATTTTTTGAGTAAAAAAAATCAGTTTACCCGCGGGTTGGCGGGTCAGCGGGGCGGGTTTGACCCGCAACCCAGCTCTAAGTGGGAGACACTTGATTCTTTGGGAGAGGAAGAAGCAATATTTTTGGATCTTGGTATCACAGTTACGCTTGCCAACACCATCCAAGGAGTCAATGGAAACTCAATATATTTCAGCGGCAATCATAATAATTATTGTGATTCTGATTTGGGTCATTTTTGGAGTAAAAAAGATATACTTATCTTCAATCTTGGCACTCAAGAAATCGAAAGACCACATCCAAGTATCTTTCCGTTCATTCAATTATCTAATGCTCGATGGTTTAAATATCTTTTGATCAAATAATTAAATAATATTTTAAAATAACATAATACTATATGCTTTAACGAGGTAGATGTATTATATTTTATCATTATTAAAATTATTTGTTTTCATATTAAATTTGGTTTTAAATTTTATGTTTTTATGTTTGTGGAACTTAATATGATGTAATTACAATACCAAAGCAAATCTGAATTCTCATTTTTAAGATTATTTAAAATAAATTTGAGTTTACCATTTAATAAATGTAAGGCATAAAATTAATTAGAATTTAAAAAATATTTTAATTATTGTAAACTAGATCTCGATCCGCGCAACCGTGCGGATTTTTGTTTTTAAATATTTTTATATAAAAATTTTGTTTTCAATTATAAATTGGTATATATTATAATATATATGTGTCTATCACTTTTTTAAACATAATAAGTTTACGGTATATTTTTTTAATTGAATAGATTATTTTAAACTTTCATATGTATTTGTATCTTCTTTTATATATATATATTTTCGGATTATTATTTTATTATTAAAATCGTAACTATATATATAATGATTAGTAAAATATTTTTTATTGACATATTCAAAGATATTGTAACATTTCACAAATTTAGAAAGTTTTTAAAAAATTAAAATTTTCACTTCATAGATTTATACTATCGAGTAAATAATCAAACATTTAGTTTTTGTTTAATTTTTAAAATAAATTATATAGTTTAAAATTTATTTTCATTAGTTTAACGCAGTAAAGATTAATCATTGTTAGATAATATGATTTTTTTTAAATCTTTTTATTTTTAAAAGTTAACATCGACGAATATTTAAATAATTAACATATGCAAATATAATATTACAACATTAAATTATATATATCTAATTTATACATAAATCCAATGGATCATCTATTGTTTAAATCTAATTATTGATAGCCCAATAAAAATTTCTGGTAAGCCCAAAATTTAAATGATAAGATTATATATTAAATGAAATATAATTTTTAAGAAATAAGTCCATTAGGTCTATTTTTAAAAAAATCACACATGAATCAAGGTTGTGACTTCAGTTTTAATATATAAGATATTTATATATGTTAATGAGCTTCCAAGATTGTATTAGTTACTTATGTATGTAAATTCATATTGATCATCGCTTTATTTTTTTATATTTTGTTTAAAAAAATAAACATATAATTTGATAAATATTATGAAACTACATGCACATTTAAACTATAAATAAAATTAATTTAATTTCACATAATTATAATAAAAAATATTTATATTACAGTATGAATTTGAAAGAATATATGTAACCCAATATACTCACAACATGAGTGACTCGAGTACTCCAACTTATATCTATAATCATAAATTTAACTACAATAAGAAAATATAATTTTGTAATAATAATTTATTTTCTAAATGTAAATTATAAGATGACTCAAAACATATTAAAAATAAAAATAAAATATTAACCAACTGTTATAATTTAGTTCTTTTGTAAAATTTATATATATGCATGAGACTGTAAAAAATTATCGTTATATTACGTATATTATAGTTTACATATATTAAGTTACATATATTAAAGTTTATTTTATATTTCATTCTAAGCACAATATATCTTAAGTTATACATAATTTTCCTCAAATATATTTATATATCTACGTAAATTAAAAACAGATGCAATCTAATATTCTTAAAATAAATGAAAATAATAAAATTAATCATAATTTTAATATATTTAAAATAAAAATATTATAATTGAATTCAGAGAAATATATGCAATCTAATATACCCAAATGATAACTAAATCGACTATAAAAACAACAAAACCAACTAGATATAACATATCTAAAATCATATGTCTAATTAAAGTAATAAAATATTATTAATATAAATTATGCATACAAATTATAAATTAATTTAAAATTTAAAATAAATAACGATCTATTATTATAGTATATTTATTTTATAAATATTTATACCCGTGCATGAGCGCGGGAAAATCACCTAGTGCATCATTAAAAAAAAAAAGAAGAGTGGGTTAAAAACATAGTGATTTTTCCAAAAAAATAGTAATAAGAAAATTGATTGTACTCAAATATGAAAATAAAAAAGATTTTCATATATCTTAAATTCAAAATGTTTGGTGACTATACTTTTCATATTTTAGGATATTTAGTCATGATTGTATAAGTGATTTACAATTTTTTATTAAGAATTGATTGTACTCAAATATGAAAATATGAAAGATTTGTATATATCTTCAAAATATTTGGTAACATATATTAGGAATTTAGGATATTTGGTCATTGATTATACAAGTGACTTTTCATTTTTGTTTTGTTAAGAAAATTGATCTTACTCAAATATGGAAATAGAAAATATTTTCATATATCTTCAAAATATTAGATAATAGTACTTTCCATATTTTAGGATAATGATTATCCATAGATTACAATTTCTACTCGGTGTAGAAATAAGACAAAGAGGTTCTAAATCAAATCAACTAATCTTAGAACATTGAATTACAAGCGTTAAAAACAGTAAAAAAATCTATAGATTACTTATTCTAATAAAAACAGATTAGCTAACAAAACGTAGAATTCAATTTTTACAATGTCATTTTCTGTATAATATAAAATCTACTATAAGAAAATTTGAAATTTTTATTTAACAAGTTTTAGTTTCCGACAAACTGCTACTACAATTATGAGAATATTTTGAATTGTTCCTATTTTCATATTTTTGGGGGTTTGTATAACTATTCTATTTCATTAATTTTGATAAATACAAAGGACAATAAAGATAAAATTGGTCAAAAAAATATATAGACAGAAATAGAACAAAATGATATTATCTTATAAGTACAAACATGCTAAATTTTTGGTCAATATTTCCACATGAAAAATATTACAATTTGGATCAAATTCAACACACTCTTCAATTTGGATCAATTTGAAAAATATTTCCAAATGAAAAATATTTCATGGTCTATAAATACCGTCTTGGCTCTTGAGTTGCAGCATAGTATAATCAAATTCAAACAAAAAAGAAACAGAAGAAAGAGAGAAACCATGAGTATTAGCTTAAGGTTTATAGTTGCTGGTCTTATTCTTTTTCTTGTCTCCCGATACGCTACATGTAATTTCTTTTTAAAAGTATTAGATATATATCCCATATATATATATATATATGTATATGACTATTTTATACGTATTAATAATTCATTTTGTTTTATTTTATCTTTTTCTAGGTCAAGCCATAATGAGAATCCCACTCAAAACGAAAACTTTGTGGAACAAGGACGATGTGTCTTTAACAAATGATAATGACAATACTTACTTCGGGCAAATTATGGTAGGAACTCCGGGTCAGCCTTTCAACGTGTTGTTTGACACCGGGAGTTTCGACCTGTGGGTTCCTTCTGCAATATGGCCTAAACAGAAAAGCAGAAGGTATAGATCAAGCGCATCAAAAACTTTCAAACGCAATGGTAAGCTGTATAATTTTCCATAAATATGATACATGTATATAGCTATATATATATTATTGGTGGGTTTTGTGTCTGTGAATTTTAAACCTATCTGCTATATATATACAGGGACGAAAAAAGAAATCAGATACGGATCAGGTTCTCTGAAGGGGTTCATGAGCAACGATGCGGGAGAAAGCGTTCATCGAGGCAACTGAAGCTCCGGGTAGACGGATTTACGAAAGGCCGTGGGATGGCATATTTGGACTTTCAGGCCTATCGAAATCGACAATCACAGGAGCTCGTCCCATCTGGAGAACGATGATGGATGAAGGGGTGGTTACAAAGAAAGTGTTCTCGATATGGCTTCGACGGTACAGTGATTCTGGTGAAAACGGTGGAGAAATAATCTTTGGAGGTATAGACCAAGAGCACTTCACCGGAGCTCATACCTACGTTGATGCAGAAGGGCCGCATAACACCTTCAAGATTAACTCTTTTTTTGTGGGCAAAATTGACACGAAAGTTTGCTCCAAGGGATGCAAAGTTCTTGTGGACTCGGGGAGTACATACATTCGTGGTCCACCGGTAAGTCTTTCTGTTTTAATTAATTATCTCTCATCATTTCATTTGTTAAATTAATTTTTAACCCTTTTCTCCATAATTGTAATTTTTAGAATTTGATCGTCAAGATTAATAAGCAAATCAGAATAGCAGCAGACTGCTCTAATTATGACAAGCTGTCTGAAGTTATAAGCTTCACAATAGCCGCAAAGACTTTTACCCTCACACCACGTGATGTAAGACGCCAGACAATACACATATATATTATTATTATTATTTTTCCTTTCACTATTATTTTTTATTTATTTTCTATCAAAAAATTTCTAGTACATTGAGAGAAAGAACGGGAAATGCAAGAGTGTATTCGCGGATGCTAAGTCTGATTTATGGTAAGTTTTTCATCTTTAAACTTTTTATTATATATCTTTAACTTCTTTTTTTAAGTATTTAAAATTATTTCTGCGGTTTTTGATTGTGTAGGCAACTTGGCACGCCATTTATTCGAGCATTTCATACTGTTTGGGACTACCAGACTCCAGGAATTGTTAAAGTCGGATTCGCCAAGTCCAAATAATTTCTCTTATTATCTCTTACCTTTTTGTGGTATTATGATATGTACTCTATAAATTATTAACTAAAATAAAAAGAAATATCGGCTATATTTCTCTTGTAGTTTTTTCGGTTCGTTAAATCAAGAAATGTATGAACTTATTATAAACTACTTACAATAGAGTACAACTACTGCTATTATATGCGGCATGGCAATTACGACTAGAGTTTAATCCGACTAAATTACACTTAACTTCTTTCATTATTAAACCTGGAAATTAATTACTTCTATCATCCCCTATATATTAATCCTGAAACATTATAACATTTTTCGTAGCCATGTGTAATCACTAATATAACAAATGAAAAAATACAATATTAAAAAAAATATTTGATAAAAAAATGAAAAAATAAGAAAATATCATCAAAATATAATAAAATTACGATAATAAATAAATTTAAAATATAAAATATCATAAAATAAATATTATGTAAAGCAGATTTAACCAAAGAAATATAAATAATTTTTATTAATTAGTTAATTTCTGCAAATATAAAAGTAAAACTAGATTTTGACTCGCGATTCAAAAGCGCAGAATATTATACATTGTAAAATTTTAATAAAAATTCACCAAATGCTTTGTTAAGAGTGATAAAATGGTAGATCCACCTTATTTAAATCCGTCTCATTTTTAGCGAACACATTTACATCTCGAGCGTTTTTAATTTTAGTTCTTAGTAATTTTATTTATTTAGATTCGTGTAATTGTATTAATCATCTATTTAGACTGGTTTGGGTTTGTTTTGAGTGACCAAAATCATTTACTTTTTAGAAAATATATTTGTATTGTATTTTTCTTAAGAAATATTTAATTCACATCTAAAATTTTGAAGACAATTTTGAAAAAAGGAAAATTAAATCAATGTAATTCATATATAAAAATCTTAGTATCTACGTTTGTCATGTTTAGTGGGTTAAAACCAATGTAAATTTAGTTAAAAACCATAAAAGAAAAGTTAGTAAAAAAAATGATACACGTGAAAATTAACATTGTGAAAGTGAGCCGGCTTCCACATATCAAACAAAATCAAATAATTATTCACAATAATTTTTAACCTAGATTTGAGAACATTCAATAAATTTAAAATTAGATATGATTGTGTATATATATATATATGTTATAAAATCGCTTTTGTTAAGTATTAAATGATTGAAAGACTACAATTTTTAAATGATCTAAATATTAAGTAATTTAATGTAAATATGATGAAAATCTAAGGGTAGAATCCAAAATTTTAAAAATAGGATCTTGCTTTAATAGTATAGATTAGTTAACCATATGTTTTGTTTTTTTATCATAGTTAATCAAATGGTTATATATATCCTTTACTTTTTATTAAAAATAAAAATAAAAATGGTTAGTGTAAACATAAAAATAGTACTTCGAAAGTGGTATTTTTGGAAACTTTCCAAGATTTAAGCTGAAATGAATCATGAATCGAGAACCAAGTTGACACGTGTGGTATTGTCTATGTAAATCAATAATACTCAAATTGTATAAAACTAGGTTAAGATCCGCGCCTTGCGCGGGATGAACATTATATATATAAATTATTTTATATATTATATGTTTCTAACCTATTATGAAACAATAAATATATATTGAATAATTAAAAAGTCAGTAATTATTACCTATATAATTAAGTTGGTGCGAACATATAAATAAATTTTATTAATCCAAAAGAATATTTTTTTTATTTGATATGGTATATAATTAAATTTAAATGATAGTAACATATATATAGTATATTTTAATATTAATATTTATTAAATGATGCTTTTTGCTCATGTTTTTTTTTATCATTTGTATCTATTATAGCAAAAAATTTAAATTACTGATAACAAAATTTTCACTGTGGGATTAATAGTTTATGTAATTTATAATATTTTAAAAAATTAATTTGTCAATATTTTTTCAATTTTTTTTTGTTAAAAGTAAATTTCAAAATTAAGATATTAATTTATTTTCTTATATGACATATAATTTAATATGCATATACATATATATTTTTATATATATATTATTTTTAATACTTATTAAATGACACTTTCAACTTATATGATTTTTTAATTATTTGTATCATGTCATAACAAAAAGTTTAAAGCATAGATCACAAAATTTGAATGTGAAACTCTTAATGGTTGTACTAATTTATATTCGTTCTTAAAAATTCAAAATACAACATATAAAGAATTTTTTTAATTTTTATTAAATGGTTACTATGATTGTTTAATTTATTTTAATAGTTTAAAATTAAACAAATATAATATAACATACACTTATTTTTATCAAATCGTTATTATTCAAAGTCATTAATTATCATATATACTTTAGCCATATTAGGTAATTCCGTAATTTTATTTATGAAAATAATGAAGCACATTAATAATGTATTTATGGTTAGTTTAATAAAAAAATTATTATATATTTAGATGGACCAACATATTTCTCTAAGGATTCTAAGAATCATTCTAGTGATGACATGTGGCTACAAAAAAATGTTGTAATGCTTCTCAAATAATATATAGGGGATTATATTAGTTTTAAGATGGAGTTTTGGATCAGAGAATATATTACATTTTGAATATTATTTGTATCAATAATTTCTATATTAATAAATTTGGTACTTTCATGTATAGTTAAATTTTAAATTATTATCACTACATAATTAGTATGTAGAAATTTTATTTTATTTTTTTTAATATTTAAAATAATCATCTACACTAATAAATTAGGTTTTAAGAGGATTACTTATTTTGGCTTGTAATTTGAGAATGATAAATGATTGAAAAAAATATTAAATAGTTTAGGCTTAAATAATATGTAAACCCACTTAATAGAGAGATTTATATAACTATCTATATATTTTAAGATTTTTTAAAAAATTTATGTTGAGGAATATTAGGATATTTCTTTCAAAAGAGACTCTCCCCATAACCGGTGTTCTGATTTCAAGAATGCACTCAAGAGACTCTCCCCCAACCGGTGTTCTGATTTCACGAATGAAGTAACTTCATGTGTACTCCCATCAAGTCTTGTAGGGTTTAACATCGTTAAGAGGTGTAAATTTTTAGTAAGCGACATTATTTTGCGATTTCAGATTATGAATGGGAAGTACGTAACTGGAATAGCTATACAGTAAAATCTCTATAAATTAATAATGTTGGGACTATACCAAAACTATAATTTTTTTGTTAATTTATAGAGATATTAATTTATCGATATACTAATTAAACCAAAAATTCAATTTGTGACTATAACATTATATTATTTTATAGAGATTTTTAGTGTATATTAATTTATAGATTATTAATTTAAAGAAGTTATACTGTATATATTGACATGGTGAAACGATGTAGGTTAACTCTCATTTTTATTTTTTTTGAAAAAAACGGTTAACTCTTATTTTTGAATTTAATAGTTAGATATGGAAAGATTATAGGTAGGGTATATCTGCGATATTTTTTGCAACATTCCTAAAATCTTGTTTAGATATTTTGAAATTTAACTAATGATATGGCAATATTTTATTTGTACCGTAATTTGAGGTTAAAATATTGCAATGTTGAAAATTTTACTGAGCATATTCCTTATATTGATTCACGTTAGAAAAGTGTAAGCATATTTAGGAGTAATTTCGAAAAGTGAATATATGGAAAGTAGTTATTAGCTTCCACGAAATTTATGTGTACAATATAAGTTTGTATTTAATAGATCAAAACATAGTGGCTCGACGGCTTGATTTTATTCTGATTTAGGTTATTTTAAAAAGGAAAAATTAACTCAGTGGCATGGGTTGGTAAATATAGTGAAAAACTCAGGGTTATTTCTATAATATACTTCTGTTTTAATAGATTAGATTTAACTTATTTTTAAGATACACGCTTGCTTACGAAGGCACAATAATCCCCTTAAGATTTTCTACCTCTCATACGGAAAGTTGTACTTTTGATTTCTCATATTAACATCACAACATTCATCAATCTTCCTTATCTAACTTGACATTAATTAGGATACAAACTTTGGATGCTGAATTGATGAGCAAGGAAAATATATTGTATATTTAATAAACTCATTCAAATACGACCAAAGCTTCAACCGTTAAATAATAAATCATAATTATATATTGCTTCAACCGTCTGTATTAGTTTTGTTATCAATGGTCCTGAGAACTTTAATATTATAACCCGGTCTGATTAAGGGTATCGGATTTGGACCCGATGCAATGTATAAGCATACTTTAAATTTGCCATATCGACATGAAACACATAAATACCGTATATAGATACACTTTGCACGGGATAAACTTCATTTAAAAAAAAGCTCCTTCGAAAAAAACATTCAAACAGCAATGACGAACAGACATGTTGAGTTAGTAGAGAAGCAGAACAACAGCACAAAAAGATTCCATCGAATACGACTTGAACTGAACGGGCGACCATGCCAGCACTATGAAAATACTTTAAAGAAGTTATATTGACATAAACATATTTATATCAAACACGTAAAGCCCGCATATACATTTCTTGTATATGTAAATAGTGAAAGCATTGAACTGTTTTTCTCATAATATGAATTGTTTTCACAACTTTAAAAGGACTACTAATAACTATAAGACACATACTAAATTGCGAACATATTTTAACCATACGACACTTTACATAAGCTCCATCGGAAATAACAGAGACACAGACTTGGCGAACAGATTTTAACCATAAGCTCCATAGACTACGACTCGAACTAAATTGCGAACAGACACACAACAATGGCGGTTGGCGAACAGACACACAGCAGGACCTATTTCTACGACCAAAGCATAACCCACAACAATGGCGAACATAAGCAGAACAACAGCAGCACCTATTTCTACGACCAAAGCTCCATAGACTACGACTTCAACTGAACCGGCGTCGTTCGCTCTATTGTATTTAACATTATGATTTTAACCATAAAATACATGACTGTCCGTATAATTAAAACTTGTATTTTGCTAGGACAATTATTTTTAGACTATGCTCCAACGATACTTCTTAAAAACACGCCACGTAAGCAATTTTAAGCTCTATTTAACTGCCACATAGGATTGGGGCTTTTTTTAATTCTTACAAAATTCAGGTTATAATTTTTTAAAAGATCCTCAATTAATATATAGGGGATATTGAGTGGAATATTTGAGTTGAATTTAATAAAAGTGAGGGAGGGCTAATAGAGATAATCATCAACTTTTAGCTTAAATGAAATGGGCTAGAAGATTAGGCCCATCAGTGGATATCCAATGGGCTGAAATGAAATGAAATGATGATCAAATTTCGACTCCGGATCTAATCGAAAGCCATTGACCGATTTTGAGCAATCTCTCCCATCCATGGCGGAAGAAGAGTATGCTTCTCGTTCTCACATTCGAACATGTGTGTAATCTTATGATCTGTTGTGCTGTGTTATCTTCGCAGTTCCGTTGGTGAGGGTTATGCTGAGATCGTTGTTGTACGTCATGGAGAAACATCTTGGAATGCCGAGAGAAAGATCCAGGTAATGTGATTGAATCTTGATTGATTAGAGATCTAGTAAGAATCTGGTTCTGTTGTGTTGTTTCAGGGTCATTTGGATGTGGAACTAAACGATGCAGGAAGACAACAAGCAGACAAAGTATGCGACTTTTTTGTCTTTTGATTGTTGATGTAATGATGATGATGATGCCTTTTGAAAATTTTTAAGGTTGCTGAAAGGTTATCAAAGGAGCCTAAGGTATCTTATGTCTACTCTTCTGACTTGAAGAGAGCCTTTGAGACTGCTCAGATTATTGCTGCTAAATGCGGCAACCTTGAGGTATTATAACCTCACTTCCTTTTGATGCATCTCTTCCTAAAGTCTCCACCTTTATGCTCTCTTTTTTTTTTTTTTTTTTATTAGAGGTTTCAAATGTGTTTAAATTGTTATGTAGGTACTTACTGATCCTGCTTTGCGGGAGAGACATTTAGGGGATATGCAAGGTCTTGTGTATCAAGAAGCTTCCAAACTTCGTCCAGAAGCTTACAAAGCCTTCTCATCTAACCGCACTGACGTTGATATTCCAGTAAGCTAAACAAGAAGCTTACTTACTATATGGATGAATCATGCTAATTTTTTTTTGGTCATTTAGGGTGGAGGAGAAAGTCTCGACAAGCTTTACGACAGATGTACATCTGCATTGCAGAGAATCGGCGACAAACATCAAGGTTTCTATATTTTTAACCGTACGTATTAGTACTCAACACATGTTCTTCTAAGTATTGCTCATCTTGTTTTAACTTGTGGTGATTATGAAGGTGAGAGAGTGGTGGTAGTGACTCATGGAGGTGTGATCCGATCTCTCTACGAAAGAGCTCGTCCAAGTGCACGAAAAGTTGAAAAGATTCTTAACACTTCGGTCAATGTGTTTCGTCTATTCGATGGAGACAAATGGACTATCCAAGTTTGGGGAGATGTGTCTCATTTGGACCAAACCGGTTTCTTGCAATCCGGTTTTGGTGGTGACAGAACCTCTGGTTAAGATTAAAGTACTGTACTCTCTTTTCCACAGATTTTCTGTAATTTAAGTTTAATTGGGATGATTAATAAACTAGTTGCTATTAATTGAACGTGATGCATCTGCTAAGCTATAAAAATTATAATATATCATCATTTTCTAGTTAAGAAATCATTTTAGTTTTCAATCAATTTGGACTTCTGGCCACTAATAGAAAAAGATACTTAGCAGAATATTAGATGATTAGCTGATTTGTTGGCAGTGAACCGATCAACTAGACAGACTAATTAAGGATATTGCAATAACAAATAACGTCTTACAAATCAGCTATAAGTATTTTTCTTTCTCCAACAGAGAAATACGGTTGAAGATTAAAATTGTTCTACAAAAATATGTGTGTGACATTGAATACTGAAAAATAATCAATATTGGAAATGACTTTTAGGTTCTGAAGGGGGACCAAATCGTGGTGTTCCAAGTATCACTGCTTTTGAGAATATAAACATTAAACAATTAAGTGTTTGCTAACTTGACTGAAGCTACCCTTCAATTAAAACATTGGGATCATTGACCCCAAAGATCCTTTAATTTAGGCGTCACTGCTACCATATGCCCCAAAGCTCTCTCAGGGGGTACAAATGGCAAAAACATAAATAGGTGAGCAAAGTAGAGATGTGTTATTTTCATTAAGCTCCATGATTGTCGTCATTAGGACTTCAAGTTCTCGAATTAGTGGTTCATATTTGATAGTTATACTTGTCAAATACAAATTGCGGCCATGCAATTATTCACTATATTTTAGCCAAAAAAAATTCGCTGTCTTAAATTTTACATATATATCATGTGTATCAGTGATGTAATGGTACTATCACGTTCAAGAAAATCGATGTTGAAGCTCAAATGAGGGCTACTGTTATGTATTAAACTGAAATTGGATGTATTGAAGAAAACATTTCAAGATTATGAAACTACTGAAAGTCTTTTTGTTGTTGGAAAACAAAAAAATAGACGAAAAAGTGTAAGAGTTGAGTAGAAACATGGACGAAGAACATTAAAGGGTGGACATATTTTATCATTGTCGAGCACCATGCGATAAATTATGCTATATCACTTTATATATAATTTTCCTGCACCATTCATATATCATAAGATTTTCGAAGTTGACTTCGGAATCTCTGGTCGACTAGGTATATTTTATCATCCCATCTTTTAAGGAGGATGCACAAAATTATAGAGTAAAATTAAGTCCATTCATATTTTTCTTGAAAATAGTTTTTTTTTTTCTTATATTATTAGATCCAATTCTTTTATGAAAAAGAAATAAATGATAGGTTCATGCATGAGATGTTTTTTTTTTGCTAACAGCATGAGATGTTTTTTACATAATAGGTTCATGAGATGTTAAGCCTCTGATTAGTCAGCTTGACTTTGTGATCTTCTCAGTATGTAGCAAATTTGATTTTCGTTAGCTACGAAAAATATGTAACTATGTTCAACAATATTCTTTAAGCGATCCTACATGGATATTTGATACACATGAATATGTTTACCACTAGGTGTACATGCATTTGAAAATCTAATAATACGAATATAAGTGGGTAAAAATGATAGCTAGTATGAAATTTGGATTGGCCTCTCAGAATGTCGGGTGCAAACAAGCAATCTAAGCAAAATTTAGTTGTACAGTAAAAACTCTATAAACTAATAATTTTGGAACTTTAGTATTTTATTAACTTATAGAGTTATTAATCTCTGAGCGTATGAAATAATATGTTTCATAGAATTCAAATTTGGTTTTAGATATAGTTTTACTGAATCTCATCATAATATATCAAATGTTAAGAAAATATAAATATGATTCTGTTGTAAATATATAACAAACAATATAATGGATGGTTTGTACTTATATAAAAAATTTATACATATAAATTATTATTTCATAATTTTAATGGGACTATGTATTTACATATAATTTTATAAAATTTTATTATCTTATTATTTTATCGATTTGTATCATATTTTGAATTTATCGAACTTGGAACAAGAAAAATTTATTAATTTATAAAATATTGATTTATAGAGTTTCTACTATATTCTTTTTGTTTTATAATATTAAGAAATGAATATGAAACCTCAAGCATTTTAATAATAATTTTCCGCCAGTAACATAGCTTACATTTTTTTTGTCAACACGTAGCTGACATTTAGATCGTCAAATTCTACGAGTAGCAGTTGCATATACTATAAATTTTAGGTTCTGTGTGCTGTACGTGACGTGAGAATAGTTGACCCGTAAGGCCATAACGAAACTGAGTTACAGGAATCATCACATCACAAAGTACCCACCACAATATCCAAATGGCAATAGCGTTAATTAAGGAAGGAGCAAACCTACTTCTATAGTAGTCCTAGAGATTTTTCCGGGCTACGCCCGGGTTTTTTCCATAAATTTTATTTAAATTTTAAATTATTAGAAAAAATCGTAAACTTTTTATTGTTTTGGTGACTACAATTTTGAAATTATTAAAATTCAATTTATATTTATTTTCAATATCAGAAAATACATATAAGCTGGTAAGTATGTTGAATAATTTTTTAATTAAGTCTTAGTTAAAATACAATTAATCTGTATGAAAATATGGTTTAATTTATGTATAATGCAAACTTTTCTTTAATCTTAAAGTCAACCAATATGCATTTTTAAAATTTAACTATTGATTTGAATGCATTCAGCAAATACCTTAGAATCAACATAAACTTGTATCTAAAATAATCCTTAGCAAACCCAAAAAAAATCTTATTTTATTCCAGGCTCATTATTCCCAATTTATAGTGGAACGACCAGTAAAACGACCAAACAAACATCCGGTAAGCATGTTCTATCCCAGATTAAAGAGTAAATAAATTACTATGTAACAGAATCAAACAGCTGTGAAATTTTAGCTTGAAGATGATAAATGAAAACATTCAGAAAGCCAAGCTCTTAGCTTTATTCTGTATTTTCTGCTGCTACATCTTTTCTTAGAAAGTTATTATTGATGTCGTAACTAACCACATAACTTTACTAACACTCTTAACACTATTGATAAGAATAACTTCTGCAACCAGAACATAGTTTATTTGGCTAGCAATGCACATAATATTAATATCCCATAAAGACTGTCACATTTAAGTTTGTCAAATATTCAACAACTCCTAAAACGTGGGGAAAAAACTTCAGCAATATTAATCTGCCAAACTCTATCCGGCTCCAACCCGTATTAAGTTAATGCAAAGTTGTCATTTCTGAAACAAATTCATTTTTATAGTTTACTTTCTATTTGTTTGTAAGAAGCAACTAAATTAAGTACCATGATTTGTTGGAAGATCTCATAAAAAGAGATTGACACTCACATAAATGAATGGCTCATTTGTTTATCTCTCATCTTAGTAACGTACACACAAACCGTCATGCATTCAATCTGTTACGATACCATGAATCTTTGAAGCTTAAAAGTACCAGTCTGAAATCAAACAAACTACTGTAATATTGGCAGAGTTTACACTTGAAGCTTCTTCACTAACCGATTTGTTTTCAGATTTCTCAGGTAGAACTGAAGGAGACAAAACCTCAATTCAAGATGCTGCTGTGTAGACGACTACCTGCAGTAAACACATGACCTGAAACATACAAAACACATAACTTGATGGTCGAAGCGCTGCAGGAGCTTTGCGGTGAAAAGCATAGTAATATCAAAGTTAAGACACACCCTTGACCTAAGATTGTAAAGCAACAATTGAAAGCACCAACTAACTTGAAGAAAAACTATTAAAACTATAACAAATAGACTTGCTGAATGTATAAACCATCAATTTGAACCAAAACTTATATGATTAAAATCACAAAACAAAGATAAGATATAGAGTATGTCTCTCTCTTGGAATGAAATAAATGATGTATAATCTAGAAGATGAGAACCTGATTTCTAAGAGATGAACTCAAAATTCATGATGATCACCCCTGTTGAAACTCTATGGAAAAAAAAAACACATTCGTCTGGCACCAAAAAGTCAAGAATGGATTTGATACCCGATACAATCAGTAGAGGAACGGTCAAAGCCACTGCACCCAGCCCAGATGGATCCACTAAAGATATATTTCCTCCTCCAACAACAATAGCAACCTGTTGTAAAAGTATGAGAAGATTAAGACATCATACATGACCTTGTAATGCCCATGACCCAGACATCACATCCTACTTCACGTATGTTACAACACTTGCAAGCTTTAATTTGGCGTTACCAAAGAATCAGTCAGTGGTTGCTTATAACATGATGTGCAAATAAGCTTTTAATTTTTTTTGGTGATTGCAAAATCGATTAAAATCAAAGATCAGTGTGGTTAAGACTGTGTCAGAGCATTTTTGTTGTTAGGAAGGAAGGATTATAGGGAACTAACCAGATAGATATAAATCGAGAACACATTTTGTAACTTCTACACAGTTATTATTGTACTTAGTGTACAAAACATTTCCATCTAATCATACTTTCTCAATCAACATGTCTAGGAAAGAGCTCAACGCATAATACCTAGCTACTTATAACTCATGAATCCATGGTTACAGAGTTACCCAATCGCAGTAAGATCAAAAATGTGTCCGAGAATAACCTCAATGCCAAGCCGATTCACTGCTGAAACCTCTCTTGCAATCGCCTAGCGAGAAACAGGATGAGACATGTGAAGAAGGAAACAGAGAACAGAAAAAAAGATGAAACCTTTGGATCGATATTATGCTCCTCGTCTCCAGTAAGAGCTGCTCCACTGACTTTAAGTCTTTAAGCAAAACCCTTCTCCATCGAAGGAAGGCATTCCAGGAAAGATGACTGCCCCTTTAAGCCACTGAAAATCACAATGATGGCAGCACAATTTAATAAACACAACCAGAGTTCCACAGTTCAAGATTCACTTCAACCAATTAAAGTTCAGATTTTGCAATATATATTAATCAAATCTTAAACCCTATAGCCTTGTGTTCAAAACAAAAACCCCTATAGCCAAAAAGTGCTTCATTGACCATTTTTATGAAACTTTGTGGACGTTAAGCTTAGCAACTGAAGATTAACAGTACCTCTCGTTAAAGGACTCTGGAGTTGAACCATTATTCGAGGATAAAGACGAAGAGCAGCTGATAAGTACATAACCTGATTGAGCCAACACGCCGGCGGGAGGAAGAGGTAAACTCCGGTGAAGGTTTTCTAGTTTTTTTTCATTGGAGCAGAAATCGAACATGAAGTTGGGTGTCGTTGCCAGCGTCAGGATCTACGGCAACTGAGGAGGATATGGCAGATTTTTACAGGATAGATTCAGAATATGAAAAGATTTTCTTGACATTTATTGATGGTGAACACTGATTTAAGAAGAAGAAGCGAATTAGGGTAACGATTAAAACGAAGAAGCTGAAGTCAAAGCATATAGATGTCAAAAAAAAAATGTTCTGTCTATTTGTTTGTGTAATACGTGGAACTAAAGCTGATATGTCATCTCTTTATTGGCCTGAATTAATTTGAGGACGTGGACACCCTCTCCATTCACCATATTCCCCTTTTAGTATTGTGACTAGATTTTTTAACCGCGCTACGCGCGGATAAGATATTATATGTATTTTTCAATTCTAAAAAATAATGTATAATATTGTATTATATTATTTAAAGAATATAAAATAATACCACATAATATAAATATATTTTTTATATTTTCTTTGTGAAAATCATTATGTTGTTTGATTGTTGTACTTAATTCACATATTTGCATAGATATTTGTGATAGATGAATAACTATATTTTTATTATCAGTAAATAATATATATTTATTATATAATATAAGAAAAATGGAATTATTTACTTTTTAACAAACTTGTCTCATGTTGGGGACTCGGTTATAGACATATCATATTCGAATGAAACATTTTTACACTTATCAGTCTTCTTAACAATCAAGAAACAAATCTGAATATCAAAACAATATCTCATACGATCTCTTTGTGGAATAACTGCTCTGAAGAAATTGAATTTATGCATCAAAAAGGACTGGAAATGGATGTGCATATGTGTTATCTAAGTGAGCTTTACAAAAAACTATTTATAGTTCATATATCATTTATGTCCATCCTATTTTTTTGTCCATCATTTCTTAAACATCTTGAAATAAGTAATGCTAATTAATAATAAACTTTTTACTCACAAAATAAAAATCAAATTTGTCTAATTATCGCTTAATTTGTCTAACTGATATATGTATTTCTCAATTCTAAAAAATAATGTATAATATTGTATTACATTATTTAAAGAATATAAAATATGACTTCATAACATAAATATATTTTTTAAATTTTTTTTTGTGGAAATCATTATGTTGTTTGATTGTTGTACTTGATTCACATATTTGCATAGATATTTGTGATAGATGAATAACTATATTTTTATTATCAGTAAATAATATATATTGATTATATAATATAAGAAAAATAAAATTATTTACTTTTTAAACAAACTTGTCTCATGTTGGGGACTCAGTTATAGACATATCATATTCGAAAGAGACATTTTTACAGTTATCAATCTTCTTAACATTGAAAAAACAAATCTACATATCAAAACAATATCTCATACGATCTATTTGTGGAATAACTACTCTGAAGAAATTGAATTTAAGCATCAAAAAGGACTGGAAATGGATGTGCAGATATGTTATCTAAGTCTGCTTCACAAAGTACTATTCATAGTTCATATATCATTAATGTCCATCTTATTTTTTTGTCCACCATTTCTTAAACATCTTGAAATAACTGATGTTAATTAATAATAAATTTTTTGCTGGAAAAAAATCAAATTTGTCTAATTATCGTTTAAATATTTTATTAATATGGTCTAAGAAGCTTTTAAGTGATATCATAGTTTAATTTATTAGTTTTTTTTGTTAATTTTTAGAGGTTTTTGTATTTAAGATTTTTTTCCATATTAAGCTTCTATTTCTTTCACAGAATTGATATATATATATATATATCATAAAAATTACCATCAAATCAGTTTTACTTATTTATTATTTTGTTTTAACGAAAATACACTTTTTAAATAATTTAATTTAAAATAAAATTATATATTAATTTGCTGTATTTTAACAATTTCATTGATTTAATTAATTTGCTTTGGTGGATAACTTAAAAAGTTTTCATATGAATCGGGGAAAGCAAGCTTATGTTGTTATATTATATTTATTTTGTGTATATAGAATCTATATACAATGCTAGTGTAATAAAGAAAGAACATTATTTTTTTGTAACTTCAAAAAGATACATTATTACAATTTGAAATGAATCAAAATTGAATAAAATGGTAATTAAATATTTGTAAATCTAATTGTTTAGTTGGATTCTCATGAAAAAAAAAATCGATTGGTTAAACAAATGTTTCAAAATTTGTTGTGGTATTGTTTTGTCTATAAATTATAAAATTTATTGAATTAATATATTTAATTATTGCATCCTTAAATAATATTTTATTAAGACATTAGAAAAATATGTTTTGAGTTGTTTTGTCAAATTGTACAAAAATCTATGCTTTTTCATATTTGTAACTTCAAAAAGATACATTATGACAATTTGAAATTAATCAAAATTGAATAAAATGGTAATTAAATATTTGTAAATCTAATTTTTTTTTATCTTGTTTAGTTGGATTCTCATGAAAAAAAATCGATAGGTTAAACAAATGTTTCAAAATTTGTTGTGTTATTGTTTTGTCTATAAATTACAAAATTTATTGAATTAATATATTTAATTATTACACCCTTAAATAATATTTTATTAAGACATTAGAGAAGTATGTTTTGAGTTGTTTTGTCAAAATTTTACAAAAATCTATGCTTTTTCATATTTGTCACGAAAATTTATATGTTAAACTTACTTTTACAAAATTCTTAACTTTGTCACGAAAACAAAAATCTATGCTTTTTCATATTTGTCAACGTTCTCACACTTTCTAAGAATATATTAACTTAGCCACTTACTTTTTTTTTTTACAAAACAAAGTATCGGAGTCTTGAAAGTTGAATTCATATTATTGTAAATGTACATAAAAGTTTGTGATTATATACTTAGTGGTTCTTTATATGTGTCCAAGAAAGTGTCAATGGCTTAGTGGTAACTGTCCTATATATATATCATACCAACCCGGGTTCGATTCTCACCTTCGCATTGTTTTTTTTATTTTTTACGAAAAATAAATGAGATGACATGGCAATTTCGGGTTCTCTGATTGGTTGATTTTTCTATCCTATGTAGACACCCTCTCCATGGCTTATATCCCCTTTTTAGTATAGTATATATTTATCTATTTGATTATTAATTCTTTAACGAGCTGGACCACCACCTACCTTAATGGGTCCCAGTATTCATAAGTGGTTCTTATAAATGTGTTTAACAAAATGTATCAGAAGATTATATGTTCAAGTTGCTTCTAGTATCGTTATGCAAATGTATGATATACCCCATATTCAAAACTAATAAAATAGATATATGACTTGTAGTTGACAAAAAAAAAGAATTTAATGTGGTATCGTTGATTAGCATATGAATTATTTTTGGAGTTAGATGAGTACCAGATTTTTCTATCCAAGCTTTTTTTTTGTCTTTCTAACCAAGTGTTTTAAATCATAATGTAGTCATATTTGTTTAAATATTTTATGTGGTAAAAGTAAAACTATGAAAATGCTAGCTTTTTGGTTTTAAATGGAAATGGTCTTTCCAAAAAATAAAAATTTAAAACTATTAATATTTTCTCAGTAATCCAAGAAACTACTTAAGCTATGCTGAAAATCGTTAAATTCATAATATGCAATTACAAATGTTAAATTGATTTAACGGCCTCACAAAAAAAGGCTATCCGGATAGAAAATCTTGTGCACATCCAAGAGTTGGCACTTGGCAGAGGATTTTAAATGCATCTCTCTGTACGTATAAATAATATCACAATATTCTGTCAATGTCCATTGAACTGGCCAATGCAAATCCCCTTCCAAAATAACTTATTCAAATAAAACTATAGTATTTAATGAAGTTAGTTAGACTTTATTTTCTTGATTGAGACAATACCATTTTTTTTTTTTTTGACAATAACAAAATTTTATAAATTCATTATTACAAATCACTCAAAATATTATACATCCCCGTAAAACTATTAACACTGTTTGGATAATTTTCACCAATTCTCCTATTTTCTAGTACTAGTTTGGTATTTGTCTTTTCTATACTGTATTTATTATGTAATAAGTGTGTAGAATACTGATATGAAGTTAATTAAAATTAATAGAGTGGTTCAATGTAAATAAATAAAATAAAAGCGAAGGTTTGTAGTAGTAGTATATGTGTTTAGTTAACTTATTCTCTTGGATCCAAATATCTCGGCATCGACAAAGGAGAGATCCTTCCAAAGAAAGAAGACGAAAACGAGAAAGAGAGTTTTAAGAAACACAAAAGCTCAGTTTCTGGTTTTCAAGATTTCAAATTTCGAAATGTTACTCTTGAGATTTTGACCTGTGTTGAGAGAGATTCGTGATGGGCCTCTGTCATTCGAAACCTCCAAGCTCCGATCGAGTTCCGGCCCAGAATAGTCCTCTCCCGGCGTCGGAATCCATAAAGCCTCCTCCTAACGGCGACAATGAGGGGAAGAAATCTCCCTTCTTCCCCTTCTTCAGCCCGAGCCCAGCTCACTCCTTCTTCTCCAAGAAGACTCCGGCGACCAGCGGAAACTCCACGCCGAAGCGGTTCTTCAAGCGGCCCTTTCCGCCTCCGTCTCCGGCCAAACACATCAGAGCTGTTCTCGCGAGACGCCACGGCTCCGTGAAGGCCATCCCGGAAGGCGGCGGCGGCGAATCCGAGGTGGGTTTGGATAAAAGCTTCGGGTTCTCGAAGGGGTTCTCGAGTAAGTACGAGGTGGGTGAGGAAGTGGGTCGTGGGCATTTCGGGTACACTTGCGCTGCCAAGTTTAAGAAAGGTGATTCCAAAGGACTGCAAGTGGCTGTTAAGGTTATTCCCAAAGCAAAGGTTTCTTCTTTTCTTCTTTTTTTTTTTTATTTATTACAGAGATCTGATTGATGATGTTCTCTGTTTGGTTGTTTTTGATTTTGTTTGTGTAGATGACTACGGCTATTGCTATTGAAGATGTGAGGAGGGAAGTGAAGATATTGAGAGCTTTGTCTGGTCATAACAACCTTCCTCATTTCTATGATGCCTATGAGGATCATGACAATGTCTATATTGTGATGGAGTAAGCTCTCTCTTTATTCCAAAACCAGTGAGAGTCTCTTTAACAAAGTGGTTTGTTGGTTTCAGGCTATGTGAAGGAGGAGAGCTTTTGGATAGAATACTCTCTAGGTAAATGGATGATTCTACACTTTAGAAGTAATATTGGGATCATTTTGTATTGAACTTGGGGGTGTGGTTTATGTGCAGAGGTGGGAAGTACACAGAGGAGGATGCAAAGACTGTTATGATTCAGATATTGAATGTCGTTGCCTTTTGTCATCTCCAAGGTGTTGTCCACCGTGATCTCAAACCCGAGGTGATTGATTAAAATGCTCTTTACTTCCTTCCCACTTTTACTTTTGATCTTCATTGAAGTTTACTTAAAAACTTTTTGGATCAGAACTTCCTTTATACCTCAAAAGAAGACACCTCTCAACTCAAGGCAATAGATTTTGGCTTGTCAGATTACGTGAGACCGGGTAAAAATAGTTGTCTTCTACTTAGCCTGCCTCCACAATCTAGACGACCAACATTTGTTTATTATACCCTTTCACAATTCCATTTTGCAGATGAGAGGCTCAACGACATTGTTGGCAGTGCTTACTACGTAGCACCTGAGGTTCTACATAGATCTTACAGCACAGAAGCTGATATTTGGAGTGTTGGTGTGATTGTCTATATTCTGTTATGTGGAAGCCGACCGTTTTGGGCTAGGACAGAGTCAGGAATCTTCCGTGCTGTTCTAAAAGCAGATCCCACTTTCGACGACACTCCCTGGCCTTTGTTATCTTCAGAGGCAAGAGATTTTGTGAAGCGGTTGCTAAACAAAGACCCTCGTAGAAGATTAACAGCTGCTCAGGCCTTGAGTAAGTAACTTGCAAAAGTTGCTTGATTGTGAGAAGCTTGTGTAATCATCATTTTACATTTGTTTCAGGTCATCCATGGATAAAGGACTCAAATGACGCCAAGCTTCCATTGGATATTCTTGTTTTCAAACTCATGAGAGCTTATTTAAGATCATCGTCTCTCCGTAAAGCTGCATTAAGGGTCAGTTTCTGTTTGTTAACTTAAATGGTTGCTTCTCTTTTTTCTTTTTTTGCTTACCATTCACCATTTTTCTTGCAGGCCTTGTCGAAAACACTTACGGTTGATGAACTGTTTTATCTGAGGGAGCAGTTTGCTTTGCTAGAACCTAGCAAGAACGGAACAATAAGTCTAGAAAACATCAAATCTGTAAGCTTTATCTATCTTCCATCTGTGTTTTTAGTTTATTACCATGACTCTGGCTCAAACTCAAACTCTCCCTCCTTGTTAGGCTCTGATGAAAATGGCAACAGACGCAATGAAGGATTCACGTATACCTGAATTCTTAGCACAAGTAAGATCCTTAACCTGAACAGTTTTAATGTTTGGAATCACACAATTATTGAAGTGCATCTTTTGGACTGTCTGTAGCTGAGTGCTCTTCAATATAGAAGAATGGACTTTGAAGAGTTTTGCGCAGCGGCATTAAGTGTCCATCAGCTAGAAGCTCTTGATAGATGGGAACAACACGCTCGTTGTGCTTATGAGCTTTTCGAAAAGGAAGGAAACAGACCCATCATGATAGATGAACTCGCTTCGGTCCGTTCCTTTTATTACAAAAAATGCAGTAGATCTTTGAAAATGTTCTTATTAACTCATCGGTTGAACTTGTTTCTTCAGGAACTTGGTCTTGGTCCTTCTGTACCTGTCCATGCAGTGCTTCACGACTGGCTTAGACATACAGATGGAAAGCTTAGCTTTCTTGGGTTTGTGAAATTGTTACATGGTGTGTCTAGCCGCACTATCAAAGCTCATTAGAAGGGTGTTTAGAAACTTCCACAATATGTATGAGATTTGTTCTTAGATCTCTTCTCTCCCAAGAGCTTTAGACCAATTGGGTTTTAATATGGCTTTGTCTTTTGTGAAGAAAGCTGAGAAGAAACGAAGAGAATGTAGCTAAAAAGAGGTGTGTGTGTGTGTGTGTTAGTTTGTAGAGGATGGGGATAGTTTCTAAATTTGGTAACTTATGATGATTGTTGATGTTTCTGACCTGACTTCTAGATTTGGATTTTGATACGAATCTTTTTCTTCTATTGTTTCTCTTAAAAAAAAAAAAAAAAAACTGGTACTTGACTCTGTCTTGAAAAGCATCAAAACTAGTTTAGTATCTCCGGTTTACGAAAATTAGGGATCTAAATAATTTAGTAAGGATTTTAACAAAATATATATTTATATAAATTTAACGATCTTTGTTTATGTAAATTATTTTTGAGACAAGCTAATGTTTCACTTGTCTAGACCAACTACCAAATGAACTACCTATAAAAATAGTCCAATTAGTAAAAGATCTCCTGTTAGTTGCTAGACTTGCTACTGACGATGAACATATACAAAAAGTTAATTGGAATTTGCATTCCCGACATAAACTACTCTGCTTCTTGTCAGGAAGTCGATCTAGTTGTGTAACCCACATAGAAGTGCATGTTTTGGAATTGCTCCATTTGAACCAAACTGAAGAAGCCTATATACCTATTGTTTTACTGGTGTTCTCGGGCTGAGATCCTCATATGTCTTCTCCGGAGAGAAGCTTTGATACTTAATACCTCCAAAGCTCCAACCACCCAACTTTTAAGAGTCTTCAATAGATCCCACAAGAGTTTGAAACCTGAATAGTAGTTAAATAAACATGAAGATTATGAGCCGGTTCTAATTTCGGAGAGGGAAGAGTCTAGCCCTCAATTCCACTTGTGCATAAATTTACATAGAAACAGTAAATAAAGTATTTTTTTTTGTCAAAAAGAAAACAGTAAATAAAGTAAAATGATACAACTTTTGGTGATAAATATCACATAAATGTTTTAAATAAATTATTTTTAGTATACATGAAATTTTAGAGGTTATAGATCATTTAGTAAAAGTTTTAATTTCTTTTACAAATTTGAACTAAAATTCTTAAATTTTTTTGAGGTTATAAATCAATGTTTCACTTGGCTAGATCTAAGACCAAGTCATATTTAGTTATAAGGCATATTAATAGTTTAAGTTCATGTAACAACTTGGTAATCTCATTTTAATATTAATATAAAGGAAATGACGTTGAAATCTGTTATTTACTTAAAATAAATATTGATATCTTGTCATTTGCTGTACATTAACATTAAACAAAAATTATATAGAGAGAAAATAACGATGAGGTTATTATTTGTTTACAGAAACAGAATTCATTTAAAAAAGGATCCAACTGTAATTACGACAGACAAGCGGATCCAGTTGAAGAGTTTTTGTCGGGGCTCCGACAGTCTTTAAAGTTTTACTAAAAATATCCCCAAAAATATTCAAAAGCAGTTTGCTTTTTTGAAAGTTCCATGGCAGATGAGAAGGAGATCATCGATATTTGTAGCTCCGATGAGGAACACGAAGAAAACGATATAGATGGCCAGACCAGTGAAGAAGACAAGGGAGATGAAGATGATGATGAAGAAGAAGATGATGATGATGATGATGATGAAGAAGAAGATGATCGGAGCTTGAGGTATTAATTTGTATATTTTCGATGTAATCGTAGTTTTTTGATCGATTCTGGATTAATTTGAAACAGTGGAGATGATAGCGAATGGAGTGAAGATGACTCCACGGATTCAAATTCAGACTTCGATGATGAGGAAGATGAAGATGACGATGAAGATGATGAGGAAGATGACGAAGACTCTCTTGTAGATAAAGTCACTCGCCTGCTCAAGGGTTTATCTATTTAGGGTTTATGAATCTTGATTGCTATCAGTGCTCGTTGAACTTGTATGGACTTATTATTAAAAATTATAAATGTAACGATTGATTAATGAGTTCGTTTCTTTAGATTACTCATATAACTCTCAAGTCTTAGTTTTTTGTGAGTTTTGTAGCATAATCTTGAATTTGAAGTAATCAAAGCGTTTACGATTAGATTAGATTAGATTAGATAAGCTGAACAAAACCAGTTTGTATTGAAAGTAATTTCTGAGCATTGCAGCCATTTAACTTTGCTCTAGCTATGTTGTTCTTTTTTTTTTTATGTTGTTCATTGTCCTAAGAGAAATTGTTTGCATCTATGCCTGCGGTCAGGGGTAGCCTTGGGTTGGACTTATGACAAAAGTTATTTGTTGTGTAATTGTTTAGGTTGCTTTAAAAGTCCCTAAGGTGAGGCGAAAGTTCATCCTTTAATAAATTCATGTGCGTCTTTCTTTTCCAAAATTTTGTTTGTTAACGGGCTTTATTATTTTTATTTTTTTGCTTTAGGCTGAGAAATTCATTGGGCTCAGCTAATATATGGTGGACTTCTTCTGCAGTTATGTAATTTCTTTCATGTGATCTTTACCGGCTTCTAAGGATAATAGTCGGTAGTTTTATGTAATAAATAATGTTCCTAAAATGCTCTTAACTTAGTGCCAGTGAGGGATGTCGAGAATTTGTTTTGGTAGGAAATTTTGTTCTCTTCACACCTTAGCTAGGCTTCATCAGAGAGTTGACACTTCTTTAGTGTACTATTTGTGTGGCCTCCTTCAGGCAATACAAGAACCCAGTGGTAGCTCAATTCATGTGTAGTCAAAGATGTTAGAAAATGAAGAACAAGAGTGATAATGCTCAAGAACAAGAGAGAGAGGGAGAGAGAGAGAGAGAGAGTAAATCAAGAGTAAAAGAGATAGAGTAAAGAAGGATATTTTTTCCTTTAATTCATTTAGTTCACAATGTTACAATATTTAAAGGCTCAAAGATGGGATACAAACAAAGAGATAAATAATAAAGAATGATGCTGCAAGATGAGCTGAAAGGGACAACACCTCAACAGCTCTTTCTTCCTCTCTCCTCTAAATAGATCATGTGACTTTAAGTAATTTAGAACTCCAACTTGTTTCTGATCTTTCCAACGGTCTGGTTGACCTTTGAACACATCTTGGGCGAGTTTGAACTTGCAAGGCTGCATCTCAAGTTTGGTTTCCAAGTCTGGTTCTCAAGTCTGGTGACTTGTTCTCAAGTCTGGTGACTTGTTCTCAAGTCTTGTGACTTGTTCTCAAGTCTGGTGACTTGTGTATCTCAATACTCCTCCTCAAGCTTAACTATAAGGTATGGTTGAGCTTGAAACCCATGAAGACATCCCTCATTAAAAACTCTTGTGTGAAAAACCCAATGGGACAAAAACACACAAGAGGAAAAAGAGTAGATGCTTCATGGCTTAAGAGGATCATGATCTAGGCAAGTCTATGAGTCCCAATCTTGGATGGATGAACTCACAGACTTTGGTGCTTGCTCCTTTAGTGAAGATATCAGCTAGCTGGTCTTCACTTCTAGTGTAGCAAGGTAGAATGATCTTCTGCTCCACAGCTTGTCTAACCTTGTGACAATCCACTTCAATATGCTTTGTCCTCTCATGAAACACTGAGTTTGAAGCTATATGAATGGCTGCTTGGTTATCACAGTGCATTGTAATTGGTGTTGTTGTCTCTATGCCCAAGTCCCTTAGCAAGTTTCTGATCCAAATGAGCTCACTGGTCAGCTTCCTCATTGCTCTGTATTCTGCCTCAGCACTTGAACATGATACCACCTTCTGCTTCTTGCTCTTCCAAGTAACCAGATTGCCTCCTATAAAAGTGCAATAACCAGTAGTAGACCTCCTATCCACTCTATCTCCAGCCCAATCTGCATCACAATATCCTACAATCTCAGTGCTCTTGTTGCAACCCATCCAAACACCTTGACCAGGAGCCTCCCTTAGATATCTCATGATCCTCTCCACCATATTCCAATGGTGAACCTTTGGTGCTTGCATATACTGGCTGACTTGATTCACAGCAAAGCAGATGTCTGGTCTTGTAATGGTGAGATAGATCAGCTTCCCAACCATTCTTCTATAGAGCTTAAAGTCGCCAAAAGGAGTGTCCTCAATCTCCCCCTCACGCAAGACTTTGTAACCCTCTTCAAGTGGTGTCTTAGCTACTCTTGCTCCAAGCTTTCCTGCCTCATTTAAAAGATCAAGTGTGTACTTTCTTTGAGATAAGAAAAGCCCCTCTTTAGAGCGACATATTTCTATCCCTAGAAAGTACTTTAGCTCACCCAAATCTTTAATATCAAAGCTAGATTTAAGAAAAGCTTTAGTAGAGATGATACCTTCCTTATTGCTTCCTGTGATGATGATATCATCCACATAGATTAGAATCACCACAATTCCTTGCTTGCTTGTGAGGGTGAAGAGAGTATGATCAGCTTCTGATTTTACAAACCCTCTTCCATTGAGAGTTGTACTCAGTTTGTGATACCAGGCTCTTGGTGATTGTTTTAAACCATAGATGGCCTTCTTTAATCTTAGGACATTTCCTGGCTTGACCATGTCTTCCATACCAGGTGGTGGTCTCATGTAAACCTCATCCTCTAGCTCTCCTTGTAGAAAAGCATTCTTAACATCCATCTGCCATAAATCCCATTCCAAGTTCACAGCCAAGGAGAGAACAATCCTTATAGTGTGGAGCTTAGCTACTGGTGCAAAGGTATCCAGATAGTCTTCTCCATAGATTTGAGTGTATCCTCTTGCAACTAGCCTTGTCTTTCTCCTTTCTGGCTTTCCATTTGCCAAGTACTTGATGGTGAAGAGTAGGCGACTGGTGACTGCTTTCTTTCCTTTCGGAAGCTCAGTTTCATACCAAGTATCATTTTTGATCATGGCTCCAACTTCATCTCCAACAGACTCTCTCCACTCATCATCCTCCATAGCTTCTTCATAAGTCTTTGGAACATATTCTTGATCCAGGTTGGTGATGAAAGCTATATGCTCTTGAGGATAGCTTGCAAAGGAGCAGGTTGCTTGGATAGGATGAGCCACTGCATTACTGTTGAAGTATACTCTGGTGTCGACCCACTTGGATGGTTTCCTCACTCTAATACTTCTCCTCAATGGTTGAATCTGCTCTTCTACCACTGCTTCTTCCTGTCCTTGATCACCATCATACTGATCTCTACTAGACTGATCAGATTCAGCTCCATCTTGATCATGAACTGATGCTGAATCATCTTCTGGTGTTTCTGGTGTTGATTCATGCTCATTGCCCCCCTCATGATCAGGATGGACTGGCTCAACAATCGGTACTGCTTCTTCATTAGTTACAGCCACTGGTGTTGATGGAGAGGTTCTATGCGCCTCACTGCTCTGAGGCTTACTGATTCCTAAACTTTCCAGGATGATCTTCAGGTTGTTTGCTCTATCAGATGGTCCATGTGAAAGATCCCTAAGGTTTTCCCAGCTCTTCTCATCATAGTACCCCTTTGATTCCACAAACTTGACATCCCTTGAGACCATTACCCTTCTTGAGTTTGGCAGGTAACACTTGTATCCTTTCTGTGTGTGAGAGTATCCTATGAACATAGCTTTGATACTCTTGGGATCAAGCTTGGTCCTTTGCTCACCTGGTAGCAACACATAGCACACACACCCAAACACACGCAAGTGATCAATAGGAGGCTTAGTTTTGTTCAATACCTGAAATGGAGAGACATCTTTGAGGACTCTGGTTGGGATTCTATTGATGAGATAGCATGCAGAAACCACAGCATCTCCCCAAAATCTCTTTGGAACATTGGTGTGAAACATCATGCTTCTTGCAACCTCCATAAGGTGGCGATTCTTTCTCTCAGCCACTCCATTTTGTTGTGGTGTGTATGGACAGCTTGTCTGGTGAATAATTCCATGTTTTGCTAAGTGTTGTTTGAAGGCATTGCTAGTGTATTCTCCCCCATTATCCGACCTAAAAATTTTGATCTTGGAATTGAAATGGTTAGTTACATAGTTTTGAAAGTTAATAAAAGCTTCTAAAACTCTATTTTTACTTTGAATCAATGTGAGCCAAGTATATTTTGATTTCTCATCTATGAATGTCACAAAATATCTATGGTTTTCTCTAGAAACACAAGGAGCAGTCCAAACATCAGAGTGAACTAGATCAAAACAATTCTCATACATAGTCATAGATGAAGAAAAAACAGATTTATGATGTTTACCAAGAATACAAGCCTCACAAGTTTCATTTTTAAGAGATAGATTAGGTAACATCAGTTGCAAAGCATGAAAATGAGGGTGGCCTAATCTAGCATGCCATAACACATCATTAGCTAAAACAGAGGCAGAAGTAAATGCATAAGTAGAATCTGATCTAAGCTTGGCATCTTCAAGGAAATACAGCTCTCCCTTGCTCACACCTTTGCCTAGCATATTACTTGTCTCAATATCCTGAAAGCACACATCATTAGGACTAAAAATAATATTGCAATTTAAATCATTAGTGGCTCTTTTCACAGATAAAAGATTAGAGGTAAATGTAGGCATATAAAAGGCTTGAGATTCTTTATCAAACAGATTCAGATTTCCTACTCCTTTAATTGGAATTCTATCACCATTTGCAATCACAACACTTCCTAGAGCTGGTTTAATATCACTAATTAGTCTAGCATCCCTAATCATGTGATGAGAAGCTCCTGAATCAATGATCATTGGCCTAGCAGTGTGTGGTTCAGTGTGAATAGAATTTAAAGCATTAATACTTCGGTTACCAGAATTTGCATTGAGAGCCTTGATCAAGGCCTCAATGTCTGACTTCCTGATGAATGCATCCTCATGAGATGGCTGAGGCATGGCATGATAGGTGGAGGTACCAGTGTGGGTTGTAGAGACAAAGGCTCTCCCACCATCTCCCATGTGTATGTAGCTTGGTGCTGGATGCTCCTGAGCTCTTGCTTCATGGGCTCTGGCATGGTTGTATTTATTGGCTGAGGCTGGCCTGAGATGAAGATGGAGGATCCAACAGTTGGTTTTGGAGTGTCCTTGCTTCTTGCAATGTTCACAAGTCACTGTTTTGTCTACTCCTCCCCTTGGCTTGAAGTAAGCTTTGTTAGCTGATGCATTTCCCATATTCTCAGCCTTGTGTGCCATAAAAAGACCTCCTTTTCCACCTCCAAAAAGACCATCTGAGCCTATCTCCTTTTGAAGTTGAGCACACACTTCATCATAGCATGGAAGCTCCTTGTCTCTCAATATATGTTTCACCACATCATTGAAGCTTGGGCTGAGTGTGAGAAGTAGTCCAAAGGTCTTGTCTTGCTCACGCCTGGCTTCAAGTGTGTCAGGGTCATTGGTGCTTGGCCTTAGCATCTCCAGCTCAGACCACAGCTGACTATACTTCCCAAGGTGCTTGGTGAAGTCTCCTTCTTCTTGTTGTAAGTTGTTGATGGCTCTCTTCACTTCAAAGATTCTGGTGAGATTTGAAGTGTTGCCATATACCTTGTGCAAAGTATCCCACAACTGTTTTGTGGTGGTACAATGTGAGTAAGAATCCATAAGAGGACCATCAAGAGAGCTTTGCAAGGTAGACAGCACCATGAGATCTTCTTGAACCCATTTGCCTTCATCTACCACTACAACCTCCTTACCATCTTCTCCTTGGGTGATTTTCTTTGGAGCTGAACTTGAAGAGACATGCTCCCAAAGACCTCTACCTCCAAGGGCTGTCCTGGCCATCCTAGACCAGGTAATATAGTTTCCTGGTCCCTTGAGTGTGACTGGAATGTGAATTGCTCTGTACTGCTCCATTTTTTCTCAAGAATATTTTGAAATTTCAAACTGGATTTGAGAGAAATTAGTTCTGTAACTGAGAGATCTCAAGCTTAGAAATAAGATAAACTCTCAAGAAATAAGATTAGAGACAGAACAGAGTGAGCACATCCAAGAAATTTGAAGAAAATACTCAAGAACACTCAAGAACTCAGATTTATTATCCACTGGATAAAAAAAAATCTGTAGAGAAATTTGTGAAATAAAATAGAGAATCAAGAGAAATGAAGTAACAGAGTGAGTTTTGCGGAAGTGTTTGAGGTAATCAGGAGCTTAATGCTCTGATACCATGTTAGAAAATGAAGAACAAGAGTGATAATGCTCAAGAACAAGAGAGAGAGGGAGAGAGAGAGAGAGTAAATCAAGAGTAAAAGAGATAGAGTAAAGAAGGATATTTTTTCCTTTAATTCATTTAGTTCACAATGTTACAATATTTAAAGGCTCAAAGATGGGATACAAACAAAGAGATAAATAATAAAGAATGATGCTGCAAGATGAGTTGAAAGGGACAACACCTCAACAGCTCTTTCTTTCTCTCTCCTCTAAATAGATCATGTGACTTTAAGTAATTTAGAACTCCAACTTGTTTCTGATCTTTCCAACGGTCTGGTTGACCTTTGAACACATCTTGGGCGAGTTTGAACTTGCAAGGCTGCATCTCAAGTTTGGTTTCCAAGTCTGGTTCTCAAGTCTGGTGACTTGTTCTCAAGTCTGGTGACTTGTTCTCAAGTCTGGTGACTTGTTCTCAAGTCTTGTGACTTGTTCTCAAGTCTGGTGACTTGTGTATGTCAATAAAAGAATTCTCTGTGTCTTGTTGATCAAAACTTATTATTATCTTTTTGTATATCTCTATATTCATAATCTTTTGATGATTGTCATTCAACGTTTTACTCTTCTGTGAAACAAATGGACCCCGAGAAGTTCTTGGACGTGACAACACTTAAAGGACGATTGCTTCTTTAAAGGGGGTCCATATTTGGATTTGTAATCAATCAGATTATGTCCATTCACATGACATGTCGGATCTGTTCTTGTGTCCTAAATTTAAACACGGAGTCATTTGTACCCTTTTGAACTTAAACGCCACAATTAAAGATTAAACCTTACCCGACAAGACCAATAAGTCATGCAAACTAAAAATCCAAAAGTTATGAGATTGATAGATCATTCACACCAATCACAAACCAACCCCTTTTATAACATACTTAATGGACATTCCAAATGCAAGAATATACATATCAAATGATCTCACATACTTACCACATACCATACGACCAAAATAACATCGAAAAAAATCAGAAACCCAAAAAATCAAATCATATATATTTTTTTAATCGAATCAAATCATATTTAACTACTAGAACCTTGTGTTTGATGGTCGGATATCGAGTTCTTGAGTCCAAGCTCTCCGATCTTGAACGTGAAGGCTCCAATATGTTTGAGCCAATACATCAGGATCCATTCCCATCACTCCTGAGCTTTCGCCTTCTCCTTCTCCATCTTCGCTTCTACAGTTGTATGATTGCTCTGCGACCACTCCTCTCGGTGGGATGTTTGTTTCTCTGAAAATACATTTTCCGGAATTTTATCTCATCCGATCCTATTTGTTTCTTAGATCTTCAAATGCTTAATGTGCCAATTAAAACTTTTGTCTGGTAAAGTCCGATAGTGAAAAGGTTCTTCATATATTAGCGATTCTTAGAATCTTTTGGGTTCGGATCAGAACAATGCCGTTTGTGGAAGGTAGGAAAAGTTTAAAACACCTTTCTATACAGATTTTGTGGTTCTAATTTCATCTTCTATTATTTTCCCTACTTTTGTAGATAATTTGTAGTATAATATATATATATATATATATATATATATATTGTAATTAATGACCATATAACTTAAGTACCTTGGAGGACCAACCACACCGTCGATGATAACATGAGCCACATGAATTCCAAAAGCTTGATATTCTCTTGCTAAGCATTGAGAAAGTGCCCTCAGCGCAAATTTTCCACAGCCTATTCCATTTTCAAATATTTCTTTAGTTATTAATATCCAATATTAAAAGCATATTTTCGTTTTACAGATATTAAAATATTCAAAAGAGAATTACATAGCTCGGAGAAACCAGCAACGCCATTCAATGACGCCGAGCAACCGGTGAAGAGTATAGTTCCTTTCCCTTTCTCCATCATCCCGGGAATAACCTTTTAAATAAAATCAAATGAATTTAAAGCCGTACAACAATACAAATTATCAAGTTACGAATAAAAAAACAATAGAAATTATCTATACGTAAAATTCTCTTGTTTTTTTTGTCAACCTTTACATAAAAATAGAATTGTCGAAATCACTCAATATTACTTATATACCCTACAGACTAAAAGCTAAATCACAGAAAATAAATAATTTTTTATAATAAATTTTACACAACTAGTACCTCAACAATTGATTAAATGTATCAAAAAAGTTTGAAATGTGGAAATCACTCACTCCTGGCTAAAGATTACCCACATAAAATAAAAGCAATATTATACACACCTAGTATACATCAACAAATGATTAAATCTACAAATAAAATCATAGTTACAACATAAATGATCTTATTCGTTTTAACCAAAATATTGCAAGTCTATTACTCCATTAATAATAACGAGTTTTTTTTCCATAAGTGGATAAATTGTAGGCCGAGACACATTATCATAACAAAATCGCCATAAAATACAGAAAATTAGCAATTTGAAGACAAAGGTATACCTGTTGGGCGCACAGGAATGCAGCGAAGACAGAGACAGAAAGAGAAGTATGAAAAGATTGGAAAGGAATGTGGGTGAATGAAGTGGGATGGTGACTTGTGTAAGAAGAAGACGAGTGATAAGCATTGTACACCAAAACCTCAACAAACCCTAACGACAGCACTCCTTCGAAAGCTTCTCTTACGCTTCTTGGATCAGCACAATCAATTCTTATAGCAAACACTTGCGCTTTCTCTTCTCTCGCTATCTCTTCAGCCACTCGAGATAACCTGCCTGCACAATTCAGCCGACCATATATATCACGAGAACTGGTTGAAGTATTATATTTCTATTTAGCACCGCTTAGTGATTAATATAAGTACATGGGTGTGACTGGTAAAAAGCTGGAGTAAGAATATGAGAGAAGGTATTAAAGTGGAATGAAAGAGGTAAGACTTAAATGGACATTTAACATTTACACCAAAAAAGACTTAAATGGACAAAAAATCTTAACATTAAATAGAAATCAAGTAAGTAAATATTTTTTCATTACTGAACAGGATGAAGAATAAAAATCCAACTGTTTCAAGTATTTTTGTCGAATATTCTGAAATTATTTCAATTTAATTAGATAAGTTTTCAGTCAACTTGTTCTAAAAAGCTTAGTTCAGCTAGCATGTTGCAGAAACTGATAAAGCTTCTTTGCTATGTGTTATTTAATGTATAAGAAGAAAACTTTAGTCTGTTATATGTAGTAGTTACCAATCAATGTAACTCAGAGTAAAACTTACACAGTCAATTTTGTTTATTTTTTTTTAAACATTTGTTAAAAATATAGACTGGTTGCCAACCAATTAAGCCTACAGAAATGTAATGATGTAAAACTCGAAGTCTTGTTAGCAAATCTGAAATCTTTCTAACAAAATTTACATTCAAAAAATATATTAGAAAACACCTTTGACTTAATTATATCTAATAAGAAAAAAAAAATCTAAAATAACTCCTTTTAAAAAGAAAAACTGCCGCAATTTTGGAATATAATAAACAGAGAAGGAAAATTCCGAGGGCGCATTAGAAAGGCACACATACATATACATGTACATTGAATCTCTGCTAGTTTATGTGTGTGCGTATCTGTATGTATGAGTAGAGAGAAATCGATACAAAAGAGTAAGAGGACTCAAACCTAGATCGCGGGCGAGAATGGCGACGGTGTAGCCTTCATGTGCGAACTTTCGAGCGACTGAACGGCCTAGCTTTGGACCTACGCCGACCACCGCCGCTATGCCTTTGCTGCCGGAGCTCGAACTTCCTACGTTTCTCATCATCAGTCCTTTACGATATGATCACTTTCCTTTCCTCACCTTCTCTCTTTGTAGTATACTTTCCTCTAAGTTGTGGATAAAAATATAATTCTTATAGTTGTTTACGTAGGCATCCCCCTTAACCTAGGCCAATCTCTTGGCTCTCTTACTTTCTCTATTTAATAAGACTGGGTTGACTGTTGTGAGAGAGAGAAATATTCTTGTGGACTAGATAGAATTTGGTGGCTGTATATATAAACCTTTCTTTCTCATTTCTATCATAAAGTTTCTATCTACTTCAATAAAATAATAATAAATCGAGATTTGCCAAGATCTAAAATTTATATCTAGATAGGTATATATTTTTGTTAATATACGTATATATATACCTTTACTGATTTAATAGGCTACATATAAATATATATGTTTCTAGGTGAAACATGGTCTCCAGTGTATATTGTAGTTCTTAGACAAAGAGACATGTCATGTGGTAGAATTTGTGGCGATTGGTTCCTAATTGTTACACTCAAAATATGTTTCGAAAAGACTAAGGTAGGAGGTGGGATTTGTAAATTAAGGGTTAAATTGAGTTCATTAAATAAAATGTGTGAATCCAATGTTCTCCATATAAATATGTGTGTTCTAGGTAAAACATGGCCTTCAGTGTATATTGTGGTTCTTAGACAAAGAGACATGTCATGTGGAAGAAGTTGTGGCAATTGGTTCTTGTTAGACTCAAAAGATGTTTCGAAAAGACTAAGGAGGTTTTGAAAATTAAGTGGTTGAGGACTCATCTATTAGCGAAGACTATGGATCAAGTTTTACTGTACGTATTCTGAAAATTCATTTGCATTCGTTTATGTGATCGTTATAAACATATCTTGGACTACTTTGAGCATATGATTAACTCGATTATAAAATACGAAATAAAGACAAATTCTCTGTGATTTACTAACCGATGTTAAAACTTGATTAGTTTTATCGCAGTATTGTGATATATTAAGTTATCACATAGTATATATGTTTTTTATATACTTTATTAGGTGATCCGGCCAGCTTCGTGAAGAACACACTTAGTGCTATATAATGGATTATCACATTGTCTGACCTTAGTTTGAAATGTCTTCTGACTAATGCCAAGAAGTAGACAGATAGTCTGTTACAATTTATCATGGTAATCATTTGGACCGAACTCTAATCTCAGACTGGCAAAGTATTGATAATTTAGTTTACATGACAAATCAAAAACATGACTGATGTGGGTACACACAAGCTCCAAGAGAACATATACATGTATATATTTATATGCTTTTTAAAACTATTTTTTATATAAAATTTATTATTTTAATAAAATGATAATGATATATTTAATAGTTTGGAGCCAGTTGCTTTCCTTTACGGAGAATATCATTATTTCTCTTTTGATTTTGTATATAAAATTTGGCTTTTATTTTTGTCTTGCAAGTTGGAGATTTGTTGCCCCCTTTCCTCTTCTGTCTACAGCTCATCAGCATATCAATTGTTTTTGCCTCTATCATTAGCTCCGGACCTCCGGTAGTCCCTAGTAACCATGTCTCTTTCCTTATGACATACAAAATTACAAGTATAACATATGCATGTATCTTTCCTTATTTCACAGAAGTTTCTAGATATACATATACTTTTAGATTAGTCATATACAGTATGTACGTATTTTGAATACTATGTACGTACATGATTAGTAACCTTTTTTCTTTTAAGTTCATACTAGGTGATTAATTATATACTTTTATAACTAACGGAATACCAAAATCATTACTTTTATGATATACTCAAACTAGTTCTGCAAGATACTGATCATACTTTAGACTTATCAAAGATTCTCCTCCGACCGATTTTTTTCATCACATTAAATGTATTGGATAGGGTTGTGAGTGTGAATTGTAAAAGATGAGGATTGTAAAAGATGAGGATTTTCTTGATAGATTCTTGCAGATGTGGGGGAGATAAAGAGGGGGGGGGGGGGGGGGGGAATGAAAAATGGCAACAAGAAAGGAACAAATACAAAAATATATATAAATTTCTTACTAGGGGACCAGAAATGGGGAAGTGAGTACTCCATATCTTCTGAATCTTTCACCCATCATCTTTCAAGATTTAATGTTCTTAATTTGATCACGTTAATACTCCTTATGTTCCTAAATATAGGATGTTTTAAAAAAATTTAATGTTTCGATATATAAAATGTTTTCACTTTTCTAGGTAATTTTTATTTTATTAAAAACTGTTCAACTAATCATATTTAACAATCTATTTTATAATTGGTTGAATATCATTTTATTTTATAGTTTTAATGTTGTTTTCTAGACAAAAAATAACCTTTTTTAATATGTGTATTTTTAACTAAACATCATATATTTAGGAACAGAGGGAGTATGAAACTGATATACATATACAAATACACAGGGGCGGACCCAGGTAAGGTTCTACAATAGCTTGGTAAGGCCATGATTATCGGTGGTCCAAATCATGGTCCTTACATATTTTGGGCCGAAAAATAAATCGAAAATGGGTTTAATTATGCGGGACGAGCCTTAACTAAGGTCGTTCTTATGTCGTCCTTCGTTGCCAGCTGTCGAGTGGAGATGAAACGGCGTCGTCGGGTAGGGGAAACCCTCGTTTCGTTTCAGATTATCGATCTCACCGTCTTCCGATTCTCTCTCTGGCGACTCATGTGGCGATAGTACACCGACGACGTGATCGCTGTTTTCTCCTCTCATCTCTCCTCTCATCTCCCCCGAATCGGTCACGAAGCCCTCACGAGTCAATCCGGAGCCTGTCTCTAAGCCCATTCCTGCCGTTTGTTTTCAATTAAAAAAGGTATGTGTTCCTTTGTCGTTCTCGATCTACTTCCTCCGCGTGATGGGTTCTTCGATTTTAGTTGTGAGGATATGTTTGGTAGATTACAGTCATTTTATCGATGTAGTTGGTCGTACTTGGTTTCCCAGATTCTATATTTTGATTATATGTTCTGTTGATTAGGTTCAGTTTCTCGATTGTTTCCTCGCCTGTATTCGTGTGAATCTTTGTTGTGATAATAAGTTAAGTATATTACATTCTGTCTCTTTATTGAATGATGATGATGATCGTTCATAGCTTTGTAGTTGTTTCGTATCAACAATTGTCTTTGTTATTGTGTCGTCGATAGCTCTGTAGTTTAGATGGTTTATGAAACTTGTTACGAAACATGATATGTTTTAGATTTGTATTTACGTAGAGATGATAGCTTAAATGGTTTGTAGGTTTTTGATAGCTTACGAAACACTTGTTAATGTGTATTGAAGTAACTACACTTATTGATCACTCTTATAACTTTTGTAGTTAATCACACTGTAAACGATTGTGCAAGAGACCTGACAGGTTCAAAAAAAAAAACCAAGTTTTAAAAATATATATATAGTTTGGTTAAGAAGTTACTTTAACGAAATGGTGTTGTCTGCTTGGATTGTTGTTCCATTTAGACTTCTATAGTTTGGTTTAGAAGTTACTTTAACGAAATGGTGTTGTCTGCTTGGATTGTTGTTCCATTTAGACTTCTATAGGTTTTGTAGTTGTAGTAGAGCTGATAGCTTTCGTAGTAAAATTTAATGATCCATTAATCTAGAGCTGATAGCTTTCGTAGTTGTAGTATAGTAATAACTCCTGATTAGACATAGGTAGATAATGGTTAGTTGGTTTTGGAGTTATTACTTGTTAAAGTTTCCCCTATTAAATCTCCAAATCGTCTTTCCCTTCTCTCTAATCTGTTCTCATTCTCTAAAATCTCTTCTCATTCTCTATAATCTCTTCTCTTCTTCTTCCAATGGATCCAAGGAATCCATATAGGCCAAACTCTGGTTATGTGGGGCTTCTTAACAACCTTCAGAATAACAATGTTCAGGATAACTTTCCTTATGAAAGTTATCCTTCCAGTGTCGACATTGGCGCCTCTGAAAACCCTCCCTTCAGTTCCCAAGAGCCTGAGGGTCCTTCCCAACCTGAGGACACACCTGTGGAACGTGTGAGAAGGAAATGGACGCCGCGTGATGACGAGGCAGTGATTAGTGCGTGGCTTAACACATCAAAGGACGCTGTTGTCGGAAATTCTATGAAGTTAAAGACCTTTTGGAAACGCGTTGATGAGTTTGTTGCAGAAACTCTTCATGAGAAGATAGAGAATGTTCACTGCAAGCAGAGGTGGCACAGAATCAATGATCAAACGAACAAGTTCTGTGCCGCATTCTCTGCTGCAGAGAGACAAATAACCAGCGGTCAGAGTGACAATGACTTACTAAATGTGGCTCATCAAATCTTCTACGCTGATCAGGGTCACAAGTTTAACCTCGAGCACGCGTGGTGTGTCCTGCGGCACGAGCAAAAGTGGATAAGCCTTAACACACCTACGCCCACCGGTGCAAAGAGAAAGAGTGGTGAAGTGAATTCTGAAACTGCCGGCGCTCATGTAGGTGAGGAGAGTCCACAAGCACCAGTGCGTCCTGAAGGTATCAAAGCTGCGAAAGCAAGCAGGAATAGTAGTAAAGGGAAGGCTATTGAGGACTATAAGAGCATTTACGAGCTCAAGTGTGAAGATTTGGCTAGGAAGGAGAAGCTGTCTAAGATGGCGATATTAGACACTCTCCTTGCTAAGACCAGTCCACTAAGTGAGAGTCAAGAAACCGTAATGAACAAGCTCTTGGCCGAACTCTTCTAGTTTTTCTAATTAAGTACCTGTCTTAAACCGTTGTGAACAAGCTCTTGGCCGAACTCTGTCTTGTTTAATATGTATGAAAATGTAGCTTATGTCGTGGATTATGTTTTATGTGCTTGTGTTATATGTGATGTTATGTTTTAAATAATGATAATGCTTCTCTTATGTTTTATGTGCTTGTGTTACGTTTAAAAATATGAGAATGTTTTATTAACATAACTGTGATGCTTGTGATGTTAATTTTTATACAAAACTGACGTGTGTCCTGTTTTATTATGCTCAGGTCATGGGTTTGGATTATAGCTACACGCAACCGTCTCAATCGGATGATTATGATTTAGGGAACACAACAGAGAGTGACCACTGCTCGACAGAAATGAATATTATGCTCGACCAAGCAGATATTGAAGCTTCGCGTGTTCAGTACCCTCCGCAACCGGAGGTTGAGTTCGGCTTCCCCAGGGAATGCTACTGCGGTGGAGAACCGGTTCTTAGGACATCTATCACGGGGAGAAGGTTCTACTCATGTGAGAACATCGACGATGGAGACTGCCATGTATACAAGTGCTGGGAGGAAGCGGCGACAGAGGAGATCAAAGCTTTAGGTACACAGTATGCTCTGCTATCAGATAAGATTGATTATATTGCCGGTGTTAGTGACTACGAGTCTGAACTAAACCAGGTAAAAGATCTCCATTACCAGACGGAGCTGAAGGTGACTATGCTTGAGAAAACTGTCTCTGATTTGGCCAAAAAATGTTATGGGTTTGAGCTCGGTCTAGGTGTTATGGTTCTTGTAGTAATGGTAGTATCCATGTTTGTAGTATTTAATTAGGAATGCTAGTAATATGTATGAACTAAGATCCATGTTTGTAATGTATACAATCTGTGATGGTTGGTGTGTAAGATCCATGGTTGGAATGTAATATGAACTCTTAAGACTTGTTATTTCTATCCATGTTTGGTGATGCTTGGTTTTTGGTGGTAGTTACACACGTTTTTTACACCTACCAATCACATGTTAATAGGAAATGTAATAACCCGTGACAAGATTCTCCATCACATGTCATTGTTTCTTTCATTATCAAGTCACGGAGTTATAAAGATTCTAGCTTATAAATATGAGTTTCCTCTTGTCAAAACAAATACTCAAATCTCTCTTCTCTTTATTTTCCCTCATTTTCTAAACTATCACAACCACATCTCTTTATTTATCCTTAATGGCATCTTCATCTCATTATCATTACCACAGAGATGATGATAATGATGATTTCGATACCCACATTGAAGAATTTTTAGAGGACTATGATCCTATACCAGAACCAAAAGAGAGGAAAAAGCGTATTTTTATTGAGAGACATCGAGAGGAAGCCATAACCAGCTTTGGAATGATTATTTTTCCGACAATCCCACATATTCTACTAGTTTATTCCGGAGACAGTTTAGGATGAATAAAAATTTGTTCCTCCGTATTGTGCATCGCCTCTCCACAGAAATTCCGTATTTCCGACCGTCAGAAGATGCAACCGGACGAGGAAGTCTTTCACCTCTACAAAAATGTACGGCAGCAATTCGACAATTGGCATATGGTGGTGCGGCCGATATGGTAGACGAGTATATACGTCTAGCTGCTACAACTGCTCGAAAATGTTTGTACAATTTTACCGCGGGAATCATCTCCTTGTTTGGCGATGAATACCTACGACATCCCACACCGGAGGATCTGCAAAGACTTCTATATGAGAACGAGGAACGTGGATTTCCGGGGATGATTGGAAGCATCGACTGTATGCATTGGGAGTGGAAGAATTGTCCCACCGCTTGGAAAGGAATGTATTCACGCGGAACCGGAAAACCAACTATTGTCTTGGAGGTTGTCGCTTCGTATGACCTCTGGATATGGCATGCATTCTTTGGAGCTCCAGGTACTATGAACGATCTTAATATTCTTGATCGATCGCCTGTTTTTGATGACGTTATTAATGGCATCGCGCCACAAGTCAACTATTATGTCAACGGAAAAGAGTACCATCTAGCATATTATCTAGCAGATGGTATATATCCGAAATGGGCAACTTTTATTCAATCTATTCGGCTACCTCAAACTGAAATGCAGACAAAGTTTGCTACAACCCAAGAAGCAGTTCGTAAAGATGTTGAGCGTGCCTTCGGAGTCTTGCAAGCAAGATTTACCGTTGTCAAAAATCCTTATAAGTTATGGGATAAAGAAAAAATTGGAAATATTATGAAAGCATGTATCATACTTCATAATATGATTGTCGAAGATGAAAAAGATGCAAACACTCTGGAAGAATTTGAAGATGAGGATTTAAACTTTACTGTTAAAAGATCAAAAAATACCGGCTGTTCAATTGCTCGTCGGCAAGAAGTTCGGAATCCACATACCCATCAACAATTAAAACAAGATTTGGTTGAACATATATGGGCTAAATTTGAACATATTCCAATTTAAAAGTAAGGTTAAAATTGCTATATAATGAATAAAATGTGTGTTTCCTTTTTTTTTATTTGTGTTTGTTTTTTAATTGCAATGTAATAAAATGTTTGAAATTTCCTAATTAAATGAATAAAATTTGATTTTCTTATTAATTATTCAATTTGTTTTATCTTATATATTTAAGTTTCTGCAAAAAAAAAATATTATACTTAAGGACCAAACAAAAGTCCCACTAATAATCACATAAATTAACCAAAGTCCTTATAATTGTCCTAAACTACTAATATGATTAAAATATCCTAAGGACTCTGTTTTTTGTCCAACCGATATTCATGGCCTAAGTGTAGACTCTCTCCTTTTTCTCACTTTTCTCTCTCTCTCTCTCTCTCTCTCTCTCCTCTCTCTCTCTCTCTCTCTCTCTCTCTCTCTCTCTCTCTCTCTCTCCTCTCTCTCTCTCTCTCTCCTCTCTCTCTCTCTCTCTCTCTCTCTTTTTCTGTTATTGTTGTTTGCTTCGGTTAGTCATGTAAAAAGTATGTAAACGCAATGAGTAATATTCTAAGATTTAATATAAAGTTACTAAAGTATGAATCATGAAATTATAGAATAAAATTTTCTTCACGAAGGTACAACTAGTACAGCTCATTACACAAAACTCGTTAACAACTGGTTTTACTAGTATAGCTAATGTAGTATTACTGATATTGTTCATACGAAACGTACTAGTCATGTTGACATGTTATAAAACTGGTCGTTGATGATTGGTCAACAGGAACCACTCGATCAGTCCATCTCTGTTGCAATGAGAGCCGTTGGATCATGAGAAGAAAGAAAGAGATGAAATATTAACAACATTGCCATTAATGAAACTTAACCCAGACTGTCGGATCTTCTCACTATGTTTAATATTCACCATTGTTTCAATCATCTCTCCTTATCTTTCACGCCTGGGTCCCACATCCTCTTTAGCCACTCTTCTTCTTCTTCATAACACCTTCAACTACACTCAACCACCACAAACTTCAACAAGAAAAGTTCTCTTCTTCAACTCTTCATCCACAAACCTTTTCCTCTGTTTATTAGAGCCCTTCTACAGTTTAGGACACCGAGAAATAATACATCTGCGTCCTCCTTGGTTCTACAATAACTTGGTAAGTGTACTCTCTCTTTTTTCTCCTTTTTCTCCTTTTTCTCACTTTTCTCTCTCTCTCTCTCTCTCTCTCTCTCTCTCTCTCTCTCTCTCTCTCTCTCTCTCTCTATGTCTCTCTCTTATTGTTGTTTGTTTCGGTTTAGTCATGTAAAAACTATGTAAACGCAATGAGTAATATTATAAGGTTTAATATAAAGTTACTAAAGTATGAATCATGAAATTGTAAAATAAAATTTTCTTCACGAATGTACAACTGGTACAACTCATTACACGAAACTTGTTAACAACTGGTTTTACTGGTATAGCTAATGTAGTATTACTGATATTGTTCATACGAAACGTACTAGTCATGTTGACATGTTATACAACTGGTCAAACTATATATCAAACCATACATGTTATACTGGTATAATTGGTACAACTATGTTTTATTTACTAGACAAGTGTATAACTGGTAAAACTATTCAGCTTCTGAAATTTATATATTTCATTGGGTATTACATATGAAAAAACAATCAAATGGCCAAATTAGTAAGTGTTTAGATAGGTTGCTTATTATTTTTAATGATTTTTTTTGGCAATTTTTACACCACCACATAAGTTTACATGATCTACCTTATACGTTTAAGATTTGTTAAATTGTTTGTCGAGATAATTTTTGGAGAACATAGATGAAATACATCTTTACGAAAGTGATGATTTCATTGTAACCTGTAGAATGCATGTAAAGATAAATAAGTGGTACAACTGATGTTATTGTATTTGTTATGGGGTACAACTAATATTTTTTGATTTCACTGCCAAAGTACAACTATGCAAACTAATAAAACTCAAAAACTAGTACAACTATGTACAACCAGTACAGCTAGAAAACTGGTACAAGTACTTGTAATTTTATATAGTACTATTTCGTTTTAAATGTTTATCATGTTTTAAACATTTTGGTTGAAACATTAATGTCGAGTAGTTATACCATTCTTAAATAATATTGTGTAATTGAACTTGTTGTATTAGTTAGACTAAAATATCTGTAAATTTAAACTAGGGCTGTTCAATATGGTAAAACCGAACCGTATCGAACCGAACCGAACCGAAATAGACAATATGGTTTGGTTTTGGTATATACCATATAAACCGAATGGATATAATTTTATAAAAACCGTAGGATTTGGATATGGTTTGGTATATAACCGATTAAACCGAATAAACCGAACAAAACCGATTAAAAGTAGAAACATGTAAATATGTATCTATTTTATAACAATACATGAAAGTCTATTTGTTACATAAGTTAAATTTGTGTTAATAACTATTACCATAATTTTATAGTAATAAAAAACCTTAATTTGTAAAACACTTGAACTATAACTAAATAACAATACATCGCAATTCAGACATCTTATTTTCTAAGTCTTTTTTTTTATTTTTTGTTTTATTTTAGTCTTCACTAAATTAATATAAAGATTATAAATTTGATGAACAATAATTAATGAAAAATTTTTAATTAAAAAAGCATGACTTTAATGAACACTAAATATGAAAGAGTGGAAAAACTTTTCTTTCATGTTTCTGTTTTGCTTCATATTTTTATTTTCAAAATTTCAAGCTTGATTTTAGTTATAGATTTGATTATTTTATTTGATGGTAGAAGCATTTTTATTTTTTTGTTCATTTATTTGAACATGTAATATATTTTTAATAAATGACTGTGTTGACAATATGACTTTAAAATTTATATAATATAATATCAAACAAAATAATTATGTTTTTTGGTATAAAACCGAATAAACCGAAAACCGACGGTATATAAACCGAACCGAACCGAAGTAAATATGGATTTAGAATGGTAGTTATATTTTACTAACCGAAATACCGAAAACCGAAAAAACTCGAACCGAAACCGAACCGATATCCGGATTGAACACCCCTAATTTAAACTAAAAACAAACTTTTCATAAGGAACATAAGTTTCAAAAAGAACATACGTTTTAATAGTCTCAAAAGATATCCCAAAAGAAATATGTTTAACAACAAAAGAAACATAAGTTTTAATACCAAAAGGAACATAAGTTTTATAAGGAACATAAGTTTTCAAAAGTAACCCCAAAAGCTATCAATTTGATAAGAAAGGAGACCTTTGTTGAATCCTATCAGAACAATCAAAATACAAAATGATTTCAAATTTAATGGTTTACCGTTCTTGGCGCCTCTGTGTCATTAGCTGCGCTGCGAATCTATGTTGTTAGACCCAATCTCCTCATCGTCTTCTGCAAGAGAAGGACTCTTTGTGGAAAATCCTGAAAGTGAGTATACTAGATGCAGAGGATTTTTGGGTTTACTTGGTGATTATGGGGCTTACTAGCGGGCTGAGATGGCAAAACCGTTGATGGTTCCGGGGAAAGAACGTCTTAAGGGTCCAGTGGAGATATGGTTTCTTTCTCATGGTTGCAAGCCCGCTTGTTTGGAATCGACAAGGACCATCCCTCCTTCTTCATTTTCTTTGTCACCGGCGAATCGCTCTTACTTGTCGCCTACACTCTCTCATTCTTCTTCTTTCCAGTGAATTGCGTTTCTAGAGCCATGGTTGAAGATTTTTCTTGCTCCGCATCTACCTTTTTGGCCTCGAGAGCAAAAAGATAAAGATGATTGTTTTCGAAAATAGTATAACTAGAATAATTAGTACAATTTTTAAATAAATAATTATTCAAATAAAATATTATTAAAAGTATAATATTCATGTATTTGACACATGCACGCGGAGAAGATTAGACCAATATGTCTTATTGGTTCTACATCGTACTCTTTTCTACCATCTTCATACACTAAAAACAAAATAAACATCACAATATTAATTGCAAAATTGTATTACTTATACGTGTTTTTCTTGTATCAGTTATACTGGTTATACTCAATTTATATATAATAGTTATATTCATTTTAGTTGTACTAGTAATACTCTGTGTTCTTTTTTATCTTGAATCTCATACGTAAAAGACGAAATTTGATTCTGGGTAGGATATAATATTAAATACTACTATGGGTTGATCGATTTAGGATAAAAAGATTTGTGGATGATTAAAGAATTTTTTTGATTTTGTTTGAAGTTGAAAGAACTATTAATGGAGAAGAAAATGAGAAGAAAAAAATTTTGGTTAAAATTGGATTGAATTTCGGATTTGCATCCGGATCATATTATGGGTAAAATAGTGCTAATGGCATGTATTAGTAAAATATAATAAAATTAAATTAAATTTAAATTTAAATATAAAAAGGCATGGCTCTATTTGAAATTTTTTATTTCTCTTGTGGTCTATTTTAGCATTTGTTCCGGATTAGTGCTAAATCTCCGCCTTAAAAGCTGTATTAATATTAACCGTCATTATATGACATTTTGATAATAACATAATGTCTGGTCATTCTCATTATATTCTGAGTTCTTGTTTGTTTTAAAAGGTACTCTTTTCAGTCACAATAAATAAGTGAGAGGGATGTATAATTTTCTTTTTCCTGATTTGTCTCGCACCGTCACCTTTCAGTTACGTGTTCTTTTGATGCGTGGGGAAATGAAGCCAATTACAAGCATTAATTTAAGAGGTCCCAAAGGAGTTGGTCAGTAGCTGTAACTGGAATTCACAAATTCATTTTAAATAGGGAAAATTGGAAATATGGAATAAAAAGACAAGTAGATTGTCCCTTTGCCATAATATGAATTATAAGTTGTCCTAATGCCATAATGTTTTCTGTAAACCCAATTAAACCCCTAATCTAATCTTTTAAACGTTTTTGTTAATTTAATTATGTTAATAAAATATTATTATTATTTTTAATTAATTTAATTATTAAAAAAATATATATACAAAAGGGAAAAAATCGACTAAAATTTCCCCCAAGCTCGATGAACCCTAATTGTTGTCTCCTCCTTTGGCGATAGAGAGAAAGGACGATTTGAAGGGGATCTCGCCGTCGCCGGTGTCGTTTTGGCCGGTAATACTCCGCCGGTGTTCTTCTTCTTCTTAATCGAAGTCTCAGAGACCTCGTCTCACTTCGCGACTCGTTCTCAATTAAGTCGCCGAAGACCGCTGAAGCTCGTACCTCGCCGATAACTGAACTCGTGCCTCACCGCTCCGCTCTCACTCTCTCAGCCATAGTTTCAAGCAAACCAATCGATTCTCCTCAGGTTTGTTTATGAATTTTTTGCATGTCTTTGTATCTCTTACTTGAGCTTGTTTAAGCTCGATTTTGAATGTTATAAGTTTCGATTCTTTTTTCTGTGAATTATTATTTAGGCTTCAATCTTATCAAAATTTCCTACTTTTTTGAGCTTTGGTTAATTTGTTTTTGTAGCAACCGATCTCTAGTAACTCTTGTTTTATCTTGTGAATTATATTATGATGCATGCGTTTATAAATATTGACTGTAGTGATTGTGTTTCTTGCATTGTTTATAGGTATGACGATTGATCAGTTGCCTAAATGCTTATTCAAAGAGGGAACTGAAACACAAGTTGAGAAGGTCAACAACAGTTGTCGAACTTCCATACTTGCGAAGGTGGCGAAGTACTGTCCAGACGAGTACAAAGAAGTGTCGGAGGATCCGCTATTTGCTCAGATTGTGGCCATTCATGTACACAAGCTTCAGTTTTCGGCAAGAGCGAGCCACACCTTCGTTTGCAAGCAGCTTCTGTCCGCAAAGCGTTATGAGTTGTGGTTCCATTATGCTAGGAGGCCTCTCAGATTTTCAATGCAAGAATTCTATGCCATCACAGGTTTGAAATACAATGACGAGCCCGACTTGGAGATTGATGACTGGGAATATGATGGAGGGTTTTGGAGTAAGTTGCTAAGGAGACAGAAAAATATTTCGGTTCAGCAAATCAGGAAGGTTCATGTGAAGTTGTGTAATACATGGTCTCGTGTTGATAGGCTGCGGTTGGTCTATTTGTGTGTGATTGCTGGTATTCTTATGGCGAAGGATGAGAAGGTGTGGATCCCATACAAGTACATCAAGCTCGTGATGAACTTCGAGAAGATGAGGAAATATCCGTGGGGTCTTCACTCTTTTGATATGCTGGTGAGTTCCATTATTAACGCTAGGGATAAAGTGAAGACGCAAAACAGTTATGTCGTAGATGGATTCTCGTATGCACTTCAGATTTGGTTGATGGAAGCTGTTCCGGACATTGGGTCTCTTTGGGTCAGAAACTGAGAGAAGGCGTGACTACCATGAGGTGCAGGAATTGGAAAGGATCTGCTAAGATTTCCTATGAGGATATTATTACCATAGAGTCTAATTTTGCTTCCACCGTAAGTTCTGTTTCCTTTAATTGATGTTATTGATGTGCATAGTTCTTAAATTGGTGCGTCTTTAACCTGTTTTAATTTTTTTTTTTTGTAGGGAGATGTGTTTCCATCCATTTCTACATCTGGAAATTTCAAAGACGTGATTACTGATGCCGAGTTTGTTCGAGCCTGTGAGATGAAGGATGAAAGAGTTGATCTAATCATTGACATGCAGCGAAACAAGTATGACTAGAGTAAGCATGTTTGGGCTTATAAGGAAACAGTGAAACCATTTCAGTACAGTTCTGAGGAAGATGGTTCAGATGAGGAAGCGGCTGTAGAGACAAGTGAAACTGAAATTGAAGAAGAAATAGAAAGCATCCGTGTGTCTCCTACTAAGAAGAGGAAGAACAGGTTTCGGGATACTGGTGCGGAGTCGAGGAAGAAGCGGTTACTTTGCCAAAGATCAACCGAGAAATATAGAGATCTTGAAGAGGAAATGAAGTCCTATATCCAGAGTATGTTTAACTCTTCTTTTACTGCCTTAGGCCTCGAGGTACGCGAGATTATTGAAGACCGCTTTACCAAATTAGAGGAGAAGATCCTTTCATCTCAGACTCAGGGTGGTGCGCCTGCTAATACTCAGACTCGTGGTACTGATCCGTTTTGGACTCCTTCTGCTGCTGCTGCTGGTGCTGCTGCTGCTGCCACTGCTCCGGCTTCGGTTTCTGGTCGTCCTCCTGCTCCTACTCGGGCTTCTACCGAAGCTCCTGCTTCGGTTTCTACTCCAGGTCTTGCTCCTTCTCGCAGTGCGGCTTCTGCTCCTTATCGCAGTCGAGCTTCTGCGACTGCTCACAATGGTGGTCCTGCGAATGCTGCGAAGACAAGGTCTCAGACAAAGGTAAACAAGAAGTAGATCATTTTTCATGTCTTCGGTTGCTGTTATATTTTCATGTCTTTGGTTGCTTTTCTTTTTCATGTACTCGGTTTGCGGTTATGATTCTATTCGCCACATCGACTGCATCTGCGCCTCTTCTTTTCTTCAGCTCCTTGCGATGAACGAAGTTTGTCTTCGACCGTCTCGTATCTGCGCTTTCTTCTCCTTCCTGCTCCTCTTCTTGATTCAGGAGGTTCCACATTAGCATTCCAGACATCATCTGGAACAACCCAACTATCCTCCGGAACATCTATTGGATTGATAGTTTCTTCATAAGCTGTTCTCCAAGTGGAAGTCGTGTACATTTCATCCGTTAGTGAGGATGGGGCTCGACCAACTGTTAAACCAGCCTTGATTGCGTGTCTACATGGGATTTTCAGTAGGTCGTATTTCCCACATGAGCAGGTTCTTCTATCCAAATCAACCAGGCAGTCGATTGTATCTCCGCGAACCAAAAAACGGTACTCATCAACTGGCTGAACCAGAAACGTTTTACCCTTATTAATCCGCCTGTCTATCTTTTTCTCGATGGCAATAGTTAATGGTTTTGTGTGCTTCCTGCTTCGTGTGCGCCGTTCGAAGAACCAACGGGTCAGCATTTCTCTGATGCTATCCAACAAAGGAATGACTGGATACTCTCTTAGTGTGCGCAAAGCAGAGTTTATTGATTCAGCTGGGTTAGTCGTTCTGATGTCATACCTGAATCCTGGAAACTGACAGCGAGCCCACTTTGTAACATCTGCATCTGTTAAATATTTTCCAATAGCTGGACTAATATTGCAGACAGCTTGGAATCGCTTCTGAAAATCAATGACTCTATAAGCTTTAGAAGCTTTTGCAATCAATCCAGCCAGTCTCTTTCCTCTGTAATGTGTGACCACATTATTCAACAAATGGTGGATGCAAATTCCATGATGAGAAAGAGGATACACATTCTCTATTGCCTTACAAAGTGAGGCATTTCTGTCTGACACAAAAGCTAGAGAATGCTCGTCCGCAATAACAACCTTTAGTTGTCTCATAAACCAATCCCATGAACGATCATTTTCTGAGTCCACAACCGCAAACGCAACAGGATACAAGTTAGAGTTTCCATCTAAAGCGGTCGCAGCAAGTAAGACCCCTTTGTATTTGCTCTTCAAAAATGTCCCATCTACCACAAGAACTTGTCGCATGGCTGTCTGAAAACCTCGTACTGATTGGCCAAACGAAACGAAGAGAAATCTGAATCTACCATCAACATCGGTTTCATAAAACGTATGCGTTCTTGGATTAGCTTCTCTCAGCATGTGCAAGTACTTTGGAATTTTTCCAAAACTCTTCTCTGGAATACCTCTAACCATGCTAATTGCAAACTCCCGAGCATCCCATGCTAAGGACTTAGATATCTCACATCCATGTTCCATCCTCATAATCTGTATGACATCATTTGTTTTGGGACCTTCTTTCACACCATCATACCTATGCATTATTAGACTGCCAATTGTCTTTGCAGAAGCTGTCCGACCACCATTATTCATACTCGACGCAGCGCATGTATGATCCGCCACATATTTTTTGATGATGAAATATGTGGAACCTGATAACCCCTCAGCTCGAACACTCCATTTGCAAGGGTTGTATTTGCATCGGATGTACCAAAGGTTTCTGTCAGATTTCACAACTTTGTAATCGAAATTATGCGTCATTGCCGACATTTCCATAGTTGCTTTCAACATGGTTTTGTTTTGAAACGTTTCACCCCTCTTCACAACATCCACCAAAGAAAACCGAACACTTTTTCCATTATCGTCTTCTTTTGCTTTAATGGCGAGAACATCATCTTCTTTATTGGCGTTTGAATTGGAATTATCTTCAACATCCTTGCTTGATTCAGATGAACGAACACTGTCATCTCGAGGTGGAAACGAGGAAGGTTCACCTTGTTCTCTGATAGGCGAGCTAGATTTCTCATTATCAACCCCAATGTTGCTGTTGTTTCCACTGATAGGTGAAGTAGACACACACAACCTTGTAGAAGTTTTTCCACGTACATAAGTAAGAAATTTTTTGACTTGCCGATCACTCTCAATGATAACTGGGGGACAGTCTATTGAACCGATTAACTCCATAGGTAAGTAGCTTAACTCAAGCTCGACAAGGTTTTGGTCAATTCCAAAATCTTCTAAAACCATACGCCTTAGGTCTTCAAAGGAACTTGTCAATTCCATGTACAATACTCTACCTCGTTTGTTCTTATCAACCGCAAATCTCCATCCTTTAAGGGGATCAAATTTCCACAACCCACAAGAAGCATAGATATGCATCTTCTTCAACAAGAAATTCAAAATTTTTGGATGAAAAATATCAAAATCCTCTCACCAAGAAGAAGACCACGATTTTTTTTAAAAAAATTTACTTGGAATACACGAAATTTAAGGAAAATAGATTTAGAAGATATTCTCTTACCAGATTATGGAGATATTTAAGGAAAATATACAATTCGAAATTCGTAGAACGTACATTACGTTGTCCGAAGAATAAAGGAATGTGGTAGATTATGGAATAATATTATGGCAGAATCGTGAAACATGGCAGATTTTGTCATTTGGCCTCTGTAGTTATATTAGGAAATAATAGTTAATCAAATCTACCGTAGTTCAGAAATAAAAGTTATGGTAGTCGTTTACTTCTACCATGTCTACCGTAGTTCAGAAATAAAAGAAAGAGTAGTCGTTCAATTCTATCATGCTAGAATTATAACAAATGGTCGATTTAAAGTTCTGGTGTTTGCAGATATTTATGTAGTTAACCGAATATGCAATCTACATCCTCGTAGACACTAGATTATGTTTTCTGCCATCGGTAGACCAAAATATGAAATTGTGTTCCACAATTATTTAGTCAACCAAAGTATTTTTCATATGTTTGTCTCTTGTTTATATACATTTTGTATATTTTTCCATATTTTTAGGATTCTTAAAATAATTGATATGATTTTTCAAAGTTCATCAGGGGTACCTAAGTCCAAATCTGACCAAAAAGAGATTTATGGCAAAGGGACAATGTACTTGTTTTTCTATTCCGTTTTGGCAATTTTTTCTTTTAAATATGTTTCTTTTCTTATATAGTTCGTACTATATCAATCATTCCAAAACTATATGTACTGAAAATCGTTCAAAAAGAAAAAGATAACTACAGTTTCAAAAAAAAAAGAAAAAGATTACTATGCAATTTAATTTTGTGACTTTATCTAACAGCCATCCTTTTTTTTTGCTTAAACTTTGGTGTAACAGCCATCCCTTTTCCTGCTCACCATCAGTCAATCTGTATACTTCTATAACTAACAAACAAAAACTCGCTTATAGAATTTCTTTCTTTTATCATGATTTTATCACAATTACCATATGTTCACGTTATCTTACCAAAAAAACTGTTATCCCTTTTCACAACGACTTTTTACTTATATAGACGCAAATAACATTTTAAATTTTAGGAATTTTATTTATAGTTCTTTTATCGTATTGCTTGAAAAATCCAACCACTACAACAAAACGAAACTTTAACGAGGAAAAATAACAAGGAAAAAAAGTCTTCATAAGTTTACGTCCTATTTATGAGAACTTTACGAGGAAAAAATAAATCAACGTAATACTGTCGTAAATTAACGAAAATAAAATTTTGTCGTAAAACCGACGCAACGTAACGTGGTTTTTACGAGGAAACAAGGATTTGTCGTAATGTAGACGTAACTGTAACGAAGACTTTACGACAAAATATTTAACGTCAAAATCTCAAGTGCACCAACTTTTTAGTTTTAAACATGTTTTTTTTTGTTTCGGCCAGCTAACTATATTTCCTAGTAAATTTAACCTACCAGTTTCAAAAATTTCCTATAAATATGGCATTTGTGTTTCATTTGAAACACACCAAAAAGAAAAAAAATGTCGGGTGGTGGGAATATATTCGAGTTGCGAGGTTGATGTATACGCACAGATATACTAACGGGAGAGTGAGGAAAGAATATCTCGAAGGGCTGGAGACATTTATGCATCAAGTAGATTCTACACCGGTCGCCCAGAAAAGCGGTAAAATGTTCTATCCATGTTGGAAATGCAACAATTCAAAATTGGCAAAGTGAAAATGTATGGAAGCATTTAAATAAAAAGAGGTTTCACCCCACATTACTATATCTGGTTTAAACATGGAAAATGTTATAATTATGGTAATGAAGCTAGTAGTAGTAATATCAATTTTCAGGATGAACCAGTTGATCATTTGCCTAATGAACATAGTTACCATCAGGAGGAACATATGGTAGATTATGATAGGGTTCATGATATGGTAGGTGATGCATTTGTTGCTCATGATGAAGTTGAAGAACCTAACATAGATGCAAAAAAGTTTTATGAAATGTTAGATGCTGCGAATCAGCCAATTTACAGTGGTTGTAGAGAAGGTTTCTCTAAATTGTCGTTGGCTGCTACAATGTTAAATATTAAAACTGATCACAATCTACCTGGAAGTTGCATGGATGCATTGACAGACTTGTTTAAAGAGTATTTGCCGGAAGACAGTGTGTCTGCTGATTCTTATTGTGAGATTCAGAAACTGGTTTATAATCTTAGGTTGCCTTCGGAGATGATAGACGTTTGCAACGACAATTGCATGATCTACTGGGAAGATGATGAGAAGTTTGAAGAATGTCGATTCTGCAAAAAGCCACAATTCAAACCTCAAGGACGAGGACATAATAGGGTACCGTACCAAAAGATGTGGTACCTACCAATTACAGAAAGATTGAAAAGATTGTACCAATCTAAGTAGACTGATGGAGGGATGAGATGGCATGCCGAGCATACTCAGATGGATGGTGAGATGACTCATCCATCAGATGCAAGAGTTTGGAAACATTTTAACAAAGTACATCCATAATTTGCTAGTAATAGCCGAAATGTGTATCTTGGATTATGCACATTTGCTAGCAATAGCCAAAATGTGTATCTTGGATTATGCACAGATGGATTTAGTCCATTTGGAATGTCAGGGAGACAATATTCATTGTGGCAAGTCTTTCTTACGCCATACAACTTGCCACCGGAGATGTGCATGCAACGGGAGTTTCTATTCTTAATCATATTAATATCTGGTCCGAAACATCTAAAAAGGTCTATGGATGTTTTTCTACAACTACTGATAAAAGAGTTGAAAGATTTGTGGTCAACAGGGGTGAGGACGTATGATTTCTCAATGAAGACGAATTTTACGATGCGAGCGATGCTTTTGAAGACCATAAGTGACTTTTCTGCTTATGGATTGTTGTCTGGATGAACTACACATGGGAGATTATCTTGTCCATATTGTAATGAAATGACAGATGCGTTTCAACTGAAGCGCAAATCGTCTTACTACGGAGCTCAAGAAACAGTTCGCTGTGGTGGTAATTGGCATGTTCCCGGTAATATACCTGATTTTTACGGAGTTCAACACAACTGGCACAAGAAGAGTATATTTTGAGAGTTCCCATATTGGAAAGATTTTTTTTTGCGCCACAACCTCGATGTGACGCATATAGAGAAGAATTTTTTTGAGAACATCGTGAATACAATATTGAATGTCCCAAGGAAGACAAAAGAGAACAAAAAAAATCAAGGTTGGACTTGCTGATATTTGTTCAAGAAGCGAGTTACATATAAAAAGCAATGGACAAGTTCCCGTTTCGATATTCAGATTGTCTTTCGAACAAAAGTCAGTGTTGTTCAACTGGATGGCATCAGAAGTGAAGTTCCTTGATGGGTATGTTTAAAATCTCTCTAGATGTCTTGAAAAGGGTCAAAAGTTCTCTGGGACGAAGAGTCATGATTATCATGTCTTTATGCAACGACTACTTCTCTTTGCATTTGCGGAGCTATTTCCAACGAATGTACATGAAGCACTTGCAGGTAATATACACATTAATTTCTTTATTGCTCTATAATATGCACAAATAACTAATATGACTAATAATCATGTGTTTAATTGGAATATACAACGCATTGGAGCATTTTTATGGATCTGAGCACACACACTCTTAAAGAGGATGTCGTAGAACAACTTCATGTGAACATTCCCATCTTACTGTGCAACTTGGAGAATATCTTTTCTCCGGCATTTTTTTGACGTCATGGAGCATCTAGCTGTTCACCTTCCGGAGGCATTGCTTCATTACAGATGGATGTATTAGTATGAGTGGGCCATGAAATATTTGAAGGAAAAAGCAAAAAACCTCGCCAAATTTCAAGGTTCTATAATTGCTGGAAGTATGACATAAGAAATATCTCACTTCAAATCGTAATACTTTGCACCAAAAATACGTACCCGTAAAAGAGCTCCAAGAAGATATGATGATGGTGGTGTCGCGCCAACATGTGAAGTTGCTGGTGTTCCAGACATCTTTTGCCAGATTGGCGATTCGGTGGGAAATTGAAAGAGGTTTGGTGGTCGTGTGATGAAGACGCCCATAGTGCACACACTTATATTCTACTCAATTGCAAGGATTCATTGATGTGTTATTTTGAAAGGTAACATATATTGAAACTTCTTAACACATATATGTTTAAATTAATTATATAATTTTCAAATGATTAATTAATAGAAAATATAATTTTACAGCCTATTTGTTTCTCAAGTCGAAAAAACAATCCCAGGTATATCCAAAAGTAAGGTAGACAAAAGGAAAGATCAACACTTTATTAAGTGGTTGAAGGGTCAGGTATTAATCCAATTTTGTAAGTTGGCATACATGATATGTATTCACCGTTAGTATGATTAATTAATTTCAACGTTTTATTTATTTTTGCAGGTTGATTATGACGATCTAGATTACCCCACATGGTTTCATGAATTAGTTTAAGGTCCAGTTGCAAAGGTCACAACATCACCGATGTTTTTCACACGAGACTTTACTTTTCATATATATGAGTATGGTATACAGCGGACGACAAGTAATTATGGAATATGTGTGAAAGGCGAAACATATTTCTACGGGATCTTACAAGAGATTATTGAAGTGGAATTCCCAGGGTTACTGAAGCTGAGATGTGTCCTCTTCAAATGTGACTGGTTCGACCCCGTCATCAACAGAGGTGTTCGGTTTAACAAATTCAGTGTAGTTGATGTCAATGGTGGACGAAGGTACAACAAATTCGAGCATTTCATATTAGCTTCTCAAGCATATCAAGTCAGCTTCCTTTCATACCCTTGGATGAGAGAATCATGAATCAATTGGTTTGCCGTTATCAAAGTTACACCTCGTGGACGAATAATTGGTAAAGAAGAACAACCATTGCAAGAAGAACACATCAATGAAGTCGAGGAACCTGAACAAAAAACTGATGACATCCTTCTTATTGATCCGCATAATCGTGAGTACGAAGATCTTCCTGAAGATACGACGGACGAAGCTGTTGAAGATGAGTTTATTGAAAATGATTATGTTTCTAGTGATGACGAGAATGTCAATGATGTACCCGAATGATGATGTAATTTTCTTTAATATGATTTACTTTCAGACTTAATGCATGTGTTTAGTTTATTTAATCATGAAAATTAAATTATATAATTTGATTTGTGTAAGGCAATTGGGGGTTTGGGGTTTAGAAAGAAGAGATTTTTGTGATGAAGTTAAGGAACTTGGGGTTTGGGGTTTCGATTTATAGGGATTTGCATATCTTCCTCGTAAAATCCTCGTAAAATAACAAGGGCCTTGTTATTTCCTCGTAGACTAACGAGTACTTTACGACGAAATTGAAAAACATTTTTGGGTTATACGGATTTGCATAATTGCATCGTAAAATCCTCGTAAAGAAAACACGGGCCTTGTTATTTCCTCGTCAACTAAAGAGGAATTTACGACGAAAGTGAAAAACGCGGGCCTTGTTATTTACTCGTAACAAAAACACAGGCATTGTTATTTCCTCGTTAATTAACGAGGATTTTACTACGACAACTACTTCTATAAATAAGAACACCCCTCCAATTCAAAACTTGCACAAAAAAAAAACTAATCAATAGTTTAAAAAACCCTGAAGGGAGTGCACTGTCACCGGAACAGTTCTGATCTGCTTCAAATGCTCTTTGGAATTGATAAGGACTATTCTGGTGCCAGTGTCTTCTTTCAGGTTTTTCTTTGTAAATTGAAAAACACTCGTCGTAAAATACTCGTAAAAAATAAAACGCGGGCATGTTATTTCCTCGTTAATTAACGAGGATTTTACGACAAAATTTAATAACACGGGCCTTGGGTTTGGGGTTTTGGCTATAGGGATTTACATATTTTCCTCGTAAAACAAAACACATGCCTCGTTATTTCCTCGTAAATAACACGTAAAGGAAAACACGGGCCTTGCTAATTTCTCATAAATTTACGTGGTCTTTAATTACGACGGAAACGTAAAAAAGAAAACGCAGGCCTTAATAATTTCACGAGGATTTTACGGCGAATTATAAGTCTCTATATATACCCGAAGTAAATCACTTCTCATTTTGTAGTCATTCCCTCTCCTCCTCCTAGCAAGGTATTCCTCTATACTTCCTCTCTAATTTATAGCTTAGGTGTAGGGTAATTAATGTTGATTACGTGGTTAGTGTAGGGAATTTGTAGATAGGTTTATGGAATTTGTTGATAATATAGGATGATGATTTTTAATTGTTAATTAATAATCTATTTATATGTTTTATATGGTTAATAATGAAAATTAAAAAATAAATTCAGATGGTTCGAAAGACCAGCAAGCGTACACAACATTACAGTCAGATGTTTGGTGAGCCTGGTACTCGTGCGCATCATCTTCTTCAGCTCCCAGTTCTTTGTTTCCGGAGACCGTCCCCGACTCTCAGTCTTCTCAGAGAGTCTCTCAGTCGCCTCCTTCTGGTGCACCACCGGTTTCTCCATATGTTCCACCACCGGTTCCTCGGTTTGATGCGCCACCCGCACATCATGATCATGTTCCAAAGGAGGCACCTCCTCCGATGGCGGCCGGGATTCATCCCAATTTGCTGGTGCCGCCGAGTGGTCCATATGCTATGTACACCGCGAGTACCTTCTCGCTCAGCCAGGCAGAGGAGGTTTACCAGTCTTAGACCCCGACCGACCGGACGAAACTTTTTGGTACGTTACATTTTTATTGTGCAATTATTTTATAACAAAAATAAATAATTTAAATACTTTTTTTTTTGTTTTTGGGGTTGACGTTTCTATCGCTAGGAACGTAACCGAAGTCATCAAAGGCTACTTCCCCGATGCTCATCCGAACAGAAATTAATCATATAAACTCTTTTTATTAATACGACTTTTTATTATTTTAAAACTAATTATTAATGTAATTTGTCTTCTTACAGCAAAAATATCATTGGTTCATAGGGGTGAAAAGAGGGTGAAGAAAGCGTTTATCGGGAAGGCGAAAGCTCGATTATTGGACACGGTATCCAACTGGAAGGATGATTGGATCTTGAAGGGTTATGAGCAGGGAAAACCCGATGAGCTCACCAAGGCTGTGTGGGATGGCCTCATCCGTTATTGGAACCTGTCATCGTCCATTAAAGTCTCCAACAGTTGCTCCGCCTCCCGTCTGATGAAAGATGAGCAGGGAAACAGGCCGATGCTTCACACTACGGGTCAAAAACTCTATGCTGGTGTCTGTATGGAAATGGTAAATATTTTAATTAATTTTTTTTTAATATATTTTTAGTTCTTAAATGTTTGTTAGGCCAAAGAGACGGGAGTTCTCCCGTCTCTTAAGGATCTTTACGAGAGGATCCACAAGAACAAGGCTGGGTAATTTGTAGATTCTAGGTCCGAGAAAATATACAAAGAGGTGGTTGCTCGAGAAAATCTTAAAGAGGTGGTTGCTCGGATGGAATACCGGTCACATTATCCACACTTGAAGTGGATCAGATTTACAAGGAGGTAAAACATTTTAAATCTTTTATTTTATTATTATTATTCATTTAAACTAATTTTTTATTACTAACATTAATCTTTTTTTTTAACGCTGACTCTATGAAAAAGGGACCTACGTTGGGGATTGGTTCCGTCAACAATGTCCCAAGAGCGACATCGTCTTATGGTCAGAGACGGGCTGATGAAGTCACTTAGCTGCATTCCGAGTTGAACTTGACGCGGTCTTCGTTCACAGCTCGTATGACTTAAGTTTAGGATTATTTAGACGTTATAGCGGCTGGAAATCCTCAGCTGGAGACCATGTTGACGGCGATGGGGACACAAAATCCCGTTCCAGAACCATCCCACAATGAAGAAGATGTGCAGAGGAGGAGTCAGGAGTTCTTCGACGAGCTCCACACCAACAACCCTTAGTTTTTTTTCCTTCTTTTTGTTTTGTATTATAAATTTGAAACTTAAATATTTGTAAAATATTTTCGTATTTATTCATATTATTTAAATTTTTAAGAATTTGAAATAAATTTAAAAATATATTTGATTATATTTTTTATTTTGTAAAAAATAAAGAATCGAAGCAAATTTGTAGCTAATTTACGTCTAATTAACGAGGAAACTGAAAATTGTTACCGAGGAATTTACCATGAAAGACACTCAGATTCGTCGTAAATGTACGTGTAAATAACGACGAAATTGAGCGTCTGCTTTACGAGGAAACAAATTACGTGTACTTTACGAGGAAAACCTTTATGTGTACTTTACGAAGAAATGATTTACGTGTACTTTACGAGGAATTAATTTATATGTTCTTTACGACAAAACAGTTTATGTGGCTTTCACGAGGAAACCGTTTACGTGTCTTTTACGAGAAAATAGTTTACGTGGTTTTTACGAGAAAATTGTTGACTCTACTTTACGACGAATTAGCGAGGAAATATACGTTATGACAAACGTTTAAAAATGAAATGGCTTTCGTTCTGTAGTTAATTCGTGGTAAACCCTATTTTACGACAAAATAACTACGAAAACCGTCGTCGTTATAATTGTGTTTTCTTGTAGTGAATAGATGTTGAAGAAAAAACCATAAATACAGAAAGTTGCAGGTTTGTCTGCTCCACCGGTGAATGGTGACTCCGACAAAGCCCACAAGGTCCTATTATAAAACTTAGTAGCCTTCTAACCGCCCATAGTTTATTTTCTCATGAAAGTTTACCAACTAATATGATTTCGTCATTTCATATTCGACATCTTTTAAAAAAGATATCCCTACTCACAACGATTTTTTACTTATATAGACGCAAATAACATTTTAAATTTTGAGAATTTCATTTATAGTCTTTTTATCATATTGCTTGAAAAAATCCAATAGATGTTGAAGAAAAAACCATAAAATACAGAAAGGTGCATGTTTGTCGGCTCCACCGGTGAGTGGTGACTCCGGCAAAGCCCACAAGGGCCTATTATAAAACTTAGTAGCTTTCTAACCGTCCAAGTTTATTTTCTTACGAGGGTTCACCAACTAATATGATTTCATCATTTCATATTCGATATCTTTTAAAAAAAGAAAAAAAATATTGTCAAGTTATAGTATACTTTTAAAATAAAAAGATAAAAAATAAAAAAATAATAGTAGCTAAAAAAAATATTTAAAATTTTTTTTAAGTCGGTAGCAAAACACTAAATTCTAAACCCTAAACCTTTGGTAAATCCTAAACCATTGGATAAATTCTAAACTCTAAATCAAAGACACTAAACACTAAAATACTAAACCCTAAACCCTAAATCCTAAACCCAAAAATTAAAAATTATGTGAAGATGGTCGTTACACTTTTTTTCTTTTTGGTAAAAATGTTAAAATTTTACACAATTTTCAGTTTTAGACAGAAATTATACAGAAGTTAGTAGCAGAAAAGAAATTAAACTAAAAATTAAAAGAGAATAAAAGAAGATACAGCTACTAGAGATCTTGAAACAGAGCAAAATAGACGAGCAGAGACCAGAGCTCGACCAAAGAAGCACATTGCCAAATGGGGAGGAAACCTTTGATGATACATGAGACCAAGTCTTGTTAGAAATTGGCTTGCCCGTAAAGCTGCTCCAAATGATTGGAAACATCCCCAAACAGCTTTGAAGTCCTCAGCCGCAGGAAAGCTCGAGGTTCAAACCACCACCGGAAGCGAGAAACAGAGAGCTCCTAAACTTTTTGTCCATATTCAGAACGAGCTCACAACACTCTTTGTCCAAAGAGAAATTGTTCCCTGCCCAACTCGAAAAAATCTGCGACAAACATTTCTCTCCCACTTTAGACTTATCACCTGTCAAACAGTTCTCTGGCTCAGCGGACTGTGACACGAGAACTGACTGAAACAGGCCAAATGATCCTCTCGGAAGACCTGGAATGTTAGGAAGTCCAGGAATCACCGGAATTTGAGGGATAGGAATGTTTGGTATTGAGATTTGAGGGATGTTTTGTATACCGGGGATTTTTGGAAACCTGTGGATGTTGGGAATATTAGGGAACGAGCCAGGGGTGAAGTTTCTTTTGTGAACAGACGGTTGGTTTTGGGAGCGTGACGAGGCATAGGAGAGCTACGATAACAATGAGGCTCTTCATCATGGTGTAAGGCGATGTAAACGAAGTAAATATATCAGAGTGAATAAAAGAAAAATGAGCGAGGATGGATCCGATTATATAGATATCTGATTATTCACATATATTAAAATCACGTAGTATATATCTCACAATGTCGTTACTACAGCTGAATAGAATAAAAATTTGAACGGTTTTTGAAAAGGATGAAAATATATATCGAATATCCTTTCTGAATCATTTGATTATTTGATATGTTGAGATATTGAGTCAATTGACGAAGACGTCAGAAATAATCATCAACAGAACCTCGAGTATATAATGAGTTTGTTTGTTTTTGTTTTTTTTTGTTTTTTTTTTTGCTAAAATGAGTTTGTTATACAACAAAGATTTTTGATTTTTTTCTTTTTGACAACTAAAAGATCGTCAGGTTAAAAGTTGCTGAATACTATATATATAGTAAATATCTTTAAGCATTTGACTGAAGGATACTTTTAAGAATATACTAAAGGATATTTTAAACTAAGAGTGTCAACAAATTAAAATTTTAGCAGTTGAGCTAACCAATGTGTTGATCCTATTGTTACGTTGCACTACCATCTTTTTAGATAAATATTTATTTCTTCAGTAAATGAATATCCATACCAAAAGCATATTGTTATACATGTAATATAATACAATATTTTATGTTTTTTTTAAGTTAAGTTGTACATTAGCACAATCTAACTAAATTAAAGACTTGGAATGAAAATCACGAAAAGAAAACTATATCCACTTATATTTAGCAGATTATAAGACTTTCAAGAAAAAAGGTAAAAAAAAAATTGAATAATATATATATATATATATATATATATATATATATATATATAAATGAAAAGAAACATATTCGTGGTACATTTTGTGTTCTTAATTAATCTTTCCCCGAATATTGGAATGAAAGACTAATATTATGATTTATTGTTTAAGTTCACTAACCAATAGGATTTTATTATTTTATATTCGATATCTTTTGAAAAAGGAAATAAAATATTGTCAAGTTATATTATGTTTTTAAAATAAAAAAATAAAAAATAAATAAAAATAGTAGTAGTTAAAAAAAAGATTTTTGTAAAAAGATACATCTTAAATTTTTTTTTTGTAACTATTATTATTTTTATTTATTTTTATCTTTTTATTTTAAAGACATAATATTATTTGACAATACTTTGTTTTATTTTCTAGGTTCATCCTAGATGATAAACCCAAGAATAAAATATTATTTATCGTTGAATCGGAATAGATATGATACAACAGTTTTGTTTCCTAAAAATCCTTTTTAATTAAGTCCAAAAAAATATTTCTTCTCACTGCGATTGAATATAGGGAAAATTTGGTATCTACTTTTATCTCTCGTTGTAAACAAAAAAACAGGCTAGGAAGACAATAAAAGAAAGCCATGTTATTCATTAATTAAAACGTTGTACTAAAAGAGGCGTCCATAAGATATAGACGACAACAATATTGAATGACTAAACGGAATCAAAGAAGTAAAAAAACCATTAAATAAAAATCCCTAACTAAGAAAAGAAGCGAAGAACTAGCTAGAAGGAGACGTGGCAAGTGCAACGAACAAGAGGAACAAAGTGAGGATCGTAGAAGTATCCCCAAATGACGTCGTCGCATTCATTTTTCATGTTGACGATAAGGTTGCAACAATACTTACTGACTTTAAACAACCTCGTGTAGAAACTGATCGCCATCTGCCCCCGACAAAACCCAACTTGCCCCATGTTTCTATAACATCTTCCAATGTGTTCCAATGGAAACTCATGATGATGATGATGCTCCTGAGGGGGGTTTGATGGCTGGCTAGGAGATGATGACTCATCATCACTTGGCGGCGAAGGAGACGGAGACTTCTTGGGAGTTGGAGGTGGAAGAGATGGTGTTGGCGGCGGTGGAGATGGAGTTTTCTTAGGAGTTGGAGGAGGAAGAGATGGTTTTGGCAGTGGTGGAGATGAAGCTTTCGTTGGAGTCGGAGGAGGAGGAGATAGTGTAGGTGGCGGCGGAGATGGAACTTTGGTTGGAGTCGGAGGAGGAAGAGATGGTGTAGGTGGCGGTGGCGGTGGGGATGGGGATGGAGCTTTCTTGGATGTTGGAGGTGGAGGAGATGGTGTAGGTGGCGGCGGAGACGTTTTGGGAGTGGGTGGCGAAGGAGACGGAGTAGTTGGTGTTGACGGTGACGGCATTGTTGGAGTTGGCGGAGAAATGGAAATGGAAATGGCAGGAGCAGACCCGTTGCTATAAGTACATCTCCAAACTTTAGAGTCCCCATAGTTAAACTTTTGGGAAGTGCTCATAAACATCTGGTTTGTTGAGGCTTCCGACGGATGTGGCCATCCTTGGGTAGGTTTTAGCCCGAATCTCAGGTTCTTGCCGACGGTTGCGGTAGGAAAAGCGACGATGCAGAGGATAGCTGCTGCCACTAGGACGATGGAGCTTTTCATGGTTTTTATTTTGTGGGGAATAATTTGTGAGAAATGGATGCCCGACTATATGGCTTATATAGAGAAAAGGATTTTAAGATATTATTGAAATATTTTTAGGTTAGATGTATCTATTCTGTTAAAGCATGATCCTATCTATGAAATCTTTTGTTATCTCACGCTGATATCCCTTTATTCTCTCTTTTTTATATACAGTTGCTGCATTGTTCTAAGCAAAGCACGATATGAACTAAAGCTTTTAGTTTTCAAACGTTGCTAAGCTTAAATCAGAAATGACATTACATTCGACTCACACGAAATGTTCTTCTATTCCCTAAAGGATGAATCTAAACCCAAAACACAAACTCTAAACCCTCTTTTAATGGTTAAACTATATTACGATAAGGTTTGATGACCATCACAACTTAACAGAAATTTTGATAAAGTGAAAAAATTATTTAACATTTTATTTAAGTTCACAAAAACAAGTCCATGAATGCCTTTACGATATGCTAGTACTAAACTGAAATAAACAATTTTGAAACGAACTTTCAAGGTAAGTTTTTGTTGTGTGTTATTATTTAGTTTTTTCTATACGTTACTAACTTCTTTTCCAAAAAGTGGATTAACGTAACAAACTAAAGAATAACAAAACAACAAATTTAGTGTTAGCCTATAACTAAACCCTATTTAAAAAAACCCTATTTTAAAAAACCCTATATTTATCATTTTATAATTATCATTTTATATAGGTTGACAAAAACAAGTTCACGAAAGCCTTTACGATATGCATAGTATTAAACGAAAGCCACGCGTCCGTGATCGAGTGGTCAACGCGTTATGTGGATCTCCAAAGGACCCGAATTCGAATCCACACCACACCAGATTTCCACACGTGTGGCCACAGAGGCTTTTCACATTCTCTCTTCGCGGAATGGTGTACCATTTGTTTTTAATATTAAACCAAAATAAACCATTTTCAAACAAATATTTAAGCTTAGGTGATTAATGTAACAACTAAATATATATAAGATTTTAATCCGCACCTTCTAAGCGCAAAATTAATTTTTATTAAAAAAATATTTACTGAAAATTAAAAATTTATACCAATGTATTTTTTATAGAAGATTTTTAAAGTATAAATAATTAAAAAAACTTATATAATTTTAGAAAAATAAATAATTTATTTATATAATCTATCTCGTAACAAATTTACTTGTATTTGAAAGCCTTAAAATTGTAATATGAATTTACTTTTTAAATTTAGTATATTGGGGAAAATATATTTGACTATAATAAAAATTAAATATATGTTATTTAAAGCATCTCATACTTGATAAATATTTACATATTAATGAAATAGTCAGAAAAAACTCTAACTGTAAAATACAACTAGATTTTGACCCGCGCTTTTAAAGGGCGGGATTTTTACGTTGTGAAAAACCAAAAAAAATATCTATGTCACTTCAGTCACAAATATTAAAATAGATAAATCTTTTTTTATCGTGAGTTAAAATAGGTTAATTTCTCATATTTAGATTCGTCTCATTTTTGACAGATTCGTTTTAAATTTCAGACCCGTTTTGATCCTTTTTTAATAGAATTAACTATTTAGTTTTGTATAAAAATATGTTTTACTGAAAAAATACTAATAAAAATGTTAGTACACAAAGATTGATTTTTTATTTATTTATCAAACATAATATTATAAAATAAAATATGCATATAGATTATAATAATTGAAATATTATTAATAATAATTTTGAATGCAAATAAATATATTATTAAAAATATTAAGATTCAATTTTATAATAGGAAAAAAATATATTATTGAAAAATATAAAAATTGGTATAACTAAATTGGTTAAAAATATATTTCACATTATTATCATAAATGAAATTCTAAAGAGAAATATTTGAAATGACATATATTACATGATAAAAAAGTTTAATAGAATATTTATGTTTCAAAAAGAAAGATGGATTTTAATTAAAAAAATACAGAAATTTTATAATTAAAATTTTAATAACTATTATTTAATATAGATAAATCTGTCATGTTTAAAACCGTCTCCTTTTTTACCGACACCTTTTGAAGCGCGGAATATTTTATGTTGTCAAAATTCTTAAAAATTTTAGGGTTGCGCAAAAAATCCGAATCCGAAGAACCGAAATGAATCCGATCCGAGAAAGTAGTATTGAACCTTAGCCGAAATTTGTTAGATATGCAAAAATATTTAAAATTTTGGTATCTAGAGATCCGGAACCAAATCCAATTTGAACAAAAATATTTCGAGTATCCGAATTAGATTTATATACTTGAATATATTAGCTATTTTATATTTAATATCCAAAATGTATAGAATATTTTGAAGTTGTCCAAAATGTTTGAAAATTTATAGAAATAGTCTGTAAATATCTAATGTAGCTAAACTATACTTAAAAAACCAATTACTCAATATATATATTGATTATCTAACCAAATAAGCAATGCAGACCAATTTTTATGTTAGGTTTAGGTATCTTGGCATACATTACTCAAAATTTTATGTTATATATTATTTTATTTTTTAGATTTTAAGAAATTTAAAGTATATAAAATTTTAAAAAATTTAAAATAATTTAAACGGGTTATCCGAACCCGCAAAGATCTGAACCAAACCCGAACCAAAATTTATAAAAATCCAAATGGGGCTAAAATATCTTACCCTTAAAATCTAAAATCCGAATAGACCCGATCCAAACCCGAATGGTAGTCCGAACGCCCACCTCTAAAAATGTCTATATCACTTTGTCACAAATTTTAAAATAGATAAATCTATCATGTTTAAACCCGTCTTTTTGACCTTTTAAATTTCAAACCCGTTTAGATCATTTGTTTCTAATTTGATTATCATTTAGTTCTATATAATAACTTTTTACTGAATGCTTACACCTAAAAATGTTAGTCTGCAAGGATTAATTATTTTTTGCTTATTTTCCAGACATAATATTATAAAATAAAAATATGTATATAGATCATAATAATTTTAATATTGTTAATAATAATTCCGAATTCAAATAACTATATTATTAAAAATATTTAAAGATTTTATTAATATTTTTTATAATAGGAAAAAATACATTATTGAAAAATAGCTTTCACATTATTATCATAAATGAAATTGTAAAGAAAAATATTTGCAATGACATATTTCTTAGATTACATGATAAAACAAATTTTTTAGAATATTTATGTTTCAATACGAAAGGTGAATTAAAAAAAAAATACAGAAAGTTTATAATTAATTGTTTTTAAAAATAATATTTTAAAATAAATAAATCTGTCATGTATTTGAATCCGTCTCTTTTTTAACCGACCTTTTTTAAATCTCAAACCCTTATAAATTCATTTATTTTTCTAATAGGATTAGTCATTTTGTTCATGTATAATTGTTTCTTGCTGTCGACTTAATTATTTAGTTATGAAGATCTTTCTAATTTTATTTAAAAAATTAAAGGTATTGTTAGTTAGCATTCCGAAACTGATGCATTTAATTGATTGCTATGAAAAATATGATTATTATAAATATCTTATCGACCATTTAATTAGGAAAATATTAACTGTTCTTAATGAATATTCCCGCACCTATTTCGTTCATATATTTAATATTTATTGTTTATATTGGTTTCTTTAAGTGTGATATATGGATGATTTTATTCATACCAACATCGGTTTAGTTTTCTATAGAACATTTGAATTGGTATCCTATAGGAATTGAAAGCTGTAAATTGTTTGTATCCTTTTTCCAAAAAGTAAATTGTTTGTTTATATACTTGATATCAAGTTAAAGACGTGTTAAGTATATAGAATCATGTATACTTCGATGGATTGAACCAGCACAACACTTTATTTTATTGTTAAGTATGTTGGTTGGTTTACGTTCGTTGGGTAAGTCGGTTTACTTTAATAACGTGTTGATTCATTTTAAGATTTTCTGTTGTATAAATAAAAGAAAATTTAGAATTTAATTTAAATCATAGGTTTTAAATATTTCAGTGGCAAAGATCTGTAAATATTGTTGAAACTGAAGGATACCTAAAAAAAAGACCTTCTGTTTTAATAGTATTGACTAGATTTTGACCCGCGCTTGAAAGCGCGGGTTTGGTTTTGTTTTGCTTTTCATAATTATAAAATTTAGTGTTTGAATCATATAATCTTGAAGATTATTTCACTAATATATAGGTCATTTGCATAAGCACAATTAATTTGTAAGAAATTTGATCACGCGTTTCCGTTTTTGAAGTTTGTTCGAAATGTGTTTGAAGATTCATTTGTGTGTAAAAATAGTATAGAAAATTGAAACTGGAATAAATATAGTGTTATTAGTAACGATTTATGTAACATTTAATCGTATGTATATTAACCAATCAAACTACCAATTATTAAACCAAGTATTAATAGAATATTTTTAAAATTTTTTTTATAAAAGTACCTATAATATAAATATAAACTACAATTTCCTATTTAATAAAAGTATCAGAGACATATGTTCCATTATTAAAAGTTAGATTTTAAAAAGAATGTTTTATTCACATATATTTTTGTAAGTTATGTTCTTAAGTATTTACGCTTTTAAGTTATGTTCTTAAGTATCTAACATTCATGGCCTTAATATTTCGCTAACCTGGTTGTGTTTTGGTTTTGGTTCATGTAATGTATTTTGTTTGGGTAGGGTGGTTTAGCAATCTGTTTTAGTGGTTATGTATAAATAATAATATATACAGTTTGCATGGTTAGATTAAAAATCAGGGGTCTATAGGGTTAAAAAGTTTGTCAATTATTGTTATAATATACAGGGTAAGTCCAAAAAAATTTAAAAGTAATAGGTCCAAACAACTTTCATAAATAGATTTTTTCAAAATCCTTCCCTTTTAATAGTATTGATGTACCTTACAACTAAATAATAGGGGTTTTTGCAAAATTGACCTACAACTTAAAGTCAAACACAAAACTAACCTCCATTTTTTTGAAAATTGGTTTTGCCCTATTCACCCCACAAGTTCATATAATTTACGAAAATGCCATCAATTTTTTTTTTTCTTTCGAAAATGACATTTTTACTCTCTCACCCTCATCATCTTCAAGTAATTACAAGATTGCCATTGTCATCAATACCACAACCACCATGAACAACCAATTTGAAGCTCTTAATGCTCCCAAAATCGATTTACCCTTCTTCTTTTTCCATTCTTGTGAACTAAACACAACATATCTCTCACTTTCCCTCCACAATGAGCTAAAAACCCCAAGATTTTGATTCTAAAATTTTTATGGTTCATAGAGTCATAGAAGCTAACGATTATGGGTGGGTGACTTTCGTTTGTGATTCTGTGTGCTTGGAGAAGCCTTATGTATGCTAAGGAACTTATCTCACCAATTTAAGGTATGACATCGAGTTTTTTTCCAGATCTGTTCGTCAGACGACTTACTTGGGAAGTCGTCTGGCTGTAGACGACTTACCTGGAAGTTGTCTGGCTGTAGACGACTTACCTGGAAGTCGTCTGGTCAACGCAGAGGTTATTTTTGCAATTGACTTTGAAATCTGTAACCTGAGACGACTGAAAGTTAAGTCGTCTACTATTGTTTGGTTTCAAAAAAAATTCCAAAGAACCTAGACGACTTACATTTCAGTCCTCATAGGTTAGTTTTGCATTTGAGTGGATAATTTCAGAAGTTTGACTTCCCCAGACGACTTACATTTCAGTCGTCTGGCGAAAATTAAAATAATAATATTTTTTTTAAAGTAAACGACTTACAATTAAGTAGTCATAGGTTAGTTTTGCAATTGTAAAAAAAAACTTCAAGATTTAATTATACACAGACGACTTATAATTCAGTCGTCCACCAGACGACTTAATTGTAAGTCGTCCAGGATTTTTTTTCGAGATTCTGGTCAAACCTCGTAAATCCTGGACGACTTACATTTCAGTCGTCTCGTGGACGACTGAATTATAAGTCGTCTGTATATAATTAAATCTTGAAGTTTTTTTTTCAATTGCAAAACTAACCTATGACGACTTAACTGTAAGTCGTCTACTTTTAAAAAATATTATTATTTTAATTTTCACTAGACGACTGAAATGTAAGTCGTCCAAAAAGTCAAACTTCTGAAATAATCCAGTCAAATGCAAAACTAACCTCTGACGACTGAAATGTAAGTCGTCTAGCTTTTTTGGAGTTTTTTTTATAACCAAACAATAGTAGACGACTTAACTTTCAGTCGTCCGAAATATCATATTTCAAAGTCAATTGCAAAAATAACCTCTGCGTTGACCAGACGACGTATAGTTTAGTCGTCTAGACAACTTAGATTGAAGTCGTCTGCGTCTTCTCCACTAGTTTTTAAGTCTTCTACGTTAGTTTTTGAATAACTTGTATTTTTAAGAGTGATAAGTAACTTCAAGATATGTAAAACTCATATTTACAAAATATGTTCTCTCTCTTAGTTTTACTAAATTTGACTAAGTTTTTCAATGCAAACTTATAAAAAATATGATATGCTTTGACTAGTTACTATTGTTTGTTTCCATCTCTTAAGTTTATTGTTATAGACAATAATGATGACTATTGTTATGAGTTGGAAAAAGGGTTAAAATGCTTCTTAAAATGTTGTATCAATATGAAGCTACCAACATTCTTGTTTATTAAGATGAGAAAAAGGCCATTGGAGTTTATTATTGCATATGAGAGATCCAAAGATAAGAAAAAGGCTACTGAAGTCTATTATTTCATTGATTTGTAAATGTGTAAACACATTGTTAGCACATTTAATACATCTTGGAAAACATTATTACTGATTTTACAAAAAATTCACAACTAAAAGAGTATACATGCAATTCACAAAACAGACCACAAACAAAACTATTATAGATCATTCATCTACAAAGACAAGCTTGGATTCCACTTGAGTAGACAAGACCAGACGACTTTTAAGAAGTCCAGACGACTTCTAAGAAGTCCAGACGACTTCCAGGAAGTTCAGACGATTTTGTCAGAAGACTTTTAGGAAGTTCAGACGACTTCCAGACGACTTTACAAGAAGTCCAGATGACTTTTAGGAAGTCCAGACGACTTCCAGACGACTTCCAGACGACTTCCAGATGACTAACACGTAAGTCGTCCCAAAAGTCTTCCAGATCTGAAAAACCTGCATATTAAATCCAGATCTGAAAAACCTGCATATTCAAAAACGTTCAAATGGCTTAAAAACAGAAAAAAATGAGTGGAAGATTAGATAAATCTACCTTTACAGAACACACAAAAATACATATCTAAAAATAATAGATCTACCTTTAAATTAGTGGAAGATGAGTACCATCTAATTAAAAACCTGCAAAAAAAAAATAGATTAGTAAGAAAGACATGAGACAAAATTGAAAAATTCATATAAAGTTTGGTGTTTTCAAGTCAAAGAGATTATAGTAGATTTGGAGAGTTTTAGTTTGGGAAAAAAGTAAAAACTTTATACAACAAGAAGTTACCAAATGAAGAAAAATCAGACATAAGAACTTACCAAAACGCTCAGAAAAATCCAGACGACTTCCTAGAAGTCCAGACGACTTCCAGGAAGTCCAGACGACTTCCAGGAAGTCAAGACGACTTCCTGGAAGTCCAGACGACTTTGTCAGAAGACTTCCAAGAAGTCCAGACGACTTCCAGACGACTTCCAGACGACTTCCAGACGACTAACAGGTAAGTCGTCCCAGAAGTTTTTCAGATCTGAAAAACCTGCACATCAAATCCAGATCTGAAAAATCTGCATTTCCAAAAACGTTAAAATGACTTAAAAATAGAGAAAATGAGTGGAAGATTAGATAAATCTACATTTATAGAACACACAAAAATACATATCTAAAATTAATAGATCTACCTCTAAATTAATGGAAGATGAGTACCATTTGATTAAAAACCTGCAAAAGAGATAGATTAGTAAGAAATATATGAGACAAAACTGAAAAATTCATATAAAGTTTGGTGTTCTCAAGTCAAAGAGATCAGAGAGAGGTTGGAGAGTTTTAGAATGATGAACATTACATTTTTGTTGCAGCCATTTCAGAGGAGGAGAGAGAATGTGTAAATTTTTCTTTATATAGGGAGACAAAAAATCCAATTAGGTTAAATATTTTTGACTCAGACGACTTCCTGGACGACTTACATTTCAGTCGTCTGGTGAAGAAATTAAAACAGACGACTTACATGTAAGTCGTCCAGAAGAGTTTAATATTTTTAGCGGGAAATTAAATATTTTTAGCGGGAAACTAAAATAGAAGACTTTCCAGACGACTTACAAGTAAGTCGTTTGGTTTAAATTATTTAAGCGGGAAAATAATTATTTAAAAAAAATTTAGGCGGAAATATTTGGACGACTTACATGTAAGTCGTCTGTTTTAATTTCTTCACCAGACGAATGAAATGTAAGTCGTCCGAGTAAAATGATCCGGTTAGGTTAAAACGTACATTGGTAAAATATAAGGTTCGGTACGATGTGGACGACTGAAATATACATCGTCCGGGTAAATTATTCAACAGACGACTGAAATATAAGTCGTCCACACCCTAAACATAACCCCTAAACTTAATTATCTAATTAAACACTTCATAAAACCAAATCAAACTTGAAAAGTGTTTACTATACACAGAAATAAACACATATAGGTGAAAACTAATTTTTGAAAAAAAACATTTTAGTTTTCCAAAATGTAACCCTAACAATACATACAATACTACAACATATGTTTGCCAAATTCCTAAACCAAAGTATTTCATGATTCACTACTTCCACTCATCTATCTTCAAAACAAATCAATTTTATCATATCTTAATTTATATCAGTTAAAACTGTTTATAATTACTTGATTTTTATTTTTTACGCATCAAAATATTTTTTTTAAGATTTATAAATTATTTTTAAAATAAACTGGTACCAGACGACTTACACTTCAGTCGTCCAGACGACTTCCAACATCTCAGACGACTCAGACGATTTACTGGGGCTATATTCGTAAAAATGGCTTCTATTTTTTTGTTTCGTCACAAGGGGCTGAGCTGTAATTTCACTAGGCTTTTAGGTTAGTTTTGCATTTGATTCAAGTTTGGGTATAGGTTTGGGATTAAAATCAAGTTGTAGGTTAGTTTTGGCAAAAACCCCTAAATAATATTAGTATCAACTAAATAATATTAGTAGCAACTAAATTCAGTATTTTATTTTTATCAAATCCAAATAGTAAATTATATTTTAATATTAGACTTCACATATTTATATTAAATAATTATTTACTATTTTAAATCTTTTATTTTAATATTAAAATATGTTCTAAAATTTATTATCATATATTCTATATATGTAATTATTTATTTTATAATTTATAAACCAATTAATAAATGTATTAATTTATTGTATATTTACTAATTGGTGCAGTAATCTAATTATGAATATGAATATGAATTATGTATATATAAATTTTATAGAAATGTTATTTCTTATTCTATAAAAAGGAATTTATATTCATTTATAACAATAGTTAATACTAAATACGAATTTTACTATTAAAAATAAATAAATATTTTCATTGTAAATAAAAATATATTGTTAAAATTTAATTTTAGAAAAAGATACTTAAGAATATTTTTTTAGATTTTATTTTTGAAAATATTTAAATAATGTGTTAGGCTAGTAAATATATATTTTATATTTAAAAAATAGTAGGAAGTTAAATAAATGTAATGGTAAAAATATAATTTTTTGTAAGTAGATATTTTAGTGATTCTTTTTTAATCTTTTCAAAATTAAAACATCAAATCCTTGACTCAATAAAATTAATCATTAAGGATTTTCTTCTTAGGAATATCCTCATAAATTATGCAAATCGTTTATAAATGAAACCTATATATATATATATATATATATATATATATATATATCTAAAAGAATAAATGAATTGGGGAAATAGTAAATAAACTAAAATTTAGTTAGAGTGATAAGTTCTAAAAAGGGTTAGTCAAAAAAATAATATAATAAATATAGGTGAAATCGATTTTGGATTGGTGAAAAACAAAATATACTGAAGGTGAATTTGAATTTTGTAAATTAAATATAGCGTTTGGGGTTATGTTTTAGGGTTTATAGTTATGATTTTATGCCTTAAAGATATAAATTTAAATTTTGATAAACTTTTTTTTTTACAACATAAATGAAACAGTAAACCTTTCTTGAATATTTAAGCAAGTTACAAAACTACATTTATGTAATACTATAGCTGTACACTAATGTATGTTAGTGTTTGTAGTAACAAAATGGTCTATAAAAACTACAATGTTTATTCACATTTTCAATATATAAGAAACTATTTCATATTCTTAATGAAGATTATAGTATGGAGGAGAAAAAATATATGTAAATGAGGTTATAAATTCTTTATATATTAAAACACAAGTCACATAACCAACAAATTTCTGACACATTACACTTATTTACAATTTAAAAATGATCCAAAATGCAAAAAAATTTAAAAAGAAGAACAGTCTAGTGTGTTAACTAATTTCTATATATTAATTTTAATATAAAAACTCCTAATATTTTCCCACTACGCCCATCATCTCGCTATATTTGTAACCTTCTTTTTTGCTTTGCTAATCTTACCCTTCCCCTCTAATGGGGGCCAGGCGGCAGCGGGTGTGGAAGAAAAATTTTTGTAGGGGAATTATCTTAAATAGCCTTTTTAACGAGAAAACCATGCAACTTGATATCAACAATGCGTTTCTCCAGGGCATTCTCACTAATGAAGTTTATGTTTCTCAACCTCGTGGTTTCGTGGTTCTAGATAGTTTTTCATCATGTGTGCAGACTCAAGAAAGCTGTGTATGGTCTGAAACAAGCTCCAAGAGCTTGCTTGGTACCAAGAACTTAAGACGTATCTAACGCAGATGGGTGTGTTCACAATTCTCTAGATGACACCTCAGTTTTTATCTACATTCACGGATATCATATCTTGTACATCTTAGTGTATGCTGACGATATTATACTCACCAGGAGTAAGACTACTTTGCTTGATGGTTTTATACGAGTTCTTTTTGCAAGGTTCTCTCTAAAAGGCCCCACTAATCTGTTGAGGTCAAAAACAGTAATCTGAAAATAAACGTCCAAGATTGCATCTCTTAAAGAATTTTTTTTGAAATAATTACAGAAAATTCTTAAGTAGAAAACTCTAGAGTAACAAAAACGAGCGCATTAGCATGCGGCCAACCTCGCAGTTGGATCGACCTCGTACCTCTCGCCATTAGGCGAGTTGGATCAACCTAATCCAATTCGCCTGATGGCGAGTTTGATCAGTCCCAATTAACTAGCTCTTAGCTCTTCCTTCGGTCTTGATTGAACTGTCCCTTGTTTTGTCTCGATTGGAGTTCTATTGAAACTTTACGATAAAACTATCGAAGACTGGTTTTTTCGTATAAATTTGAATCAATCGTATAAAACGATAACGGTGATCAATCTGTTTATTTCCTTATTAAAGATAGCAAGAGGAACAATGGAAATGTTATTGTGGAGATGGAAATGTCATTGTGGAGCATGTTGTTATGTTGCTTCCAAATGCAATAAAATACAGCCTGAGAAGCTAATAGACGGGGCAGTCTTTTTCCTCTCGGCTATGCTTCCATTAGCCAACTTATCAGGTCCGACCATCGAAAGAATGATGATTATATATGTGTGGTGGTTATTTGATTTTTGATTTGGTCTCGATTTTGTTTATTTTAGATTTCGTTTGTTTTTGCTTACGAATAAAACTCGGTTCAAGTCTTTTAAATTTTAGTTCGATTCACATAAAAATATTGTATATTGGTTAAATATCTACTTGGATAAAATATGAAGTAAATTTGGATTGTTTGAATTATACCATTCAGATGAGATATCTGGATTATTATTATTATTTTTAAAGTAAATCAATTTATATTATATTCGATATTTACGAACAAAAATATAATTAATAGTTTAAGGTTTGCATATTTTATACTGTAAAAGCCCAATGATCATGAGCTATATATAAGAAAGATTGATACACGAATCCGTCGCTTGATATTAGGGTTGGTCTCCAGATCTGGGATTAATTTGCGAGGTTTGAAGAGCGATGCCGTGGATGGGGATGTCTCAGTTTTACGCAGGTGTATATGAGGTGGTTGATGATCCATCGCTGGATTCAATAATCTCATGGAGCAAAAGCAACAAGAGTTTCGTCATCTGGGATCCGAAAGAACTAGTCGAAAAGATTCTTTCGAGATTCTTCCGCAACAAGTTGTCACAGTTTATCAGCGATCTTGAATCCCATGTAAGCTTATTTTTAATTTGTTCTCACCGAGTTTTTGGGGTTTTGATATCTGAGTTTCTTGTTGGTTGGTTGGTTGGTTGGTAGGGATTTGTAAGAATTGAGGGGGCTGAGCACTTGGAATTCGGACATGAGCAATACTTTGTGAGAGGTAAACCGGAGCTTATGATTAAGTTGCGTCGCAAAGTTGCCTCGGCTAGGGTTAAGAAAGATATCAAGGCAGCCAAAGAGGCAGAGAAGAACGGCTCTGTGGGAGATCAACCTCCTATTAGGAAGATGAGTCTCAAAGATGCACTTATCAGGTTCGACCAAATTATGAGACCATCAAAGAAATCATCAAAGAAAGCTAAAGCTAAAACGCCACTGGAGACAATCGACGAGTGATGCTATTAAAGTAGACTTTGTCATCAATTGCTCTCTGTACTTCGGTTGTGATAAGAGTACGCGATAGTAACCGATAGATGTAGCTTCAATTGTTTAGTCTTAGAATGCCCAAGAGAACCTACGAAACCTGTTTCCGTTGAGACCATATCTCGTCCGACCGTATCAATGTCCGAGCCGGTCTTGAGTAGTGGTTTGGAGAGTAATTGTTTGGACTTTGGAGATGCAAACAAAAACAAGGCTCTGACTAGCATATAGAAATTTCAAACACAAATTTAACATCGTGATTCATTACCTAGAATGCAAGTGGTTGCTGCTACTTCATTACATAACTAAAGAGGGAACAAACTAGAGAATGTACAAACTTTAACAACCAAGTCAATTCTCAAACAACTTTAGAATCGGAATTGAATATCAAGTTTTCTAACAACAAAACAAGAATCTCTGCAAAAACAAATTCCACATTAATAAATTTATAGCTACAGTCAAATCACCTACCTCATAAATTTTACAACTAAATTTCTAAAGCTACACGGTCCAATCAGTCATACACATAGTTTTTGGAGCTTTTTGAAAGAGCATGTAGCTTTTTGTTAAAATTGATATAATATATATAAACATTGATTAAATATATATGCTTTCTAAAGTAAATGTATTATTATTCTATAATTTTTTTGTATTATTTATAAATATCTTTGTTATTATTTTATTTTTTTTGATTAAATACCAAATTTATTGATCAAAGGTGGAAAAAGAATTTACATAAGATGATCTATTGTTCTAATCTGTAAAGAATAAAAGAATGATATGTTCTAATATGTGTACATAGTAAACCATTTCACTAGTAGCCCCCTCAGCTTATGGTTTCCCATATACTTCAATGATGAGATGCGCTTCTTGACTATATTCCCAATGGCCTTAGTAGTTGTATCGACAGGTGCGCACACACCTCCATGCCGTCTTGAGTTCCTCTCCTTCCACAGCACATAAATGGCTGTCTGGAACACTAAGCGGAGGAGTATAGCATCGAGTCTGTTCCTGTTCTGGCGTAACAGGGAGGTGACTGTATCTTCCCAGTCCGGGGTTATCTCTGGACCAAGTAATTTCTCTGCAACATTCATCCATACTGTGAAGGTATATGGGCAAGCGAAAAATAAATGATCTCTGCTTTCATCCTTCTCTCTGCAGTAGACACAACATTGCTCCATTCCCCATTCTTTCATTCTAGTGCCTGTTGATAATCTGTCCTTGAAAGCTAACCATACCATGAAGGATTGTCGGGGTATAGCCTGAGGGAACCACACAATACTATGCCAGGGAAGCTTTGTCTTTTTAATTCGCAGGTAGTTCCAAGTCTTGGTAGCTGAGAAGTATGGTTCGAAATCATCCTGGTCATGTCTCCATAGAGCTATATCTGGTCCTGCAGTATCTACTGGCTGTGGAGTCTCTGCAAGCGTATCACACAGGTGGGGGTATCGTCTCTGTCCACATCTCCGAATGTTCCAGCTGTCGTCGCGGTTGCTTCAGCGAGCGTTGCGGATTTGCTCACTCCAAGGTAGCTTATGCCCAGTTCTCCTGTTATATCAATCAATCTGCCCATTTCTAACCAGTTATCGAACCAAAAATGCACTGTTACACCATTTCTAACCTCGAACCGTATGCATTCGTATGCAATAGGTCTAAGTTTGAGCTCAATCAATCTTTGTTATTTTTATCTTAAGTAAAATATGATTTTTATCAAATATGATTTTTTTGTCAACATATAATAATTCTTAATATATTTTAATGGTAAAGAATATTTTTTTGCATATTTTAATATTTATCTTATTTTTTGTTGTATTATTTAAAATAAATCATCACTTATTTTTGTAAAACTAATAAACACACGTAACAAATAAAGAAAATACACCAAGTATAAAATTTAAAATTAAAATCTAAAAACCAAACTGTGAAAGTCAAACAAAAAAATGTGAGAATTAAAACTGAAATCTAAAATTAAAAAGACTAAAAACCAAAAACCAAACCTAAAAACAACTAAACCTAAAAACTACTAAAATAATCAAGAGATGTCTATTCACCATATGTGGAAGCGGTTTTCACACAACTTCTCTTACAAACAACATCGGCAAATTTTCAGGTTGATACGGTGGCATATCATCTCTATGTCCTTAAACAATTGTTTCCAAATGAAATCAATGTTCTCTCTTATTATCCATCCACACAGATATACATAACATCCTCATGGCTGTTACTGTACTCTATGAAGTTAAAAAAATACTTATTATAATTAGTATGATCTTAAAGTTGTCACACAACAATATAAAAAAGAAAATAAAATCAATGCTGATTTTTTCAAAAAAAAAACAATATGAAAAAGAAGAAAATGAACAATATTTGAATTTCACAATTACAAGAAAGAAAAGTGGAAGAGCATTTGACTTTCATGACAAGACCAGTGCATACACTTATATTAACTTTGAGAATATACAGAGAGTAGAAAAATAATATTTCATCCGTTTTAAAATGTTACATATTTTAGATTTTTCAAATATTTTAATACTACACATTAAATAAGCATATTTTTCGGTGATCTTTTTTCATAATTTTAAGCCAATAAAAATCTAATAAATACAGTTAAAGTTTTTTATAATTTGTAATTAGTTAATAAAACATGCATTAAAAATGTAAAAAATAGATCTTTTTGAAACAAATTTTTTTTTTCTAGCATATGTAATTTTATGAAATGGAAGGAGTAGTTGTTTACTAGATCCTAAGTTCCATCAACATTTGATAGTAGAACATATTTTCAATTAATTAATAGAAGTATCATACAGTTTTGAACATTGTAAACACAGTAGGATTGCACAAGTCCACATCTCTACAATTTATAAAATCAGCAAGGGCAATCATATAGCTATAACAAAACACAAAAGATGCATGATGCCACAAGTTAGGGCATTTTAACTTGGACCTGAAAACCCGAACCGAAACCGACCCAAAAATATCCGATCTAAAACCGAACCGAATATTTACAAGTACCTTTTGCGTCTAAATTTATTTTACCCGGAAGAAACCGACCCGAATAGACCCGGACCCGGAAAGAACCGACCCAAATAGATCCGACCCGATAAGAACCAATTTGTACCGACTTAAAAACATGTATATCCAAAACAATAATTTTTTGTGTTCTATTTTATATATATTATTTATGATTTAGTTGAAATATCTTTTGTTAACAATATTTGTTATTATTTTGTAACATTTTTAAGTAATAAGAAGCTTTAAAATGTAATTTAGAGTTTAAAATTTTTTATTTTAATTACTAATAGTTTCAATTAAGTTATTTTGTAAAATTTTAGATATATATGACAAATATCGACTAAATTTGATGGAGTTGGGTATGCCATGATGTCCTTTTTAATTATATCCTAAATACTCGAACCCGACCCGGACCTGATATGGACCCAAAATATTACGGGTATTTTATGGGTATTTTAATTATAGATTCAAACCGACCCATATCCGAGAAAAACGGACCCAAACCAAAAATTTTCTATGTACCTATTGGATCCAAATGTTTAAAACCCGAAGGACCCGGACTCGAAAGAAACTGGTCCGAACCCGATCTGAAGACCCGAACGCCCAAGCCTACCACAAGTTGCTAAAAATATTTTCAAACTAGTGGTTTTGCCCGTCCTATGGGCGGGATATTGTTTCAATTATTTATATGTTGTATTTTATTGTATTTTTAATGTAACTAAATTTTCTTGTGTTAAAAACTATATCAAGTGGGTCTATAATATTTAGTTTTTCCATTATAATATGGGAGTTTTTTTTTTGCAACTTCTAAGTTGTGTGTTTTGTGTGCTTATGGGTAATTGTTATTTTCAGTGAAGAGTTTTTTTAGCAACTTCTAAGTTGTGTTTAGAAAGAGTATCAGATATGTGAAGGTTTTCTTTCTTTCAGATGTTTTTGTCTAAATCTACATCATACATATATAGCATGTTTTCTATTAGTTTTCTCGGTCTCAAAATGTCTTTGGTTAGCTTGTATTGTTGGGACAACAAAAAATAACTAAATCATTTTATGACTTTGGTTAGCTTGTATTGTTGTTATCTCATTCTTTCTGTTTCATCCGGAAGTTTTCTAGCTCTAATAAATTCATGCAAAATATGAAACTCAAATTTGATCAAGCTATTTATGATATGCGTGCAACTTGTAATATTTTTAAGAATCACTTTCTAACATAGATGTTTTAAATATTTTAGTTCCTAAAAAACTTATAAATGATTCTAGAGGTAATAATAAAATGGTTGTTTATATTAGAAACAATTCATTAAGAATAAGGACTCATAACAGTAGCTAAAACATTAGTTTAAATCGTTTTGTAAATCTAAGATGTCTTATACTTTTTTTTGTCACATGTGCATGCTTGATTAGATATAGTGTATGTTTGTGGGCAGAGAGATATTTCTCACATGAACATGACTGATTTCGGTGACCTTATTTACCACATGAAAATCATTGACACATTGAAGAGACCACCACTGAAAATATGTGCTACATAAAACTTGCATTTTAAATACCTGATCTTCTGGACGTTGATCATTTGGGAAATGGATGACTTGGAGCTCGAGTTCTCAACAGTTGTGTGGTGACATGAATTCTGGACGATCACAATTTTGCCTTTCCCCACTGATGTTTGCTTGACCTTAAATTATGTCCATGGAGCTTATATTGATAGTATAGCATATGATTGTTACTGAGAAGCAGCAAAATCGTCTATGTCGCGTTGAAGAATGATTTATGTTTTCCTTCTTCTTCTTTCTCTAGTCTTACATCATATAGAATTTAAATATGGTTTAGATATAATATTAAATATTAATGAAATATATTGAAGTGTTAACAAAATATAGAGATAATTATATTGTGAATATAAAGCAAACAACAATTGTTTGTTTGTACTAATATAAAGTGTATATATACATAAATTATTATGATTTATAGAAGACCATATATTTACATAAGATTTTCTAAAAGAATATTATTTTATTATTTTATCAATTTACGTCTTTGAACTGGTCCAATTTGGGACCGAAACTTTATATTAATTTATCGAGTATTAATTTACAGAATTCCTATCGTATTAAAAGAGAATTTTGACTAACTTCTGCAGCCTTAACCTCTGAAGCCTTCTAGAAGCTGGAAATTGGTCATTTGTCAGAGCCGGTGTTTCAGGGAAAGATTAGAACCTAAAGAAAATGTCGAAACGGAAATATTATGGTGTAAAATCTCTTTAGCTCTATATTTATACTGGATGTATTGTCGAAGGCGGTGAAGCTGGATACAGTAGATATAAGAGGTATTTTTAAATGTGATAGTTTAGCCTTATAATAGATATTTATAAACATAGATGATTGAGGTGTAATATTTAGAAATAATTGGACAAAACTAAAAATGAGATATGTTGGTGACAAAAAAAAAAAAATTAAATTAAAAATGGTTAATAGGATATAGCTTGTGGAAGACTTAATTACATCTCTTAATCTCACCTATTGGACACCTATCATGTAGTAACAAATATCTCACTTTTTTAACATGCATATTCCTTTAGAAAAAGGTTTCCTTGAAATTATTGATTTTCTTATTCTTTTATTTTATTAATTGACTGTGTCCGTTCTGGTATTTAACTTTTGTTTGTAATATATACGATAACTAAAGAAACATTATTTGTTTGTTTTCTAAAAAAGACATTATTTGTTTGTATATGTTACTAATATTGACGTTAAAAGTTTTTGATAATATAACAGAAAATCAGAAAGGGTAACATGGAACGTGAGTGCATAGTTGTATGTGTCTTTTAACTTTATTGTTTATTTCCTTTGCTTATCAATATATTTCTTGAACTTCCACATCCAGTCTAATGGCCGATCTAAAATTCCTGATTTCCCGTTCAATTTTTTTACTTCCACACCCTTTGCTCAAAAATAGAGAGAGCCTGTCAACTTTTCTAAATATCTATTTGTAACAACTCTTTCCTTCTTATCTATCTTCTCTTTCTCTTCAAGCATCACCATCTTAGTCTGTGTACATAGAAATACATCAGCTTATAAACTTTAAGAATCAACTCCCAGATTGGTCTGCCAGCAAGAACTTGTGTACCTTTAATGGCGTCACGTGCAGATATGGCATGGTTTCTTTGGATGATCTATACTCCAAGCCTCTCAATGTCAGATTTAATGATAGATGATCTTCAAAGAGAAATTATGGAATGTTTTGTTGGGAGAGATGATTATCATGTCCTTTCTCCGTCCGTAATTATACTCCTAAAGTTTCATACGTTACCATGAAATGGTGTATGAAAAATCAGTGCGAGGTAGTGGAGAGACTGGTTTAATGATTATTATTGCGATCATTACAACTATTGAAAGTAAAAAAAAGGCGTTACTCACCGTCGATTGTCGAAAGAACAAAAAAAATGAAGCGGCGGTGTGTCCTTTCCGGCTTGAGTGCAGAGGTAAAGAATGAAGAGGGCTTAAAAATCTGTGGATGGGCTTTGTGTAATAAAATGTCCATGAATGACTCAACAGATCGCCAAGATAAAAAAAACTCGAGAAGACATGGCCGGCGTGAGATGAAGAACAAAGGAGGAACAACAGTGATTGCTTGGTGTCGGGAATAGAGAAAATTCTAAACAAAAACGGATCAGATGAGTTACATTTTGTAAAGGCCCATAAACACACAAATAAGAAAGAGTGATGACTGATGAGAGCCCAAATAGAAAGGGTGAAGAGAACGTTGAATTCACATAGTATGAGAGACACGTTTTCAATTTTAAACATACAGATAACATCATTGGAAGTGACAAAATGCAATTTTATTGTAATCTATATAATATAATGAGGCAGTTCCCTCTTTCCTGAGGAAACCCGGGTTATTGAGATATAAACACCAACATTTATACCACTAAACTAAATGATATTTTGTACATTGATGGCCGAAACTAATATATATTTATGAAGGCCAGAAACCTTTGCTTCTTCGGTTTTCTCTGTGGGTCGGGCCTACAAGTGTATTCTGAGTTTCATTTTTAAATGAGGTTCATCACGTTATATGAAAAAAACAACAATTATAGTTTTTCCGTATTGTAAACTGTCTTCGTTTAACATGAGTTAGGGTTTTTTTCATCATTATCTTAGACAAGTCTGAGTTACAGAGTTGCGTTGTGTGTCTGTTCGTAATCTATTTTTTCACCGGTGAATTCTTCATCTCCCCATCTTAAATCACTTGATCTTAAATGTTCCTGATTTGTAGCATTTATGTAAACCCTATATATAGGATTTTTATCTTTGATGAACACAATCTGCATCTCTTCTAGAAAATGTCTCTCTGCATCTCCAGTTCCTCAAACCGGCATTCCCGGCATCCGTTACTCAACCTTTGAGTCTCTCCGTGTTGGTCGTAGTAGTCAGAGCATAGTCTCTAACCTCTTCGCTTATGGGATTCGCTGAACTTCAACAAAGACAGTGAGTTTATGGGAATCACGGTTCTCTTCCTTGATGAAAAAGTAAGTTAATCTTCAATTTAGCACACTTATTTTATATAATTGTTTTTAATTGATTTCCTGATTCTTTGTTAAATAATATTATTTGCAGATTTAGTGATTCATGGGTTTATTCCCGCCGGACGTGCTAATCATTACATGCCATCTTTGAAAGCCGGTTTCATTGTGAAAGTCGATCGTTTTGAGGTTGCTAGGTGCTCAAGCATGTACAAGATAATTGATCATCCATTCATCATTCGTTTCATCTCACCAACTATTATTTATGAAGTTAATACAGGTGCTCCTAAGATCAATCTCCAATCATAATTAGACTGTTTGACAATTTCCAAGTGATTGCAAACACAAACCTAGAACTCCCAAGTATATTATCATATTGCATATCGGTTTATAATATGTTTTGTTATCATAACTGATATTTAAACTCGCAGATGTGGTTGGATAAATCCAATCTGTCCAAGACTCTGACTTTAGCAAAGAAACAACTCGAGTCGTTATCCGTCTCATTATTGATCCGTAAGAAACAATCAACACACAATTACCTTTATATTATTATCTATATTGTGCTAACATCAATAATCAAAAATATTTCCTACTCAAATTATGTGGTCGTCTATTTATTTCCCTTACTTAGCAAACTAATTTTACACAAATTTTTATTTTACAGCTTAAAAGAAACCACAACAACTCATACAATCAAAACACCAAAAACTAGAATTCTAAAAAAGGCGAATCATTAATGGTAACATCTCTTTTTTTTTTGTCTAATCTCAGAAATAAACTTCAAAACAAATATACCAAACCAATCACCTCAACTAAAACTCAACGACAAATACATCAAGTCAGCTAAACAAATACAAAATACACGGCCAGCTATTTAACAATTTACAAACATACTTTCACAATGACACATATATCGAGTCAGCTAAACAAATACAAACTACACGGCCAGCTATTTAACAATTTACAAACTTACTTTCGCAACGAAGAAGACGAAAACGACAACCATGATCAGTGAAATTACCTAAACAAAAAAAGCAGAGTAAGTTATGAACTCTGATAAATACAATTAACAATGATTTTTGTTTACATATTATCCATCAAATAAAAGATAAACAAACCCAGCCACAACATGAGATACAAGAGACAATCCCGACAAACACAAAGACGGCAACAACAGCTCCACCTGCTCACTCCTCTTGTCTTATAAAAATAGCTTACATGCCCAATGCAACAGACCAATGCTATTGTCTTCTTATGAGAAATACATAAATTCGTTTAAAACTCATTAAAGCCCAAATACTCAAAACTATCACTCATTTTATAGTTATTTCTACAAGTCTTCATTTATTTGTTTTAGAGGTCCGGTAAGAGCAACAAATTTAAAAATAAAATAAAAACATATAACAAACATAATAAGGATAATAAAAATTATTACTTAATACGCACAACTTACACAACTAAGCTGGAGAAAAAATATCCAGAAACAAAAGGTACTTTCAACAACTTTAATATAATTTATGTACTCTCAACAGTACAAAAACAAATTAAAAAGACAAGCAAACAATTTGTCTCAGTGACACAACAAACAACAATCTGAACTATATCATTCACATTACTAACACAGTTTAGTATTTCATAAGTGGAGAACAATACATACACACAGTTTATCATCACAACTTTAATTCTATAACAATAAAAAAAAAAGTTTGAAAAACAACTCAAAACGCAAAATTCACAACTACAATAACCTTAGCAAATATTGAGATGAAACAAGAACTCCGTCCACAACTCTGCGCTTGCGCGGAGATAATGCCCCTAGTAGATGTAACCGCAAAGTTGCAAAAGATATCTCATCAGTCGAGAGAACACACAAAAATTACAGTTGTATTGCGCGTGATAACAAATAACATTGATAACAACGCTGTTTTATAAATGTGTGATTTACAATATGAGCTTAATTAATGTGTTGGCCCAGATAAAAGTTTCTTATAACAACCAAACACGGGAAAGAAGGTAGGTCAATTATTGCATTGGTTAAGGTTATTTTTTAAACCAATCTCCAATAAAACTCTATTTCTTTTCTATAAATTACAGTAAAATAAAAAAATTCTATTGTAAAGTAACTTTTATTCTAATGGTGTTATTCTATATAAAATTATTATATAGTGAAATATAAATGAATATCACTTTTTTATTTTAAGTATAGAGTAAAATATGATATTTCTCTATATTTATAGAATAACACTATAGGAGAAAAAATTACTCTATAATAGAACTACTTTATTTTAGTGTAAATTAGGACATCTCCAACAGTTTTCTATTTTCTTTTTTTTTAAAATAGAGTTTAGAGTAAAAATGTTCCAATAGTACTCTATTTTTCACTCTGACCATCTCCAATGTATTTCTCTATTTTTACCTCTAAAATAGAGGAACTCTATAATAGAAGTATGTTTTACTCCAATGTATTTCTCTAAAATAGAGATCTTTACATATAGAGCAAAATATAGAGGAATGCTATTTCTTCCTCTATAAATAGAGCAAAAAATAGCAATCTCTATTTTAGAGGCAAAAATAGAGATGGGTTGGAGTGATTTTGCCTCTAAATGTTATTATAGAGGTAGAAATAGAGGTGAGTTGGAGATGCTCTAATAGAGTAAAAAATGGATTTACTCTATATATAGAGTAAGTTATTTTTTCTTTGTTCATCATTCTATTTTTCATTCTAAAATAGAGTACCATTAATTAGAGTATAACTCAACTATATTATAGGATTATTCTATTTTAAAGTGAAAAATATGAAGCTATTGGAAATGGTCTTATAGAAGAAAAAATAGAATCCTATTGGAGATGCCCTTAGAGCTTCTCTCTAAGACTCTAACCATTCTTAGTATCGTCACTTTATTGATCTTGTTATTGTACTCTGCTTGTGAGAGATTATCAGTTCTTAAGTTACTGCTCTTTGTTACTTCCTACGTGTCTCTTTGTAATAGCTTTAAACATTGTCAAATGTCCATGTAAAAAAACCAAGAAAAAAAAAAGCAAGGTAGGTACTTAGAAACAAAAGGGTACGTCAGTTGCTTATAGCATTCATTTGTTATAACTTATACGTCCACATGACAAAACACACCGTGTCGTTATTGCTTTTGTAGTCGTCTCATATTCTACTCTTTAGCGACCAACTCGATCACATCCCTCAAAATAAGAAGAATATTCGTATTTGTGGATGGATTCTAATTAGGCTGCTTCTTGGTGCACTACAAGAACATGACTACAAGCCTACAGTAATGATTACTTTTCAAATCTTGCTTTAAATTTTGATAGTTATGGCTTATAATTATGATTTTACTTTTTAAGATGTCTTTTTAAGTCTCCCCCATCGTGAGATTACTGCACAACAGCACAAGCACTATAAAAAAATCAAACAGAAAAATGTACAAGTACATATCATATATGATGCACCAACTTCTTGGCCACGGCAACAAAAATTAACAAAATAACTGCAAAATTTAGAAGTCAGATTAGGCCTCAAGATACATGCTCACTTCTGCTACAAATGTGTTGTTTTCTTAAACCAAAATGGTATATATTTTCAAAAGAAATATATTTAATCTATAATTCTATATTATGCCAAAGAGCAGTTCGTTTCCCCAATTTGAAAATCTTTAGACCATCCATTTATTATAGCTTTGTTGACCCTGTTTAAACTCCTATTTAAGTGTGTATAACCAGATGGACGTGCTAAATACTAATCTTCTACAATTCATTGTTTTCGAATATCTCAGCAGTCAAAGGCCTTCATTTCACGTACCGTTGAAGTATATATCTACCATGGTGGCAAAAATATTATTCTATACCAACATTACGTAGGATATAACAATTACTAAAGATTCATTATCAATTATAATATCAACATGCTGTAAAAAAACTACAATATTAACATATAAACGCATACAATATCAATATAATTTAGATGTTAAGAAACAATTATTAACCGTATTTTTGTTCATGATCTAGAATTATGAATCCATCACAATATTAATAATCTTCTAGCAAATTTAAAATAGTATCGTAAAATAATGTATAAAATGAAGATACGGTTAAGCTTTAGGCTCATCATTCTTGACGGCATGGCCAATTCCGGGGCTGTGTCCTGGTGTCGTAGGCTTGAAGTCATCTCCTTTCTTATGACCCATACCGGGACTATTTCCCGGAGAAGTAGGTGCGAAGTCGTCGGTAGTTCCGGTTTTTAAATGATATTGATCGTTCATTTTCTCAAACATATTCCCTTCCTTGGGCTTGAAGTCATCTTTAAACCCCTTAACATTTGCATGCGCTTTCTTATACCCCACCCCTGGACTGTTTCCTGGAGCAGTGGGTGCAAAATCGTCTGTAACCCCGGTTTTGAAATGATCTTTACCGTTAGTTTTCTGCAACTTTCTTCCTTCCGTGGGCTTGAAGTCACCTTGAAACCCTTCAACATTTGCATTACCTTTTTTATGTCCTATGCCAGGTTTGTTTCCTGGAGAAGCAGGCACAAAGTGACCCGTAGATCCAGCTTTGAAATGGTCTTGGCCGATTGTTTTCCTCAACTTTCTTGCTTCAGTGGTGATCGGTGCTTGGTCAAATATTATCAAGATGATGATATTGGTCACAATGACAGCCAATAGCTTCATTTTTTTTTTTAGGAAATAGAACTAAGGTTTATAGGTTTTTAGGAAATATGGAGTAAGCATGCCCCCAAGATACTGTATTTATAGGGACATGAGATTGGTTATGCTGCCGTTTGTTGAATTTAAAATGTGTGGACAATGGCCACATTGATTGCTTTTCGACCGTCTATTTATCAACATAATAGTAGTGATTTACACCATAAAGTATTCATATAATAATTCCAAGACTGTCTTAAATTGTTTGAAGGGTTCTGTTCTAAAATATATTTAAATATATAGTGTCATGCAAATGTAGCAAGCTGTTAGTAAATCGACATTTTGAATGTTACAGTTGAATTCTATCTCAAATTGACAAAATAATTTCATTAAAAAACTTATCATCTGCTTTATATTTGTCGTTTAACTATTAGCTAGCTACACAAAATCTTATTCATTTACTGGAAATAGACATTCTTGTGAGTTCTCCATTCACATAAATACATACAGTAATAGATTTATCTTTCCTTTGGGAACAAGCAAGTGGGACACTAGTTCATATTTTGTTGCTCGTGTAGACTAAAATGGAAAAATGCTATAATAGACTATCAATGAACGATGAATATTGTATGTGTTAAAGGAGATTCCAAAATATTGGTCGATTGTTATCTCTGTTGAAGGTGAAACATACAATATAACAAAGCCGGCCCTAAAGCTCTCATATGGTCCATTGTTGAATGTACAGCACTTAATTGTATTCTGATTTTTTTTTAAAGTATATTTGTTTGCAAATTGTATTAACAATCTAAATTAATCGGGACATTGTTTTGCAATGCTTCGAAGGCTAAGAAAAGCCGCCCTTTAACAACCACAGAACTGCACTTGAAACAAGGCTATTTAATTAATTTCACACTAGTTTAAAGCATACTAATGATTTGACAAAAGATATTCTTAATTGATTTTTCTCCCCCTCTTTTAAAGTCGAATATAAAATGTAAATAGGATTCTATGCATGTTTGACCAAATATTGCATAATGTTAAGATTTCAAAACATATAATACACGTTTACATCCGAAGCATAAGATGATGTCAGTCACACTCACAAATCCAGAATCTTCCACTATCCCTAAAAATATATAATCACCCTTTTTAACTCGTTCAAGTAAAATACTTGCTATTTTTTTAGGTTTGGTACTTGGTTTAACTCGTTCAAGTAATTGTATTTAGAACTTGGACTTGGTACTCGATAAAAGACTTGCTATATCAAGTACTCGACAGAAAATTTTTGTATTTGCAAATTACTTGATTCGGCTTATTACTTGCCAAAATCAAATACTTGTTTTTAAGTTATTTATTACTTACGAGTAACTAAAATAAAAATACAACTAAATACAAAAAGAAATATATTAATTTTGTTATCTTTTTTTTATCAATGGACTTTGTTTTATCAAATCTAATATTTTTATCTGTTTTCAGTTACAATGTAGATAAAAAAAATTAAGTTATTTTTTACTTGTGAGTAACTAAAATAAAATGCAACTACATACAAAAAGAAGTATATTAATTTTGCTATATTTTTTTATCTGTTTTCAGTTACAATATAAGTAAAAATAAAATATTTTTAACATATAATAACTTTTTAACGGATAACAAGAATTTTTTAGAACGAGTAGCGAATAATATGTAATAAAGCAAGCAAGGAGATAAGTGAAAAGATATAAAAATATTTGATGCTTCATTTATGCTAGCAAATAATAAGATTTGTTGGTTTATTACCGATCTGATAATGTTGAGTACTTGACTTTACAGAGAAAAAAGGCAAACAGTGTGTATCAGCCAAGCAAAAAAAATTATAGTCAACTAATTAAGAAATTAAGTGGACCAAGATTTTGAGACTAAAAACTTATGTCCATGTTGCGTAAAAGAAAATTTATGAACGAGTAACAAATCCTAGTAACCAGAAGTTATTTTTTTGAACATTTGATATTGGACTTGTGCTTGCAAGTTGCAAGTTATCCATCCACAGTAATTGATAGTTGGCTTGATCGTTTCAAATACTTTATTTTACGGACCAGTACAAGACGAGTAGCACGTACAAGCTGAATATTGAGTATCAGTGTCCACCCCTACTTATTTATTTAAAATGGTGTTTTTGTACGATAACTATCTCAAATATAGTACGGCCATAAGGGTTTTCCTAAGTTTTAAATGATTCCAATAAGCGTGTCTTAGCTTTTGTAACTGAATTGCATTAGAAACTTGGCTGTGGAGTTTGCCGGTCCGACCGTAAGTCCTTTTAAAGCATTATTTTGAACTGAAGCTCATGAACAAAAAACGCTATACTATTTTTTAAACATTGATCGTATATGTAACATGGAGAAATTTTCAATGCCAGTGTTCACTTGATTGACTTTATTATGTGTTTGTGGATGTTATTAACTACATTTCCGACTCACATGTGTCCGACAATGCAGCCATGCTTTTAAGAATATACCATTTCCAAATTAAATAATATGACAAAATTACACAAATTAAAAGAGGGAATCAAAATAAACCAAAACATAGAAAAGCAAAGTGGTCAATAGATTCACTAGAATAAAGTCAAAGGCACCATCACCATCAACAAATCCACCATATGGCCCCTACCAGTCACTCACCACTCACTTATTTTTGTTTTTGGTTTTTGTTGAACCCCTTTTGCATATGTAGGACATAATGACATATTCAAGATATATCAGATTAATTTAAGATTTTTATCAAATATTATTATTGTTAAAGCATATACTTAACTAGAGAGGCACATCTCATACTACTAAACATTTGATTCCTATATTTATTCAATCTCCTCAAGTCTGAGCATTTTCGTGGACATCAAAAACAAGATTTGAGAGAAAAAAAAAGTATGATAATTAGCATCATAATTTCCAAAAAAGAAAAAAAATAAAATAAAAAAAAAGAAGCAAAAAGCATCTTAAATTCCTTATTATATATAAGTATTCATAGCTTTTATTTATGACAATATATTTTTGCAATTTGTAAATGATGTGAATGACGTAGCTAGAATTATTACATAATTTACAGTTATATATTTTAAAACAAAAACTTAGTTTTGAAATGGAAGCATCACAGTGTTTTGAGAATTTGTTTTAAAAAAAAAAAAGTATGCGCATGCATATAAATATAGACACTTTATATTGCGGAAACTAAAGATGATAAAATACACTGAGATGACGACATGTTGAAAAGTGAAAGAAAGCTTTATAACTTGGTTGGCTCCTGAACATAAGGAAATTCCACGAAGGAACCCACGTTGGTTTCCGCCGCCCAGACTTCTATTCACGCATACAATCAAATATTTTTTTTTTGTTAAATAAATGGTTAAATCCGGGTCTATTAAAGACACATAACTAATTTTTGGGTGGAAATTGCAGTCCACTACAAGCAATTTCCTGAATATTCGTACGGACGCATCTGCAGTCGTGGTGAACAAAACAATATAATTTAGTTTTCGTAACAGAAGGATCGAACCTGGAATGTGTTTGCATCCAAGGTCCATCCACCACCAATGGACCACAAGACCAGCTCAATCAATTAAATATTTAATAACTGTTTTTTCTTTGCTTTTTTACTTTAATCGTAACATTGAAAATTAAAAATGTTGATTTTTATATATCAATTTTAGAACCTTTTTTCTGGAAGGTGTGTATATTTTGGCCGTCTATGATTTTTAGAAAAAGAAATGAAAGTTAAATTTATTAATTTCAAAAACATGTTTACAATAATATAATATTTGATCTAGTCTTTTTGAATTCTCTTTAGACAGTGAAAGAAGATAACTTATCTACCCTCTTGTTACAAACCAAGTTATCACGGATGTCTCCAAGATAACTATGTAGTCTTTGAACATATTTTGTTATGCAGTTGTTTGTCAATAAAGTTGATTAGAATTGTTGGAGGTTGATGAGCTTCACCATGTCGTCTCCCATTTCTTTCCTTCTAGATCGTATGTACTATTTCTTGAAAGACGTAGCGGAATATATATTTCGTGGTTCTGTCTTGAGTATTATCTGCCACAGCTTCAAGACATTGTCCAAGCTATGCGTGTAGCACTGTCCCAAGATGCTTCCCGTGAGAATTCTTCAAATTTCCTTTGTGTATGGACAGCTAAAATATGATCAGGTGTTTCAGTTGAAACATTACAGAAATGCGAGATGCATCCACCGGCGAAAGGGCTTTTTTCCACCCAAACAATTTGAGTCGTACCAAAGACGACATGAACAAATAATATGTGCTAAATACGATTTTAACTCAATTATAATTCAAAAATATTATCTAATTTTTTTAAAACGTGCCAAAATCTACATTGGCCGTAACAGAAGTTAGTATTGAAACCAAAGATATGATCGCAGCTCAACAATCAAACTCAATATCTCAAACTCAAGAACTCTTTATTGCCTTTAGAAAGTTTCAAAAACTAAAAGCTCACAACACGTTAAGTTCTATCACATCATGATAGCTCCTTATATAACAACTCATAGTTTCCTAAACTCATTAGGATAAACTTAACTAGATTACTACAAACCAAGATATTCATATCCTAATCTCATTAGGATAACAACAAGATAACTTCAAGCTTAAGTTAAGTCAACATTCTCCCCCTTAAGCTTGATGTGTTCTTCCTTTACTTCTTGAATGCCAATGAAGTCTCTCATCTCTTTGAACTTGCATCTCCCAAGTGCCTTAGTCAAGATATCAGCCTTCTGCTCCTTACCGGCTACATGTTTCACGGTCACCAGCCCATCCTCTACACACTCTCTAATAAAATGGAACCGTTTATGTATATGCTTGCTCCTACCATGAAACACAGGATTCTTAGTCAAGGCTATAGCGGATTTATTGTCAATCAATATCATAGCTTTGTTAGACTCGTCCACAATCTCTCCTAGAAGCTCTTGAAGCCAAATAGCTTGCTTTGCTGCCTCCGTCGCAGCCATGAACTCAGTCTCGCAAGAAGACAGAGCCACGATCTCCTGCTTCATTGAACACCAAGAAACAGGGCACTCGTTAAAGTAGAAGATAAAACCGGTTATGCTTCTTCCATCATTAGGATTCACATTGTAGCTGCTATCACTGTATCCTATAAGCCCTTTCTTGTTCTCTTTTCTATAAATCAAACCGAGAGAACAACTTCCTCGAACGTATCTCAGCACTTGCTTTAACGCCACTGAGTGTGAGACCTTAGGATTATGCATATATCTGCTCAGAACCCCTACACTGTAGGCAAGATCAGGACGTGTATGAATCAAATACCTAAGACACCCAATGTTCTTCCTAAACTCTGTCTCGTTGACGTCTTCTTCTTCTTCTGCCTTAGATAATTTTACACCTGAGTCCATCGGAATTTGGACTGCATTACACTCATTCATCCCTGCCTCTTCTAAGATCTTTAACGCATATCGTTCTTGCTTCAAAACAATGCCAAGCTCAGACTGGATCACTTCGATCCCTAAGTAGTAGGTAAGCTTGCCAAGATCAGTCATTTCAAATTTTGCCGCCATCTCTGTTTTAAACTCTCGTATGATCTCCACGCAAGATCCAGTTACCAAAAGATCATCTACGTAAACAGCAACTAATAACTCACGCCCATTCGTTCTTTTCTTGAAAAGCGACGGTTCCTTGGAACACTTACTGAAGTTTAACTCTTTAAGAATACTTTTCAGTTTGATGTTCCAAGCTCTTGGAGCTTGTTTTAGACCATAGAGAGCTTTATGAAGCTTGTACACCTTATCTTCGCTTCCTCTTGTCTTGAAACCATCAGGTTGAGACACATATACTTCTTCAGCCAAATCTCCATGCAAGAATGCTGTCTTCACATCTAGATGGTGAACTTCCCATCCATTGGATGCCGCCAATGCAAGTATAACTCGGACAGTCTCTATCCTTGCGACAGGGGCAAACACTTCTTCGTAGTCAATACCATGTCGTTGTACGTAGCCTTTAGCTACAAGTCTTGGTTTGTATTTACTTATACTTCCATCCGCATTGCGCTTTATTTTAAAAACCCACTTCAATCCAATAGCTTTACATCCAGCAGGAAGCTCAACCAGTGTCCATGTCTTGTTCTTCTTTATAGAAGCTATCTCATCTTCACAAGCTTCTCTCCAAACTTTCTCATGCTTCGCCTCGTTCCAGTCCCATGGTTCCTCATTGATGAGTAAAAGAAGTCTCTCAGTCTCGACCACTTCTACTTTTAGGACGTAATCATCCAAGTAACCCGGCCGTGTGATAACTCTTGTTGATCTTCTAGGTATTGGGCTATCACTCTCCTCATCTCCATCGTCACTATCTTCTTCATCTTTTTCAGGTTCACTATCTCCAGTCTCAGATTCAGCGACTGTTACCTCTTTATGAGTTGGTAACGTGATCTCACACGTTACTCCAGACGATTTCCTCTCAATTTTATCCCAACTCCAAACCTTGCTTTCATCAAAAACAACATCGCGACTGACTACTACCTTGCGACTCCTTGGATCATATAACCTGTATGCCTTTGTGCCTGGTTCAACCCCGAGATGTACTAGATCTCTAGACCTATCATCCAGCTTCTTAAGGAGATGAGTGTCACGTTTAGCATAACATACACAACCAAATATACGTAGGTGCCCCACGTTGGGCTTCTTCTTCTTGAGACACTCATATGGACATTGATCCTTCAGCGTTCGAGTAGCGACCCTATTGATCAGGTAGGTGGAGTGTCTCACAGCTTCTCCCCACAAGTAGTGTGGCACATTCATAGCTTTCATGATACTTCTGGTCATCTCCATTAGTGTCCTGTTACGTCTCTCAACTACGCCATTCTGTTGTGGAGAATATGGCGCGGTCATATGTCGTTTAATCCCATGCGTGTCACAAAACTCTTTGAACTCTCGAGACATGAACTCTCCACCTCTGTCAGTACGTAATGTTTGAATGGTAGCTCCGGTTTCTCTTTCAACGAGTTGCTTGAACTTCTTGAAGTGCTCAAGAGCCTCACTCTTTTCACTAAGCAAAATTGACCACATGTATCTTGAATGATCATCAATCAAAACGAAGATATATTTACTTCCTCCGGCTGTTGATGGTGAGATTGGTCCACAGAGATCACCATGAAGTAACTCTAGAGCTTTTGTGGCACGGTAGGAGCTAACTTTAGGAAAAGACGCTTTTGTTTTCTTTCCCATAAGACAGGAGGCACATGTTTCTTTCTCTACACTTATCTTTGGTATACCAGTGATCAACTCCTTGTTTATCATTACCTTCATGACATCCATACCAACGTGTCCAAGCCTTCCGTGCCATAGAGCCGAGTCACTAACCTTCTCAAGTTGGAAGCACTCTGTTCCTTCAACCTCCATTGTGACCTTGTATAAGCGATTTTTTGATCTTACTGATTTGAGTAACACGTTTCCCTCTCGATCACGGAGTGTTAGGTACTCATCTCTCATCTTAACCTCACAGCCAGACTCTGTTGCTTGACCAAGACTGATTATGTTACTCTTCAGTTCAGGTATATAATACACATCGGCCAAGACCTTCCGCTTTCTGTCTCTAGTAATGAACAAAATCGACCCCTTGCCTCTGATGTCAATCCTTGAGTCATCTCCAAAGCGCACCTTTCCAGTAATAGACTCATCCAGACTTGTGAAATATTCTCGATTCCCGGTCATATGATTGCTAGCTCCATTGTCTAGGTACCAAATATTATCCGCACCAGATTGTGTCTCAAACCTACTTGGTACTACCTTTTCTTCGTTAAGATAGATCAGCTCATGAACCATCAGATCTTCAGCCTCATGTGTGCTGTCATTCTCAGTTTCCTGTGCTTCCTGCAGTTTAAGTACTCGTTCAGGGCAGTCATAGACGTAATGTCCTGTTTTATCACAGCGGAAGCAAACAACTCTGGATGCATCTCTCCCTTGCGTCCAATCACCTGCTTGTCTCCAGTTAGTTCGACCGTTATATCGTCCTCTTCCACGTCCTCTGTTGTTATAGCGACCACCTTGGTCTCTTCCTCTGCCATAACCTTCTTGTTGTCCTTTAGGATCAGTATTAGTATATAGAAGCTTCCCTTGATCATCTTGTTGATCATCATCCTGAACTCGTTCTTCATAAGCCTTTAACCTTCCCACAATATCCTCAAAGCCTGTAGTGTTGAGATCAAGCACTTGCTCAAGCGCAGCTACAATATGTATGTATTTCCTCTTTGGAAGACTGCTGAGGAATTTCTTAACCAGCTTCGGTTCATCAAGAATCTCGCCTAATGCTGCTGATTTGGAGGATATCTCAGAAATTTTACCAGAGAACTCATCTATGGTTTCTGTGTCCTTCATCTTCATCCTATTGAACTCATCCATAAGCGTCTGTAACCTTGCCTCTCGGACCCTATCAGCTCCTACGTTCCTTGCTTTAATCGCATCCCAAACTTCCTTTGCGGTTGCTAAAGTACCAACTTGAAGGACCAAACTTTCAGGGATAGATTGAAACAAGAAAGCTCGAGCCATATCGCTTTTGTCTCCATCATCACCACCTGGATCGATTGCTTCCCAAACCTTATGCACTTTGAGTAGAACGTTCATACGCATACTCCAAACCGTGTAGTTGGTGGTGGTGAGCATCGGACACTTGATTGCCGAGGAACCATTCTCTTTAGATTTGAAAGGAGTTATCGACAGATCCGCCATGTTTATCTTCTCTTCTCGAACGTTTTTGATTTCAATATTAAAGCTCTGATACCAATTATTGAAACCAAAGATATGATCGCAGCTCAACAATCAAACTCAATATCTCAAACTCAAGAACTCTTTATTGCCTTTAGAAAGTCTCAAAAACTAAAAGCTCACAACACGTTAAGTTCTATCACATCATGATAGCTCCTTATATAACAACTCATAGTTTCCTAAACTCATTAGGATAAACTTAACTAGATAACTACAAACCAAGATATTCATATCCTAATCTCATTAGGATAACAACAAGATAACTTCAAGCTTAAGTTAAGTCAACAGTTAGTCAATCGTTAGAAAACAAAAACGACAACGTTTTGATTTAATCTTTTTTTTTTTAAATATGTTCATTTTGGGATTCGAACCAATGCATTAATACACTTTAAAAGAGACACTCTAACCACTAGACTAAAGTAAATGTTTGATAAATAGTTACAAATTTGAAACTATATATACTACTATACTTTTTCATCTTCTCCAATTAAAAATTTGGTGATAATTATTTCTGATTTGTATAAATACATTAACATGTTTTTTAGTTATCATAACTTTAATAAAATTATATTACACTAAAATATAAATAATAAAATATTTTAAATGATACAAAATTAAATATACTTAAAAATTTGAAACTATTTATAATTTTTTCTTCTATAAATTATTGTAATTTTAAAATTTTAAACGGTAATTTTTTATTTTTAAAATTGATATAATATATTTATGATATTTTGTTCAAAGTGTTGGTTGTGTTAAAAGGACTTTTACCTTTCTTTCACTGAAATATTATTTTCAAAATATTAGACACATTAAACAATAACTAAAATATATAGTACAATATCTTAATTTTGAAAAATAAAAGAAAAATACCATTCAAGTTTTAAAAAATAAAATAGTTTATATAATCAAATTTTATAAATAGTTTCAATATTTTAGTTATATTTAATTTTGTATAATTTAAAATATTTTATTATTTATATTTTAGTATAATATAAGTATATTAAAGATATGGTAATTAAAAAATATGTTAATGTATTTATAAAAGTCAGAAACATTTATCACCAAAGTTTTATTTGGAGAAGATGAAGAAGTATAGTAATACATATATTTCCAAAATTGTAATTATATATCAAACATGTACTTTAGTCCAATGGTTATAAAGTATTTTTAAAGTGTATCAATACACGGGTTCGATTCCTAGAATGAGCACACTTTTTTCAAAAATGATTACCAAAACAACGTTGTCTTTGTTTTTTAACGGCTGTCTAACTTCTGTTACAATCAATGTAGATTTTGGCACGTTTAAAATAATTTAGGTAGTATTTTTTAATTATAATTGAGTTATGGTCGTATATATAGCATTGATCATTTGTTCAGATCGTATTTGTCACGACTCAAATTGTTTGGGTCGAAAAAGGCCCTTTTCCCTGCATCCACCTGTGTGTTCCATCTAAGAAGATTACCTCCTGTAGCCAACATGTTCTGAATAACAATCCATGAACATAACTTGTAATCTCACAAATAAGAAACTCTTCTTATTAATTCTCTCTTAAGGAAAATACTCAAAATATTAAGCTCTGAAACTCATAAACTCAAAACACATATATCATCTCATGATCTCTATTTATATAGTTAAGTAATCCTAATATTACTAGTAATCATATATTTAGATAACTCTTAAATCTCTTTAGCTCTTATCTTCACAACTCGGTTAGGAATAGAATTACTTCTTGCTCAAGCTTCTCTCACGCTTACTTCAACAGTCTCCCTCCTAAGCTTGAAATCTCTTTTGTCTATATCGTGGACACCAATCAGTTCGCGCATCTCCTTGTATTTGGTCTGTGCAAGAGCCTTCAATAGGATGTCTGCTTTCTGTTCATTGTCGGGTATATGCTCGACCTCCAAAAGACCTTTCTCAACACACTCCTTTATAAAATTATATCTGGTATGGATGTGTTTACTCTGACCATGAAACACCAGCTTCTTCGTAATGCAAATTTCTGTTCGATTGTCTATCTGAATGACAGTCTTTAAGAAAGGAATACCAATGACATCGTATAACAAGTCTTGAAGCAAAATAGCTTGTCTTGCCTTTTCAGTTCCTGCCATGAACTAAGCTTCACACAATGATAGAGCCACTGTATCTTGCTTCTGAGAACACCAAGTGATTGTGCTGTTTCTAAAATAAAATATATGACCAGTCATGATTCTTCCATCATCAGAATCTACATTATGGCTACAATCACTGTAGCCTATTAACTTTGAGGCACTACTTCCTGTTCTCTGGAATTTCAAGCCATATGATGTAGTTCCCTTTAGATACCTTAAACTTTGCTTCATTGCACTCCCATGTGACTCCTTTTGATTCTGCATGTATCGGCTCAGTCAACCTACACAGTAAGAAAGATCAGTGTTGGGGTCAAATCAGTCATGACGGAATCACTGTCAGAAAACTTCCCGGAAAATGTTCTCTTTGAAAAAAAGAGATAAAATTCAAAAGAAAATGAGAAGTGGGAATAACTCTAATTAATAGTTTCTTGTATCTTAAAGTTGAGCAAAATCTTTGTAGTTGAAAACAAATTTGTTTCACATAGTATTTGAGGTAATGATTGTTTCACATATATGCAGTTGTTGTTCTCTCAATCACTCTTATCTGAAATTTATGATCGGAGACTTTATAGTCCGCAATCTTGCACATTATAAATAGAAGATGTCGATAATAATTCCTTCACATAGTTTATCTCCAAGCTTTTCAAGAAGAGAATGATAGCAAATTAAATAAAAATTTCAGTTAGAAAATAGTAAATATTTTTTTTTCAAACATAATCTTATTCTAAGAAGGGTCTAGTTAATCTTTTGACTAAACCCTGATGGCAATCAAAATCATAACAATTGTTGTTGATTTTAAAATTATTATCTAACTCGCATAACCATAATAAACCGTTTATACTGCATGGATCAATCGTTGTTGACGTAACATAATAAATTGATGTTGACATTGACTTACTATGATTGAATAACCAATTTTATATCGTCAATAGGAACTAACACACATAATTGTGCCAATAACGTACGCACAACAACATCATATTTTATGATAATTATAAAGTTATATAAAAAAAACGCACCTAATGTTTTTCTTGTATGAGAGAGTTTCTGATTTTAATCAATTATGTTTGGTGACAAAATATAGGAGAGTTTAATCTTATATATAGATGTGAATAATTGTAATCCTTTCAGTTACAAAAGAAAAATAATAATTGTAATCATTTTTGGGTTATGATTTCTTAAACATAAAATTACTATTTAAATAAGAAAGTTTATTATTATATGGAAATATTTGAAATACTTGTTTTACATATTTTGTTTAGATTTGAAGAAAAAAAAAAGAAAACTACAATTAAACAGTCTTTAACAATTTTATTTTGTAGAAGATTTTATAAAAGGACAATTACTATCAAATTTTTTTTACAATTATATTTTTTAATTTATTATATATTTTTTTAGTGACAAAATATAGGAGAGTTTAATCTTATATATATATATATGTGAATAATTGTAATCCTTTCAGTTACAAAACAAATTGTAATCCTTCTTGGATTATGATTTCTTAAACAAAATATTTACTATTTAAATAATAGAGTCTATTATTATATGAAAATATTTTAAATACTTATTTTACTTTTTTTTTAGATTTGAAGAAAAAAAAAGAAAACTACAATTAAACACTTTTTAACAATTTTCTTTTGTAGAAGATTTTACAAACGGATAATTACTATCAAACAAATTTTCACAATTATATTTTTTAATTTATTATATATTTTTTTAGGAATTATAAAAGGGAAAAATTTATAAAAATGAAATTATTGTCAACTAAAAAGACTATCAAATAAAAGGACAATTACTATCAAATTTTTTTTACAATTATATTTTTTAATTTATTATATATTTTTTTAGTGACAAAATATAGGAGAGTTTAATCTTATATATATATATGTGAATAATTGTAATCCTTTCAGTTACAAAACAAATTGTAATCCTTCTTGGATTATGATTTCTTAAACAAAATATTTACTATTTAAATAATAGAGTCTATTATTATATGAAAATATTTTAAATACTTATTTTACTTTTTTTTAGATTTGAAGAAAAAAAAAAGAAAACTACAATTAAACACTTTTTAACAATTTTCTTTTGTAGAAGATTTTACAAACGGATAATTACTATCAAACAAATTTTCACAATTATATTTTTTAATTTATTATATATTTTTTTTAGGAATTATAAAAGGGAAAAATTTATAAAAATGAAATTATTGTCAACTAAAAAGACTATCAAATAATCTTTTGCTGTTATCTTTAATTAGTATTTAAAAAAAAAGATTTTACGAAACAAAAATTAGTATTATGTAAATTATTATACATATTTTTTGTTTAGGAATTGTAAAAAAGAAAAACAATTAGAAAAAGGAAATTATTGTCAACTAAAAACCATCAAATAATCTTTTGCTATTATTATTTTTGTTTAGTATTTAAAAAAAGGAAAATTACCATTAAATAATTCTTTTGAGTTATTATCTTATTATATTTATATTATTAATTGATAGATTTTAACACATGTCATCATCTTAAATTTTTAATTGTCATGTGTTATCGTCATGTTAATTAGCAACTTTGAAGAAACAAGTTTTATATAATAAGATTTCAATAGTTAAAATATAAAACAGAAATTAGTAATAATATTATTACTAAACTTCAAAATAGTACATTGGCTCTCTCTCTCTCTCTCTCTCTCTCTCTCTCTCTCTCTCTCTCTCTCTCTCTCTCTCTCTCTCTCTCTCTCTCTCTCTCTCTCTCTCTCTCTCTCTCTCTCTCTCTCTCTCTCTCTCTCTCTCTCTCTCTCTCTCTCTCTCTCTCTCTCTCTCTCATGGGATATTAGAGTGTGTCAATTCAAATAAAATAAAAAAATCACATGACTCTTGATTCCGTGTGTAGAATGATATTTTGTTGGTCTGCGATAATGAGCTTCGAACAATATCAGGTGTGAATAAAAAGGTAGCTACAAAATGTCGCCTTTTTTTATTTTTTTCTTCCAAAAATATAAAAACTTAAGATATTTATTATAAAGATTTTATTTAAAAAAACATATCTTATAATTTCTGAAGCTGTTAATTTAAATATTAAATAGATTATGATAATAATATTAAATATTCAGATTGGCTACTTTAGTAAATTCATATATACAAAAGTGTATTTTTCAATAAACATAATTAATGATGTAGTTTTCAAATTAAAATCTTATATAAGTGTATTTCTCCAAATTTTCCCTTTTTCATAATCTTATTTTATTTTTCAGATATTCTCTTCCTAGGTATTCATCTTCACCTTCCAAAAATGCAAGAATTAGATCCATAGAATTTAAATGTTTATTTTAAAGTTTATGACTAGTAGACTTAATAAAATCTACAAAAGAATAAATTTTAAGTAGACTTTATTTGGAGTCTACTAAAATGTTATTTTAAAATTTTATCTCATGTTTTTTTTGTATATTTAATCGTTTACTAACATTTATCTTTTTTTGTAGACCTTATTACAAAACATCACGAGACTACTTCATTTGAGCCATCAAGATTATAAATAATCAAACAAAATCTAGAAAAATCTTACAGATTTTAGTTTTGTAACAGATTATCATCATACCATATTTTCTTGTAAATTACTATTTTGATGCTTAATCTTTAAATATAATATTCATTTTTAGTTGTGTCTTTCATTGGTATAATATTATTTATTTTTGTTAACTATCAAATTATCACAACATACTCTAATCAACCAAAAATTGAATCCACAATGATTGTAATACATAAACATATCAAAGTCACTCACAAGCAAAAATAATAACTAACACACTTATGAGAATAAGAAAATATACAAAGACTTCCAAAGAAGTTTCAAGAGTATAATTCAAACGAAATTCCACAAATAGTCTTTCAAAACCCATCCTATGAAAAAATACAATTAGCAAACTTAGTGAACAAATATTTCATGTTTGATAAAATTACAAAACATACTTCATTAGAAGTCTACACTTATTAGTTAACAACATAACGAAACAAAAACTTTATAGTTCCGTTCCATAGTTATAAAATATTAACTTCTGAAATTCATTTAACCATTATGATTCATTACACACTGTAACATAATAAAATCGTAAAAGTGTATTTTTCAATAAACATAATTAATGATGTAGTCTTCAAATTAAAATCTTATATAAGTGTATTTCTCCAAATTTTCCCTTTTTCATAATCTTATTTTATTTTTCAGATATTCTCTTCCTAGGTATTCATCTTCACCTTCCAAAAATGCAAGAATTAGATCCATAGAATTTAAATGTTTATTTTAAAGTTTATGACTAGTAGACTTAATAAAATCTACAAAAGAATAAATTTTAAGTAGACTTTATTTGGAGTCTACTAAAATGTTATTTTAAAATTTTATCTCATGTTTTTTTTGTATATTTAATCGTTTACTAACATTTTATCTTTTTTTGTAGACCTTATTACAAAACATCACGAGACTACTTCATTTGAGCCATCAAGATTATAAATAATCAAACAAAATCTAGAAAAATCTTACAGATTTTAGTTTTGTAACAGATTATCATCATACCATATTTTCTTGTAAATTACTATTTTGATGCTTAATCTTTAAATATAATATTCATTTTTAGTTGTGTCTTTCATTGGTATAATATTATTTATTTTTGTTAACTATCAAATTTATCACAACATACTCTAATCAACCAAAAAATTGAATCCACAATGATTGTAATACATAAACATATCAAAGTCACTCACAAGCAAAAATAATAACTAACACACTTATGAGAATAAGAAAATATACAAAGACTTCCAAAGAAGTTTCAAGAGTATAATTCAAACGAAATTCCACAAATAGTCTTTCAAAACCCATCCTATGCAAAAATACAATTAGCAAACTTAGTGAACAAATATTTCATGTTTGATAAAATTACAAAACATACTTCATTAGAAGTCTACACTTATTAGTTAACAACATAACGAAACAAAAACTTTATAGTTCCATAGTTATAAAATATTAACTTCTGAAATTCATTTAACCATTATGATTCATTACACACTGTAACATAATAAAATCGTAAAAACATGATGAATACAAAGATATTCCAATTTTAATAGAATTTGCGACGCAGATATCAAATAAAGTCTACTCCATCTGCACAAAGTAGATTTTTCTTTCACTCATGTTTTAACCCGATAAACTACCTGAAAGTTCATAGTAAAGTACATATAGTAGTACGGGATCTAATCCACAAGGACCCGGCTCCCACTTCAATTCTCAGTTCATATCAAGCTAGAAGACACAAATAGATTGGTTTTAAAAGCAACTAAAAAAGCAGGAAAATAAAACAATGTAAACTATGAGAGAAAAGTACTAGGCATTAGTGAATTCACGGAAAAATCAGATCATGAATGCAGATAACTAGTAAGGGAATTAACGAAGAATCATTCTTTAACTCATAAAACATTTTATAATCTTTCCTCTATCGTAACTCCAATTAAAATTTCTGACTGTCTTTGAACTCAGGGAGGTTAAACATGCAGTAAGAACAAGTTATGATAGGTTTATAAAGTGCCTTAACATCAACTTTTACCGGCTAAGGACACTTTGCTCACAATGATTAGTTTCAGACAATTAGACCAATTTTTGCTACCTCTAATTAACAAAAGAGAAATGAACTAAATGGCCAAATCAGTTCAATCATAGAGATCATGCCAAGTTAAGAACTATAATTAAAATTCTCTAATCTATCAATCCTAAACATTCAATCTCTTCAATTCCATTAAAATTCAAAAACTTAACAGTGACACTACTCATACATATAAGCAGAAATACAAATCAATGAAAAGACATAATTAGATTTAAAGAGATATAACATGGTTTCATAAAGAATATCTCATCTCCCTAGAGCTCTACCCTAAAAATGTGATCTAAAATAAAGTTTAACCTAGACAATGTTTTGGGATGAAAAAGGAAATCTTATTTCCTAGCTGGCAAGCATCACACAACATGAGTGTGTTTCCCTTATTCAGTTTTATCGCTTTATTCTTGAGAAGGAGTTGAAGGATGTCTATGTGAGGAAGGTCCAGTCTTTTTTTCATGTCTCAACACATGCAGCTTGTTGACGTGTAGAGTAGAAGGCTCGAAACCGTCCATCCTTCAGCACATAAAAATCCTTGTCTTTTTCGTGTTCTATTAACTGATTTTCAAATTTTCCTTTACACACACAGATACAACATCAGAGATAAGCTCACAAGGAAAGTCTGAAATTATAATTATGAAACCGATAAAACTGATTGAATGATAGCAAGACAGACCAATAAATTCGTAAGAGGGAGAGTACCTTTGAGGTGTAGTCAAGGCAATAGACCCAACATGCGTGATAGGTAGGAAGTCCCCATTCCCAACGATGGCTTGATCATTCCTAATATAAGGCTCAGAGGAATGCAATTGCAAAGCATTCTGAATATGGGTACCACTCCTATCCAGTAAGCTGATCTTGGTCTGGTACCTTCATTGTTGTGATAGCAGTATGAATGTTCTCCAGAGATTGATAATCATGATCAAAGCGGTTGTAACAGCGAGCTGCAAAGGAACCATATCGTCCACAAATCTGACAGGTTGGTTTGGTTGAGGATGATCCAGAACTGGAGCTATTGGAAAACTATAACTGAAAGCCACACCCTTGAGTGGAATAAGAGTTATAGCCGCAACCTCTATAACCAACCACCCATGTTACTGTAGTTACCCCTGATTTTGGTTAATATCACAGTTTGGTTATAGACTTGAAATTTTTCATCAAAGTTGATGAGCTTAAAGACCGCATCTTCAAAGTTCAACTTGGGTAGAATGTTCAACCACAGTAAAGATCGACTCATACTCTTTTCCTTGACCACTAAGAACGCCATATATCATTTATTGTTCTGTAATTGGACTATCTATTGAGTCTAACTGATCACTATACTCTTGACATCACTAAACTATTCAGCCATAAACTTTTGATTTTGGACAAGCGTTGAAGTTTTCTCTGCAGATCTAGTTTTCTTGTGGCTGAAATACGATTGTACTTATTTCCAAGACTGAACCAGACCTCATGAGCAGAGTAAAGGACCTAAATAGAGCGCAAAGATTCTTTTGCGAGATAACTGAACAACCACACCATGACCAGTTGATCCTTCCTCACCCATTTGAGAAACTCCGAATTTGCGTGCCTGAAACCTCATCACCATGACGTACAGTGATTGTTGGTGATGGTCGAGCAGAAGCACGATTAATAATCCAAGACTGACGTGAGAAGAAGGACTGGAATTGCATCTTCCATAAGAATTTGTTCATCAAGAAAAAAATTGTGTATAACACGCTGAAATATACTCAGAGATGAAGTTGAAGGTGGATCAGAATCCATGGCTCTGATACCATAAAGATTGAGGGTGACAACATAATACCAAGACAAAAAGTTTAGCTTTTATTGTGCTTTTCAACTTCAGAACAAAATATAACGTCATTGTTTTATTTACACTAATCTTGGATCTTATCCTTTTGGTAGACATCAGCACATGACGACACAGATATTGAGGCATCAAAATTTGTAAGATACACTAATCAGGTGATCTTTCATGTCTGTACGAGGTAACGAGGCTCACTTCTTTGTGCTGCTTTGAATTGTTGCACGTTGACTGCTTTATGCAGAGACTGAGGAGAAGTTGAGGTGGTAATGGGCTGAGCTTCCTTTGATGATGGGGCCTCTATCGAGGGCCTAACATGTTCTACTCTGTTATCATGAATAAAAAATGTTAAAAGACATAGGATTTCGCTGATTTAAGTTTTTTGGTAAATTTGATGATAAAGCACTAATACTAAAAAAAAAGTATATTATTGAAGTTATATGTTTTTATTGGTATAACTATTATAACTGATTAGTACAAGAAAATTCTTTTATAAATAAAATTATCATACAAAATTATTATAATATTATATAATTTGTTTATAAATGACACTGTATATATATGTCTATTTATAGTATATCTATACTATTTTTATATTTTTGTTAAAAATAATACACCCTCTGTTTTAAATTATAAAATATCTATGATAATTTTATATGTTTCAAAATATAAGATGTTTAAAATTTCTATGTAGCATTTAATTTTATTAAAAATGTGCAACCAATTATATTTTATAGTGTACTTTATAATTTGGTTAACTTTAATTTATTTTTTTAATGTTATTTTTTAGCTAAAAGTAACTTTCTTAATGTGTTACTTTCACCTAAAACATATTTTATTTGGAAACATAGCGGGTATTAATAGTCATACCAAGATTGAGATATATAAAAGCCATTTAAAGTATGATTAAGGTTTCTCACTGTTTTCATGTTTTTAGTTTTTAGATTTCGGTTTAAAATTTTAACTTTATTTTTGTAATAGATTTTATTTTTTGAAAAAGATGAATGGTAATTGTTCAAAAAAAACATGAATGGTGATTTTTGATTTTTTTTTTCTTGAATTCAAGTGTTAGCTTTTTCTGTATTTTCTGGTTTTTCTAAATTCGATTTATGCTTTATTAGAAAAAAAAATATTATTTTTAGAACATTAACTTTTAAGCTATTTTAAAATTCATATTTAAATTACTAAAATAGAAAACTATAAATTTTACAAATAATACCAATAAAGTATTAATAAATATGAAAATTCCACATAAAAAAATTTGATCAATTATTTAATTTTATTGGCAAGTTTAAAAATGATCTTAATATAAATTATTTTTATATTCTTATGTTTAACAAATTATCTTTACTATACATAGGGCCTAAATGGTGTAACCGCAGCGGTTGCGGTTGTGGGAGTTTGCGGATGCGAGAGTTTGCGGATGCAGGAATTTTCAAATGCGGGTAGTTGCGGTTTTAAGATATTTGAACGACTGGTACTTTGATTAGAAATTAGTGCATTTGCGGGATACTTATGACTGGTTAACCACTAAATACAATAGCGGTTAAATAATAAATTAACAATATTTACATTTTATATAATTATAAAAATATTAAACATCATAATCATATAATAAATATAAAAATTATATTTTTAAAATCTATTTTTAAATTTTTAAAAATTCTGAAAATATTTTCATTTTTAAAATTTATAATATAAACTAAAATATAATAGATATATTTTAGTATTTCTATTATTTCAACCTAAAATTTTTATTATTATTATTATTTTTGTATTAATTACTTTTTTTAAAGGAAAAAAATATTATCCTCCAGCAACCGCAAATGCTTGATGAAATCAGATTTTGAATTTAAAATATTCAAAACAGTTTGAATCGCTTTAGAACGGTTCGAATGATTATCGCTAACAACAGCTTTTGTGGTTTGTAGCGGAGAAACCAGTCTATGCCTATAGTAATGCATGAATATATAGATCTCTTTTTAAAAGAAAAAAAATAATCCAACGACAATTACCAATCAAGAAAACATGCATGGATTTTTATATTTTTTTATTAGAAATATTTATTTTTTTTAGAAAATTGGTTTTCCTATATTGTACGAATCTATGTCAAAAAATATCTTGATTGGTAAAAAAAAATAGATTTTAGAAAAATAATAACCAAAAACTATTTTTAAAATCACATACAATCAACAAAAGTAGTCGGAGTCTGAGATGTGGTCGGTTTTTGTGAAATACCAATAATCAACAACATCCAACGTTCCAAACTATACACAATATATACTTCCACTAATAGACAAAATATATTGTCTAATTTATTTAACCACGCGTCAGTGATCGAGTGGTCAAGGCGTTCTGTGGATATTCAAAGAATCCGAATTCGAATACGCACCACACCAAATTTCCATAGCATGTAGACATTGGAACTTTCACATTCTCTATCCGGAGAATGGTTAACCATTTTTTTTTTAATATATTGTCCAAATATCCAACCCAATTTATATTACTTTTCCAAAAAGATTTTCCATCGGGCAAAAAAATGATTTAATAAAAAGAAGATAATAAAATGAAATATTTAATATTTTTTTACAAAATACGAGAAACCCTAATAGGCAAACCGTTAGGAAAATCAACGAAAGGAAAAGCAAATGGTTGATCATCTTCTGCTAATTCCCAATTAAAATTAAGAACAAGATGATGAATAAACACTGCCATTTCTAGCTTCGCTAACTCCGAACCAGCACACAGCCTTGGCCCTCCTCCAAACGGCATGAAGTTATTCCCCCACGTTGAAAAACTACCAGATCCTGACGAAGACGACCCGCACGCTCCGTTGTTTTGCTGCTACGTAAATACAACAAACAGTTTTGATGAAACAAGTAGCACAAAAAAAGTGAAGAAGAACACGTGCTTGTTGGCACCACCCCACGTGGGTCATTAATCATCTTACCTTCCCCACTCACTCGTAATATCATGACTCCCATTATTATTACTATTTATTTTAAAAAGTATTTTCCCACAAACGTATTATTTTCTAATTCGTCGATTTGATAATTGATTAATAGAAAAGTGGGAGCGGTCAACGTGGCAGAATCTAACACACGTACAAGTCATCGGGCGTGTGAGATCCGTCAATGCCGTGGTACCATCGTCCGTCAAATCTAATATACCAAAACTCAACTCTAAATCAACGGTCACGATTAACACCTCACTGTGGGACCCATACTTATTGAGATTAATGCAGTTCCCACGTCATTAAAGACATACCATCCTACTAATTAATTGTCTTCACGTACACCACCACGTCTCTTCTCTCTTTACTTTAATTTTCACAGGATTGTTTGATTTATATGCTTCATGTGATTTACATCATTCATGACGTGTTAAGATCTAACTTTGAGAGATAGTTAATAAATTGCCTGATTAATGGTTCTCGTATGGTATCTATAGATAGGTTAGTCAAATGCACCCATGACGTATCAATTCATGCATCGATGAAAACTATATACTTATTAAGAGCATGAGCAATGGTAATATCTACCATAGTCTCTTGCACTAAAATAATAATAAACAAAGAAAATGTATGAAAGAGAAAATAGAAAAAAAAAAACAAGAATCAATTGTTGCTGAAGAAACTTTCAAAAGCATTTTAAGAAACTATGTGTTACGTGTTTTGAAAAAATGATAGTGCTGCTTTTTAAGATAATTATTTTTGTTACATAACTAAACTACTTTAGTATACTAATAAAATAATGTCTTGAGACTCACCTTAAGAAATTTATCACAAATGATGCTCTAAACAATTAGTTATCGAATAATAGTTACCTGTTGCCATCTCCAAGGATTAAAGAGATTAGGCTCGTCGTAACGAGAATTATCCAAATGTACGGCTGAGATCACTGGTAACACTTTCCACCCACTCGGGATATCGTATCCTATTTTTCCAACATTAAAATAAAAATTATTTTATATTTTACAACCAATAAGATTTGGATATTTCGGATTTTGTATGTAAAGTGTTACCTTTATACCGAACGTCTTTGAGTGCTTTACGATGCAGAAACCTTACTACATTTCCTAGTCGAAGAGTTTCATTTATTACCTACAAAAAAATACAAATAATAATTAATTTCCATGATAAACAAACTAAGAATGATAAAAAATAGAAATGACATACACACTGAGTAAAGTCCATTTTCTTGTAATCATCCCAATTCAATTCTGACTCTCCAAGCTCCTTCTTGCCCATCGCGATCTCAAGATGCTCTTCCTTCAAAAAGTTGAAATCAAATAAACATAAACAAATAATAACCAAAAGAACATAAGTAACAATTAAATAAACTTATAGTACGTCTTAGTATTATTACCCTAAGTTCTTGAACGGCTTTAGGACAAGCTTGCAAGAAGTAGATAGCTAAAGCAATGGCGACGGAGGAAGTCTCATGTCCAGCAAATAATAAACTGAGAATAAGATCGAGAATCTGCTCCGTTGATAGATTCGAATGTTTTAAAACCCATCCCAAAAGATCATCATCTGTTCTATGTTTTCTCTCATAATGATGGTCACTTTGACTAATCTCTGCTTCATCCTCTGCTTCACCTTCTTCTTTAATCTCTGATTTTCTCTCTTCCATTTTCCTCTCAATAAACTTCAGTATTGTCGCTCGTGACTGCATAAATATTTTTATTTGAAAATATATACAAATTACTAATAAAAAAAGTAAAAGGAAAAGAAACATTACCCATAATGAGAGGCTGTGCCTTTACATGAAAAAATGTTCGTAATTTCCATAATCTTATGGAATTAATTTAGTGTACCTGAAGAGCTTTACGATAAGCAGTTCCTGGGAGATTGAGAGGAGCAGAGACAACACCTTTCATGAAAGTCACATACTCCTTCTTTAACTGCTCTGTCTCTTCTTCTCCAGGATCCATACTCATTATATGCTTCGCCATTAGATTAAACGTAAACTGCTCAAATTAAAAACCATAAAACTTAAAAATTAAATAAAAAGTTTCAAAAAACAAAGACTCAATTCAAGCAAAAGATGAAGAAAACCTTTTTGGCTTCATCTTGAGCCGAGAAAACAGTCTGTTGTTGCCAAGAATCAAGAACGAACAAAGTGTGCCTCTCAACGTCTTTAAGAAGAATCGTTTTGAGACGAGCGTGACTTAGAAAGTTGAGCGATATACTTCTCATATCTCTATGCATGTCTCCAACAAGAACAAGCATCGACCATTTCCCAAGAATACCACCGATACTTCGAGGATAACTACATTCAAATAGTCTTCCTTCGTTTTGTAATATGAATCTGTTGAGCCCTGCATCAGCTGATACAATCGTTGGTTCTCCAAACAAATTCGATCTGTATATCTTCCCATGCCTATAATAAAAAATCATCAAAATTAGTCAAGTTTTGATGCCCTTGAGTTTTTAGAGATTTATTGTTTTTTTTTTGTAAATAAGAGATTTATTGTTTACTTGGAGATATGTTGTTGCATGAAGTCACCGAGAGTTGTAGCGGTGTACGGTTTGAGATAACCGATGGTCTCTCCTATAAATGGCCAACCGGATTTTCCCGGAGGGAGATTGAATCTGTGTCGACTTCTTCTCTTCAAGAGGATCAAGAAGAGGAGAAGAGATAGAAGCGATGGGAGAAGAAGAAGAGACAATAGAGTATGCTCGAACATGGAGTTTCTCTCTCTCTTTATCTCTCTATCAATCTCTTCTCTATGCTTTGCCTTTTTCTTTTCTGAGGGATTGGGAATCGGACCTCTACTGAAAAAGGGAGCTTCTGTTTGTAAGAGGGGGTTTTAAAGAAGTCAGAAAAACCTAATTTAATTTATCATCGTCGTTAATAATAAAATCCACTGATTAAGCTAACCTAACCAATGAGCTTCCTGGCTTTTGTTCTCCAAATTCATTGCTTTTGTTGCCTCGTTATGCTTTAAATCCTTTATTTATTATACTAAAAAGTAGCAGAAAGCTGCCATGCGAAAATAGGTTAACAGCTATTTTATATGATTAAAGATGCATTCGATTATAATCATATAATATATAATGATCTCAACATACACTAGAGTACGAATCTTGATTTCACTGTGGTAGAAAAAAAAAGAGAGAAATATATATTTGTATAACTCCAAAAGAATGAACGTAACCGTACACTAGAGCTAGTATAAAAAAGACCATTCGTGCTAATATAAAATTACGTTGATTATATCTATCAAATCTGAGATTTTTAATTAATAACCATTCGTGCTAATATTAAAAAAGAACAGTTTTGATAAATGCTCAGCAGAATCCTAGGAGTCCGGTACGGTGTCTCAATCGGTTAAAATTCAGAATTCCAGAAATACCCTAAGAAATTTGGAAAGGAAGGACTTCACGAGCAGGGGTAGAACAATGAAAATGTCAGAAGGATCCTTACACGAGCGTGCGGTCAAAGACAGAGTTATTAGATTATTACCGAACTGGACAGTCAAACCCGTAGACTTTTGGCATTGTCTTTTTTCCCTCAATAGGCACAAAACATTCGTTTACCTAAAACTTTTTTTCTGAGAAAATAACAAGTTTATATTCTGAATCGCTACGTGATATATTAATTACTATGATAACGGGTTTACTATTAAGATCAAGATTAAGAATATGTAATTCAGTTTATATCTTTCATGTATTAATCCTACTTATCTTCAGCATTTTAGTTTATTTATTTTCATAGTAGATAAAAGATTAAAAACTCATAATATACGATACAGTATAAATTATAGTTGAAGTATACAATTATAGCATTTCCAAAAGACAATCTATAACTTTAATATAAAGCTTTTTGGTCTCCAAAACTTTAAATTTAAACTTTTGAAAAGTGAAACTCTATATTTAAAGTTTCACTACTCAAAACTTCAAATTTGAAGTTTCATACTTTTGTTTACATTTTGGTCTCTACAATTATACATCACATTTATAATTCTTAAGTATTTTCTCGTTTATCGTATTAATCTTTAAGAAAAATTTTATCTCATAAAATTTCAAATTTTTAAAAATTTAAGTTTTACACATAAAATTAAATAAAACTTTAAAATAAGATTCAAAATATTTAAAACTATATTTAGACAACAACAATACAAAAGAAACTTAACAACAACAAAAACTTTTAAAAAATTACATGAAGACATAACTATTTTACAAATCTATATACTACACTAACACTTATAATCAGGTAAATTTGACCAGGAACCGAAGATGGTTGTTGTTGTTGTTGTTTTGATGTCTTTTTCGTACGATTCTTTCTTATTCAGATCGAATGTTTTCACTGAGTATTAATCTCATCGATAGAAGTTAAGTCTTTTAGCAATATTTATTTTCCTCTTTTACTTTCTCGTTCACATCTAATGTGTTTATATGTTTAAGATCACCAGATTTCAACAATTGTAAGTTCGTAATCTATAAATTAAAAATAAAGAGAGTCATTTTTTCCTTCGAAATGCACTAGTTGATCATATTTGCATTACAAAAGTAATTTTATGGAATAATCTAGTATTTTGCTTGAAGTTTAATATTAATATTTTATGGAATAATCCGGTATTTTGCTTGAAGTTTAATATTAATAATGGTATTTCTATTTAAAATTTATATTTCAATATAACATTTTATTAATTAACACTGTAGTGATATTTTATATATGTGCTTAGTTATTTACAAAAGTTTTGTGAATTTAAATTAATTATGAAAATACAAGGACTATAGTATAAAATACAAATAGTTTTGAAATTAAGTTTGAAGTTTTGCTTTTGAAAAATAATATCTTTGAACTTCAAATATAGAGTTTTGAAAACTTCATAATAGAGTGTCTTTTTGGAGATGCTCTTAGTATAACTTTCATGTATTAATCCTTCTTATCTTCAGCATTTTAGTTTATTTATTTTCATAGTAGATAAAAATTTAAAAACTCATGATATACAATACAGTATAAATTATAGTTGAAGTATACAATTATTTTAAGAACTTCTTCAAATATGACTCAAAATTTGTGATCAAACACAAAAATAACTTCTTTTGAATTTTTTTTTATTTTCTTTATTTATCCTAAAAAAATTATTATTAATAAAAATGTCATTATTATTTTGAAATCGTTTGTTTTAGTCATAAATATAAAGATACTATAGATTAAGGGACTTAATTATAATTAACGATTGTTTAAACCCTAAGGGCATCTCCAACCCAATTACATTTTTACTCTAAAATAGAGTAAAAGTGGATATGGAGTAAGAAATGCTTCAACCCAACTCCATATGTCACTCCATAATAAACTTTACTCCATTTATGGAGTAATCTATTTTTTGTTTGTTCATTACTCTATTATAAAAAGAGAGATGAAATAGGGTTGGAGCATTTTTACTCCATATCCACTTTTACTCCATTTTAAAGGAAAAAATGGAGTTTTACATTGGATATGCTTTAAGACACACTATAATATGATATCAGAGCTCCGATACCTAAAGACTTAAAATTCAATTTTTTTTTGTGGCCGCCTTCTGCTTTCATCACCGGCCATGTCGACTTCTTCTACAGACACTAGGTTAACGGCAATCAACTACCTGATGTGGAACCGCCAGGCCCATGCGCTAATGGATGGTTATGATCTGTTGGGTTATCTTGATGGTACGGTGATGGCACCATCACCAACGGCGATATCACTGAAAATCCAGCGTATGCAACCTGGAAACGCCAAGATCGACTCATCTACAATGCATTGTTGGGTGCAGTTCAACCCATGCTCTCCACCACGAATACTTCCGCTGAGATCTCGAACACACTTTCTTCCATTTACGCTAAACCAAGTCGTGCTCATGTGAAGCAGCTCAAACAACAACTCGATCAATGGACGAAAGGATCTAAGACCATCGATGAGTATGTTTAAGGGTTTACAACCTGCTTTGATCGCATTTCCTTGTTTGGAAAGCCTATTGACCACAAAGGTCAAATCGATTACATTATAGGAGGTCTTCCTGAAGAGTACAAATACATGGCTGATCAAATTGAGGCACGCGACACTCCTCCCTCGATCACTGAGATACATGAGAAACTGATCAACTATGAACTCAAAAAAAAATAGGCTCAGACGGCTGCAACATGCAAAATCCAGGCTCAGACTAGGGAGTCTTCAGCACCTCTCTCTCACGCGGCCAGACATAGCGTTTGCGGTCAACAGGCTCTCACAATATATGCATCGACCAACCAATCTTCATTGGCGAGCCTTGCGATATCTTGCAGGCATAACCTCTTATGGTATTTTCTTGAGCTCCATGACACCACTCACGGTCCATGCCTTCTCAGATGCAGATCGGGCAGGTGATGCTGATCATTACATCTCCACAAATGCTTATGTAATCTACATTGGTGGCAGCCCCATCTCATGGTCTTCGCTAAAACAATGTAAGGTCGCAAGATCATCGACTGAAGAAGAATATCGAGCTGTGGCTAACAATGCCTCCGAACTTGGATGGATCTGCTCACTCCTCTCTGAAATCGGTATCAAACTCCTCACCTCACCAGTCATCTACTGTGATAACATTGGAGCAACCTATCTATGTGCAAATCCGGTCTTCCATTCTCGGATGAAACATTTGCTCCTGACTACCACTTTGTTCGGGGAAACATTCAAGCTGGAGCAATGCGTGTAAAACATGTCAAAACTAAATATCAGCTCGCTGATTCACTTACAAAGCCATTACTTTGACCGTTATTCACTGAACTAAAAAGCAAAATTGGTGTCAAAGAACTGCCTCCATCTTGAGAGAGGGTATAAGGATATTATGATTAAGGAACATAATTGTAATTAACGATTGTCTAAACCCTAAGACACACTGTTTATATATTGTAAATCATTTTGTATAATGAAGTATTCAGCATTCTATAATAATACATCCTCATCTTTGTTACGTATTTACCAAATTGTCATCGTCATCAATACATCAGTCACCATTAACAACTAAAATCAAACTCTAAATGCATATAAAATTGACATCTACATCTATATATCACATTTCTTACACTCACAAATCATTTCTCATTCACTTTATCTCTGATTTCATTCCAAAATTCTGACTTTTTATTTCAGAATTTATAAGTTTATTAGAACTATTCAAATTTATGATTCTTGATCAAGAACGAGTGGATAACATTAGTTAATAAACTATGTGTGTTTGGAGAAACTAAGCATGAATCTCACCGGATCTAAGAATGATATTTGAATTTTTCAGATCTATTTCCCTAAGAAGACTTTTATATAATGATTATATCTATAAACCTTAAAATTAAATATTTTAACTAATAGTAACAAAGACTTCATTAACCGTAAAACTAATTTATAAAATGTTTAATATAAACAAAAATAAACACCTATGTCAAAGTTTAATTTTTAAAACAATATTCAAGGTTCCAAAATATAATCCTAAGAATACCAACATTACTTGAACATATGTTATCAAACCCTAACTAATGGATAATTATGACTTACAGGCTATATATATTTATTTATGTGAAAAAAATTTATTAAATTTTATGTTTACATGATTTTAATTCAGTCTTCATCAAAAAACAAATTTCATAAATTTTTAAATTAGTTTTAGGATTAAATACATGAGTAGACTTCTCGGGATGTATTTTAGCATAAGACTTTATTGTTTATAAAAGAATTCCGATGATTATATCGTAAAAGTGTTTACATATTTTTTGTTTGATCATGAAAAATAGTTGTAATTTTTACTATTTTTGTAGATTATTTTTTGCATTTAATTGAATTTGGGATGTAGATTTTCATTCAAATTCAAGTTTATGTCATTTTTAGCAAATCTCTTAATTTAAAATATTAAACGAAAGATAAAATACACAATATATAAATATAAGTATATATGAAATCTCCTATACATTAAAAGAGAAGCATTACAACATATTAAGTATGACACATATCATCACTAAAATGCTTCTTAAAATCCTTAGAAAAATATGTTGGTCGAATAAATATATATTATATACTTCTCATTAAATTAACTATAAATTAATTAACAATCTAAAATTACTTAAATAAAACCTACGAAATTACCACAAATGAAGAAAACTATATATATATGATAATTAATAATTTTAATAATAAAGATTTGATAACAATTTACACATCCTCCATTTTTTTTTTAATGTTATATTATTAAGATAAATTAAACAATCATATTAACCATATAATAAATATTTCTATATTTCATAGAAGTTGTATTTTGAATATTTTTAAATGACTATAAATTAGGAAAACTGTTAAAACTTAAAAATCTCATATTGAAAATTTGTGATCAGTGATTTAATTTTTTTTATAATAAAATACAAATGATCATAAAATCATATGAGTGAAAATCACATTAAATATATATTCATATTAATATATATATATATATATATATTAAACTATGTACCATATAAAATGCATAAATATTTAAATTTAAAAATTTGCATGAATTTTGGAAAATTACCAAACATACTGCATTCATAATACCATTTTTCTTGTTTACACTAAACCCTTTTACTCCCATTTTTAAAGAGGGGAAACAAACATTTATAACCCTAGGGTTAACTAATATAGACTTAGGGTTAGAGTTGGGTAGAGATTTTGGAATTTGAAATTTAAGATTTTAATAAATATATAAATAACTAATTAAAAAATATAAACAAAAATTTTTAAAATAGTTTCTTAAAAAAATTGATTTTTAAAAAGAATGTATAAAAAAGTTTGAATTTGAAAAAAAATATAATTCGAAAACATAAAAAAATATTTATTTAAATAATTGTCTATTATATATATATATAGATAACAAGGATATAATAGTTTTTTGCTTTTTAATAAAAAAGATATTTTTGGAAATGTATTTTTAGTGGTGATAAACATAAACAATTGTATCAAAAAAGTGGTAAACATAAAAATTCCCCTTGAATTTTCAAGGAAGATTATAAGTTATTACAAATATTAAAAATCTCACACTAAAAGTTTTATTATTAATGGTTTAAAACTTGGTTAGAAGGATTCAAATGATGATAAATATTATGATTATGAAGTTTTATTTAATAGATAGTCTTACTAAAAATATACTCCCTATGTTCTGAAATGTAAGATGTTTTGGATAGTACACACTTATTAAAAAAATTATTTTTGACCTAGAAATTATCATTAAAATTATAAACTAAAAACTACTCAACCAATTACAAAATAGAACTATTAAATTTGATTGGCTACACAGTTTTTAATAAATTTCAAGTTACCTAGAAAGATGAGAAATTTTTATATATTGGAACATAAAAATTATGAACTTCTTATATATTTGAACATCTTACATTTCAGAACAGAGAGAGTACTATATATCTATGTTGATATTATTTAAATTTAATTAAATACAATATAAAATAGAGAAAATAATTGTTCAAATTATTAACCCCAAAATTATTGTAAATAAGCAAAAGTAATTTATTCAATTTATGTGTTTGTGTCAATTTAATTATATATGTAAAGTTAATTATTTAAAAATTATTTTATATATATATATATTAATTTGTTTCATAATACGTAAAAATCACTATAAAAATAATAATACGTAAAAATAATTTGTATACAAAATGTTTATCCTACACAAGGATGAGATCTTAAACTAGTTACATAATATGCTCTTGAATAAAATTGAATATTCGTACCACCTAAATAAAAATGTAATAAACTCAGCGGTTTCTTTATATAAATAACACTAGCATTGAATACAAATTTATTATTTGCAGAAAGAATTGACTATCACAGTTGTAGTCTTGTAGAGGTCGTCATTATGGCAGCAATTGTACTTCAAATATATATAGATCATTTTCACGGGGACGGATAGAAGGAAGACCAGGTTCGGAGCTTAACTCATGACATTCAGGCATTGCAATATATGCCAAAAGTTTTGTCATAGTTACAATTGGTATAGGGTTGCCCAAAAATAAAAAAAAGTTACAATTTGTACAGGAATCGGAAGATGAAACTGTACATCTAGAAATGTATTTTGAACTAGCACATTTTCTTTCCAAAAAAAAAACGACCACATTTCTAATAAAAATACGGTAAAAGTGTTACACATTAAAAGTCCCCTCTTAATAAATTCCAACTAACAGTAACTATGTTAAAGATGCATTAAAGAAAGGAATTTAATAGTTGCAGATGGTTACACGGTTGTAGAGGTCTTCGAAACTGTAACCCAAAAGATCTATGCATTTTAGAGATCATTGAATGGAATCAAAGAGAAAAAATCAACAAACGACAAAAAGTGATTTTTTTACTGACAAAAAAAAAAGAATGAGATTGAAGAGATTGCAATATACGGTTCCATCATTATTACCACGACTGTACATTGCTTAAATTTATTTACTACATCACACGACAATAGTATATCATGCTGAGAGGTATGCTATGTGACTCACATTTGCACTTCTCAAATGTTACCTGACGACTGAATCTGATAAGTTAATCTGGATTTTTAGCTAATTCTTTTTATTTGATACTCTCTTTCTCTTATTTTATACTAATGTACTTATTCTCTCTCTATTTTATAAGATGTCTTACGGCATCTTCATCTTCACTCTATTTTTTTTATCTAAAATGGAGTAAAAGTGAATATGGAGTAAAAAATGCTTCAACCCAATTTCATAACTCACTCCATAATGAAATTTACTACATTATGAAGTGGGAAATGGAGTAGAGTTGAAGCAATTTTACTCTATTTTCACTTTTACTCCATTTTAAAAGAAAAAATGGAATTTTACATTGAAGATGCTTTTACAAGTCATATGCAAAGATCATATGTATATTCTTATAATAATTGATTAGACTTATTATTAATTATTAAATATTAATTAGCTTTTAAATATAACAATTCATAATTCACTTATTAAAAATTACTGTTTAAACCAAAATTTTATGTAACAGAATTAAATATATATTTGTATATTATATATTAGTTGGTTTTTAAAGTAATAATATTCATTATTAATAGTTAAATACTGTAATATTGTATTTTAGATTTATAAATATACACTTTAAGATTTTAGAAATACTTCTAATATTATATTAAACATCTTTGTGATTTTATGTGAATCAATCATATTTTCCAAATACAAATCAGTTTCACATAATCAAAATAAAAAGAAAGATAAACTAAATTTTCAACAAATTAAGACATGAAAACAACCAGAAGTTGGAAAGTCATAATCATATCAACCAGTAATTCTATTGTAAATATTTTTTCAATATCGTTATTTTAGACCCAAAAAGATCGTCACCCCAAATTTTGACGAATATTTAGAAAATCCAAATAGGGTCGATATTGATTGTGAGAGAAAGCTGGCAGGGACCATTATTCCACACCCTTTTGGTTGTCACCTCTTATTCTCCTTGATAATTATTCACATACTCCATGGGTCACTACTCTTTCTGTTTTATTATTTTTGCTTTTTAATACTCTTGTTAATAATATGTACGTTTTTCTTGCTTTTTAAATTTGCTGGATTAGCACAAGAATCATAATCATGATTGGACTGATCGAAAAATTGATACTCACACTACGTCTGTATATTTTAATAATCAAGAAATTTGGAATCAAAACTTTAGATAAATTAATTAGTAAACTACGAAAGAAATGATGCATGTAAGATGTAATTATGATCCGGCATATAACAATATGCTCTAACCAAAGCTCGATCAAATTCTATTTACAGACTGGTCGTTGTCAATGCAACTAACTAAATCCTGTAGCTGATCAAACACTCATCCTAAACCAATATCCAACGACCAACATGACCAAAAATCAAAAGCTTCTATGTATGCGGTTTCGAATTTTAACCACTAACTATTTCCATGTATTTATAAATTGTATTTACGTTTGTTCACTAATATATGCGTACATGTGAATATACTAACACGTATATATCTGCATAGATTATGGTATCTTTTTCCGATCCATCTTTTTTTTTTTTCCGATCCATCTTGACTTGTAACTTATAATTTTTTTTTCAGAAAAAATTACCTATCTAATAGAGGGAATTGGTTAATTTTGCCACTGCCGTACATTAAAAAATCTTAAGGTAAATTTTGAAAATGGAACCTTTATTTATAAGTTATAATATAATATTTATACCAAAATCGATTATAGAGTTTTAAAAAAAAATTTGGTAAAATGCTAAATTTTTTAAAGATATTTTTGATATCAAAACAGATGATCATTTCCTATAAATCAAAATCGATGATAACATTCTATAATTTGATTAACTAACAATTTTGTGGAAAATATATGACCACCATTTATAATAAAAATCGGCTTCCGTAGCAAAAAAAATAATAATTATTAAGTACATTGAATTAAAATAAACCTAAATTTTGGAAAATGTGGCTTTCTATTTTTTTCATTTTTTGTGGTTTTAGGCAAATGCCCCTTTTATTAACATGAGAAGCACGGCTCTGCAACTAGCTTTCACTATTTCTCATACACGGGAATGCTACTATATGCATAGAATGTAACTATATGCATATGTTTGTTGTATCTCTCGGTAATATTTGTATTGTATGGAAACCTTTATCATAACGGATAAATTCGAATATTACCTAATATTGAAATATATATTTTTTTGGTAATCATGTTAAATTAATATTGAAATATATTGTCGACAAAAAAAAATATTGAAATATATTATTTTTTCGACCTATCAGATATATATTTTTTTTTTGGTCTAAACTATCAGATATATATATATATATATATATATACTTACACTGTTTGGAAATATGGAAGAGAATGATAATGGGGATACTTTGGGGCACGTCCATGTGTTCGCATTATTGCACTTCACGTGCATTTGCTTGTCCACCAGCTTTCTCCCAATTTCACATGACTTTTTCTCCTTATTTTGTATTTTCTCTACAAGCGAGAAAGCAAATACTATAATCTTTTATATACTATAAGATTATTATTATTATTATTATTATTATTATTATTATTATTATTATTATTATTATCTGGTGCAATCTTTTTTTTTAATCCGCATTTTACCAATCAAATTTGCACTGTTTACCAACCCAAATTTGCACTGTTTACCAACCAACATTTGCATCTGTTACCAATAAAAACTTGCATTCTTTACTAAAATTTTAATGATAACCAAACTATTAACTTATATACAGCCAACAATTTTTAGTTTTACGAGTTTTTCTTTGTCATACCATATGCAAGTTACCAAAAAAACATTGGCTCAATCTTTTCGTACTCGATAGCGCTCAAAGCTCTTTTTTTTTTGTTTGTTTGAAAAGAGGTTTGCAGTTAATAGCTTCTTGTGGTATTTTTTATAATAAAGTTAGAATTAAAATTTGACCCAAAAAAGTTAGAATTAAATTTTGTAGTTAGTGTTGCCCTCTCGTTTGCTTTTGCCGGAACTTAATTCATATCGTTTTCCCTACTCAATTTAGAGAAAACATCTTAAACGGATTTATTTATGCTATTCTGAAGAATGACAAGTTGTTCAAGTAGTTGAATAAATCAGTTTCTTATTAGTGTTATGTACCTTCTTCGCTTGTCTTCAACTCTCTCTTTTCTTATCTAGTTCTGTTCAACCTTTTATTCGTTTTTTTTTTAAATTGTATCGTTACTATTAATCATGTTCGCCCTCAAGTAAAATAGATAAAATATCGATTTTATTTATTTATATGTTTTTACTTTTTTTCATGGAACGAAAGTTTAAAGGTCTAACATTTTGACAATTACATCTTATAAAATTCCAATTTCATTTTTGTAATGATATTTACATTTTAGAAATAAAATGTTTTTATAGGTATGAGAGTTGCTATATATTCAAATATAGGTATTAAGGTCTCCAGCATGTTGTGGTTTAACCTTTTGGTTCAACATGCCAGCGAAAATCAGTTTTTCAATTTTGTATAAATAATTATATTAAACTGAATTTTGGTGAAAAAACGCATAGCTAAAATTTAACCACTTCTTCTCTATTAAAAGAAAAGTACATTTTAAATTTAACCACCTTATTATGTAGAATATTTTTGTGCTACTGCTTTTGAACTAAAATATAAATCTTCATTAATGGCATTTGTAATTTGACATTCCTCTAGAAATACACACATTTCACCTACCTATTTATATTCAACACTAACCACATACATTAATTAACCTATATATTCGGGATACAACAACACTCTTCACATCTATACTATTAAAAAGGAAGCAGTCTTAAAAAATCTACTTATAAAAGATTGTTAGACTCTTTCCTTTTTTTTATTTTTTGGTCTTCCTTATATATTATATGTTATCCCTATTTAATCTCACTTTGTTATCAGCAAAATAAATATTATTAATTGAGATTTGGGCGTTTAACTTAAAAAAATAATTTAACTGATACAACCCATTCAGAAAAGAAAATTATAAATCCAATTAACTTTTGTTACAAAAAAAAAAAATTAACCAAATTAACTTTAGACCAATTTTTTACAAAATCCCAAATTATGAAGACCATTTTATACATAAATACATATAAATGTAACATTATTTAAATTGTATGGATTTCTAATAATAAAATATCTGTCACAAACTGATTTTTTTATTTAAAAAAAATTGATAATAGTTTGATAGAAAATTAAAAAAAAGGAAAAAAAATAATACTTGCTTCACTATTTTGGTAGATTGATAATTAATATATTTATAAATAAACTTAACAATATTTGTTAAAAGAAATTTCTTATACAAGTCAAATGTATATTAATATATCAAAAATTTATAAATCAAAAAACAAATTATATTTTTCTCAGTGGGTTTATAACGGTCTTTTTGATTTTCAGATACTTTTACTATATTCATTTTATTATATTCTATCCCACTATATATGAGTTACTAGATCTTACGGTTGGACCACAAGTCTGATTCAGATATGAAAACTCAATGAAAATATTGTACCGGACTGAAATAATAATAATAGAACAGCTTTTAAATATTTTAGATATCTAATAATAAATATAAATTCATTTAATATTTGAGTTTACGGTCACCAAAAAAATATCCGCGCTTCTTAAATGCGGGTCAAAATCTAGTAAAATATTAAAGGATCAGTCTAACACGTTTAACATTTTGTTAAAATTTTATTGGTTGTTCTATTCCGGTCTGGTTACCCAGTCCACCTCAAGCTTGAGTAATAGAATAGCAGTTTGACTTAAAAAAAACATTTTGTTAAAATGACTCACCCCCAACAAATTTAAGAACAAGTGCTTCCAGTATATATATATATATATATATATAATATAAATATACAACCATGTTAATTATTTTAATATATTAAAGTTAACTTTCCCAATATATACTGTCTACACAACTATATTTGAACTATAAGAATACACAAAATTTAAGTTAACAATTTTGCATAAAACTGTGAGACATATTCATTTGCATAAATATAAATTATTTTTGCCAAAAATATTTGGTTTCAGTAAAATAAATATACTAATATACATAATAATTGGTTAGATTAACACTATATATATATAATTAATACGACGATAGATATCTAATAAGAAACAACATATTATCATATAAATTTTATTTATTTATCAAACTATAATACAATATGAAAAATTTCACATACAAAAAGTAATTAAAAACCCTTAAACCACTATAAATATTTTACATTACATATTAAAAACATCCTAATTATATTTATATATCATATCCAGACGGATGTGCGGATAAAAGTCTAGTTTGGATTATAAACATATACTCCGACTGAATAAAAACAGTTTATGCTTTAATTATATTTCTAATTTTAATATCTATAATTATATTAATATAAAATTATACATTGATTTTTTGCTAATAAATATAACCTATTTATATTTTTTCTTCTATAACAAAAGAACTCTAAATTAGAGATAAGAATTTGTTCCAATTTCCCCTATATTTTTCTATAATAAGATTACTATCTCTTATTAGACCATCTCTAATATATTCATCTATTTTTCTATAATAAGAATATTAATTGTTTCTTGAAAAATGTATATTTCTTTATTTTAGAACTAATAATTTTTGAAAATTAATCCAATTTATTTTAAATTTTTCAAAACGTTTACTAAAATTATGATATTATTTTAATTTTTTTATGTGAAATACTATTATATAAATAAATTTTTTGACTCTTTATATTAAAAGTGAAGGAAATATTTTAAAAATAAAAAGTATAACTCTATTATTTTTTTCTTTTAAATATAGAAAATATCAATGTTTATTTTAGAAGAAAAATAAAGATGACTTTGAGTAATCTTTTTTTTTTTGTCAACTGACTTTGGGTAATCTTTCCTTTGTTAAAAGAATTTACAAGCAAAAATAGCAATAGATTAGAAATGCTATATAAGAGGACTTCTATTTTTGTTTCCATATTAAAAAGTAGCATTTCTTTATAATATAGATTCATCTATTATTAAAGAAAACATTAGATCAAAACTCATCTTTTTTGAACAATTAAGGATGATTATATCAAACAAACAACATTACATCAGGAGAGATACAGATCTGGTAACCAAAGCCGGATGATCAAAACTCATCTACTTTAGAGTTTCTCTATTATATGAAAAATAGAATTAGAATAGAGATGTTCTAACAAAAAATTATATATTTATTTGTGCTTTCCATACCATAAAACCAGCATTAGCATTATAGCTATTAGATAGGGTATCATAATCAATTTGGATGATATCATTGTTTTCATTATTTTTGGCTGAGTGTGGGTTGATTTCAAATTATTGTGAAAAACAAATAAAACAGTTGTTAAAAAAACAATAAGAAAACAGAAAAAGAATATTAAAAGAAGGTTAGGAAACACTCGTGCGGGTGCGATGGACGTAACGGTGCCCCAATGATTGCCGTAATGTGGCATGCGAGATAGGGATAGTGACACATGGCATGTCACACGTGTGGAAATGAAGTCACACGTGTGGGAATGGTGATATTGTTACAAGAGAGGGCTGTGGTATAAATGCTCTCACCAACCGTTTGCTTTAGCATATGGCCTTTACAACCCCGTTTTGATTGATCTGACCTCACATCTCTCCTTAAACCCACCACCACTACTCTCCTATGAAAAGTCAAATCTTTTTTTTTGCCAAATCATAATTTAGAGGAAAAAAAAGAACAACTTGTTTTTTACCCTAAAAGTATCTAAAATATTTAATTTCCTACATAATCAAATTTGTTATAAAATATCCAATCCATGGTTTTATGTTTAATACTTTTACTAGTTTTAAATATCTAACTAATATCCAAATATTAAAAAACTAAAACTTTCACAACAAAATCAACAAAAATTAGAAAGAAATAAAAATACATATTACATTACATATATCTCAAGTTTACTAAGAGCATCTCCAAAAAGGAACTCTATTTTGAAGTTTCCAAAATTCTATATTTGAAGTTTCAATGTGTTCTTCTCCAAAAGTAAAACTTTAAACCTAACTTAAAAACTATTTATATTTTACACTATGGTCCTTATATTTGTCATAGTTAATGTAAATTTCTTAAAACTTCTATAAATAACTAGTATATATATATATAAATATTACAGAAATATTAATTAAAAAATCTTACACTAATAAACATTTTAATAAGTTTTTATTATGGTTTTTTGTAATATTTTTGTTGTTTAATCCTAGTTTTAAAATATTGTAAATCTTGTTTTAAAATTTTTATTTAATTTCATGTGTAAAACTTAAATTTAGAAAACAAATTTGAAATATATATGAGATATAAAAGTTATAAAGATTAAAACAATAAACAAAAATATATTTAAGAATTATAAATATGATGTATAATTGTAAGGACCAAAATGCAAATAAAAAGATGAAACTTTAAATTTGAAGTTTTGAAAAGTGAAACTCTATATTTGGAGTTTCACTCTTCAAAACTTCAAATTTGAAGTTTTGAAGTTTTTTTTTGGAGAGCAAAAAACTCTATATTTAGAGTTATTGAGTTTCTTTTGGAGATGCTCTAAAATAAACAAAAAGAGCTGAAAATGAAAATGAACATTGCATTGACACAAACTAAATATATATATTTGTTTTGCTATAGGAAGAAACATCACTTAACTAACGAGATAACACATCATCATTTATGTATGAATCTTCATGACTAAACTCATCTATAATATAATAAATTATGGGCCAGTCAATCTTGAATCTCTTGAAAACAAAAAATAATGGGTAATGATTTTGTAAGTCACAGTCTTTCATTCCAACTATGACTCATATGTTTAATTAACACAACATAATTTTATCATTTTGTATAGTGTTGATGCTGTTAATTTCCAGTATATTTGAGAAAATTCCCAAAAATATATTTGATACAATTTCCATTTATTATAAACTTTTTAAACTATTTTTTATTTTACGTTTAGTATAGTCTATTAATATTCAATTAATACCTAAACATTTGAAAATAAAAAGTACATCTTCAAACTAACGATATTTAAATGTATATGTCAATGTTAGTTTTGCAATGCAAAATTTAGCCATTTAAATGTTTGAGTATCAATTAGATAACAAAAATATGTTGAATATTAAATGCTGAGCCCAAATAGTTTAAATACTTTTATAGCAAACAAAATTTATGTAGAATTTATGTCAAATATTTTGGGGAATTTTCCATACATAAAATATAACTTTTGAATAATTTATCATCTATAAAAAAAAAAATCTCCCAATCAACACACATAACATAAATTTTAAATATTTTTAAGCTGGTAATGGTTTCAAAATTAATCTTAAAATGAAAACTACTAAAATATCAAAATATAATACTAATTGAAATATTATTTTATCTTGTTAAATTAAGTTATTTCTCCATGCGATTTTCTTCATCACTACAAGCATGTAATTTTTTTCTAACTTTCCAATTTATTGTCTTGAGAAAAAACGCACAACAAACTTCATCCAGCAAAAATGTCACCATTTCGTCTTTGGTAAAAATATAAAATTTAGTTTAGTCATTAATATAGCCAACATACATTGAGTTTTGGTAGATTGCTTTTAATTTGGATGTTAAAAATATTATATTCATATTTTTGTTTTTAAGACTGAAGATTAATATGAAACTAAAAATAGTTAATGTAGGTAATTCATGTTTTCAGCTCTTTTAGCAACACGAATTCATTGTTTTCTTATAGACATGGCAAACCAATACTTTAAAAAAAAATTCATTTTCAGCCAATTTCTTCAATGATGTGTGATTGGAAAAATTAGAGTAATTGGTAGTAATAAAATTTGGAGTAAATGAGTGGGAAGAGAAATAAATAATCTGGAGTAAACTTTTACTCTATACAAACAGGGAAAAAAATTTTACTCTATAAATTTACAGAAGGACAAAAATTTTTACTCTAGTTCAACTTATATATTTCCATCTTGATTGGATTTAATGTAGCGACTTGGCTAAATACTTTTTCCACTCCAATATTTTACTCTAAAAGTACTCTACAATCACACGCAACATTATTTTATGTTTCCACGAGAATTTCACCAATTTCACAAAAAGACGTGTTACAATTTAGACCCGCAATCTGAGTTTTCTTAACTTGGAAAAAGACAAATAACATGATTTATCCGACTTGGTTTGTATATAATGACGCGATTTAGTGAGCACGTAGCTTCTGAATGATCTTGGATTCAGTAAATAGTTTCAACTATCCATAATTTCGACATGACTTCACAAAAGTCTAATTTTGTTGACTGAGATTTATGTTAACAAGCATAGAGAAGGTGGATACAAACAAATAAAAAATAGGATAGGATCATCACTATCTCTATCAAATCAATGTAAGAAAATCAATCATACATACTTGTTAGGTACGTTTCTTTAATTTTATTTTTCCTCTCTCGAATAGATTGATTCCAAGCATCTCACTCTCTTTTTTTTTTTTGCATCTCTCGACCGACAAATATACCTTAATGTAATGCAAAAATTTATTTTACGATCTCTGTCATATCACACACTTCCTCCCTTTCCTGAAACAAGATACTCGCCTCGCCTCACGTATGCATTAAAACCATTCCTCTAACTAGCAAAGACAAAAAGTTGAGAAAACAGTATTCGTTTTGGAAATGCATAAATTGTCCATTATATTTGCTGTTTTCCTTATTATTGCGGCCTAAGAGAAAGTTTGTTGTATGCATATACTCAAAAAATGTATAACTCAACATAAGCATACTTTTATAACTAAATGGATTAATAAAATAACAAAAAATGGAAATTTTTATACATGCACGACCGATAGTGATATCATACTGTCATACCAAATGGAATAGGATATTATAATTTTTTACTTCATAAATTGAGCGTTGTAAAATAAGAAAATGCTGTAGATGTGATATAATCTAAACTGGAATGCTGGAAATGAGTAAAATTAGCAGACTGACATTAACATTCAGCTGCTAAACCGTTCCTATGTTACTCATTTTAACCCTTATATATGGTTTACATAACTTCATGATTAGATACACATTACGTAATCATGTACCGTCTAAATCAAATAACAAAAAATGGAAATTTAGGTGAAGATGTGAAGAAGAGGGTGCATGGAGGTTCCCCACATCCACCTGTAAAATTTATGATTGAATTTCAATCATTGCTCACGAGCGCAACCAAAACCTTTCTCTCTCCCTTCAATTCAGTTTTGTTTTTTTTTTCTTATTTTTTGAAAAAGGACTTTTAATTCAGTTTTGTTTCTTTCTCTAATATTTTTTACTTTGTTCGATATATAAGTTTATGTATTACATATTTCTCATGCTTTGAATCATATCGTCCCACTACTTTTTGGACTAGTTGCTCACAATGTTTGACTCTTTCCCTTCTATTCTTTTTGTCTTTACCATCCTCGATTTCAGAAAGGCTTTGCAAGAGTGATTATGTTTATATATGAATAAAATTAATTATAATGATAAGTATCTTATTATTACTTTGCATTTTCTCCTATATGCGGTTTTAGAAAGGAACCATTTGTTTAATCTCTGTTAAAATATACTCAGAACCTAATAAAGAGAAAAAGTATACAGTGAAAAAAAAATTACTCAAAACCTAAGCACTAAGCTATATTTTTTTATCTTTTTCAGGGATGCACGTCTAAAACCATCTCCAACTTAACTACAAAACACCATTTTAGTAAAGTTTTTACACTAAAAACTTTTCAATCTAACTGTAAAAATAAAATCATTTTAGTGTAAATCTACAGTACCACACCAAATTTGATATGTTACTGTTCATAACGCCAAACACTTTTCATACACTACTGTTCACAATATCACACTATTCATTATTCACTTAATTTTATTAATAAAATATTAGTTTAATAATTATTAGTGACAAAATAAATACAAATAAAATTTAAAAATAAATATATAAATTCAATATATTACATATATTGAAATACTTAATTTTAATTTATTATTTTAATATTGTTATATGTGTGATATATTTTTTGTTCAATATAATTACATAACAAATTTTACTTTTTATATATATTAAGTTATCATAATCTTTTAGTTTAATAATATGAAAATAAAAAAAATACAGTTTTTGTGTAAATTTTGGTGTTATGGTTAGAGAAGGAAATTTTTTTAGTGCTAACAGGACATTAAAATAATGTAGTTTTCACACCAAAATAGTGTTATGAATTTGAGTTGCTCTTAAGTACATCACATGCAGAAGCTTTTAGCAACTAATATATAAATATATATATATATAGTTTAATAGAAGCTACCTGCATATATATACATGCCCGGTCCGTGGAATAAGTCCACATGCCCGGTCTGTGGCCTAAGCCTACATAAGCGGCCGAGTAGGTCACAAAATTGCATGAAATTGTTTTCCATTATGTGTATACTAGGAGACTTTCTTGTACTCATGCACATATATAAATATTTAAAATAAATATATTATCAAATTATTGATATTCAAATTGTTTTTCTAGTTATTTTGTAATACATATGTATATTTATTTTAAATAATATTATATTATTTTAGTTAGATATGTAATTTTGATATATGATATCTGATCGATTTGTTTATTATTTGGATATTTTGAATTGTATTTACTTCGCCGAGTTTAACGATAGTATTTTTTGTTGAAAGATATTAAAAATTTGATTATATATATTTTTTGCAATTAGACTATTGGCTTTGGAAATAAAATTTTAGTTTGTTGAAGTTACTCATTTTGTGGGTTATATTAAGTTATACAAATTTCTTCAAATCGAAAACACAATTACTTTTGATTCTAGTTAAATTAAGTTTGATTAGTTTTATTTATTCATTACTTTAGTTCTTATTCTTAAATATTAATATATACTTTCGTAAAATATTTTGTATTGTTTGATATTTGTGGATTTGTAAAAATAGCAGAAATAATGAAATGATGATAAATACAAACTTTTATAAACGAACATTACCGATAAATTTCTGAAAAATCATGAATGAATATCAACATTTAAAAACATTATCTTTTTTTTTTGTAAATTCTAAGTAACTTTATACTTTAGATATATAAAATATTAATTACAAATATTCTAAATAATTTTAACCATAAATTATTATTGGTTTATGTATTCTTATTATAGGTACAGTAAAACCTCTATAAATTAATACTCCATAAATTAATAATCTTTATAAATTAATAAATTTCTTCGGTCTCAACTTGGACCGGTGTAAAATTTGACACAAATCAATAAAATAATAAAATAACAATATTTTTAAAACTCCCATGTAAATGTATAGTCCCATTAAAATCATATATTAATAATCTATCTCTATATATATTTTATATAAGTAAAATATATCTCTCTATATATATTTTATATAAGTACAAACTAAAAATTATATCAAAAACCACATAACAATTCTATGAAACATAAAAATATACACCAAATAAGATAATAAAATAATATTAAAGTTAAATTTCTAAAATTTAAACAATTTAAATATGGTAAAATCAAATATTTTCTTATTTTATTAATAAATATATTCAAAGATAGAAATAAATCTAAAATGGAAACTTTTGTAAATTAATATCTCTATAAATTAATATAATTTTAAAGTCCCAACATTATTAATTTACAGAGGTTCTACTGTATATTATATTGTATATATATATATTAAAAATAGCAAAAATAATTATTAAGCCTTAAAGAATTTTAGTGGTATATTAGGTTTGATTAAAATTTGTAGATTTTTCTTTATGTAATTTGATAAACGTGTAAATCAAAGTTACGAAATAAATTATGCAAAAAATGAACAAACATCTCAATAGTAGCAATTATAAAATATTTTTAATTCATCAATGATACTTTAGTATATGTTATTTAAATTAACTTTGTAATAATATAATAGAATAGACTGATATAAATATGTTTATTAACTTTAAAATATATTTTATGTTTTTAAGGAGATGATTATTTTTAACATCAATACTGTATTTTGCGAACTTTCCTTTTTATAAAGCCATATTATATAAAATATGCTTTCTCATATTTTGTAAATCTATTTTTTCGTTTTTATAATATGATTAGTTCCTTTTTATTATAAATATTATTTGGAAAAATATAAAAAGCAAACCAAAATATAAATTAAATTGGTATAAATTATTAAATATTTTTTAATAATGTAAATTAGATATAGTATTTTAATTCATTAAGCGTATCTCTGTAATTAACAATCTAACAAATGTGTGTTTCTAAGAGTTCGCAAAATTATAAACGTTTCATGACTAAATACATGGTTCACCATTAAAATATTGCGAGCGTAAAAGAAATCCACAATATTCTTTGTTATTAAACTTATTAATCAAGTATACATATATTACTTACTTTCAAGAAATTAACTTAAATAGTGCTTTATAAAAACATTCCAAATAGATTTAGAAAATTAAATAAAATTTATTAATAAAAATTAAATAAAAAATTTATAAAATAAAATTTATTTGATAAAATAAGATATTTTCCTTTTTCTATTTTATGGAAAATAAAATAAAATTATTAACAAAAGCTCAAATATAAATATTGATAATAAAAATTACATAATAATTTTAATTCATTAAGGATATTAACATAATTAACTATTATCTATACTATTATTTGCGAAGTAAATTTTTGGAATCGAGCTCTCACGTTAAAAGTTAGAGAGGTTAATATCTATAATACCCTTAATGAATTTTATATATAATTAATTATATAACCAAAAACGTATTTTTATTAATAATATTAACTTTTTTAAAAATAAGATAAGTCTTATATATTGTGTTGTTATATCTTAAAACATATTTTTCAATTATAAAATTTAAAAATAAACTATAAAACAATTATAATAAATTCAGTGGTTAAAGTCAATGTTATCTTTAATAAATTTTAATTAATTATTATACTATTATTTGCAAAGTAAATTTTTGGAATCGAGCTCTCACGTTAAAAGTTAGAGAGGTTAATATCTATAATACCCTTAATGAATTTTATATATAATTAATTATATAACCAAAAACAAATTTTTATTAATAATATTAACTTTTTTTAAAATAAGATAAGTCTTATATATTGTGTTGTTATCTTAAAACATATTTTTCAATTATAAAATTTAAAAATAAACTATAAAACAATTATATTAAATTCAGTGGTTAAAGTCAATGTTATCTTTAATAAATTTTAATTAAACATATATATTTAATTAGATTTTTGTCATATATATATATATGTTTGATTTAATTTTTTTGAAAACATAAATAATAAGTTATTATGATGGTTTTTGAATCAATAAAAAATAAACTAATAAATATTTGTTAAACGATTAAGCCCGCATATGCGGGCAAGACACCTAGTAAAAAATAAATGTGAGAGCGACATGTAGGAAACTGACTCTCAGATAATATTATATATATATATATACATATATATATTTGACTTATATATGTACATATTTTTTATTTTGGCTTAGGGTTAGTGTTATTTGTGAAAATGTTTGGACCGGCACTGAGTAATATATATATTTCTTACACGAAGAATTTACTATTTTACTTATTGCCATTGTATGACCAACATATAATTTATGAAGAGAACAAAAGCGTAAGGAATGGAAGGAGAGTAAACTTTAAATAGAAGCTCCATATAAAGCAAATGATGTTTAAGTAAAAGAAAACTTATGTTAACTAACAAAAGTTAAATGTATGTGTTGTTAATGGCAAACATTAGTAAGACAAATTCTAGATTGTTTCTAAAAAGAAATAATATTATATCATGTTGTATTTGACTATAGTAAAAAAGACTACGATGTATATGCTTAAACGTGTTTAATTTAATGACAAACATCATTATAATTTAAAGAACAGAAAGAAGAGTAGAAAGAAAAGAGTGTTTAGTTGTTGGATCCTCTTTAGTTTCGCATGGGGTTGACATTATAGCGTATTCCCCTTTTACTTTCGGCTCTGGTCCCTTTCCAGATCTAATTTTGTTAATTATCATCATAATAGTTTTTTTATCCACTGATCTTATACTTTATTATTACTTTATCTTCCATTGTTTTCGTTAGCATGTCATAAAAATAAGCCAGTTGCGCCATTTTTTGTTTTGTTTTTGTAATTGTTACTGCTTATAAGAAAGTTAATGGGTCATTGTAAGTACTTGATTTCATCGCAAGGATTGTTCTTTCCTTTTATAAAAAAATCAAGATTTCTAAACGTTTCCCGACATTGTTAACAGAAAAAGAAAGATCGATGTGTATATTATATATAGTCTACACATTAATGATGTTAAACAAAATGTAAACATCGATAACATAAAGTATTCGGTCTCTAGATCTATGAAAATGGCATTGACATTTCAAAAGAGATATATATTTTTTTGTAGGTTAATATGAAATACTAAAAAGGCTAACACAAACAAAATGATTAACTACATCATACATCAGGAGGACAAATTTAATGAGGCAACTGATATCTAACAAAAAAAAATAGGGAAAATTGTTTTTTAAAGCCAAAAAATGATAAATATGTTCTTTTAGACTAATCTTATATACTTTATATTCCATTAAGTTAATTATTTTCAAAATGACAATAATGTCCTTAAAATTGTAATTTTAAATATAATAAATAATGGATTCGATCAAGCAGGACTGATCGATCCAAAATTACAAAGTCGAACGGATCGATCGATCCTGATCATTATGCAGAACAAAAAAACGCGGAGCATATACTGATCGACCTGGTCCATTTCACTCGATCGGCAAATGTCGATTTCATACAGATCAACCGATCTCTAATTAAAGACCGTTCGATCCCGTACCCAGGTAAGTATTGTAAATCGATTTCCTGGTTTTTATCGGTTATATCAGGTTTGATTCCTACTTGATTTGAACCGACCAAACATGATTTCAACTATTTAAACTCGATTTCTTTGGGATGAAACCCATAATTTTTCATCACATTCACGAACAAAGGGGAGAAAATCAAAGTCTAAAGTTCATAAACCCTAACTCACTCAATTTCACTATGATTTGGACGATTCTTCGGCCTAACCCGTACGATTTCATGAGCTTTTTACGAATCTATCACTCTTTAGTTCGTTCTGCAAAGGTATGAAACTCTATCTCCACTTCTTTCTAGAGTTTGAAAATAGAAAGGTAAAAGGTAATTTTTTTGAGTTTGTTAAGATGTTTAGGCTTCATGTGTTGAGGTGTGATTATAGACGATTTTGCACACAACCCATGCTTTAAATCATATTTTTTGGATAGATTTAGGAATTTTAGGTTTTGTTCTTAAAGAAAAAAATCAAAAGACCCAAAAATTGGAACTGATACCGTGAGAATGCTAATTCTTTTAGTTTTTGTTGACATTGGTTATTGATAGAGTATTAAGAAACATTATTTAACTGAGCTGTGATATTTGTTATTGATAGCTATTGTGTTGTATTGTATTCAATTTTCAGGTATGGAGTTGGAGTTGCCTAGTCGTTTATACGGTGAGGGCTTGGAATCTCAGGTTAAAAAGATTAATAACAGCTGCAAACCATAACTTCTCGAGTTCCTGAAGGAAAAAATGAAGCCAGAATTCGATGAAGTTATGAAATATCTCATTTTCTCGCATATTATGGTTATCCAGAAGAATGATCTGAAGTTTTCGGCGAAGTTGGTACACTCTTTCTTGTGTAAGGAGTTGATGACAAGCAAGAGACATGAGAAGTGGTTCACCTTCGCTAGGAGGCCTCTGCATTTTGGATTGCAAGAGAAGAACAGTGGGTTAGTGACGTGGAAAGATGATGATGGTTTTTGGAGCAAGCAGATAAAGACAAATGAGAAAATAAACTTGCAGATCATAAAAAAGAGGCATTTGGAAGAGAGCAATACCTATAGTGATGTCAACCGAGAACCTGGACCGTGGGACAGGCCCATTAAGGCTTGGGGCGGGGCGGGTTTGGGCCGAGTATATGGTATCCCGCAAAACGGCAGGCCTCGCGGGTTGGTACTGTGAGGTATTGGGCTCATAGCGGGATGCCCAAAAGAACCGCGGGCAACCCTAAAGTCCCGCACCCTCTTGCCTCCTCATTTCATCTGGAACCTGAAAAAACAAAAGAGAGAGAGAGAGTGAGAGAAAGACGAGTCGCCGACAGAAGAAATGGAGATCCGGCTACGGAGAAGCCACGGTTACTCCAGCTCGACTTGTAAACTTCACAGATTAAACTCGCATCTACAGAGATAACCTTTTCACCTCTTCTTCTAAGTTTTGCATGTAATATTTTCAAGTTCTTTATCCATCAAACTCTCTGCTCTACACCTCTAACGATTTACTCTTGTATAACAGGTTCAGGTTGTTAGCTACCTAAGGAAAGAGATCCGTACGATGCATGCAAGATCCGAATAGATGTAAGACTCTCTAAGACTTCTCTTTGCTCAAGAAAAAGAGATTCGATCAAAGCTAGTAGTTGTTGTTTGAAATAAAGATTCGCTTTGTTACTTGTTTGAAATAGAGATTCGCGTTGTTACTTGTTTGAAATAGAGATTTGATTTGTTACTTGCAACTATATATTTCTGCGGATCTTCGCCGTGTAGCTAATGAAAAATCATTCAAAATAATGAAGACTGATTGTTCGTTGGCTACCCAGCAAGATCCGCAGTGGAGTTAAGACAAGAATTATATAGTTGCTTGTTGCATGTTGTTTCAATTGTCTGTCCTGGTTCGCTTGAATTTTAGTGCTTCAGTTTCTGATATCTCTTTTGTTTTTGTAGGTGAACAAGGAGGAGGCTCGTGATGACAGTGAACGCAGGTGTAGGCTCAATACGATATAGCAGGTTATGGTGTTGACTTAATGTATGTGTTGAGCACACACCTGCTTTCCTGTTATCACCAGCCGCTGTCTTGCTTGTTTTTCAAACTCGCATTGAGCGAAAGAGAGAGCTGAAAGCATTGTAAGTCATTAGTTTATACTCATGTTCTTAATCTTATATCAAGTCTCTGATATCTCTTTTTGTTTTGTAGGTGAACAAGGAGGAGGCTGGTGATGACGGTGAATGCAGGTGTAGGCTTAATACGATATAGCAGGTTATGGTTATGACTTAATGTATGTGTTGAGCACACACCTGCTTTCCTGTTATCACCAGCCACTGTCTTGCTTGTTTTTCAAACTCGCATTGAGCCAAAGAGAGAGCTGAAAGCATTGTAAGTCATTAGTTTGTACTCATGTTCTTAATCTTATATCAAGTCTCTGATATCTCTTTTTGTTTTGGTTGGTTTCTTTGTCGAGCTGTTGGAGTGTTGGTGAACAAGGAGGCGTCAGGACGTCAGCTTCCCAATCTTTCATTCCGAGAAAGCAGCTTAAGGACCTCAGGTTAGTCGCTTAGAAGTTAGAAATAGGAAGAATTGATAGGAGAACTTGAAATTGATAAGAGAACTTGATGTCATGTAGCATAGAACTCGCAGAATTGATTGGAGAACTCATTGTGTTGCCTTGATGTCTTGTCTATGCTGCATTGCTGCTTGTCTTGTTTAGGAAGAGCTCGTTTATGCTAAGAAATAGGAAGAATTGTTTAGAAATAGGAAGAATTCGTTAATGTTGCATTGTTGTTTGTCCTCAAACAAATTTTAATTTTAATACTTAAAGTATAAAATTTAATGGCAATATTTGGTAATATTAAAAAAAAAAAAAACCCTAACACCACTAAACCACGTAGCTTAGGTCACGGGGCCATAACTTGGCTAAGAATAATCGAAACTTTAAGCAAACCAACCAAAAAGTGAGAGCTGAGAGACGATATGGGATCAAGAGGCGACTCAGAGGATCAGTTCACTTTTGATTCAAGCTACACGCCACCTAATACGCTTGACTTCGAGACTCAACAAGTGATGGCCAGACTTGGTGCAGCTGAGGAGATCGCAAGTCAAGTTGGTGATGAAGTTGTTAACGCTGGAGAGAAGCAGAGTTCCAAAAGAAAGCTGATCAGTCTTGTTGATTCAGAAGAGGATTCTGATGTTGAAATCACTCCAACAACCCAAACGACGAAGCCTCGCAGACCAACCAGTTTTGGAACTGCTTCGCAGAAACCCATGATCCAATCCACACTGCAAGTTGGTAGTGGCTCATCCAAGCAGGTGTGTAGTCAGAAGAAGTATGTTCCTGTGAAGTCGGTTATCCGTGGAGGTAAAAGAAACAAGGGCGTGTCTAAGGGCTCCGGTAGTCAGTCTCAGAAGAAGAAGAAGAATAAGATGGAAGAAGAGATACCGGAGCTTGAGGATGAACTGAATGAAGAAGGGCTTGATGAGCTTGAGCTCGGTGAAGAGGAAAGGGAAGAGAGGCAACGATCAGATGTGTGGAAAGATTTCACGGTGGTTCAGAAACCCAATGGGAAGCTGAAAGCTGCTTGCAATCATTGTAAGAGGGAGTATGCATGGCAGTCCCATTCACATGGAACTAGTGGGTTGAGAAGGCATCGTTTAAGATGTAAGATGTATCCTAGGAATGGAGGAAAGCAGCAGCAACTCAATGTCGAGGGGAAAGTTGTGTCTCGGAAGTATAATCATACTGTCTTCAGGCAACTGGTTGCTAAGACAATAGTGCAGCATGATCTACCATACTCGTACGTGGAGTATGAAAAGGTGAGAGACACATGGAAGTATTTGAATGCTGATGTCCAAACCATATGTCGAAACACAGCGAGAACTGATGTGTATCGACTATATGAGAGTGAGAGAGAGACGCTGAAAAGAGAATTGGCTAGTCTTCCAGGACGAGTCTCTTTCACCTCTGACTTGTGGACATCAGTGAAGCGGGAAGGATATATGTGTGTGACAGCACATTGTGGGAACCGAAATTCGCACTGTCGATTTCCGTTTAAATAAGGAAACTAGAGAAACCCTAATTTTCCAGAGGTCCCGGATCTCTGCGAGAGCCAACGACAAGTGACTGAATATATGTGGAAATCATGAAAAGATAACAAACGAGTTTAGAGAAAACAGTAGATCTTATTTCGAGTCCGCGTAAAAGCGTTGCGATCATTACAAGAGATCATAAAAGCTTTGGCCGCAAAGGCTGTCAGCGAGTTACTTAGTTCTAGCGGCCTAATAGCTCAAACCTAGTTGAGTCGCAGCTCGATAACAAAAGACGAAAAAGATACAGAAAAGGTTTTTGATTGATTTCGGACTGAACCTTGTTAAAGGCTGCCTATCACTACAAAAAAAGTTCACATTGATAGCATATTGTTATAGCACGTTTTACTGAACTGTTATTGTAGATGAGTTTAAAATTTCCGTATTCTATAATAGCATTAAATAAACGCTATTATAGAATGAAACCTAAGATAGCATTTAATTAATGTTATTTTAAAAATTAAGTGAGCGGGAAAATAAAATTATTGATCCCACCAATACTTAAAAAGAAATTATACGTAAGCGCCAAAAACATTATTTAAGCGGTTTCAATAATGATATCAAAAACATATGATAGCATTATTTTAAGGCTAAGAAAAGCTATTTTCAAACATTATATTTCAAACACTAAAACTCTAAACTTAAACTATATACCAAATCATAAACTCTTTTTAAACACATTTTGTAATTTATAAAATTTTATAGTTTTATAACTTTAACTTTATAACTAAGTTTTAACATTCATATCTAATACTTCACTTTAACATTTATAACCCCTAAATTAATAATTTAAATTCCAAACCCTATATCTAAACTCCAAACCCTATTCCTCAAACCCCAAATATATATGTAGTTCACCATAAATTATATATAAATATACACAGTAAAACTAATATTTTCCAACTTAAACACCAAACTTAACACATAAATTACAAATCTGGCTAATTTTTAAAATTTATCCTCAAATTTCACTCTAAATCTCAAACCCCATAATCCAAACCTTATATCATAACACTAAATTTAATTAATTATAAACTCCAAAACATAAATTGTATATTCGAAACTAACTCCTAATACTATATTTCAAACTCTAAACCCTAAGCTTATACACATAAAACTTTAAGTAACCATTAAACTTTAAACTAACCATATTCTTAAACTCCAAACTCTAAACATAAGTTTGAACTTTAATCTTTCTTTAATTTTTAAACTAAATCACCGAAATCTAAATCATAATCAAAATCTTTAAATTATAAATTTTATTTTATATATTTTTAACTACATATTCTTATTTAAAACATCAAATATAATATTTTTAAATTTAAAACCTCATACTTTAATATAGACTTTACTTTTTTTTAAAAAGTTTAATCTCATATATATAATTATTAATAGCAAAATCTTAAACATAAAATATGAAGTTATTTATACAATTGATAATATTAATTTCAATAAATGAAGAAAGTAAATTATTTTATTGGTTAATCATAAAAACATGGAATTATTTTGGCCATTGATTGATTGGTTTAATCCAAAGGCCCAAAATCATACTTGTGTTATCTATGTACTCTTTTCTCATTGGTAGATCTTGCACAAGAAGGATTGTTATTTTTGACCATTGATTTTTAATCCAATGGTTCACAAACATTCATTTATGATTTCTTTTTCTTTTCTCACTGGCCAACTCTTATCTTCTTCTTTCTTTTCCATCGAGAACTCACCACCACAGTCTTTCTTCTCCACATCAATCTGCAAATACACAGGAGATCCAAATACACATCACTCCTATACGCTCCTCCTCTCCTCCTATCCGAATGGCTCCTTCTCCTCCCTGACCCTTTCTCCGTGAAGCTTCCTCCGTTCTCCTCCTCCGACCGCCTTCTCCGCGAAGCCTTGTCCTCCGGTTTGGTGACGAAGATGAAAGCGTGAAAGGAGACGACGTCGTGAAGAAGGAAGATACAGCGGAGGTGGTACGGAGATGACAGAGGAAGAAGACGATGCAGTGGAGATGGTGGTAGTGACAAACCAGACACGGAGGCAGAGGTAGATGCGGTTCAGAAAAAGGTGATTTGAGGCTGAGGCATGAAGCACAAGGAGGCGCCGAGACGCGGAAGCAAGTCGTAGCAGATGAGACGAGGTGGTGGGCGGCTGCTTAGGTTTAGGTTAATTAGGTTTTGGTTTAATGTGTTTTAGTTAGTGTATGGTTTAATTTGTTCTGGTTTAGTTTACTTTTTAATTTTGGTTTAGTTTTGTAAAACTGATTTTATTGTAAACTGATTTTAATTAATAAATAAAATTTTATTTTAATTATATTTAATTTTTATTTAATTTGTAATTAATTAATTTTAATTAAATAATCAAATGATCAAATTAATTTTTAATTATTTTATTTCTAATTATAGCATTATATCAATGTCATCGTAAATACATCATAGCACAAATCATATGATATAGTTTAAGTTAATAATATCATTCATGTATTGCTATCGAATCGTCATATTTCGTAGCGTTAAAAAAATGTTATCGTAGAGGAGATACCTATGATGGCTGCCGATGACATAGCAGATCATAAAACGCTATGAAAGGCCTATTATAGCATTTATCGTGAGCTAAGAATGATAATATTTCTTGTAGTGTATGTACCCCTTTCGAGGATCAAGCCGAGCGTAGTTCAATTGATAGAGCTGGACAAGAGATCGAAATGCCTGGGCGAGTTCGTCTAGTAATTGAGTGCCAGACATAGAAACCGAACTTATCGAGAATAAAGCCTAAAGTTTCTAAGTGCAGAGAATTCCGAATCTAAAAAAGCTCTCTTTATGCTCCTCGCCTAGGACTCCTTATATACTAGCTCCAAGGTCGGTTTACGCTTTTACTCTTCTGCCCTTAAGCCGTCATAGCATAAAAATGGAGATATTCCATTTTTCTCGATTTTCACAATTATCTTCAAAACTTCCGTATTTATCCGCGGAAACTTGACATTTATCCTTCCTTGTGGACCAAGCGTAAACCATGCTGTGGTTTATGGGCTTTTGGTTAAGAAATCGCAGGATGGGCCTCGAGTCGTGTTTTAGGTCCCTTTGGGCCGTCTTCCGACTCGAAGCGTTTACTACGATCTCTTTCGACAAAGAAAGAACTTTCCGCGGTTTCTAATCCGCGAAGTTTGATCGATGATTTAGAATAGCGGAAAACATAGACTGAGCTCGCTACGGTCTTCGAGAGATAGCATTTGAAGGTTTGACGAGAATGCATGGACTGGTGTCGTACCGATGTTAGGAAGAGCTCGGTCGCTACGCAGCGACTGAACTTTGGCTCGAGCCCGGTAGCTACGTAGCGACTGAGCGGAACAAGGTTAAGATGTTAAGTTAACCGTTGCCGTTTTATACGATTAATCTGAATCCATGCGAGAAAACAAGTCTTTGCGGTTTTTTTTTTTTTCGTAAAGTTTCAATGGTAAATCCGATAGAAACAAGAGACGTTTCGATCGAGATTTGAAGGAGAATACAAAGCTGGAGGTAAGGGCGAGTAGGAGCAAGCGAAGGAGTTTAGACGAGTCTTATTTGTTTTTGTCGTAACATCTCGACGGAAACTCCGATTGAGACGAAACGAAAAGCATTTCGATCGGGATTCAAAAGAGAACACAAAGGAGGAGCTTTTTGAAGCCTGAAAGGTCGCAATGTAGCGAGCTGGGGGTCTGACAGGTCGCTACGTAGCGAGTGGAAGCAAGAAATCTAAAATCTAAAATCTTACATGAATTAGAAGTCTTTAAAATCTAAAATCTATCTTATTAACATACTATATTTTTTATTCATTTATTATTTTAACGTTACAAAATATTGCTTTAGTTTTATTTGTATATTATTTTTTTAATAATTTAGTTTCTTTTTAAGTAATTTTAAAATTATCAAGAATATAATATATTTAAAATTATAAAAATACAAAATAAAACAAAAAAAACACAGAAAGAAAGATTTAGTAAAATAAAATCATAATATATTTTCCATAATTGATAGTGCTCAGCTACACTAAAAAATCTAAATTTACAACATACACAGTTTTATTTACATCTTGAAACTTATTATCTAATTAAAATGATTCTAAAAAAAGTGCCACCACGAAGAGTTAAAAAATATACTAAAAAATATAATACATAACGTTAAAAATACATTATCACTGATCACTAAAAAATCATGTTAGTAATAATAAAAATGAAATGACAACACATTTATTAAAACCATATAACGACACGCAATATGCTCAACGCAAACACACATAAAAATGAGACATCATATTTGGATATATTTTTATTGCATTATTCTTTAAATGCAGAGAATTGATATTTCCAATTTTTGTTTCATATACCTTAAAAGTTTTCGGTTGATTTTTGTTTGTTTTTTTTCTCCAATTATAATGTACAGTTCGACCGTTTTTTTTTTTTGGGATCAAACTACTAATATCATCAGATAGAAAAACTTAAACTCTAAGAATGAAGTGAGTATTTGTGCTAGAGAAAACTGATTTAACCAATAATATAGTGAGATATTATAATATTAGAAGGTATGGAAACTCTTCTATGTTGTCCTACGCTGGATATAATTAAGTTGTTGTCAATTGATTATATATTTGTGATAACGGAAAATACATCTTTACGTCTTTCTTACATCATCCTTAATTGGTTTACGGTTTGACTATTTCTAATATATTGAGAGTAACATAAAATTAGATATTGATTATTTTCTCCCAATTAGGAATGCACAGAATGAGAGAAATTCAAGATGAGACCACTTTACAATTTTGTCCTTATATCTATATAGAGTTAGTTTATAGATTACTCTATCTGTTTCAAAATGTAATCAATTTTAGTTAAAATATGTAATATTTAAAAGTTATTACTTTAAAAAACTGTCATTTAATATATAAATTTAATCAATTATACAGTAATTTACATAATTTAATTGGCTACACAATATTTAATAAATATAAAGTTACATTGAAATATAAAAACAATTTATATAATGAAACAAAAAATACTTTTAAACCATTATATTATAAAACAAAGAGAATATTCAAATTATATTGAAACATTAGAATAGTAAAAATCAAAAAAGCTGAAATCTCAACGTCGATCATTTACGTTGACCATGTTATTAACTTTGAAGATAACGTGAATGATCAAGAACAAAAAAATTAATTTTAGCTTCAGTCTTTTTTTTAATCATTTTACCAAAAAGAAAAAAAGAACAGGAGGATGACTAATAAAAGAAGATACAAACAGAGTACTGTAATAAGGTGTTAATCACAATAGCAAACATTATAGTCTCAAAAATAGTTAATTTTATATTAAATATTAGTCAAAAATAATAAAATATATAATATTAATAAATTTCATTTTAAATATAATTTAACTTTTAAAAAATTTATCATTGCACATGGTGCAGAAAAATACCTAGTATTATTTGAATTTCAAAAACTATCTCATGCACTAACTTTTTGTGACAAAACAAATTTAAGGAACTGGGCAAGAGATTGAAAGGAGGGATGTGGAGAGGTACAAAGAGTCTTCACTTCATGAGTTATAACGGAGCATTGAAGTGCCGTTGTTGTAGTCGTAGGAGTTACACCGGTGAAGTTGGGTAGACGAACAGATTTGGAGTCGCTGGAGACGTCTAAGGTAAGTAGGCTAAAGAAAAGGAAGCTATAAGTTATACAATAGGCTGACTATTTTGATGGGTTAGGATGGTTCGAGACCCATCATCTAAACATTCGCGATGACGTGACAGTTTGATTGGTGGAGGATATTTTGTCCTATGTGGCACTCATAAGAAGCCTCAAAATTAGTAGCTTTTATATAGTAGGATATACTCAGACGCACGACGTGTATGACCTTGGATTTTAATAAATATTTTATCATGAAACAGGGTCGTTAAGAAAAACAAAAGAAACATGTAACAAAGTACTGTATGTGAATGATGTAAATTAAATTAATACGTATCTATAAGGGTACTTATAATAATATGAAAAAAGTTAAACAAAATCCGTTGTCTTTCAGCGGTTAGGATATCTGGGTTTCACCCAGGAGACCCTGGTTCATTATCCGGTAACGGAGACTTTTGTTTTGTAATTTCCTCCTGTCCAAAAGATTAATAAAAGTATCTCTTCCCGCAAAGGACTACGAAATTGGCAATGTGGTCGACGAAATTGATGTGCTCTTGTTATAGATGTACGAGGATTGTGGTATTAGTATTGCTGTGATTAAAAAAAATGCCATCATGTTCTACAAAAACCAGTATTTGAAAACCGAACCGGACCGAACTGTCGAACCAGTTCGACAATATTTCGTTGAAGAAGCCGAGTCCGGTTCGGTTTAAAATCCGAATTTGAGAATAACCGGTGAATCGCGTTAAATTCAAAACCTGTTCTAAAAAACTAACTTATAATTAATAGGTTTTGTTTTGTAATTTCCTCATGTCCAAAAGATTAACAAAAATATTATGAAATTAACAAAGCAGTTCTTTTACCGGAAAGGACTACGAAATTGGCTATGTGGTCGACGAAATTGATGTGATCTTGTTAGAGATGTATGAGGATTGTGATATAACTATAATTGTGATTAAAAAAAATTCCATCATGTTCTACAAAAACCAGTATTTTGAAAACCGAACCGGACCGAGCGGTCAACTAGTCCGACAGTGATCGTTGAAGAAACCGAGTCCGGTTCGGTTTAAAACCCAAATTTCAGAAAAACTGGTTAAAACCTGGTTCTAAATAACTAACTTGTAATTAATATGTTTTCAACTGTTATTAAAATTTAATATTTCATAATCATATTTGGTAATTAATTTTAGTTAACTTCTATTTAATTTTCTATTTTAAGGAAAGACGGTGAAAATACCTCTTTTGACTCTCATATACTATTTTCATTTTGCCATATTCATAAACTTTGAAATTTTAGTTATAAGAATAAAAATACGATAATTTAAACGGTAATCATTCGGTTTTTATTTATTTATCAATTTCGCTTTACATACTATTCACTTGTTTACTATATATATAGCTAAATTTATATTAATATTTATTTATTTTTGTTAATATAAAAGAGCAAAGAATATATTATATGTAGAACTACTTTTTAAGGTCTATATAAGTTTAAGTTTATATGATTATATGTATTTATATTTAAATAATAGAAACCTTGGATCGACAGATTACACCAGTCCAACCAGTCAACCAATAGCTATATTGAATCAGTATTTTGGTCCTGTTTTCGAGATATCGACTAAAACACTTGTAATCACATTCCTACCTATACTCATCTTCCTCTATTTTAACGTAGCGATGACTATAACGGTCGGTGTCCTCTTGCTCGTCTTTATAGTAGTTGATACGACTCTTTTTTAGCTCGCCATGTCTGTCTCCATCATGGTACTTCAGTGGTGGATCCAGATATTTATTTTATCGGTGTCACATATATATATATATATATATATATAACTTTCTAGAAAAAAAATAGGTGCCAATGGGGACTTGAACACTGGTCGGTATCAAAGGGTATAGAATAACCATTTCTTCTACAGATTCTTTTATAAATCCTATGTAAATTTATTAATTTGACTATTTTAGGGGTGTCAATTGACCCCCCTTGGGCCTTAGTTGGTCCGCCACTAGGTGCTTGGACACGCTGTGCTCATACTCCTGCTCTCTTTAATGTACTCAGTGAAATCATAGCCTCTCGTTTTTTTTTTGTCAGCTGATCATTAGCCACCAACTGAACCTGAGGAGTTTCAGAAGAAAACATTAACAAAACAGAAAAAAAATCTGCAAGAACAGATCCATTTGAAACAGGATTCTTTAAATCAAACAAGTAGGTCTATAAGACAGGCGCCATTTATTTTTAATAGGTTTTCAAATCCGAGACCTACCACCAGCGGTGGCGGATCCAAGAATGCATTTAAGAGGTCTCAAAAAAACACAAAGGTGTCATCAGTGAGTTTTGAACTTGGGTTTCGGGGTGTCAAGAGGTGACTTCTTCCAGCAGAGCTGCTGAATTTTCAATGTTTTCAGTAACAAACTATTATTTATCGAGATTTAACGAGTGTCATATGACACCCTATTGACTCAAGTGTATCCGCCTCTGACCACCAGTGGTGGAGCTATATGTATGCAAGGGGGGGGGGGGAGGGTGTCAAATGACCACTATTAATTTGTATAAACAAATTCTTTTACATGTATTTCAAGAAAGAAATTTGATGAAATCTTACAAATGACCCCTATAATATATGGTTGGAATCAAATTGACCCCATTTCAAGATGCGGCTGGCTACCACCTGCGGTTTAATGGATTCATTGCAGAATTTTTTTTATCAATTATGAAGGGTCAAATAAACCACCCCTTACCAGGGGAAGCCATTACATAACTTCTTACCGAACTCGTACGGGAATTGTCAGGAATTCAGGATAACCTACCCGTTTATTTGCTCCATATGATTCAAACTCCCTTTAATCTTTTTTTTTTTAACTCCCTTTAATCTTAATCTCAGATGATTCCTAGTTCTACAAAAAAATACAATATCACAGGCTAATTTCAAGCTCAACACAACTTACATCTGTCTAAGAAAAATCTCATCATCACTAAAAAAAAATACAACTACTTACTGGTCTTATTTGATAGAATATTCCAAACAAAATTCTCTATATTCTTGGATCTGTACCTAAATTAGAGGAACTGACAATCGAACTTGTTGTATTTAAACATTACGTATGGTACATTGTAACACCAAGGGAATACACTAGTTTTCATGGTATCAGAGCTACAAAGCTCTTGAGACCTTCTTCCTCTTCTTTTCGATACATATCCAAGAATATAGGAGATGTTGTTTGGCATATTACATCGCACCCTAGCTGGAGCCCTTCAGTACCTTACATTGACACAACCGGACATACAATATGCAGTACACCAGCTGTGTCTTTTCATGCATGATCCGCGAGTCAATCATCTCAATGCCTTGAAGCGAGTTTTTGGATACCTGCAGGGAACCCAATCAAATGGCTTACAGCTATACAAATCAAGCTCTAACACACTCACAGCCTACACTGACGCCGATTGGGCATGCTCTCTCGACACACGTCGATCTACCTCTGTATATTATGTTTTTCTCGGTGACAGCCTCATCTTATGCTCTTTCAAACGGCAGCCAACAGTGTTAAGGTCTACCTCTGAATCTGAGTACAAATGGGTGCAAATGTAGTAGCTGAAACATGCTGGATAAGAAACATTGTGCTCGAGCTCAAGTGTCGGATCACCATTGCACTCTTGTCTACTGAGATAATATCAGTGCGGTTTTTATCTTCAAAAAATACAGTGAAGCATCAGAGAACAAAGCATGTGGAGATAGACATTCACTTTGTTCACGAGAAAGTAAACATGGGTCAAGTTTGAGTTCTTCATGTTCCATGCTCTTCTCAGTTTGCAGACATATTCACCAAAGGTCTTCCTACATCTCTATTCGAGGAATTCAAATCCAGTCTATCCATTTGGCGCTAACGATTAGACTGACGGAGGGAAATAGAATATGCCAAAAAAATCTCCTATATTCTTGGATTTGTACCTAGATTAGAGAAACTGACAATCAAACTTGTTGTATTTAAACATTATGTATTGTACATTATAACACCAAGAGAATACACTAGTTTTCATTAATATTAAATAACTTAAATTATCCTGGTAATCCTCATATCGTTAGAGGGCATGAAAGGAATTTACATTTCCTGAAGTCCTCTCCAGCCGTAGGTTCTGAACTACGCCTTTTATGTGCCTGGATCATGAAACAAGAACACGAAATGGTAAGACACTGAATTGAGTTAATGTAAAGGGAAACAGTTGCATCATACATGTGTTTCAAATTCTGGCTTAGGTGTAGCGTACTGTCGATCTCCAGCATACCTACTAACAAACATAGCCGTGCCTATAATTAATTACACGAAGACAAAGTTGGTCACATACACAAGAACAAAGTTTTTTTAAAAAAAGTTGAAACCTGTATAAGGCAGACACTTCCTCTTCTTCATCGGTGGCTTGTACTATTGTACACCAAGTTTCCAAGTCCAACAACGGATTGTTTGTTAAGCCAGAATTTGACCCATATGCCAGCAACAAGAAATGAAAGGAACGAAGCTAAGACCAAAAGAGTTATCAAGAATCATTGAAACCAAGATAAGAGATGAACCAGATTAAGCTGAAGAACATTAGTTCTAAGCTTTACTGCGTGCCTGAACGACGGTGTTTTTGTTTACCGCATGAAAGGATAGTTCTAAGCTTTACTGCGTGCCTGAACGACGGTGTTTTTGTTTACCGCATGAAAGGATCACCAGAGTCTCCCATGAAGAAAGAGATCTTTCAGATGGGAGATTCACTTTGCATAGACGATCAATCAAACCTAAATGATTCTTAAACCGGATTCCGAATATGGAAAGATAACCAAAGGTGAAAAGTGAAAACAAAGCAGTCTTTATATGTTTAGACTTTAGGCCCTGTGTCTCAACGAGAGTTTTGTAGCTAAGCTAATTATACCTTTGTGCATACCAGATTACAGATCATCAAATGTTCTTATTTACTATTCTGTATATATGTTCAGCGATTTTTCTACGAAATTTATACGAGCGATAGAAAGCAACCATTAATTGGTACATATTTGGTGTATGCCATTACATGTGAAGAAAGACGAGAAAGTGATTGTTTAGCCAAAATACTTATCTCTTGGAAGTGGACTAGGAACCGTTTATGAGGAACTGAAGACCGAAGACTACAATAATGGCTAGAACGGACAGGTAAGACAAGCCCTTAGACCACACCCAACAAACCAAACAGCCCATTTGGTAGACTGGCCCAGTTTTTGTTTTTTCTTTGGTGTATACTGACTACCCTACAATGCTCAACATCATCAATTATATGGTCAGCTTGGTTTTCTTCCTTTTCTTTTCTCTTTCTCAAAAACAACACCTCATTATCCAATAAGCGAGTACAAGATTTTAATTTCAACAAAAAAATGTAATCTCAGAATCAGTGAAATGAAATACTATCACCCAAAAACACTCGAAATTTATCTACCTAATCAAATGTAAATAAAGCTTTTGTACTATTATGAGACAAGATTCACTCTACAAAAGAAAGAATAGTCTCTTAAACCACAAATCTAAAATAATTTTGCTATAACCAATAATACATGGGAGACTAATCGAGATAAATCTAATCCAAAAATATGGTCAGTGATTGCCGCATAGTCCGACTGAAATCCATGGATCAACTAGTACCACACCGTAGCGCTTGAATTCCGACATGCTTTCTTCATCATAGTTGAAATTTCCTAGCCCCTTGCCAAAAGATGAATACAAAACACATAAAAAAAAAGAGAAACAATTTATTTATGGGTTAATTTGATGAATGGCCATATTGGGAAAAATATTAGATTTGTAGTAAGAGGGTAGAGAGAGATAGGAAAAGAAAGGAGGAGAGAAAAGGTGATATGGTTAGTTGGTTAAATATAGTCTTTTTGGTTATAGGATCAAATTTCTCTTTATTTATAGCTGGGGGAATTGTTCACTATAGGGATGTTACCGAGTGTCAACCAATTAGACAAAAACCAACAAAAGGTATAAGGGAACCACCGACTTTGATCATAGACGACCAACTGCCAGTGCTGGAAATTTATGCTCCATCGAGATATACCGGAGCCTTCAGACTCTCTAATACTCACTTTGTCTTTGAGAACCAAAGGGCCGGAGCTCTTTGAGGGATTCACTGTAGACAAAAGAAGGAACAGCCGTACTCCCCACAGAAAATCTTTACAGAGACATATCATCATGAATAAGCAAATGTCTTCTCTGGAGCTGGTGAACTCTGATGAACGTTACTCACCACCATATGTTCACACTGCCGCATGCATGTGGACCTCTAAGATTTCACCAACTTGAGCTCTTCGACTAGATCCAGGGATACCATTCTTTCCCAGAAACACATGCCTTTTCCAAAAGTAAGTCCAAGGGAAAAATCTTTGCCACAACAATATCCAGGCCCTCCTTGCAACATACATCTCCAAGCCTCATCTTTTCACCAGATTTGTGGTTGGCTGAGATTGAATCTTTATACCAACAAATCATCATGAGATACCAATCCCATATCACCACAATATGTTCAAACTTCCGCATGTGGACTTCTAAGATTTCACCAATTTGAGCTCTTCGACTATATCCAGAGATACCATCCATTTCCAGCAACACATGCCTTCTCCAAAAGTAAGTCCAAGGAGACAATATTTGCCACAACAACATCCAGTCTCTCTTTGCAACCCACATCTCCAAGCCTCATATTATCACCAGATATGTGGTTGGCTGAGATTGAATCTTTCACATAACCAACCAATGAGAAAGTGATATATCGACTTGACAAAAGGAGGAGCAAGAAGGGCAAAAACAAAGATGAATGAGGAAGTAAACGGGCTCTGGTACCGGCGCTAGTCACCAAACGCCGGATAAGTAGGAAGAAGATCTAGGGTTGTATTTGATCTTAGTTTGAGGGTAGTTGTAACTCCTTGATCCGGTCCAAGTCTAAATTTACTTGATCATCCATGCAACAATAAAACAAGAACATGCACAGCCAAGCACTTTGAACCCAATCCAAACCGAAGATGCCACAATGTGTACACAAACATTCAATATTCCGAGGTTTCCAAGATGAATCTCGAGACCCCAATTCAAACGTCTAAACATAACTCAAGGCTTTTCAACCGAGATACATCCAATAATTAGTTTGTACCATACCAAGACCAAATATCATACAAAGCCCAAGTATTTTACAAATATGATTTATTCATATAATACTTAGGTTTCACATGTAACCAAAGATACATATAGATCCCACAGGGAGATCAACACTCAAAACATGACAATACATATATATTCACATTTGTAAAAAGGCACAACACTACACAAGATTTTCTTAAACTTAATTAGCCTGTATAGTTTCCCACTAATGGTTACATGTAAAACAAGTAGAGTTATGAGAAAGTAGTTTGCTTAGTGAGTTTGGCTTCCCAGTACCCGCATAATCGATTCCCCAAAAACCCAAAAATAACAATTATTACGCAAGACATCATCAAGATATGCAACAACCATGATACTAATGCATACTTAATATACTACATGCATATACTATACTTCCATGACTTCCACCTCTAGGCCTCTACACACCCATTTGACATTGTCCCATCCCATTTAATCCATGCACCCAAAATATCATAGCCACAAAGGCTAAATAACCGATGGTCATGCACATATTCAGCAGCCTCTAAAAACCAAAACACCCGGACCACTGCATTGTCAAGCGGTCCTATTCACTACCATGCATCAAACTGATTATAGCCACAAAGGATAAATAATCGATGGTCACAAACATATTTGGCTGCCTATAAAAACCAGCATGCCCGGATCGTGCATCGACATGCGCCTCCACGGACCTACAATTCAGTATCGTCTCTCTGTGCTTCCATACTGATGGGTTCTAAAATGGTCACAACAAATATTTCCGTACATAATTGTGGGAACCGAAATTCACACTGTCGATTTCCGTTTAAATAAGGAAACTAGGAAAACCCTAATTTCCCAGAGGACCCGGATATCTGTTAATTACCACACGTCAAGCAATCAGAACACGAGAACAACAACGATAAAAGTAAGAAATCGAAAAGAGAGCAAAGTAGATCTTTATTCCGAATCTGCGTATGAGCGTTACAACAAGGTATAAGCCTGGGCTCGAGAGCTGTCGGCGAGATTCCTAGTTCTAGCAACCCTAAGACGGCTAAACCTAATTGAGTCGCAGCTCGAAATAACAAAAACGGAAAATTGCCTAAATTGCTCTAAGTGCTAAGTTTGCTCTGAAAAAAGTTTTCTCTCTGCTCCTCGCCTAGGACTCCTTATATACTAGCTCCAAGGTCGGTTTACGCTTTTACTCTTCTGCCCTTAAGCCGTCATAGCATAAAAACGGAGATATTCTATTTTTCCCGATTTTCACAATTATCTTCAAAACTTCCGTATTTATCCACGGAAACTTGACATTTATCCTTCCTCGTGGGCCAAGCGTGAACCATGCTGTGGTTCACGGGCTTTTGGTTAGGAAAAATCGTAGGATGGGCCTCGAGTCGTGTTTTTGGTCCCTTTGGGCCGTCTTCCGACTCGACACGTTTACTACGAGTTTTCCGCGGTTTCTAATCCGCGAAGTTTGATCGATGAATTGGAATAGCGGGAAACATGGACTAAGCTTGCTTCGGTCTTCGGGAGATAGCATTCGAAGGTTTGACGAGAATGCAAGGACAGGTGTCGTATCGATGTTCGGAAAGGTTCAATCGCTACACAGCGACCGAACTTTGGCTCGAGCCCGGTCGCTACGTAGCGACCGAGCGAGACGAGTGCTCGGTCGCTACGTAACGACCGAGCTTTGGCTTGAGCTCGGTTACGTAGCGACCGAGCGGGACGATCGCTCGGTCGCTACGTAGCGACCGAGCTTTGGCTCGAGCTCGGTCGCTACGTAGCGACCGAGCGGGACGATCGCTCGGTCGCTACGTAGCGACCGAGCTTTGGCTCGAGCTCGGTCGCTACGTAGCGACCGGTAGGACGATCGCTCGGTCGCTACGTAGCGACCGAGCTTGGCTGAGCTCGGTCGCTACGTAGCGACCGAGCGGGACGATCGCTCGGTCGCTACGTAGCGACCTGTTTCGAGCTTTCGTCGGACATCTCGATTCTTTCTTCCGTAAAGCTTTTTCGTAAGAAAGAGTCTATTTCGAAAAATACTCTTCGGAGAAATTCTTATTTTCTTCCTCGGACGTTTTGAATGTTAAATTTGTCGTAACCGTTTTTGACCCCAACAGTTAGCCCCCCAGCCCGTTAGAGTTGTGACTCTAGCGGGCAGATAGATGACTTTGACAAGGTTAAGTGTATTGGACGAAATTTACATTTAAAATTCCGCGGAAAAAAGTTGTCGAGACGACATTCCGAACCCATACTTCTATAAGTAGTGAGCTCTTGTCATTCATTTTCTTCACACCTTCCCTCCTTCATTCCTTCAAAAACCTCTCTAGTTTCATAATTTCCTTTCAACATGTCTTCCTCCCAAGGTGATAAGAAGGATTCCGACGTCGAGATGGGTGAGGCCACTTCTCCGGCTCCGGTCCAACTTCTCCGGATTCCGACGTCGAGATGGGTGAAGCCACTAGTTCGTCGCCAAGCCGAAAAAGTATTGGCTCAAACTGGCTCCGAGTTTCCGTCTTCTTTCGCGCAGGTCGTTGCCCCGTGTCATGGGACCGACGTCGCGGCTCTTCTCCCGCAAGCCCTACCTGCGGGATCTTCCACGACTCCGATCCTCGTCGAGGACAAAGAGAAAGCCGCTGACTCTATGCCTCCGCCTCCAGCCAGAAAAGAAATCGTTCTGGCATTGCGTGCTCCTAGCGCTGTCCTGGCTACTCAGCCTAAGAGTCGGAAGAGGAAACTTGCCAAGAGCGGTGACGGGGAGACTTCGCAGCGAGGTGGGTCGAGCCTAGCATCGGGACTTCGCGGAAAGGTTTGTTTCTTGTTTGAATTCTCGATCGTCTTTCGTGCATTCTTTTCACGGACTTAGTCTTAAGAATTTTTTACCGTTCGCAGTTCATATCGTTGATCGATGGGATGATCAGCGAATGTGGTTCTGAGACCAGTCGCCTATCCGGGGAGTTGATGGAGCTTCAGGGCAGATGGTCCGAAACCGAGGCTATGTTGACGGCTGTCGAGGATTCTCACTCTGCGAAAGTGGCGAAGCTCGAGGTTGCGATAGGAGAGCTTGAGAGGGACCTTGGGAAGACGGCGAGTTCCTTGCTTAAGGAAAAGAAGGCCAGGAAGGCCAAATCCTCGGAGGTGCGTCGACTCCAGCGTCAGATCGAGAGTGACGCGGGACTAGTGCGCCGCGGGATCCAAGAGGCTACGGATGCCCTTCGTGCGGAGTTTCAAGCTTGCTTGGCGAAGATTTCTGCTTCCCTGGGTTCCCTCGAGTGTATCCGGAGCAGGGATTTCGCTTTGGCGACGATTGAGGGCGGGATGGCCGTGGTTCGGTCGTTCCAAAGAGAGACTCCCCCGACCTTGGAGGCCGAAGAGGCCCGACTGTCCGGCTGCAAGGGAGATATGGCGGCCGAGGATGGAGATTTCGGTCTCATCCTGGCCGACTTGAAATCCGCGTGCTTCCTTCCGACATGTTCAGAAGACCCAGAGGGGAAATACCCGATGGTCGGAGAGAACGGAAGCGACGCGGCTCCAGGCTCGGACGAGGCAGCGGGTGAAGAGGGGGCGTAAGTTCTGAGGGTGACTTGGGTTAGATCTCTTGCGAGAGATTTTTTTATGTTTTTTATGTTTCGGCCTTGAATGGCCTTGTTTGTATTTCGGGACTGGCCGTGTGTGGCTTTGAATCCCTGCCGCTCCGCGGCTTTCTTTTTATGGTACGATAATCGGATAACGTTTTTTTTATGAATTTGTGAATAGTGGGGAGGAAGGTGATGAGTTGTCGTCTCATATCCTTCTTCGATTGTGAAATGTTTTATTCGAGATCTGTTTCGAGAGTTCTTCCGCGAGATGTGAACTCTGCGGGGGTGCTGAAGGTGTCGAACATAAACATAGAGGCATGGTTTAAGAATCTCTATCTTTCGATATCATGCCTTTGAGATGTTAGAGACCAGTGCGCTGGGTTTAGGGCAAGACCTAGGTTTACTTTCGGTTTAAGGATTGTGCGGTGACTAACCGGCTATCGTTTTTCCTGTCGCGATTTCTTCCTGATTCGTATCGATGTAAAGTCCGCGAAAAGTTCTCGGCTTATACGACTTGTTTGATACGAATCGAGCATCTCTCCGGAGACCGGAAGTGCTAGACCAAAATTTCGGATTTCTTTTATAGCGCTATTATCCTTGTGTCGGATGTAAGAGAGTCATCTCCGTGAGATGGCTATGTCTGTTTAGGACGTTTGTGAGTTCGATGTGATCAGCATCGGACTTGGTGGCGCGTGCCATTGTTTTGATTATTTTGCGCAAAATAAGTGTTAGTGTGTGCATATATATGTCTTTTTGTGACGGAGGTTTCGTTTGCTCGGAAGGAATAAACTTTGAGGCACCAATTGCGACGTCTCGCGATGCTAAAGATTGCTTTTCCCAAGCGGCCGACTAATTTTCGAAGACCTCGTTCTGATTTTACGGGTGAGGATGTTTTGATAAGTCGAAAACACCTAGAGCGTGGTAAGAAGTTTTTTCAATTTTTTGGGAGTATACGAGTATACGTACCCACTCCCCCCCTTTTTAATGAGGGGGGACAGCTGAATTTGCCTTTCGACAAACTGCCTACGTACTCCTTGCGGAGATCAAGCCGTCTCGTAGTTCAGTGATTGCGAGTTGGTTTGTTTAGTGATAGTATTTTTTGAGATGCATCGCATTCCAGGTTCTAGGGATTTTTATACCCTGCATGTTGGCTATTTCGTAAGAACCTGGTCGGACAACTTTTTCGATTTTATAGGGACCTTCCCAGTTTGCTCCGAGTTTTTCCGCGTTTCGTTCAGCGGTGTTTTGGAAGACTTTGCGAAGGACCAGATCTCCCTGATTGAACCTACGATTCTGTACGTTGGAATTATAGTATCTCGCAGCGGCATGCTGGTAGTTTTGAATTCGGATGAGCGCTCGATCTCGGCATTCGTTAATGAGGTTGAGATCGTCCAAGAGCATAGCATTGTTGAGTTCCTCTCGTTCGGGTAAGAACCTTCTTCGAACACCGGGAAATTCTACTTCTGCGGGAATCATGCATTCCGTGCCGTATACCAGGGCGAAGGAAGTTTCTCCCGTTGCTCGCCTTGGGGTGGTACGGTGAGACCAGAGGACTCCCTCGAGTTCATCGGCCCATCTACCTTTTTTGGCCTCCAAGCGTTTCTTCAGTCCGTCGAGAATGGTCTTGTTGATTGTTTCAGCCTGTCCGTTGCATTGCGGATATCTGGGAGTTGACTTGTTGAGTCGTATCTTCCACTTTTCGCAGAATGCCTCGAATCGGGTGGAAATGAACTCCATGCCTACAGATGATGTTTTTCCATACGAAATTCTCGACTTGGACGTCTTTTATACTTGCGTACGAGTCCGCCTCTACCCATTTTGAGAAAAAATCGGTAAGGACTAGAAGGAAACGCTTTTGCTTTGAATTATGCAGAGGTCCGACAATATCCATGGCCCAGCGCATAAAAGGATAAGGCGATGTGATGGAGGAAAGAACTTCGGTCGGTTGTCGGATAGTTGGCGCATGCCTTTGGCATTTTTCGCATTTTCGTGCGAATTTCTCGCAATCTCCGATCATTGTTGGCCAATAGTATCCGTGGCGTTTGATTTTCACGGCTAGTGATCTTCCGCCGGAATGGTTGCCGCATGAGCCGGAATGTATTTCCTCCATTACTTTCCTCGCCTTTTCTCCTTCCAGGCACGTCAGGAGTGGTCCGGAGATTCTCCATTTGTAGATTTCGCCGTCCACTGTTACGTAGTGTGCGGCCTGTGTTCGGATCTTGCGAGCTGCCCATTTTTCGGCGGGCAGTTGCCCGTCGATAATGTAGTCTCGAATCGTCTGAAGCCATGGGATATCACTACCGTAATCAGATTGCTCCGATGGTGGTGGTATCGTAATTTCTTCTTCCTCGTCGTCTTGACCCTCTATGAGATTGACAACGACTGGCGGTCTGATACTCGGATGTTCGATGAATTCGACCGGAATTACCCTTTTGAGTCCTGGATCAGAACTTGATGCTAAGGCCGCGAGGGCGTCCGCCTGGACATTCTCGGAACGGGGGATCCGGGTAAGGGCGAAACAGTCGAAGTCTTGAGCTAGACCTTGGACCAGTTTGAGGTACGCGTCCATCCGTTCGTCTCTGGCTTCATATTCTCCGCTGAATTGACTGGCCACTAACTGGGAGTCGCAGTAAGCGTGGAGATTACGTATTTTTAAGCCGTGAGCCAAACGTAGACCTGCGATCAATGCTTCGTATTCGGCCTCGTTGTTTGAGGCATGGAATTCCAGTCTGAACGATTGTTCCAAGATCTCGCTCGTTGGAGATGTGAGACGGATCCCGATACCCGATCCTTGCTTGGATGAGGATCCGTCGACGTGGAGGAGCCAGGTGGAATTTGGTTCCTCGTTGGTTATTGCTCCCGTTGGAAGTTCGACCAAAAAGTCTGCGAGCACTTGTGATTTTGCGCTCGTCCTTGGTCGGTATTCGATGTCATACTCGCTCAACTCGACCGCCCACTTAGCCAATCGGCCTGATTGACTTGGGCTATGCAAAATTGTCCGTAAGGGAAAAGTCGTGAGGATGACAATCGTGTGGGACTGGAAATATGGTCTTAGTTTTCGGGCCGATGTTACGACCGCGCATGCCAATTTTTCCATCAACGGATACCTAGATTCGGCATCCAGCAAGGTTTTGCTTATGTAAAAAATAGGTTTCTGCTCCCCGCGTTCTTCCCTGATCAGGACTCCGCTTACGGCTGTTGCCGATACCGCGATGTACAAGAATAAAGGCTCCCCTTCCACGGGTTTTGTGAGGACTGGAGGAGTAGCTAAATAACGCTTCAGCTGTTGGAAGGCGTTTTCGCACTCTTCCGTCCATTCGAATTTTTTATTTCCTCGCAGGACGTCGTAGAAGGGCAGGAACTTATCTGTTGATCGTGAAATAAATCGGTTAAGTGCTGCGATTCTGCCGGTCAGTCTTTGGACTTCCCGTTTATTCTTTGGTGAAGCCATCTCGATTAGAGAGTTGATCTGTTTTGGATTTGCTTCGATGCCGCGGTATGTGACCAAGTAGCCGAGGAATTCCCCTGATGCCACGGTGAATCTACATTTTGTCGGGTTGAGCTTCATGTTATGGGAGTTTAGTTGTGCAAAGCATTCTTCGAGATGTGACACGTGATCTCTTGCTTTGAGGGATTTGACGAGCATGTCGTCGATATAAACCTCCATCGATTTTCCGAGTTGTTTGGAGAACATTCGGTTCACGAGTCGTTGGTAAGTCGCGCCAGCGTTTTTGAGGCCGAAGGGCATTACCTCGTAGCAATAAGTTCCGCGATTGGTAATGAACGCAGTCTTTTCACGATCGTCGGGATTCATCCTAATTTGATTATAACCTGAGAAGGCATCCATGAAGGATAAGAGTTCGTTGCCCGCTGTTGCTTCTACCAATCGATCGATATGTGGTAGAGGGAAGCTATCTTTTGGACATGCCTTGTTTAGGTCGGTAAAATCTACGCAAACTCGCCACTTCCCGTTTTTCTTTTTGACTACTACGGGGTTGGCGAGCCAGTCCGGGTATCTTACTTCCGTTATCGACCCAACTTTAAGTAATTTTTCGACCTCATCGTTTACTGCGGCAGCACGTTCGGGTCCTAGCTTCCGTCTTTTCTGTTTGACGGGTTTGAATGTTGGGTCGATATTCAGCTCGTGACATGTTATGTTAATGTCGATTTCCGGCATATCTTCCGCAGCCCATGCGAAAGTATTAAGGTTCTTTTTAAGACAGGTTATGAGTTCTGTCCTTAAAGGCTCGCGGAGATTGGCTCCAATCTCGACGCAGCGTTCTGGGAAGGCTTCGTCGAGACAGATCGTTACCACGGGTTCACATGTTGGCTCGCGTTTTTCATCTAGAACTGCGATGCTGCGAGACTGCCAGAAGAATTCCGCTGAATACTGACTTCGCGTATCTTTGCTGGAGGTCTTTTTCTCCGCTTTCTTAGGAGTAATTTCGAGGATCGGTCTCTTTCGTTTTAGTTCCGCGGTGAAACAAACCTGTGAAACTCTTGGATTTCCCCAGATTACCTCGACTCCGTTAGGGGTCGGAAACTTGAGGCAAAGATGGTAGGTTGATGGGATTGCGCGCATGGTGTTCAGCCATGGCGTCCCCATGATAACGTTGTAAGATGCGGGGCGGTCAACGACTAGAAACTCTGTGATGTTTGTCACGGTTCCGGCTTTGACAGCGAGTCTAATCGATCCATAGGCCATGGTCGTTTCCCCCGAAAGTCCTAGCAGTGGGCTTGGGCATTTTGCGATTTCGGATTGACTGATCCCCATCTTTTCAAGAGTGTCTTTGAAGATGATATCGGCCGAGCTTCCGGTATCGATTAGAACTCTAGCGACGTCGATATCTCGAATCGTCAACTCGATAACAAGGAGATCGTTTCGAGGTTTGGCTCGATCGATTGCTTCTCCCCCCTTGAATGAGATGACGTTCGCGCACGTCGAATCTTGCATACCGTTCCTGATCGTTGAGTGGCTTTTGCGGGTTAGATTGATCCGTAAGTCCCCCTCCTTCTAGCGCCAAACTGTGGGAACCGAAATTCACACTGTCGATTTCCGTTTAAATAAGGAAACTAGGAAAACCCTAATTTCCCAGAGGACCCGGATATCTGTTAATTACCACACGTCAAGCAATCAGAACACGAGAACAACAACGATAAAAGTAAGAAATCGAAAAGAGAGCAAAGTAGATCTTTATTCCGAATCTGCGTATGAGCGTTACAACAAGGTATAAGCCTGGGATCGAGAGCTGTCGGCGAGATTCCTAGTTCTAGCAACCCTAAGACGGCTAAACCTAATTGAGTCGCAGCTCGAAATAACAAAAACGGAAAATTGCCTAAATTGCTCTAAGTGCTAACTTTGCTCTGAAAAAAGTTTTCTCTCTGCTCCTCGCCTAGGACTCCTTATATACTAGCTCCAAGGTCGGTTTACGCTTTTACTCTTCTGCCCTTAAGCCGTCATAGCATAAAAATGGAGATATTCCATTTTTCCCGATCTTCACAATTATCTTCAAAACTTCCGTATTTATCCGCGGAAACTTGACATTTATCCTTCCTCGTGGGCCCAGCGTGAACCATGCTGTGGTTCACGGGCTTTTGGTTAGGAAAAATCGTAGGATGGGCCTCGAGTCGTGTTTTAGGTCCCTTTGGGCCGTCTTCCAACTCGACACATTTACTACGAGTTTTCCGCGGTTTCTAATCCGCGAAGTTTGATCGATGAATTGGAATAGCGGGAAACATGGACTGAGCTTGCTTTGGTCTTCGGGAGATAGCATTCGAAGGTTTGACGAGAATGCAAGGACTGGTGTCGTATCGATGTTCGGAAAGGTTCAATCGCTACACAGCGACCAAACTTTGGCTCGAGCCCGGTCGCTACGTAGCGACCGAGCGAGACGAGTGCTCGGTCGCTACGTAGCGACCGAGCTTTGGCTCGAGCCCGGTCGCTACGTAGCGACCGTGCGAGACGAGTGCTCGGTCGCTACGTAGCGACCGAGCTTTGGCTTGAGCTCGGTCGCTACGTAGCGACCGAGCTTTGGCTTGAGCTCGGTCGCTACGTAGCGACCGAGCTTGGCTGAGCTCGGTCGCTACGTAGCGACCGAGCAGGACGATCGCTCGGTCGCTACGTAGCGACCGAGCGGGACGATCGCGCGGTCGCTACGCAGCGACCGAGCGGGACGATCACTCGGTCGCTACGTAGCGACCGAGCTTTGGCTCGAGCTCGGTCGCTACGTAGCGACCGAACAGGACGATCGCTCGGTCGCTACGTAGCGACCGAGCTTGGCTGATCTCGGTCGCTACGTAGCGACCGAGCGGGACGATCGCTCGGTCGCTACGTAGCGACCTGTTTCGAGCTTTCGTCGGACATCTCGATTCTTTCTTCCGTAAAGCTTTTTCGTAAGAAAGAGTCTATTTCGAAAAATACTCTTCGGAAAAATTCTTATTTTCTTCCTCAGACGTTTTGAATGTTAAATTTGTCGTAACCGTTTTTGACCCCAACAATAATCCCATAATGCATAGTAATAATATTATATAGTTCCTAATGATAATACTCATACATATCATAACCATTCAACATACTAATCATCTAGGTCAAACGACCAACAAGCAGTCATGTATATCAACCACACCAATCAATATCAGTATCCTCAATCATAACAATCATAAAAATCTCGTCATGATAGTATTATTTAGGTTCTCATAAGAATATTAAAGCATACCATGTTCGTTCACTTAACTAACTACCTAGTCATGTACCATGAATATAACATTCATATCATATCATACCAAGAAAGACCATCATTGCCAAGTAAGACAATCAATAATCATAATAAATTCTCACACTTGCTTTGCAGTACATCAACAAGCATAACCAAGGCTCATCTTGGCTTTTTGGAATAAGAAAACTACACAGTATGATTTATTTGGTTTTCGGGTCTCTTAGAAAAAAACTTTGGTTCTAAGGTGTTCCAATCATAATTAGGATAAACTAACCTCATATTTGTATTCAGGATAGAACACTAAGCTGGAAAGGAAATCTAAACTTAAAAAGAACTTACCGAAGCCTATTCGACCTAAGCTGATCAAAAATTACTCTTTGGACGCCTCTAAAGTAAGTTGGACGTCTAACTATTCGTATCACGGTTTGGTGATTTAACTATGGTTTCATAATGAAACACAGCTCCCTTATTTATACTATAGGAGAAGGCCGGCTTGAGTCACCTCCTCAACCTTAGGAAGTGACAAATGTCGGCACTCAGGTTTCGCGTCTTCGAAAGCATATGAACCAACATTTTTTTAATAATATGTTTGATTCTCATCAGAACCAACATTTTTTTTAATTCAAAACACATAAAATCAAAAACTGTAGGTGCCAACTTTTATAAACTATTTAAGGATATAATTACTAAAATCTCTTTGCTATAGTTGTTCGACAGATTTTCGGTTTATTTTTTGGTAATGTGTTTGATTCTCATTATAAACAACATTTTTGAGATTATTTTAGGTGCTTAGTTCTATTGAACCTATGCTGACCAGATATATCACACCTTCCAACGGTGTGATGAACCGCCCGGTCATGGATGTAAACCACAACCAATGGTTTTAGAGTGTCATGGCCGGATCTGAGAATGTGAGAGCTTGAAACATTTCTTTAGAATTCTAGTACTTTTTTTCTCTATAATTTAGAGTCTTATATCAATGTAAAAGCCATCCCAAAAAATTGGGGACCAAAGCTAATGTTTCATCCGGCCATACCAAGATCCAGCTATGTAGAGTGCAGAGTGACCATCCAAATAGCCACCTTCTCAATAAACCTGCCATCGTTGGTATTGTCATTTGGCTTTGCTTCGACTTGCATGATTTTTAATTAGTCGTTGGCAGGGGCGAAGCTAGTACAGCCACTATGGGGGCACATGCACCCATAATATTATTAATAATAGCTATTTAGTATGCAAACGTTCAACAAAAATCAGTTAGTTGTGATGGTTTAATGCATAAGTGCACCCCCCTCAGAATCTCAGTTTCGATTCCCTCTTAGCCCATCTAAATTTTGTATATCTTATGCACCCGTTAGAAAATGATCCTGGCTTCGCCCCTGATCGTTGGATGAGTAGGTTAAACAGTAGTGGTAGAGAGAAGCATACATACAAGATAGTGGAATCACTTTAAGAAAGAAGAAAGATAGCAAGAGATAATTTCTATTTTTAACTCTCACTTATTACCACAAACATAATTTTTTTGTTGAGTGAAAAAGACAACACATAACCAGGGGTGTAACATAACCAAATTAATCAATTACATCTTATATGTCTAGTGTAAAATCATAAATATTTAAATGTCACTGGGTGCTCGTGCACCCTTTATTGATCAACCTTGCTTCGCCTCTGCTTATAACAATGGAAAGGCGGATCCACTTAGAGGAAAATAAGATCAATTGACACCGATTAAACAAAAGAAGACTGATTTGTAAGCTAGATTTCATAAGAAAAAACAACTCAGTTGGTTTAATTCTCTTCTCTTCCCTTCATGCAATTCTTTTTGTTCTCTTTAGTTTTTTTCTTGTTTTGTTATAGTCTAAGTTTACAATACAAACTATGACTAAGGTGACAAAATTTTCTGGATCCGCACTGCATAACAAAATATGCAGCACATAGCATGCAAACTTTAATGGACTCAGCTTGGGATATTTAAAATTTGGCCCACTATTATCCATGCATGCAAGCTTTTGTTGCTTGTATTTTTAGTATCCTAACGTTTTGACTTTTGATAATCACTTAAAAGATTGTTGTTCGACAACTGTAAATTTACACGTTATATTGAATACGATTAGGGCCGACTCAAAGATTTTAAGGTTAGTAAAATTCAGTAAGAATTTGATAGGTGTTTCGCCTGATGCCGGCATAAACATTTTGTAATTATTCATTAATACATATTTACTAATTAAAAGATGATAATAATACATTATTATTTATATTACTTTTTAACCAATTATTATTTATGTTTGCATTTGAACATTCTTAGGTATAAGTTTTTAAAATATGTTTTGTACATTTATTTAATATTAATAGGTAAATCTTAAAAATCATTCAATATTTTATTTTCAGTTATATAAAATTAAGAATTTTACTTTATTAATATTTAGTTATATGTTCTTTCTGGTTTTTAAATTTTTAATTTCTATTAAAAATATTTTTAGATAACAACACAGTATATATAAAAATTATCTTTTTATTTTAATATATGTTTTTGGATTTTGGATAATTCTTATTATTATTTTTAATTTTAACCAATTATCTAATAAAAATAGTTTAATTTTTTTTAGGTAATTTATATATTTTATTCATTAAGGATATAAACAATATTAATCACTCTAACTTTTAAAGTGAAATCTCTGATGTGAAAATTCACTTTGCAAATAATAATATAGATAGATTAATTTAAGAACACAAAGCAAATGTTTTAAATTCGCTATACATGATTCGCTCCAAATACAATATTATCAATTTGCTACTTTTCTCTAAGTCAGTAAAAACACTTCTAATGGAGAGTTCTAGCTTAGAAATTCTAAAAATACATATATGTGTATGTAATTGTGGAGTTTTAAATTTTGCAGGAAACCCAACCCAAAATAACTTACAGAGATATTTTGGGTTGAGTTTTCCGTAAAGTTTAGAACCTATACACATATATAATATATATACATATATGTATTTTTAGAATCCGTAAACTATGATTTTTCATTGGGGTGCTCTAATTCTCTGTTGAACAACATTTTAATGATTACTATTACAAGAAAAACTTTTATTGTTTTAAATAGCTTTATTATATTGTAGCTGCTGAAACACTTCTTGTTTTGTTTATGGGGACGAATTTATTGTCTTCGGGCTATAAGAAAAGAGGTAGTGGCTGAAACTTCTTATTTGTAGGCAGGCCTGGTCCAAATATATAATGGACCCTGTTCATATATATACGATGGACCAAATTATGCATTGCTAAAATATTTTGAGGGTTTTTTTTTCCACAAAAATCTCTAAATAAAAACAAAAAATGGAATTTCAAAGCTAGCTAAATAGGGATTTTGGATCTTGAGGGATCGTCACACCTAAAATAATGTTCCTTTTGAAACTTGATAAAATTATATAGCAAAAAAAAAGAAGAAATTTATAAAGTCAAACACTAGTTTTCGATGGATATACCTAAACTTTCCGACAAAGACTTTGAGTTCGGTGGCAACTTCTATCGCCGGTCACCATCTGATCTCATGTTTTTTTTGTTTCTTTTTGATACTGATTATGTAAAAATATTGATCGGTTTTATCATGTTTGTTCAGTTTTCTTTTGTCCCTTCCGATTATTATCAGATCTATTCTTTTGTTTGTTAAGTTAGATGGGTTTCCAACCTAAAACCAATTGTTGTTAAGTGGAGTTGTCCATCTATCTTATATATTACTAATGATCTATTCCACTATCCGATATGAGATATTTTGTGTCTAATATACTCTTTCGAGATAATGGTTTTTTGAGCGTTAATTTTGGAATGCTCAGACAAAAATCGATGAGCCAACTTTAGGCTATATCGATGTGGATCATGTTGGACTGCGTCGATCGGGCTCTAATACCATGTCAATTTCCTGGACTTCCAACTTAAAACCAATTGGTGATAAGTGGGGGCCACTCCACTTATCACTAATTGGTTTTAGGTTGGAAGCTCATCTAGCTTAACATGGTATCAGAGCAGACCTAACATCCTGACCTATTAATCCGGTCCGGACAGCGGCCCGACCATCCTATTACCTGATCATCCATAGAAGACTCAGTTCCGATGAGATTGCTAAAAAATAAAGCATTATCTCGGAAGAGATATGATGGGTTCTGCGAGATTAATGATTATACGCACCATTATCGAGAGAAGGTGTTGGAGAGAAGATCTTACATTGGAAATATGTAAGGAATTTAAATAATATATAAGAGACTTGGGCAAATCCACTAATCGCTAATTGGTTTTGAGTTGAAAGTAGAAAACTTGTCACCGTTGCAGAGTCTCTATCGTCTTGTGGGTTTTAAAAGACAGATCTGGTTTCACTAGTGATGTCTCACCCCAACGGTCTTGGATTACTCTTCCCTGTCACTGGTTAATATTCAATTCTTTTATGATATGAGTATCAGTCTTTGTTATAGATATGTTCAACAAAGCTTTTTCATGCGTTTGAAGACTTGAAAGTGTAGGATTCACTTTCAAGATCAGAATAAGTAGAATCAGAGTTCTATTCAGAAAGTTCCGGTAATATTCTGAATCCGGCTACACTGTCAATCTCAGAGCTCAATCTACTAGTGATCTGTAGAAGATTGTCCAACTCAATCGGCGATTCGGCATTAAGGCCAACATGGATACATCGTTTCTGGTATCGTTTGCAGCACTTTTTCTCCGGTTCTTCCGACTCCATGGCTATACCGATAGCAATTCAGAAACCTTATCACATGCGTTGACACGTGTTCTCACAGGACATTACGTGCTCATGTTTTAGTATGTGTTGGGCCATCAGGCTTTATATAGTTTTATCACTCTGTTCTTGTATTATCGTGAAAGGATCTTCGAAAAAAATTTTATAACTTCGAATATAAAAGTTTTTTGCTCTAAAAAAAAAACTTCAAGATTTCAAATTTATGATTTTAAGGAGTAAAACTTTATATTTAGAGTTTTATTACTCAAAACTCCAAATTGAAAGCTTTATTTTTTTATTTGCATTCTGGTCATTTTAATTAATTAAACATTACATTTATCACTTTTAAGTATTTTAACATTTATCATTTTATTCTTTAAAACTTTTGTATATCATAGTATATAAAATTTATTTTAATAAATTCAAATTTTACACATAAAATGAAATATTTTTTTTTTCAAATGAGACTTATAATACTTAAAACTAAAATTAGACAACAAGAAAATTACAAAAAATGTAATAAAAAAACTTTTTTAAAAGATTAATGAAGACATGATTATTACACAAATTGAAATATTACAACAACATTAATAGTCTAGTAAATTTTCTTCGGAATCTCTAAAATATTGTCCAAACAAATTTTGTGTAACCAAAAATAGAGCATTACATAAATAATTATATAAAATAATGTGGTATTTTGCTTGTAGCTTAATATTTAATTATGTACTTCTATTTATAATTTTATATTTTAGTATAATATTTTATTAATTAATATTACTGCAATATTTTTATATATGTGCTAGTTATTTATAAAAGTTGTATGGGTTTATATTAATTATAACAAATATTAGGACCGTATTATAAATTACAAATAATTTTGAAGTAAATTTGAAATTTTATTTTTGGAAAAAAACACCTAAAAACTTTAAATATAGAGTTTTGCAAACTCTAAAATAGAAAATCCTTTTGGATATACTCTAAATGGGTTTAATAAAAATATGTTGACCAAAAATATTTTCGACAAATATATGGCATAAAAATTTGTACTTTTTTTTCTCGGCGAAGTTCCATTAAATAAGAAGTCTAAACCGAGCAGTTACACAAATGGTGATGCTTTTTTTGTCATCTACTTATACAGACTCATACAGACTCTGTAAACCAAACCGGGAGATATTGATTCATGTGAACGACGAAAGACGGCTGCTTCCTAACACTATGTGCTAGGCTATCCGCCTTTGTATTTTGCGTTCTTTGTACATGGACGATCTCTGATCGGAGGAAACTTTCTTTCAGGGCTTTAATATCTTTCAAATAACTTGCAAAAACTAGTCATTCTTCTGGTTCCGAAACCAGTGTTGGGGTCAAAAACGGTTACGACGGAATTACCACCCGAAAATCCTCGTAGATCGTATTTCCGAAGGAGTTAGTAAAAGAAGAGACGTAATTTTCGTAAAAATAACCTATACGAGGTTTTTACGAAGAAGTATCCTTTGGGATTCAAACCGAACAAACCAAGCTCGGTCGCTACGTAGCGACCGAGCGATCGTCCCGCTCGGTCGCTACGTAGCGACCGAGCTCGAGCCAAGGCTCGGTCGCTACGTAGCGACCGAGCGATCGTCCCGCTCGTTCGCTACGTAGCGACCGAGCCCAACCAAGCTCGGTTGCTACGTAGCGACCGAGCGCTCGTCCCGCTCGGTCGCTACAAAGCGACCGAGCCCAGCCAAGCTCGGTCGCTACGTAGCGACCGAGCGCTCGTCCCGCTCGGTCGCTACGTAGCGACCGAGCTCAGCCAAGCTCGGTCGCTACTTAGCGACCGAGAGATCGTCCCGCTCGGTCGCTACGTAGCCACCGAGCCCAGCCAAGCTCGGTCGCTACGTAGCGACCGAGCTCAGCCAAGCTCGGTCGCTACGTAGCGACCGAGCGCTCGTCCCGCTCGGTCGCTACGTAGCCACCGAGCCCAGCCAAGCTCGGTCGCTACGTTGCGACCGAGCGCTTGTCCCGCTCGGTCGCTACGTAGCGACCGAGCTCAGCCAAGCTCGGTCGCTACGTAGCGACCGAGCGCTCGTCCCGCTCGGTCGCTACGTAGCGACCGAGCTCAGCCAAGCTCGGTCGCTACGTAGCGACCGAGCGATCGTCCCGCTCGGTCGCTACGTAGCGACCGAGCGATCGTCCCGCTCGGTCGCTACGTAGCGACCGAGCTCAGCCAAGCTCGGTCGCTACGTAGCGACCGAGCGATCATCCCGCTCGGTCGCTATGTAGCGACCGAGCTCAAGCGAAAGCTCGGTCGCTACGTAGCGACCGAGCACTCGTCTCACTCGGTCGCTACGTAGCGACCGGGCTCGAGCCAAAGTTCGGTCGCTGTGTAGCGATTGAACCTTTCCGAACATCGATACGACACCAGTCCATGCATTCTCGTCAAACCTTCGAATGCTATCTCCCGAAGACCGTAGCAAGCTCAGTCCATGTTTCCCGCTATTCTAATTCATCGATCAAACTTCGCGGATTAGAAACCGCGGAAAACTCGTAGTAAACGTGTCGAGTCGGAAAACGGCCCAAAGGGACCTAAAACACGATTCGAAGCCCATCCTACGATTTTCCTAACCAAAAGCCCGTAAACCACAGCATGGTTTACGCTTGGCCCACGAGGACGGATAAATGTCAAGTTTCCGCGGATAAATACGGAAGTTTTGAAGATAATTATGAAGAACGGGAAAAATGGAAAATCTCCATTTTATGCTATGACGGCTTAAGGGCAGAAGAGTAAAAGCGTAAACCGACCTTGGAGCTAGTATATAAGGAGTCCTAGGCGAGGAGCAGAAGAGAGAACTTTTTCAGAGCAAACTTAGCACTTAGAGCAATTTAGGCAATTTTCCGTTTTTGTTATTTCGAGCTGCGACTCAATTAGGTTTAGCCGTCTTAGGGTTGCTAGAACTAGGAATCTCGCCGACAGCTCTCGAGCCCAGGCTTATACCTTGTTGTAACGCTCATACGCAGATTCGGAATAAGATCTACTTTGCTCTCTTTTCGATTTCTTATTTTTATCGTTGTTATTCTCGTGTTCTGATTGCTTGACGTGTGGTAATTAACAGATATCCGGGTCCTCTGGGAAACTAGGGTTTTCTTAGTTTCCTTATTTAAACGGAAATCGACAGTGTGAATTTCGGTTCCCACAGTTTGGCGCTAGAAGGAGGGGGACTTACGGATCAATCTAACCCGCAAAAGCCACACACAATCTGACATGTCAACCAACGACGCGGATAACGTGCAAACTCCTCTTAATGGAGGCAGCGGCACCGATCTCCACACTCCAGTAGCGGACGTATCCGCGGCCAACGCGCAAGCCAACGCCGCGACGCTCGAGGAGTTCAAAAAGATGTTCGCCACCTATGAGAAAAGGTCGGAAGAACAGGATAAGCTCGTGAATACCTTGACCAAACAGGTTGAAACCTTAACGGCAAGGACCCAAGCTATCCGTCCCCGCGGAACCACCAAAATCCGCGGGAAGAGGCTCGACTTCGCCACCCCACTCGATAGAGCAGGACTCGCGCGGGAACGACCTTCCGGTCAAAACCCTAGCGAGAAATCTCCCGTCGAAAAGGGGAACCCTGAAAATCTTCCGCCCCCTGCAAAGGACTCGGAGGATAACGAAGCCGAACACATTGACCTGGATCCTAGCGATGTCTCCAACGACACCGACGAGGATGTCGACAGACATCCAAGAAGGACCAGAAGCCGATCCGCTCGGGAAGGCTCCCCGTTCGAAAAACCAATGACGGAAGAAGAAGAAGTCGCCTATTGGAACGAACAAGAGGAGCTGGCCGAAAGGCAAACCGAGCTCACTCGCAGTAAACGCCGACAGGCTCGGAAATCTACTGACGAGACATCGGATATCCGCGATCTTCGCGACTACATCACTAAGACTGCGGCAGAAGTGAGAGCCGTAAAGTCTCAAATCCATCATGCTACTAGTGCTGCCCCCGAGATCGATCGACTGCTGGAAGGAGCTCGAAAGACCCCCTTTACCAGTCGCATTTCGGACATGAGGGTGTCCGATCCGGGAAAGATCAAAGTACCGAAGTACGATGGTACGGCCGATCCAAAAGCGCACCTTCAGGCTTTCCACATCGCGATGGGAAGAGCAAGACTGAAGGACGGCGAAAAAGATGCCGGCTATTGCCGCCTGTTCGTCGAAAATCTCGAAGGAGCAGCGCTCGAATGGTTCGCACGCCTTCGTCGCAACACCATCGGGAGTTTTCGACAGCTCGCATCGGAATTCCTCAAACAGTACTCTGTATTCATAGACAGGGAAACCTCCGATGTTGACCTCTGGAGTCTCTCCCAGAGGGAAGACGAACCCCTCCGCGAGTTTATCAGTCGGTTCAAGCTGATAATGTCCAGGGTCAGCGGGATAAGCGACAAAGTGGCCATCGACGCGCTGAGAAAGACGCTCTGGTACAAGTCGAAATTCAGAAAATGGATAACTCTCGACAAACCGCGAACGATCCAGGACGCCCTCCACAAAGCAACGGACTACATCATAGTCGAGGAAGAAACTAAAGTCTTATCGCAAAAACATAAGCCGGCAAGACCATCCTCGAAAGACGCAGATCCGAAGGGGAAAAAGAAGAACTCTCGTAACGACAAGTACGTCCATCACGAGGGGGAAGATCTCCAAGGGGCGCATAACTATGCGATCAGTTCGGATCAAGGCCGGACCACGGGCAACACATGGACTCGCAATCAAGGGTATGACGAAAACACCTTCTGCGAGTTCCACCAATCCCGAGGACACTCCACGACCAATTGCAAAGTCTTGGGAGCAAGACTGGCCGCGAAGCTACTCGCTGGAGAGCTTTCGGAAGTAACTAGCGTCAAGGATCTCATCCTCGATTCTGATCGGCCTCCAAAGACGGATAGAAATCCGCCCGCTGAAAAATCCCCTCAACGAAACCATCCTGGGGATAAACGCGGTAGGAGGCCGGATGACAAAGGGAACGATAACAATCGTCGCAGAGTCAATATGATCATCGGAGGATCACAATACTGCGGCGATACCGTGTCGGCCATCAAGGCTTACCAACGGAAGGCAGAATCAAGTGCAAATTGGCCTACATGGTCTCCTCCTCGAGACGGCCAAAGTTGCTCGATCACCTTCACAGAGGAAGAAGCCGGCGGTATCGACCAACCTCACTGCGACCCGCTCGTCATAGATCTCGTCATACGAGATTTAGAAGTCGGAAGGGTACTCGTCGACACGGGAAGCACGGTCAACGTAATCTTCCGCGACACTCTCAAGCGGATGAGTATCGAACTCGGAGAAGTAATTCCGACGCCAAAACCACTCACGGGTTTTTCAGGCGAAGTGTCGATGACTCTCGGATCAATCCAATTGCCAGTCATGGCCAAGGAGATCACGAAAATCGTCGAATTCGCGGTAGTCGATCATCCCGCTATCTACAACGTGATCATGGGAACCCCATGGCTCAACGCCATGCAGGCAGTTCCGTCAACCTACCACCTGGGTCTCAAGTTCCCAACGCCGAGCGGAGTCGCGGCCATCTGGGGATGCCAAAAACAGTCGCGACTATGCTTCCTCGCGGAGCATAAGTTAAGGCAAATCACGGCTTCCGCAAACGGCAAACGCGCGAAGATAGATCGATCTTCAGCCAAAAGCGCCCCGGGAGAAGACGAAGTAAAATCGTCTATCAACGCAAACGCAGCGGACGTCGAAGCTCGACATAAATCCGAAGCCCACGCGACAACTCAACCGGAACATCCGGAAAATAGCGTCGACCCAGCCACGATCGACACGGTCAAGGCGGACATCGCGACATCTACCGCCGAGTAAGAACACTCGCGGCATGAAACAGAACTACGAGATGGCTTGATCCTCGAAAGGGGTACGTAGGCAGCTCGTCAAAAGACGAGTTCAGCTATCCCCCTCTCTAAAAAGGGGGGGGGAGTGGGTGCGTATACTCGTATACTCCCACTTAGAAAAATCTTCATTATTGTAATCGAGTTTTTAGAAACTTCAAAAACTTTTACTACAATATACGTTGTCCTTTTTATCGAAAACGTTTACGCTTCAGTAAAACACAAAAGAAACTTTCAGGACACGCCTGAAAACGTTAAGACTCTTGTCTGCGGCCCCTTCCGGCCCAAAAATCGTAAAGATTATCATCTTTCAAACACAAAAATACACGCATAATCCTCGAAATAACTGCGAGACGTCGCAAAAGTTAAAATTCGAGGACAATGCTAACAAATTGTCCGAACGCGACCACCAAAAACCTTACACCCCGTTCGTCGATTGGCCCCGACGAACACGCCAGCCGTCTTAAACAAACGCAATCCGATCACTCTTTTGATCTTTAAAAACGTCCAGCACAAGGACAAAAGCGCGCTACAACAAAAATCCGAAATTTTGGTTTAGCACTTCCAGTTGATTCTGAGAAGATGCTCGATTCGTACCATACAAGTCATATAAGCCGAGAACATATCGCGGACTTTAAATCGGTGCGAGTCAGGAAGAAATCGCAACAGGAAAAACGATAGCCGGCTAGTCACCGCACAAACCTTAACCGAAAGTAAACCTAGGTCTTGCCCTAAACCCAACGCTCTGGTCTCAAACATCTCAAGGCATGATATCTAAAAGATACGAGATCCTAAACCATGTCTCTCCGTTCGTATCTCAATGTTCTCGAAAATCGTAAAGATAAGTAAATTTTTACGAAAATCACGAACGAACCAACAGATTGAACGTCTAATCAGAACTAAATACGAGACGACAACTCGTATTTACTTCAACCCTACTCAGGAAAACTCGAAACAAAACATTTATCATATAAATAAACCGCGTAAAGCGGCAAGGGATTCAAAGCCACCAACGGCCAGTCCCGGTAAATACAAATACGGCCATCTAGGCCTAAACGAAATCCAAATTCAAAGGGCCACACTCGGCCGAAAACAGATAAAAGGATAACTGATTCATCCCTCATAATCCAAAGTCAAAGTCCCCGGACAACAAAGCACCAAACGCATCCGCGGGACGATTCACTTCCTCGCCACCATCGGGAAAACCGGTCGGAACCTCCTCGGTATCGGAGGAAACCGGGATGGAATCCTAGAACCCTTGAATCCTCTCGTCAATCGGAGGGATAAGCGCCTCAGCATGGGCACGGTCACTCATCCCACTCTTCATCAAGCTCATTTCCTCTTCAAACACATAGTCGTCGGCTCGCGTCCTCCAAAGACTTCCGACCGAACCGCGGCACTCGCGAAAATCACCCACCGAGGTAAAGGCATTCTTGAGGTTCCCGTACTCAACCTGGAACTGCGATGCACGAGTCTTCATCACCTCGACGATTTCTCTTTTGCCTTTCCTCTCCGCTTTACGAACAGCCCGCGCATGATCACGAGTAAGCTGCGCCTCTCGCTCCAGCATCTCGCCTTGCACGCGAGCGAGATCCCGCTCCGCTTTCTCCGCCTTGAAGCGGTAGACCATGGCTTCTCTATGGCCCGCCTCAATGGCCGAGCCCAGCAAGCTCAGGCCCTGCAAAATCGATTGGCATGTTATAAATATATACATAGGACAATCACCAAAAAATTCTCAAAAAAAAACTAACCCCATTGATGATGCGAGATCCTTCCGCAACGACTCTCGGCCTCGCCGATTCTTTCGTAGGAGGAGGAGCATCGAAACCCGATGGCAGCCCAGCAAAGAAATCATCGAAATCCGGAATAGGGGCCTCGCTCGAACCGCTCCCGTCGCCGTAAGCAAGGTTCGGATCCCATCCTGGAAGCATAGAGTCATCCATCGAAAACTCTATGTCGCCAAGATCGACATCTTTTCCCTTCCAAGAGCTCGACTCCGGCGCAGCTGTCGGAGCTTCGACGGGATTCTGGTCGTCGGGTTCGGAGTCGCTTCCCGTGTCCGCATCCAAAGCAGGACCGGGTTGCACGAATCTCAGTGCCTTCCGAACCCTCTTCGGCGTAAAAGAAGTCCAGAAGAAGGGACCATTCCTGAGAAGATCCCTCACCGAAATGATGTCCTCGGGGAACGGAGCAAAAGGGTTGATGAAGGGACGATCATTCGGCAACCTCCGGAACAATGGAATGCAACTCTCTTCGACGGATGCAGCGTCTATACGGACAAAGAAAAAGAACTTCTTCCACGAGTTGAAGTTCGAAATAAACTTCTTAACCACTGACATAAATTTCCGAGGGACCAACCTATGCTTATCCGTATCCCTGACAAGTTGAAGCCTCAAAAGCGCTTCATAATGATCGACGGAAAGGGAAAGGCCATGCTCGTAGCTTAGGATCAGGATCCCAATAAGGTGCTGAATGGCAAGGGGTGTCAACTGACTTATCGCAACTTCGAAACGGTCCAACACTCGGACGAGAATTTCGGGTATGGGGAACCAGAGGCGACAACGCACTACGAACGCCTCATAACAAGTAAAGTAACCCTCCGGGGGGTTGTTAGCACATTCCCCGCGGCAGGGAACCCGGAATTCCACAGTATCCGGGATGTGGTAGAACGATCGCATCGTCGCGAGAAACTCGTCAGTAGTCCTGCTTGCATCCTCTTCCTCGACTCCACGATGGACCAGGACCGGGAACGGCTTCTCCTTGGGAGGAGTCAACGAGCCATAATGAGCAACCCACCATGCCTCGTTCTCGGCAGGATGCACCGAGTGAGGCACGAACTCCATCTTCGGAACGACGAGCTCTTCATAAGGACGCGGACGAAGACCCTTTTTCGCAAACTTTTTCTTGCTCGACATCTTTACACTTCTCTTGAGAGAATAGAGGAAAAGGGTGGAGAGAAAGATAGAAAGTTCTTTTTTGAAAGATCTTAGAGAAAAACAAGAAAGTGAAAAAATTATGGAACAAGTTACCTCTCTTCTTATAAGACATGAGGATTTACTATTCAAGCTCGGACTTTCGGATATTAATTCCATCCATCACGCCTAACTTGCCAAACATGCCTAACCGCACGCTAGGATCCTACGATGCATGATCCTAACGGGCTGGGGGGCTAACTGTTGGGGTCAAAAACGGTTACGACGGAATTACCACCCGAAAATCCTCGGAGATCGTATTTCCGAAAGAGTTAGTAAAAGAAGAGATGTAATTTTCGTAAAAATAACCTATACGAGGTTTTTACGAAGAAGTATCCTTTGGGATTCAAACCGAACAAACCAAGCTCGGTCGCTACGTAGCGACCGCGATCGTCCCGCTCGGTCGCTACGTAGCAACCGAGCCGAGCCAAGCTCGGTCGCTACGTAGCGACCGAGCGATCGTCCCGCTCGGTCGCTACGTAGCGACCGAGCTCGAGCCAAGCTCGGTCGCTACGTAGCGACCGAGCGATCGTCCCGCTCGGTCGCTACGTAGCGACCGAGCTCAGCCAAGCTCGGTCGCTACGTAGCGACCGAGCGATCGTCCCGCTCGGTCGCTACGTAGCGACCGAGCTCAGCCAAGCTCGGTCGCTACGTAGCGACCGAGCGATCGTCCCGCTCGGTCGCTACGTAGCGACCGAGCTCAGCCAAGCTCGGTCGCTACGTAGCGACCGAGCGATCGTCCCGCTCGGTCGCTACGTAGCGACCGAGCTCGAGCGAAGCTCGGTCGCTACGTAGCGATCGTCCCGCTCGGTCGCTACGTAGCGACCGAGCTCAGCCAAGCTCGGTCGCTACGTAGCGACCGAGCGCTCGTCCCGCTCGGTCGCTACGTAGCGACCGAGCCCAGCAAGCTCGGTCACTACGTAGCGACCGAGCGCTCGTCCCGCTCGGTCGCTACGTAGCGACCAAGCGATCGTCCCGCTCGGTCGCTACGTAGCGACCGAGCTCAGCCAAGCTCGGTCGCTACGTAGCGACGAGCGCTCGTCCCGCTCGGTCGCTACGTAGCGACCGAGCTCAGCCAAGCTCGGTCGCTTACGTAGCCGAGCGAACCGACATCGTCCCGCTCGGTCGCTACGTAGCGACCGAGCTCAGCCAAGCTCGGTCGCTGCGTAGCGACATTCGAGCGATCATCCCGCTCGGTCGCTACGTAGCGACCGAGCTATAAGCCAAAGCTCGGTCGCTACGTAGCGACCGAGCTCAAGCCAAAGCTCGGTCGCTACGTAGCGACCGAGCACTCGTCTCACTCGGTCGCTACGTAGCGACCGGCTCGAGCCAAAGTTCGTCGCTGTGTAGCGATTGAACCTTTCCGAACATCGATACGACACCAGTCCATGCATTCTCGTCAAACCTTCGAATGCTATCTCCGAAGACCGTAGCAAGCTCAGTCCATGTTTCCCGCTATCCTAATTCATCGATCAAACTTCGCGGATTAGAAACCGCGGAAAACTCGTAGTAAACGTGTCGAGTCGGAAACGGCCCAAAGGGACCTAAAACACGATTCGAAGCCCATCCTACGATTTTCCTAACCAAAAGCCCGTAAACCACAGCATGGTTTACGCTTGGCCCACGAGGAAGGATAAATGTCAAGTTTCCGCGGATAAATACGGAAGTTTTGAAGATAATTATGAAGATCGGGAAAAATGGAAAATCTCCATTTTATGCTATGACGGCTTAAGGCAGAAGAGTAAAAGCGTAAACCGACCTTGGAGCTAGTATATAAGGAGTCCTAGGCGAGGAGCAGAAGAGAGAACTTTTTCAGAGCAAACTTAGCACTTAGAGCAATTTAGGCAATTTTCCGTTTTTGTTATTTCGAGCTGCGACTCAATTAGGTTTAGCCGTCTTAGGGTTGCTAGAACTAGGAATCTCGCCGACAGCTCTCGAGCCCAGGCTTATACCTTGTTGTAACGCTCATACGCAGATTCGGAATAAGATCTACTTTGCTCTCTTTTCGATTTCTTATTTTTATCGTTGTTATTCTCGTGTTCTGATTGCTTGACGTGTGGTAATTAACAGATATCCGGGTCCTCTGGGAAACTAGGGTTTTCTTAGTTTCCTTATTTAAACGGAAATCGACAGTGTGAATTTCGGTTCCCACAACCATCTTCACAAATTGAGAACAATCAGTTGCAAACATAACCTAAAATTGACGTAAATTCTTCATACATTCCATTGCCCAAAGTAGTGCTTCCATCTCTGCATGGAGAGGAGAGACTAGCCTGAACATTCCTCGCCCCCATCAGCCCATCAAAACCTTCTAAAGTACTGAACCAACCCTGTCCGGAGAAAATATCATTCTCTTTCCAGGAACCATCTGTGAAGCACCATCTACCTGTAATTAACGGTAATGACGTAACCTCTACCTGTGATACTGTCCTATGTTCATTCGCTATATGCGCTTCGGTCCAAAGTGTTGATTCTGTTTATGCCAATTTGAGTGTATCCCTAGCATCAATATCCAGATTGTTAAAAACTTTATTATTCCTTCCTTTCCACATGTACCATAGTATCCATGCAAACTGATGATCATCTAATTGCGGAAAGACTCTCCAGAAAAGATGATCCATGTTTGTAAAAAGAGACCTTGTGCCGAACCACTGTCAGCACTTAGCAATTCTCGGCCGTTTTCATCAGCTATTTTATCTCACAACCTTCCTCTTCCGTGATATATTATGGATGTTCTCAGTTTTTAGCGATATTATAATTTTTTTAGAGTCTTTATATTATGTCTCAAGTCAATTTTATAGTCTTTTTAGGTCGTGCATGTGTTGGCAAATGTGGAGATTATGGAACAGTGGATGCAAATTTAGAAGATTGTCCCTAGCCGACTTTATACCTTGTATTTCTAGTTTGTGTCATTGTTTAGGCAAAACACCACCTTGCACATCTTTGAATATTAACATAGTTTTTTTTAGTATTTTAGAAATTTTTGGAGAGAAGATCAAAAACTCTTTCAGAGATTTGTATTGGAATTCCATTATTTCTTACTCTATCTATTTATGCAGTTTATTCAGTCATTTTTTATGTTTTGCTTAATTATGTCTGAGTAATCATCCTATTAGATTTAGAGTTTAATTAGGGTTCTGATGGATTATCGACACATAGAAATGCTAGGGTGATTTAATAGGATCCTTCACATAATTGATCTAACTGCTTGCATTCTATATTAGATAACTAGAATCATGAACTTAGGAAAATAGACAACCACGGAAGTGAATTTTTTACATGTTAATAATTCTGCTGGGCTAGGTTGTTTGGCGGATGCGAGAGCTGGTTTAACTAATCTAGTGAACATATCGATCATATCGTTAATGTTTGTTTAAAGAGGTATTGATCGATCCTCTGTAGTATCGCTCGACAGTTTGTAGTATCGATAGACACTCGTTTCTTATGCACACACGAGAGCGGGAATATAGGATTAAGCATCTGATTATACTCTCAGCGAAATCTGGATATCTTACTTTTGCATTCAAGTTCTATGACCGTACATCACACACCCTTAACATCTATAACTAATAGTTTTGATTGCCTGAATCCCTAAATCTAGCTTTCATCCCATATATCTTACAACCGATAATCTACATGTTTACTGCTATTTTCTGCTTTAATAATTACTTGCCTAGCTTAATCTTGATTCCTATAGTTTTTTCTTGTGTCCAAGCTCGATGTGGATTCGATCCCTAAGTACTGCAATCAATCTCTTATTTGAGAGAGAAAATTGCTCAAAGGGTAATTTGAGTGATATCAAATTTGTGCCGTTGCCGGGGAGCATTGGATTCGCCAATAGACTTGATTGATAGGTTTCGTAAAGGTTTTTATATTTTTGTTTAAGTTACTTACCCAGCAATACCAGAAGCAACAAGGAAGCTACTCTTTTGAAACACTCGGATCCTACGCAACTTGAACGTTCAATTCACAAGGAAAAGCGAGCAGCATCTATTTACACATCTCCGTCGTCGATCGACACCATTGTTGAGTGAACATTGATCTACAGCAACCCGCAAGAAAGCAACATAGCCGCGACTCTTGAAATGATGCGAGATGAGAATGGAGACGTCCATCACCCAAGGTCATCTACATAATGCAGCAGGTCAAAGACGTGATGATCAGGGGGCTATAATCTCTGATCAAGGCAATTGTTCTAGACGCTGGTAATGCTTAGAATGCCGCAGCCAATGCTCATGTTGTTGCTGATGAGAATACCCAGGCCGCTCGACCCAGAACGTTGGATGATTACAGTTGTCCAGATCAATACGGTGCATACAGATCTGCTATTTGTCCTCCTACCTTTCAGAGGCACGATTTCCAGCTGAAGCATGCATATTTTACATTTGTGGGACATACACCTTATCATGGGCACTCAAATGAGCATCTGATGGAATATCTAGAGCGGATTGAGGATCTAATATCTACTATTAAAGCTAAAGGAGTCCTTGAGAAATACCTTCTCTACAAGCACTTCAAGTACTCACTTACTAGAGATGATTCATATTGGCTTAAGCAGCTACCACCATGATCTCTTACACCCTGAACTGACATAAAAAATGCCTTCCTATGTAATTTTTTTGATGATGTGCAATATGAAAACTTGAGGAACAAAACTATTACATTCAATCAGGAGCCTACAACATCTTTCGGAAGCTATTGAATCAGATTCAAGTAATATCAGGGAGACTGTCCGCACCATAGATTCAACGCGGTACAACTGCTAAATACCATCATCATACACATCGCCTGTCTCTACCAGATGGCTCTTGACACAGTTAGTGAGAGAAACTTCATCACTAGGAATCCATAGGAAGGTTTATTGACAACTTGACAATAACAGAAACAACATCAACATGAACTATGAAGCCAATTCTTACCAGAATCCTACACTAGCAACTCAAAAAATCAAAATAGAAGGGGGTGACGATCTATTTCCCCTCAAAACTATTGTATAACACCGTATCAACATATACTTTGGTCATCATCCTATATCCCCCCCAAGTAAACCTTGTTCCACCTAAATATAAAGTTTGAAACCTACTTCCACCCGAAAATAAAAGTTCGAAACCTTATTACACTCGAAGCCGGTTTACTCTTGGTGTACTGTATTAAAAATAAACCTAATCATCTCATAACCAATCACATGTTTGATTAAACCAAAATAACTCATTAAACCATCAATTACAACCCGATTAGCTTACTTTATACCCGACAACACAGAGGAATGCAACAACAAAAACGCCTTCTTACCACAACACAGAGGAATGCAACAACAAAGAGGAATACAACAACAAAGACGCCTTCTTCTCACAATGTTCACATTCTTCCAGAATCTATGTGACCATTCCTTCAACTCTTCCTAATTTTCTCTGTAATGTCTCTATCTTATGTAGCAACCCTTCATCAACCCACTTGAAAGAATGGTATAATTCTCCAACTATAAATAGATTATCAAATTACAATGAGAATCACAGAGCAACAACATATGGCATATGAACATTGAATTGTTTTGTATTTTCAGATTTAGTTTCAGATTACCTTATTTGCTTCAGCATAGTCACATCGATAGTAACGCCAATATGGATTGTTCACTGAATTTGACATCTTTGCATGAGTTTCAACGCCACACCAGCATTTCTTTGGCAAACCAACAACTCTTCCATTTGATCGCCTCCTTCATAACCCACTCTGTAACACCCCCGAACCATTTAAGACATCGGTCAGTCAGTCGGGCAACAATCAAACAAGAACATGCCCGAACGACCTTCCTCTGCTAAGTCCGGAAGTGTCACAACGGGTTTAGAATAGACTTTCCAAGTCACAAAACATAATTCTGTAACCCAGAATATCCATTCAAAACTCGTTTCCTCTAATCTTCGGCCTGAGGCTTTGCAACCCGTACCGAGTCATAGAGTTGTGTTAGGTTGGACTAACCTAATATCAGATTCAACACGTCACGAATATTAAACATACTTTATTCCATATATATAAAACATGAAGTTCACGAGCCCAAAATATTATACATATGGTCCATGGACGCAGTCGAAAGTAAAACATACATTCATATATCTTGAAAACGAGTCTTTAGCAAAAGATGTCCAATCTACACCAGCTCCTACAGTTCCGCGAGTGCTACTGGTCACCTGCAAAAAAAGGATGTGAGGAGTGAGTGAACTAGTTTCACTCAGTGAGCCAGGGTTCCCTATCTAGCATATATAACTACCCGTCATTCTAAACCCAACCCGAAACACAAGCAAGATGGGTAGTTCAACAATCAGTATTCAAGATCATAAAGCAATACCGATTTAAGCAATAAAGCTTTAAACCATATTAAATCAAAACACTCTTTATGAGTGTCATTTCAATAAACCATATACATGTACTCCTAGGGCCCAACAGAATCATTCTTCCTCCACATAAGGGACACCGGCAATCCCTTCACTATTACACCACACAGGCGTAGGCGCTCGGGAATCGCCCAGTCACGGTCCTCAATCGGAATCGCCGTGCCCCGGTCCTCTATCGGACTCGCCGGGGGCTGTCACATCCACGTGTGACACCCGGCCTTGGTGATCAAGCCAAGTTAAACCGAGCCCACCACTTTCCGGACCACGACCGGCTTAGTGGTACCATTTGAGGAAGCAATGACCTGCAACTACTACTAGAACCACCACGAGTTCTCACACAACAACAATACCAACACGAGGTACCCACTATAACAACATATAATAATTACACAATCGCAATAATCCGGTGCTTAGACTAGTCTTGCTATCCACTTAGCCTAGACATCGTCTCATGCCTCGGATCCACAAACTGACACCTAGCCCGGTCCGGCTATCCTAGCTCGGAAACCGTCTCCGATGTCAGGAGCCTGCATTAAAAATTTGTTAACAAACAGTTAACCGTGACTCACAGTGATTAGCCGATGTGGCTTGACTTCTTGTTTCCGGATGTTGACTAAACCCTTTTTATTCTCTTCAAATCTTCGTCTTGATTCCGTACCGTTAATCCCGTAATCTTGTAATTTAATACGTCTTGCTTCTCCAAACAACTCTCTAAATTTATTTATTTTCTTTTTCTTCTTTTCTTTAATTTTTCCTCTCTACTCTTTCTTGCTTCCTTCTCTCTCTTGATCACGTTCAGTTTTCTGAAATGGAGAAAGTCCATCTCCTTTTATAGCCAACTTTGATGTGTAATATGGTGACAGTTGTCACACTCTCCATTTGGCCATATTAAAAATAATATGACTAAGCCTTGGTGCATCATTCTCTCCAAGCCACATTTAGATCATAACTATGTTTCAAGGCATTACATGTTTCTTCTATGATCAGGCCACGTACTCATTAAAAATGAGTTATCAGTTGACTCTTTTCTTGCTTCTTTCTTTTAACACGTATGCATGCATTTGTGCATGAATATCAAATTAGCCACCACCTTCTCTTCTTCCTCCTTGACACGTCTTCTTTATCTTTTTTTTTTTCTTTCTTTTTTTTTTATTAGATGGGATATTACATCCTCCTCCCCTTATAAGAATTCGTCCCCGAATTTCTAGGGTTTCGATGATTCCCCTTCTTCCATCACTACATCTTCATGAAAGAACTCTGGATGCGACGCTTTGAATCTTGACTCATCCTCCCAGGTCACAATTACACGGTTTCGCTTACCCCAAAAGACTTGGACTTGAAGAATCTCTCGGTTCTTTAGTTTTCGTATTCGACGTTCACCTATTCGGATCGGTCCCGCTGGATAAGTGAGGTTTGTTTGCAGGTTTTCGATTTGCTCTGTCTCAATAGCGTTGGGATCATGAACATGTTTCCGCAGCATTGATACATGAAATACCGGATGTATCCGCATTTCTTCGGGCAGGTTGAGACGGTAAGCAACATCTCCGATTTGTTCTTGAATCTGGTAAGGCCCGATGAATCTTACCGCAAGTTTCCCAACTTTCCCGAATCGATCTTTTCCCTTCTGAGCTGACACTTTCAGATAAACCCAATCACCAATATTGAACACCACTTCTCGCCTTGATTGATCGGCGTACTTCTTTTGTCTATCTTGCGCTTTCTTCATATTGGTTTGAATGATCTCCAACTTTTTCATCGTCTCTTCTACAATTTTGGGTCCAAACTCTCTTCTTTCTCCAACTTTGGTCCAGCATAAAGGTGTTTTGCATGGTCTACCATAAAGCGCCTCATATGGTGCCATACCTATGCTAGAATGAAAGCTGTTGTTGTATGAGAACTCGATTAATGGTAAATGCTTTTCCCAGCTTCC